>NC_134051.1:4946200-5546200 GCF_965140245.1 Athene noctua | reverse complement strand
TATTGGAGAGGGACAAACCTTTGGAAACCCTCCATCATCCTTGCACAGCAACACCAATAATGCAGCACTATTATTTATACTGCCTTCAACCCCCTGGCCTTCTCACCCTCAGCACCACCCCAGAGCATGGAGCTTCACAAACAGACATCAGAATCAAGCTGCTGAATTTCAAAAAACTTTAAGGTCACTTCAAATTGCTGTTCTTTGCTTGATGTTGAAAAGCATCATCTAAAAGTGGTGGGTGCTGGAGCTCACAGCAACACAGGCAGCTACTGATGGGTCTTCCCCAGCTCTTCACTAAATTTGCAAGAAGGGATATAACTTAACACACTGGAAGAAAATGGGGATATAAACGGGGATGTACCCACCCCCTGGGAGGCCCTTGAGCTCCTCAGGGTGGAAGGCAGCTGGATGCAAAGTGATGTGAGAGTGGGGACACTTTGCCAGCATCCCTGCTCTTTTTATGGTACTACAAACGTTCAACTCACCCTTTGCTCTCAGGAACATTATTTGTTTGAAATAGGGGAGAATTCAATCCTTATGAGAGTCAGCCTGCATCTTGGTGCTGACTCCAGTCTCTCCTGAGCTGGGTCCAGAGGAGGCTTTTCATTTCCAAGTTCTAAACTGGTGTTAACAACATCACCTTCCGTTGAAGCTGAAGACAAGAGGAGCATCTAGCCAGGTGGATCATTGCTTTCCCTCATGCTCAAAATCATGTTTCAGCTCACTTTCGTGCATTTATTTAGGTATTTATTTTTTCTAACACATGCTACGCTTTACATTTTACAGCGCCAGATATTGTAAAAACTGTTTACTTCAGTTCAAAACCCAGCCCAACTAAAATAAACAGACAAAAGGAATATCTCATTATTTACTGGTAGCTAGAGAAGGGTCCATTCACTTTGGAAAGCAGTTGGCTGCAAGAAAGCACTTATTAAAAAACAAAACAAAACAAAAAAATCAAACCCCAAACTCAGTTATCCAAGCTTTGCAGCTATTACTTGCTTTTTTTCTTCCCAGCCACACAGATCTGATTTTTTTTTTTTTTTTTATTTACAGTACGTCCCCCCATCCCAGGTCCTCCTAAATTGCTTAGGGACTATACACAGAAAGAAAGAAAGGGAGGGGGGAAAAAAGGGGAACAGCTGCTCTCCAGAGAAATCCTGACACAGTTCATGGCAAGAATTTCATATCTGTCAGGCAACCCAGCTCAATAAACAACAAATTCATCTGGCTCGCCTCTGCCGCCTGGCAATATTTGCACTAAGTCACTGCGTTTTTCCTCTCCTCCTTACTCCTACAAGTAATAAAGGTGACAACAGTTCGCTCCATTCACAGGGAGAGTTGCCAGCTAAATAAAAGAGTCATTAAAAAAAACCAAACCACCTCAGCCTGAGGATCCTTGTTTTCATATGTGCCATTGGTTAAAGGTTACCTCCACCCAAAACCCAGCTCTTGCCAAAGAGGCAGCTGACTGCTCCGAGCCTGGGCATCGGCTTCAACCTGCTCTAATCAACCGCTACTCTGCATTTTCATGGCAAACCACCTCTTCTCTCTTGATGCCTGCTCTTAGTGCTTAGTCACTTAATGGGTCAACCCAAAGTCTCACGAAGAGACTGAAAAAATCCCACTAACTCCTATGGTTTGTCATCAGAGCAGACTTTTTCAAAACAGCCCGATCTTCTAACAGTGATATAAAAGGAGAATAAATGAGCTGATCTGGATCGCAATGACCCAGAGGTAAAGATGCCATACAGGAGCTTGGGAGCTCCTGGTCCTGCCCCAATCCCAGTGAACTGGAAAGCCATACCACTGCTTCTGCATCACATATTTTAATATTTTTGTTCACATCACAGGTAGAGTGGACAGGGGCAAAAGCAGTTTGTGTTTAACATTTATTAAGGCAGAGAAGGAAAAAAAAATCATTAAGAAAGATTTTTAAAACATATATTATGAATGGGAAATTTCAAGCTGACTGGCTGCAAGGGGAAAGAAAAGCCAAAATCAGAATTGGATTTTTTTTTTTCCCCACTAGCCCTTATTAGGTAAAAGGGCTATTTATAACTATTTATAACTGCCTCCCTGCTCCTCCTCATCCAAACTCAGAGCCTCTGGCATGACACCATGAACCTTCTCTGCTGTCAGGATGTGAACTCTGATGTCACTAATTCAAGATTATGGCATCACCGGCCAAGTTTAAGTCTATGAAAAAGCCACAATCTCCACGACTCCCAGCCTTTCCTATCTATTACATTAATTAACATCCAAAGGCAGAAAGGTGAGGGAACAGACCAACATTATTGTTCCCTCACTGGATTATTTTCTCCATTTTTTGTACATTGTGGGCTGAAGACCTTCAGAATGTCTCACTGTCCCTTGGGAGCCAGGTCCTCAGGAAGGGTGTGGAGATCACAGTGAGCCCAGAGTCCTGGCTACTGCAGATGAGGAAAAAAAACAAAGCTCCAGATAGCTTGGAAAAGCTCCATCCCTTCCACAACTCAGAGGGGACATGGTTTTTGTTTTATCCCCCCCCCCCCCCCCCCGCCATATTCCACTTTCTATGGCAACACACCTGAAATATCCACAGCCCCGCCGCCCCACAAACTACCAAGGAGAAAACCAGCCGCTTCTAAGATTACTTATCACCCCAGCATTATTTATTTAAAGATGCTGCAAGTGGGACCTGTGGGAGCAGATCGGAGTGGGGAAGGTCCCCAGCAGCCCTAGGAGGTGGTGTTCCCCCATGGTACCAGGGTGTCCCCCCTATCCCAGGGGCTCTGCGGGCTCACACCTCCCAGCAGGCGTTTTCCAGCCTCACAATTCACACACACAAACATACACCTACATGTGGATGTATCCCCCCACCTCACCCCCAAAATAACAGTGGGATTTTTGGAGCAGTGCCTGCAAAAGTCCTCAAAAGCCCTAAAAGCCATGTATGGCATTAACAACGCAATGGGACACAGGGACACACACAGCTGAGAAAACCCTTTCCCTGCCCCGTGCAGATAGTTCGGTATCGATTATGGCAGTAAGGACCTTATTCAAGCCCTTTTAAGTGCTTCAATGTGAAACATACTGTCCTCAAGGACATCCCTGGTATACAAACAACAGCGATACCTACCCCTTGCTTCTCTATAAGTTTTCAAGTTTTTGTCCCAGTGCCCTGCAAGTCTCGTGCCAGTTAGAGACACGTTGGCAGCTACGGAGCCAGTTTAACTGCTCCCATTGACTCATTCCCAGACAAACGAACTCATTCATGATAGACATACACTGTGAACATACGAAATACCGCAGAGTTCTCAGAGTGATGCACAAAACCGACAGTGGCTCCAGAGCAGGGCGAAGGGTGCTGCTGTTTTTCAAATGACAAATTTTTAGGGCTGATCACAAATTTGCCATCAAGTATTTAGATGGTGGGGGCTGCTACACGCAAGCGTTCATGCAGAGGGCCTTCTCCACAGCTGGCCACTTCAGCCACAAAGCACAACTCCCAAACCAAAAGGATGAAAACCAATTTTGATAAAGTCAGAAGATTTTGCAGTAATAAAATCTGTTTCTGCATTTCCTTTGATGGATATGAACCGGAGCTCTGAATTCATCTCACTGTAAAACTACCATCCACCTCCGAATACAGTTTCATTGCTTGTTTGCATTACAGGACCATCAGTCCACAGGGAAAGCTTTCCTCTGCCTCTCCTTCCAGCCAGCTGCAGACAGAGACCTGCAAAATACGATCCCCAGGCTACCACGGATCTGATTTTCAGTGGGAGAATATCTGCATGCACACTACGCCAACACAGACGTGACTTTCAGAAAACTTCTTTCACCTTTTGTTCAGAGATGCCACTGCAGGGTGTTAGCATAGATACAACCTTCCCTGCCAACACATGGGTGCACAAGCATGGGAGAGAGGGGATATCCCTCTTCCCCCCCCCCCCCCCCCCCCCCGCCATGTTCCTTTGTGGTCCAATCACAGAAATTCAGTAAATTCTAGATGCAGCATGGTCTTGTTATGAACTTAACAGCATAAAATGCTAAAATGTAATCTCTGCAGATGCAGGATACTGGTTGCATTGCGTAAAACTAGATACAGATAGTTAGCTTCAGTTACTAGAGGTGGGAACAGAGCTTTGTACAGCAAAGGAAAAAAAAGGGAAAAATCCTTCAAAATAAACATGCAATGTGATTAGCTCCAGTCCCACCATCCTGCATTTCAAGCAGACAGAGGTTTCTTCCTTTCAGATTTCTAATAAAGTCACAGCTACTTAAAAGCCAACTTCCAGGTGGGGTTTTTATATGAAACAAGTACTGCTCTGTACTCCTAATAATCTCTTAATTTTAGTTTGAGTCTGTTTCCTGCTGCTGCGAGCAGGAGGTTGTAGTTGCACGTTTCTGCAGAAGTACTGGGATGCTGCCACTGTTTAGATTAGAGCCCTACTGGGAGGTTTCTCCTGGAAACACCCCATATAAGGATTTCACAAGGAGAACAAAAAGAAGGGAGCAGTATTTTGGACTCGGCAGCCACAAGCATCCCTGTCATCGCTGCTGGGGTTTACTGTCGGCTGGTGTCCTGGGTGGGCTCCACAAGCTGGGAGCGGAGCAGAGCCTGAGAGGTCCAGCTCGTTGGAATGGGACATCAGGGATAACTGCCAAGGAAGACGCAGGAGGGAAATGAGGGCAATTCTCTGCTATTCTCTAGCAAATCTCTCCTGTGATGTCTCAGCATCCTGACTGACCTCCGAGTCAGAAGTGAGATCTGGCAACTGCTGCCAGCAGAGGAAGACGGAGTTGGGAGCAACCTAGTAAGTGCTACCGGGAAGAGTTAGAGGCTTCAGGTTGGGTTGAAAAGATGTCCTTCCTCCCTTCCCACCTGGTCATTTGATTACTTAACAGTTCAGCACAATAAAATATGCAGAGATCGTGCTACAAGTTGGATGACATTACCTAAATCTCCATTTCTTGACACTTTCACTCTTCTCGATGGAAGGACACTGATAAAAACCTGATGTCCAGTTCCCAAACACTAAAGGTCAAGACTTGGGACATGTAATTCCCTGGACCATTAAGTGGTTGTTCTCATGCACTGCTCTGGGTCAGATCTTCAAAAGAGAAAGCCAACATTTGCCACTGTTTTTTAAAGCAACCCTTCCAAGTACAAAAAGAAATCGCCCATTGTAACATGTCATTCATTTGAAAGGAGATGAACTGGAGTGGAAAAACTCCCCTACTCACATGGTCCATGAGTTCAGGCAGATGAGGGCCAAATCCTGCACTGCAAATCTATAGCACATCTCCATCACTATGGAAAGATCCACCCTGCAAAGCCTCCAGATCCTCAGTTCAACCAGAGACATCTCCCTTACTGCCTGATGTTATTTGCTTTGGCAGAACATTGTTTAATATCTATTACCCAGCTCACCCTAAGACCGAGGTTGTTCCACATTCCTGCCAAAAACAGACTCAACATTGAATTGACTGATTAGGTCAAATGCTTTCGAGTACTTGGGCTCATGGTGGTTCCTCAGCCCACTGGAGGAAAACAAAAAAAGCCTGAACAACGCCAGGCAAGGCCCATTCTCAGCAAAAATGCAGTGATCTTCACCAAATAAGACCTCTGTAATCACCTCTCTGAGGCAGCAGAGTAGTAGAAGCTCATCCTAAGTGACAACTGAGCCAAGTCACCAAAAGCCACCCTGGAGGTCCCCTGTCCTTGAACACAGCCCAGGTGTGGAGGGCTCACAGGCAGGAGGTCTTGTATGGGCAGCTCTTGCCGATGCCTCTGTTGGGTTCCTTGGTTCCTTGGAAAAGGACCCGCAGCAGCAACCAAGAGGCTCTGCCCCACAGCCTGCTCAAAGCACAGGGCTTTAAAACACATCGCCTCTCTCCAGACAAGTCACATCATGGTCTGCATCAGTATTAATGGCTTCTGCCTCATCACAAATCGCATTCTGGTAACAAGCTGCTGAAATACCAAAGTTTTCTAAATCTCCCCTTTATCCCTGCTCTCCGCTTGAACTATAAATAGCCCTGGCATTTATACTGGTACAGCCTGCCTTGTTGAAATTTGATTTAAAAGTAAAATTGGCCGGACTCCTTGTTAAATTATCATTGTTATTCATCTTTACAGATGTCCTCCCCTCTAAACACTGTCTAAACTTGAAACTAAGAGCAGAGACGTGAAGTCATTAGAAAAGATTTCCTGACAAACCTCAGGCACACGGAAGGGTTCGGTGCATTTTTCACCTTCCATAGGAGAAACCCCGGACATCTCCACGCTCTTGACAAACTCTTGCCGTAGCCAGTCCTGCTCTTCCCCTGCACAACATCTGCGACAGCTCACTATCTCGCACAGAGGGAAAGGACAAGGTTTGTGTGGAGGCATGTGTCTTGATGAGAGATTTATCAGATTTTGGAGGAATTTGACTGAAGGGGGGCAGGGGAAATTGAAACTTTGAGTTCTTTTTATGTTGAAAGCTTTCTCCCTCCTGCTGTCATAGCTAACAGCCAGTTTTAATTATACAGAGGTATTTGGGCATCTAACAGAAGCATTCCCAGGGCAGGGGTCACTATTAGAATCTTTTTCAGCCTCTACAAGCCATTAATGCTGCCCCTTTATTCCCAGCACTCCCCCCACTTGCAGGTGGGCAGGGCTGTGAACCCATGGTATACTGATTTCCTTGCAAAGTTATTTAACACTACCACGTCGGCAGGTGATGTGACTCAACACTGCAGCAGCTCCTGGAGCGTCCCACAGCCAGGTGGACATCGTGGCAGGCACCAGTGGGGCTGGGGCGGCTTGCAGGCACATCTACAGATGCTGGTTCAACATCCCCCTCTTCCCAGAATACACAACCACAAACAAGAGCATCCAATTCATGTGTCTTTCTCAGGAAAAAAACAAAAAACAAAAAAACCCAAACAAGAGCACCCAAGTCATGTGTCTTTCTCAGGGGGGGAAAAAAAAATAAAATATCAACCAGAGTTCTGGCAGAGTTTATTAGCAGCAGAGTTTATTATTGCTCCTGCTGCTGTGACACCTTAAAGCTCTCCAGACTCTGTCTATAGGTTGGGTAACCTTCACTTCCAGAGGGAAAACCACTGCCTGGTGATTAATGCCTGGGACTGCAGAGCACAGCTCCGCTCCCTGCACTGCTACTTTTGACCTCAGATAAATTACTCACTCTCTCAAGTCTCCAACCTGCCAAGAAAGGACAGTAGGACTCCCCCTCCCCAGGGTGCCGTGAAGATAAATACATTAAAAATTGTGAGATATGGTGTCAGTTGGGATTATATAAACAGCTCTCAGGCTCTCTTATGCTCCAAACTTGACCTTAGACACAGAATAAGCATAGCCAGTGCATGTTGTTACTGACACAGTGGGAGCTAAATGCATTTATTTTAAAGGACTTTACGGGCTTTAAATTGCAGCCTCTGTTCCTCACATACGTCAAAGGCACCTCTTGTGGCTGGAGGGATAAGTGGCATCACTGAAAAGTACACACACGCCCTTTCGTTGCCTATACGTCAGCACTTACTGTACCTTTCCCTACACATGAGCACAAGCCCAGACACCAACCTGCACTCAAGCAACCAAACGTCTGTGCCTCATCTCCTGTCTGATCAATAAGAAAAGACTACAACATCAATTGCCTTATTCCAGCAGCCTCCAGAATTAAAAAACCCAGAAATCTCATACCTGTAACCCAAGCTGCAATTATTTTTTTAAATATCATAGTGCAGCAAAGTAACCCAATTTTAAAGATTAGCTCAGAGTATTTGTATATTATATAAATTTATATAATTTATCTACACCTAGAATACATGTATATAACATATATATATATATATATATTTGTTAAAATCTCTGCCCAGTGAGATATTTTATTCTTTTTATACATTTTTATACAAATCTCTGCCAAGCCACCTTGCATGTTTCTGTGCATGCTCAAAGTTTTGGGGAGCCCAAGGATGTTGTGGGGTCCCACAGGGACCCACCCAGCTGGTGACTGCCAGCTACTGGCAGCACCCATCAATTCCCGAGCCACATCGTCAGGGCCGTGCACTTGCAGAATTATTATCTGGAGGCAACAATCAAAACCAGATGTGGCTCTGAACAGCCTTGCGCTCTTCTCCAAGCCTAATACTTGTCTGCCACCACTTAGCGGAAGACAATAGAAGGAAAGGATCAGATAAAAAGTGGTTTATTTTTTATAAGGCACTCAACCAGCCAATTCACGTTTTGGATCAGGTGTTAATTGCTGCTCTAAGTGTCTGGCACAGACGGTGCCAGCGCAAATATTGCAAATGTCACGTTATTTTTGTTTAGCGGGTGAACGTGCTCCACTCCTGTTGGAGGAACCCAGCAGAGTTATTCTGCCACCAGACTTACCCAGAGGAAAAAAACAAAAACAAAACAAAAAAAAGAACAAAACACTGTATTTAGAAACCATTAACTGCAAGGGACTAAATGACATGTCAGGAAAGCCAGCTCAAAGGTCTTCAAGAAAAGATGTTCATAGGAGAGGTGCACAAAGTTCAGCCCTGTTTCTAAAACAAAAGGAAGAGCGTTTAAGTGATTCACATTGCTCTTTCCAAGCATATTTGCCTCTTTCTGACTATTTATTTCAGGCACATCACAGCACAAGGCTGGTCAGGGCTTCGGTGAAGCAGCATCAGGCACGGACCCCCGAACCACGCACTTGGGGAAACCTCCTGGGCACTGCCCAGCTCAACGCACACAACAGTTGACCAACTGACATTGCAAACCACGAACCAGGATTCAGCTAGTTCCGTACTGCAGGGACAGAGTAAAGAAAGAAAAAAGGCCCTGTTTTGATATTTCACATCAAGTAAATACCTTGTTCTCCAGATATTTCATATAACCTAAGCCCTGTCCCACCAGAAATAGCGTGGTGACCTGCTTCTTCCCACAGCCCGTGGATATAAATCAGGTTAGATCATTTTACAGGGGTTTTGGAGGGGAAAGAGGGACCCCATGAAGAACTTGTCAGAGCAAAGGTTTGGGTTGAACATCTCTAGCTCACCTGGGCTTAGAGTAGAGCAGGTAACTTGAGTCACACAGATCAGTCAAATCATCCATGCCAAAATCTGGCAGCAGCGTGAGGACCAACCCCAGCTGGAAGAGGGGTGTAAGGGCAAATGAATTAATTGCTCCATCTAATCTTCAGAGCATTCAAAGTGCTTTCTCCAGCAGAGTGGAAATTCTCAGGAACTGGCCTCAGACACATCTGCGGCCACTGCAACACATGGCAGCCATTTCAGGCTCCCTTTGCCTGTCACAGGACCAGTTCTGGAGGATGAAGGACATTCCAGGAATCCCCATCCCTTAAACTACAGAAGCTCATGCTTTTAGGTCTGAAAAATAGCCTCCGTAGCCAAAATACAAAGAAAACGCAACTCCTATTTCAATTATGCAACTTTCAGTCCAGAACTATGAACAGAAAACTCAACTTTCAGCGCTCTTTCAGATAGTCAGAAGATCCCAGACCAGCAGCAGGTTACTGATAACCTCATGCAAGAGGAAGACAGAGGAGAGAAACATTTTGACCTCCCCCACGTGGACCATTCCTTGTTCTTAACTATTCTTAGGTCAAAAATCCCAAAATTCATATAAAAACAGGAAGAAAAAAAAAAAAAAGGTAATTTTATGCTCAAGTCCTAAATTATTACTAAAAAAAAGGACTTCCCCCAGCCTAAAACTGCTGTCAGCAGAGCCCAGGAAAAGCACTCCTAGACAGTGTAGCAATAAAGCAATATTAAAAAACAAACTACTGCACTGCTTTACTGTGGAGGGGTTTTCCCACATCTCAGAAAAGTCGGCTAGATTTTCAGAGGTGACACTTTGTCAGTCGGGAGGGCACAGCAGGGACCACTTTGCTCACCATTGCACAGCCGCACAAGTCACCATGTTACTTTTAATTAAAAAAGGGAAACTGGGATTTAGCTGCCTACTTTACCACTGGATCAAATCTGGATTTCGAGCTAAAGAAGGTTAAAAAAAGGAATTCAGCCGTACACAATCTGTAACACTATCTGACATAATAAGAAAGAACAGGGAAGAAAGCAACATTTGAGGTTTTCTTGCTTATTCAAGGTAGTTCAGAAACACACCTAATCAGATGTGATCAGGTTGGTGTGTCTGGCAAAGCCATCACCCCCTCAAACCCACCGTGTCTTGCAACCTGTCCGTATCCCAGACTGGTTCAAAATGTTTCCAGAAATCAGCTCTTCCCTCATCTCTCTATGGTGGAGTATGGGCAGCTCGTGCTGTGTTCCTCTCAGTATCTCCTCTGAGCAACGTGTGTTCCATTAATCCTGTTTACATCCTCCGTTGTCACTATTTCTCTGAAAGGTTCAGCGTTAATTCCCTTGTGACAATGGGCTTCAATCTCAGTCACTCACTAAGGCTCTGTAGATCAGTTTTAATTTTTCCACTAAAAGCTGTAAGTGTTTTCATGAGTGCAAAATTTAATCAATTAATATAAAACATGAGATCAGAGAATGTGCTGGATCTGCTCCTGATCACCAGCATCAGCTGGGCAGAAGGGAGAGGGGTGACCTGGTGCAACCGAGACAGAATTTGGTCTGTTGCTTCTCTCACACCCACGCAGATACTTTTAATTATCTCCACGGAGCTTAAAAAAAGTAATTTGTGTGGCCACTGTACGTATGCCAAGCTGATCCATTTATTCCAACATAAATCTTTCATGCTTGCTACACGGGAGAATGTATCTTCCAATCATAAAAATTCATGAAGCAAAAAAAAACCCACCCCATAACAGATCTGTCAATTAAATTAATGCATTGAAAAAAAAAAAAAAAAGGCAACCGATTCTGTCACAGAATACAACCAATATGAAAGCCTTTTCATAGTCAAAATCAACACCTACAGAGGGCTGGAGGCTACCCAAGACATTCTGAGTTGGTACCTACATGTAAGGGAGAGCAGCACTCGCTTTGGCACGCGGAACAATATCAAGTGATCTCAACCACTCTTAATTTATTGATGGGAATCAATAATGCTGCAACAGATTGTACACTGCTGTCATGCTCACATGCCACCGCTGCACCACAAATGGAGAGCAGCACCCTCTGATGATCAGGAGCTGCTGAAAATACTGTCCCTGCTAAGGGCAGCGGCTGCATTCCTGATTTTCTTTTTTTTTTTTTTTTTCCCCTCCATTTAGGGGGTAAAAACAGCCTTTTCCATGACGCACCCTGTCCCGTGCAAGCCTGGCCAGTTTGCTCACTCCCAAATTAGCAGGAGAGGGAAATCTGAATCCTTTGCAGTCCATGAAGTTTATGAAGGAGTTTATATAGGATGCGATGCCTGTGGTGGGAGGGGACTGCGTTGGGTGGTGAGCCAGGAAGCTACACCGAGTCCTCTGTTTTTTTAAAGATTTGTAGTTTTTCATCCTTGGGTAAGGACGTTGGGAGAATGATGGGGGGTGCAATTTCAAGATTAAAAAAAATGTAAAATGAAGTCATGGGGAAAGGACAAATCTACTAAAAATATTCAGCATATGTTCATTTTGTATTTACAGACTGGTTTTTGAGCCACTCTTATTTTTAATTCAGAATCAGGCAACTCTGGGAAAAAAGCTTTAAAAAAACCCCACACTGAATGCAATCACCCTGGGAAAGAGGAGAGAGATTAGAGTCTAGAAATACAAGGATATGGATTATTTCATACTTTTGCAAATGGAAAATAAATCATCCTATTACCTTAGAGCAAGATCAATGCAATGAGGCTCCCAAATGCCCAGAGGGTCCAGCACTGATGGTGGTGGGAGGGGAGGAGGGTGCAGATATGTGGGGCTGTTGTCCCTACACAGGTCCCCCCTGTAAACCCAGGAGCATCCGTGGGATGGGATGGATCAGCTCTCTGAAGCATCCCAGGCAAAGCCCAGCCTGCAGAATAGCACAATGTGCCGCCAGAAAGTTTTAAGACAGCTTTAATTTTAAAAAAATCCCTACTTCTTATTTTAAATGAAAAAAATGGAAAAAAAAAAAGGCTTATTTTCCTAATTAAATGCAAAAATCGAACAATGGGTAATTAGTATGTGGAACAGCAAAGCTGCAATTTAGGCGTCTCAAAGGGGAGAGCGCAACAAGTGGCAGTTCCACCCCAGCGCCGTGTGTCTCAGCATATATTTATTTTCCCTCTTGCTTTGATCTCGCTCGCTGGGAGGATACCATCTACAAAACTGGAACAACTGATGGCAGAAAAAAAACCCAACAAAACACCAAAGCAGAGATCAGCTGCTCCGTTTAACGTCTCCCCCTCCCAGCTTCCCCTTGAATCCCCCTTCCCTGCCCCCTGAGACCGAGTTAAACAGACAAAACCCAAATGGGGATCAGAAGGTCTGTTTGGTTCTGGCAGCTGACGCTGTGTCGACTACAGCAAGATGTTTTACAAAGTAAATGTTGAGTGATAAATAATGAATCAGAGACAGGGCTGGAGTAGATTTATACCCTCAGCACCAATGAGCTCTACAAAAAACACAGCATCAGAGAAGACTGGGAGCACTCAATAATTAGTATTTTGGGCCCAAACACAGCAGGAAACTCTGAACTGGTTAATCCCTCCATAATCCACCTTAATCCAGTGGGAACCTTTGCCTCTTTCCACTCACTGGGCAATACAAGAGGTTCCTGACTGCTCCTTGCTAGGAAACCTCATTCCTTAATTGCAGCAAGGTCTCAAATCCCAGGGTGTCCCCTGATGTCCCAAGATGAGGGTTACTTCACCCAATTTTACAGCAAAAATTGTTGAAAAGGGCAAAGACAGAGCTAAAAGCCCCGATCTGGCATGACGGGTAGGGGGAGCATCGGCTCTTTCCTGTTTCAGTCAAGCCCCCACCATACCCCGGCACCTACCAAGGCAGCTGAGGTCTCAAGCTTGGGTGAGACATCTCAGAACAACAAATCTTTGCCTGAGAACTTGATGCAGACCAGAAAAATTCCCAAGAAAATTCCTACAAAGCCAGGACCGAGACAAGTGAAGTGGCACAGAACTGAAACAAAAAGATGGCAGAACTCCTGGAAACACACTGCGGTTTTTCTTCCCCCAAAAAAGGGCTCTAAGCTCTGTGGCTCTTCTCATTTATGAAGCCATGTCTCAAAATTGCCGCTGGCTGAAAACATGGGGAGAACTTCGGGATGGTGCAACACTGGTTTTGCAGGGCCTGATCAGTCCTGCATGTGCTGCTGAGCAAACCAGGGTCCCAGTGTCCCCAGGGACCCCCGTTAAGAGTCAGAGGAAACCCTCAGTGGGAAGGTGACCTGCACGTGTCAGAGAAACACCTACATCGAGGTACGGATACAAAATACGGCAACAGCCATTTGCTGCATGGATATACAACAGACTGATTTTTCAGTCTGAACCTTCCTGAATCGAGCATTTGTCATTAGGGAAACCTCTGCGGTATTCCAGCAGTGGGACCACGTGGACAGCGGGCAGAGGTTTACAAAATCCTCTCTTGCAGAGAGTAAACAAACCAAGTGAGCGGAGAAGCGACAGTGGGGGACAGGCTCTGCAGAGAGTCTGTCACATCTGCTCTTGAAATGTCAATTAGAAAAATCAGCGCTGCCATCAGTTAAACAGCAGTTGTACAGTTCCTCTTCTTTTCTTCCCCATTAGCTCCTCAGCCTAGAGCTTGGCTTAGTGTGCTCTTTGCTTAAGCAGCGATAAAGCCCTGTCCAGGACATCGTCCCCTGCAGGTGCCAACCTGGAGACGCGCTCCACATCCTGACCTACGCGAGGTTTACAAGAGGTGTGGATGTACTCAGAACATGTCTCCATCACCTGCTGTCCTTGACCAAGCCCTCCAGATTCTGTGGCTGCCATGGGCAGTATGGGAGGCTGAGGAGAAATCCCTGCAAACCCAGCGGACAGTCTCCAGAGGGTTTTATTGGAAAAGCAGCATGGCTACACCACAGGTAAAAGCCTGGTAAGAAACCACAGCCAGCCTCTGCTTGCCACCAGGAAGGAGTTATGCAAGATTAGCACCAAAAGCACAAGCAGACACAGAATTACCAACTGTACTGAAGCTATGACACACCCTGCACACCATCCTGGTGAGACTGGTGACTCAGTGAAGAGATAGGAAATAAACTCTCTCTATATATAACAAATTATCATCTCAGTCCCTTTCTGGGAGCAGCCAGCACTCGGCTGCACCAAACTCATCCTCTTTTCCAAAAATCAAGGAGTTTACCTGATGGTTTCTTCCTCCCCACATCCATAAATGATCCACAACTCGCCTCTGAATTCAAGGGTTTGACTTTGATTTTTTAAGCGTTAACTTGAAGGTCACTATTCTGAACAACTGCTGTATCTAGACATATTTGCCTCAGAATAAACCAGTCGACTCCTATTTATGTCCACCTAGTTTTAAGGTGGGTCCCTGAGAGACAAAGCCATAATAAATTTGGGGCCTCAAAGGCATCCTGTGGCCAACACTTCCCTGGGTGGAACACAACCCAAGCAAGTAGCAATAGCAAGAAAAGATCTGGGTCCCATGAGCTCTTAGACCTCAGAAAAACCTCCGAAAAGAGCTATGAGCTGCTGGTACCCATGAGGACATGTAATCCTGGAGGGAAATATTCCTGGTGGGGCAAGGGCTTCACTTTCCCAGGTGATGGGTGTTTCTCCTACCCCCATTCATGTCGTGGGTATATTATTGCACCAAGCCCAACCAGCCATCCAGGGTCTGCTTTGTCCCAGCTGTGTCCAACCCAGACCTCAACATAAGACACCAAGCAAAGTGGTGCCAGGAGGTGACACAAACTGAGTTCTCACACAGCAAAGACACGTCGATGCCCCTCCTGGAGAGGACCTCAGCTCTAAACCACCACAGAGCTCAGGGTTTCATCCTCTGTCCCATTGGCCTCATCCCCTTTGCTCACTGGGGTCCACAGTGAACCCCCAGGGTGCAACTGTGGAGTTATGAAGCCCAAGAGGGTTTGGTGACAGCAGACACAGATGTCCCCCTCCATCACATCCAGGAGCAGGCTGGTGGCTTTCCTCCAGAGGGGTTTCCCCATCCCCCTGTACACACAAACCAGGAACAAGCCTCTTGTCTCCATCACAGCCTTGCTGGCCAAAATTAAAGCTCCCAAGCATTGAACTCACCACTACTGACCAATCAATGCTATTGATTAAATTATAAAGGAAACCATCAGGACAAAGAGGCAGCAGGAACTGCTAATCTCATTTTGAAGCGAGCTATAAAACATTACCACCTTCTTTTTGTTGCTTCTGAGCACACTGATGGCTTCCTCTCTCTTCCACTGGCCAACCCTGCACAATCAAGTTGGGTAACAACTTTGCTGTCAGAAATTAAGGAAGAGAGAATATTTTTCTCCGTTGACGGAGGGAGATGTCCCTTCAGGACACGAAGGCCAGGGAAAGATGCAGCAGCTATGAGCGCTGCGGAGCAGCCGGTACACTGGGAAAACATCACGAGTCTCCCGGGAATCAGGACAGGACAAGCAGTGCTTCGAGACATCGAAGACAAACAGCTGGCCTCAGGGCAAAAGACTACAGTAGGTCAAGAGTATGCAAAAGAGTTAAGCGGAAGAGTTAAGCTAAAAAATGATGATGATTAACAAAAACCAAAAACCAACTGGTGCTACAAGCAGGCTCCTGCTCTCACAGTGCTTCTCCAGAGCTGGAATCACCACCCTGTTTGGCATCGTTCCCACCGGCTCTCACAAGACTGACTGGGGCGGTGGAAGCCACTGGCTTAATTATTTGGGTTATTTATCTGCTGTCCCTCTAAAAGGCAGAAGGCTGGACAGCCATCATCTTTCTGAAATCCCTGGGACAACCTCAGGAGCGCATCAGGCACCAGGCAACTTCAGGAGTGCAGAGCCACCTCCAGCAGCACATGTGCCACAGGACCAGCAGGAGCCTGGCAGACACTGGGATTTCAAAGGATCCCAGCCAATTATCATAATTTTATGGGAATAACCTTTTTTGAGACTTCTCTTTTTCAGCGTAACTTCTGAAGTTAGGTGTCTGTCTAGAAATCGGCTTTCTTCCCTTTTTCAAAAAGCTCCAGTCCACATAGTCTTATTCACCCAAAAATGCATGCAGGCCAGGCTAAGTCAAAAAGCCAAAGATGAAAGGGACCATCTTAACATCTTAATGGCTCGAGGTTGGGAGGTTTTTATGGGGTTAGCTCTTGGGGGGTAGGAGAGGTTGAGTTTTGGGGTTTTTTTAAGTTATCATTTTGAAACCAGTTTCATGATTTTGGTCAGGAAAGAAATATATGAAACATTTCCAAGTCTCTTAAAATGGGAAAGCTTTAAATTCAGCATAATACTACAGTAATTTTACATTTTCCTTTATGCTTTCTACTGATTGTATTATAATAAAAGCAGATGGCTCTACCAGCTCTGGTCCCTACTGCGGTCAGTGGCTGGTCCCCACGCCCAGGCATCCTGCTGCAACATCTGGGCTGCCCCCCAAAAGCCAAACAAACAGCCACGCTCATTAGTTTTTGGGGCGAAGGTCTGCATAAAATTAATAGTTCATGAAAATATTTCTATTAACATTTGGTTTTATGGTTTCTCTCATTAAACAACAAACGCAGGTTCTGCAACACACGAGGATGTGCTGCTAATTGAAACACTGGTCGCACAGAAATTTGTTGAAGGATTTTCTAGTTAGTTTTGTTTGATTAAAAGAAAATACAACACAAAAATCAATTTATGAAGTCCATTAACAGGTCTGCCCCCATCAAGGAACAAAAACCACCACATCCTTCGCCTCACCGTTCAGCACTATTAAATTTGAAATGAAAGACCGAAACACCCTCAGCATTTAAATGTTCTCTGAAATAGATGCAAGCCCCTTTTTAATTATATTTTCTGCATTTTGGAGACAGGCTTTGCGTTCCAACTCATTCATATGTTTTGACAGAAGCTGAAGTGAAAAACTTGAAAAATCTGGATCATGCCAATCAAAATCATCCCTAGTAATGCTATTGACCCACAAATTGAATTGGGCTTATCTCTAGAAGCTTCTTTCTTCCAGGATAAGGAGCTGAAAATCCCCACTGATTAGGGGCCAGATCACCACGTGTAAGCCAAGATGCCCACGGATGTCAGCCCTCCTAAGGCTCAGCTGTGATTCGCACCACCCCCCACCCCCCCCCCCCCCCAAAACCACCATGATCAGGATCCTGCATACCCGTTGTCCATCTGTCCTTCCCAGCCACCTTCTCTGCTTGGCCACTGCCTCACTTCCTTGGCCAGCATCATCCCTCAGGATGCTCCTGCCCTCCGTCAGGACACGGTGCCTTTCAACTTTTCCCAGCTATATCTACTAGCCCTTTTGGCTCTAAGCATCACTGTTTTTCTCCAGTTCTTGCCAGATTTATCTGTCTCCAACAAGTCACGTCTGCTTCAGGAGAGCTCTAAGCTCTCACATCCCTTCCCTGAGTGCCACGTCCAGATGTCACCTCTGCAGCAACCAGATTTTGCAGAGGAGGAGATGACACGGTATTGCCCACCTGGACTGGACTTGTCAGTGCAATCAATAAAGCTTTGAAGACACACGTAACTTTTTATTATAGCATGTCCAAGTTCTCTCAGGCTCTTATAGAGAGCATAAATTCCCAGAAGAGTTAGTAAGTGATTTCCCCAAGACCATATGGCCAGTCTGTGCAAAGGCAGGATTCAAAATTCATGTCTTTTGACACCCGCCAGTCCCTTATTTCTAGCACTGAGCCTTGGAAGATTTTTTGTAATCCATCTCCTTTTATCCTCCTCCGGTTATTGAAGGTCAAAGTAAACTGTTACCAGCTCAGGGCTTAATTTCAAATTTGAGTAATTTTTTTTTTTTTTTTTTTTTTTTAAGAGAAAAACAGCTCTACTGTAAAACGAGGCTGATGGAAATTTAAAAACCCAAAGTATATGCAAAGAAAAGAAACCATACGGTTCTGTTTTGAGACATCTGAACTGAAAAATCTGATTATCTTCTGCTTTTCCCCATGCAAACAACTCAGAAGCACCAAGCCCAAGTCACAGCCTACTCTAGCACTGCCAACCCTGCACCTTTGCTTTAAACATTTCTATCCATTTTTCCCTCAACTCCACTAGCAATAAAAGCAAATATGAATTTCAGTTGATTATATGAGACAACGGTGTTCTGTTAAACACAACCATATCATATCATTATTGAAGAAGACAGAGATCATAATTACTTCAAATTAGGAAAAGGAGGAGTGAAAAGTCCACCAGTTTCATCAAGTGTTTCTATAAGCACAAAGCAGTATAATCCAGGCAGAGAGGCAACACATCATCTGGCAAGAGACCATTTGAGCTTCCCAAATACTTCACAAAAAAGGAAATGCGATCAGAACCCATTCCCGATTCCCAATCTTATGTAAAAGCAATAAAAATCAAACATCTGGGCTGGTTGTGTGCTGGGATTTGTGTGACATTGTGTAACGTGGGAACAGCACCAAAACTAATCAACAAAATTATCTCCTTGTAAATCACTGCAGTCCATCTACAATTCTTTTATGTATTCTGTAGCTTTTTCCATTTTTTCTGGCTATCTAGGTTGAATAAGAAACAAATATCTTTGTAAACCAAAGCCACAGCTACACAGGGGGACAGAAAACCCCCACACCAGTAGAGACCAACCTGAATCTCCCCCACTACACTGCTGCATTTGGGTATGTAAATAACACACTTGGAACATTCTCCTCCAAAATTGTGTATGCATGCAATTCACATTAAAAAAAAAAAAAAAATTAGCATCGACATCGCACCCCATGAATACTAATGGAGCATCTCCCACCATCTACAGCAGGCAAGGAATTTTTCTGACACTGCTTCTTTCCCAAGCCCTGTGGGGAAAGGGTGACGGACTGAGCAGGAGCTCCCTGGGGAGAGCTAGAACCTAACCTTGAGGGGGGTTAAGTCCCAGTTACTGCTTGAGGAGTTGCAGTCTACTGTCCTAAAGTCAGGAATTTGGAAGGTACAAAAGTCCTGGCACTGAATGAGACAGCAACACACTTCATCTTCTCATGACTGCAAAGTAAAATCCCCGTAACTGTGGATTAAATATGTTTTTATCTGTATAAAGGTGTTTCCCCAGTGTGCCTTGTCTGAATCCCTGCATAACTCACCCTGGCTACCTGCAGCCTCTGAACTCACGGACCAAGAGAGATCATTTTTGCTCTGCTGGCTTAAATCAATCCATCAACCTGTCCTCTGCAAAACACCCAGAGCTTCACCTCAGCGACGGCTGCATCCCACGAGCGGAGTGATGGATAACCCTCTCCTGTAGTAGGAAATCTGTGGCACTGATCCAAGTGTTGCCCTAGAAGGGCCGAATGCAGCTTTCCAGGCTTTGACCTGGTTCAGGATGGCTGCAATGAAGACCTCAGATTTGTCCCGATTTTGACGGGGGCTCCTTTCCCCAGCCCCAGCGACTGACCCACTCCCACAGCACGTGGATGGACCCGTCACAAATAATTCTTCCATGTGGCTTGAGCAAGGGCTGCAGGTGGCATCTAGTTGCTGCAAGATGACTAGTTGGGCTTTATCAGCCTTGGTGCATGATTTCTTTGGGGTTTATTTGCTTCTTAAGTAATTAAAATTAAATCCCAACCTGAAATTTGGACTATTTCAGTGCGGAGGGAAGGATGGGAGAGAGAAAAGAGGTTTTCCAGGAAACCAGCCCGAATCAGACAGAGCTTCTGAGCCACCCTTATTTCACCACAAGAGTTTTGCTGCCACATGCGCCCACGAATCTCATGCCATGTCCCATGTCACAAAACTAACTTGGGCGGACAGCTCAAGGACTTGCACAGCTGAGATCTGCAAGAAAGAAGCGTTTGGGGGGAGAGGGGAGACACGCAGCTTGTTTGCTTCTGCTCCAATTTCGCAGCATTCCCTGTTGTTCCCGCTCCTCGTCTTGCTGTGACTTTCCTTAGAGGGCGGGCATGAATGCAGAGGGACTCTTGCAAGAAGAGCTCCACAAACTACATTAGGTTTAAAAAAAAAAATAAAAAAAAATCTGCCTTTCAATCAAGCTAGCCTGAATACCTAAATAATAAAAATCTCCTTTCAAGATGATGTGATCAAAAGTGACATAAGAGAAATAAAGGGGGGAGGAAAAGTAGAAATTTTAAAAAAAAAAAAAAAAAAAAAAAAAAAAAAAGGTTGTCCTGGCAACTGGCATACCTTTCCAGCACGCCAAGATTATTGGATGAAACAAATGTTTTTTAATTAAATTCATAAAAGGTGACATTTATCAGAGGGTGACCACTCATTATTTTGTTGTAGAAATGGTTATTTTCTTGCAACTGAAATATTTAATAATGGTCTGACTTGCATCTAAATGCAATACTTACATCCTCTTTTAATTGAACAGAGGACTTTGTTGTTGTTTGTTTGTTGTTGTTTTTTTTTAAAAAAAAAAACACCTTTAAGCAATAATAGTAGAAATTGTGAATAAAGCCTAAATCAGTCCCTCAGATTAAGAACTGTCTGTGAACAGCCTCTCACATGCAATTATATAATTCCACTGTAATTACCTGGGATTTATAACACTCTGGGTGAGATATCACACTCACTAAATTGAAATCTGAACCTCACTGAAAACATCAGCATTTCTACCAAGCTTGACAGGCTGGGGACTTCATGCCAATGAGCCAACTGGCAACCTGTAGTCTTGCCTATCAGCCTCTCATTCAAGGTCAAGGATGGCAGAATTGGAATGACAGCCTTGGAGAAAGGCTGCCAGATTTAATAAATCTCCCTCAGAGCCGACCTTTCTTCTCCAGGCACTGCTTGGAAGCCAGCAATGGGCTGGTGGGAGCTGCAAACACAAGGAGAATGGCAGCATTGTACTGCCTGGTGCAGTTTTCCATGCAGTCCCCGAAAAAAAAGCAAGAGTAAGAAACATCAATCAGGGTGGGTTATCAAACTATTCAGAAGTAGCAGTCCTACTGCAGACTGACCCATCTCCAGTCTGCACAGGCATCCCAAGACGGTTCAACCTGCAGCTGGATGAGTGCTATGAAAAGGCAGCTGCTTGGGAGAGAGAGGGGGAGAGAGAAAGAGAGAGAACGGCTTCAGCGCATCTCATAGTCTTTGAACTCCAGGACCTCTTGAGATAAACAGTCTAAATTAAGCAGCAAAACATTCCAGGCTCCCTAGCAAAGCCATCCGTTTCAGAGAAGCCCTTGGAAAACAAGGCGTCTACCAGACATGGCCATGGGACAACAAAACATTATTTGGTGACTTTAAGTGGCCTTCACAGATTTAAACACAAAACAACCAGTTCACTCCAAAACTCAACTTTCTTTGGAAAAGCAGATAGCTCTTTTGAATGCTTCTCATCTAAATAAATCTATTTAGATCACTGCACATACTGAACTGGAAAGCACTGAAAAAGACAGGCTAGAAGGCAGGCATTTGATGAAACACTTATTCAAAACCCATGAAGAAACAGCAACAAGGTGGGAAGTTTATTTTTTTAAAAGGCTTCTTTGCAACGTGCAGTTCTGAGGAAGAACGTTGGGAACAACAGAAACATATGTGTGAGGTGTAACAAGTAACGGGAGCGGATAGGGAGGCACACGGAGACCTCACCAGCAAGGACCAGCCCCTTCTCATCACGGATATTCTGCTGCCATTTCCTACAGCAGCACACAGAAAGAGCGGCAGCAACATCCAGGAGTGGGGGTAGGACATCACCTGCGTGGTCCTCACCACAGCCAGGAGATCCTGCAAAGGGAGGGAGTGGGGACATCACCTGTCTTCCACCCATTGTGCTTGGTAGGAACATCAGTGTGGATGAAAGAACTCCAGCAACAGCCCAACGGCTGCCTAACGATGAGATTTTTTTTAGTACTGGAAGAACTCTGTGCAGAGCAGTAGTTGCCAGGAGAGATGAATGCGTGGGATGGGGAGAACCCCCTGGTGCACACCAGGTCAGGAGGCAATGAACAGCCTCCAGGAAAAATGAAGGGGAAGCATTTTTGCCTACAGATCCTCCCCTGAGGTGCCACGGATGCAAATAACCCTTTTTGGATCACAGACTAAAGCATTCAAGAGATATAATCACATCTGGTAGCACTGGTGTGCGGCTGAATTCGGACAGGCTGCTGCCCAGCTGTCAGGTCCCACTCCCTTTGTGGGACACGGGAGGAGCATGTAGCGATGGCCACTCTGGCCACGAAGTCCTCCAAGCTCCATAAACCTGTTTCCTCCTGGGGCTCTAAGAGCTGATGCTCTTCTGAAACAGCTGGTGGAAAAAGAGGCGGTTTTACGCAGAGGTATATCAAAGATGACTACAGGCTTTTGACTGTGGCCTTTGCCTCCTCCACTCTAAATGTGATGACCTGAACTGAAGAGATTTCAATTCCCAGGGACATCAGCAGAACACCGACCTCCTTCTGCATCTTCCCTTCTCGGAGGCAGATTTACCAATGCTCTGAGCACCACCAGGATGCGTAGCACAAGGGTGACAGTCACCCAGCACCTGGAGACAGACATGGCCCACGCAGTCCTGTGGTGGGCTGTGTACCATGATACAAGGAAAGTAAATAAGCACTGCTTGCAATGCGTTATATTTGCACCACCGCTTACTGAACTGAAATAAGACAATAAACAGCACTGAGATGGAGCACATCTTTCCCATGAGGTATTTTTGGCCATGTGTCTGTCTGTCCTCTAATCATATGCCATTGCCTGCAACTCTGGTACAACAACTCTCCTCTAACTGTTGGGAATCTGGACGGACACGAACACAGACCGACTCGCTCTGTCGAATGTCACTCCACCTGCCAATTACTTGGTGGGTTGCATTTACTTAATTTTCCTTTTCCTGCACCACGATAATTTCATGCTGCAAAGAGTCTAACTTCTCTTTCAGATTAACAATATCAACAGCAACATCCTGTATTACAACACATTCAATTTATTTATGATCTCTCAAAGACTCAATTAGCTTCAGTTTACTCATCTGTGCGATGGGTACAGGATCTCCTACCTACTTCAGAGCTACCATCAATCACCAGATAAATTATTCATTGTTTTACAAAGTATCATTAGCCATGCTCTTTCATACCTGGAAATACACACACACATACGGAAGGTTTCAGATGATCACCCTTAACGCTTGATAGCTTTCATCTCAGTGATAGTGATCCTGAGAGAAATGCCCTCTGCAATCCTGATTTTATTAAGGAGATGAAGTCTAATAATGGAATAAGGATTTGGGATTTCTCAGCACTATTAGTCCTGTTCTCACTCTCCTGTAGTACTCTAGCCCTCTTATGCCTCAGTTCTTCCACCACAGTTCCTGAGCTTTGATTTATTCACACCCACAAAGTGCTACCAAAAAAAAAATATTCCTGTATAAAGGTACTATGAGAGGGAAAAATATCATCATGCCCAAAGCCCATGATGAGAGGTGACTTGGCTTTAACAGATCAGTCAATACTACCTGGTGAAAAATAGACCTTCTGATGGATTTCAGTGTCTGCTCTGACTTGAATAGCAAAAGCACTTAAGTGCTTACGCAGGCTGCTGCTCCCTTCATTGACAATTTACAACCAGGGCTAGTGGCTGGAAGATAGCTGGCATGAGTAGATAAACTGCCAGTCCCTAAGATACTAATCATCTATTATACCCTTTTCCATTGCTTGCCAATGAGACATTGCTGATACAGAGGAGATCTTTGTCCTGTTGCGTTCATCCCATAAATTAAAGAAAAAACACCTTTTTTTTTTTTGCTACTGTACATTATTGGATCTTCTCAATTGTTTCATTTTTGTTCAAAACCCCAATTTTCCTGCTGCAAACCAGCTCTTAGATGGCTGGAAAACTGTTGACCAGACTTACCACTCCAAGCAATGCCACGTATGTGACTCGGAGGCAATTCTCTGTCAAGGATTGCCATTAGAGCCGTGGTCTCTCCTAATGTATTTGCATTATGTAATGAGCTGATGGCACCAGGCTTTGCTGGCCACTCTGGAGGGCAGCGGCTACCAGGCAATTACACAGGGGCACATTCTCCATCAACGAAATGCACCTCATTTACCATTGGTACCAGAAAGTTGGTATTAGACAGGAATGTAAATGTGCTTTTTCTTGCCTCTAACATCCTTTCTCACATACACAGTTTGCATGGGGATGGTGCTGCCTGAACCTCAGTCCTAGCACAGATAATTAATCTTGCTACAGTAAACCAAAGACACAGTTTTTTGCAGAGAACCACTATCAAGTAGACACGCACACAAATTTAGTGTCAGCCCAGTACACCAACCACCCAGTGGGATCCAGCTCTCCATGTGAGGTGTCACTTGGGCACCCTCACTTGCCCCCTGCTCTCCCTTCCAGAGAAGCCAGCTCCTTGTGCCAGTGCTTCCCACCACCACAACTAGCCCATCAGCTAAAGCAGCACCAGGCCTAGCTGACTTTCAGAGCTGAAAATCCCCTTTGGAAGGTGAGAAGAGTTTTTGGGGGTGCCAAGGATGGTGGATAAACATGGGACTCCAAAATCCCCCTCTGCAAGGAGTGCCAGAAAAAAAAAAAAAAAAAAAAAAAATCACACACAAAAAAAAAAAAAAATAAAAAAAAATATCACAGGAATCAGAACCCTCAACTCTTCAAAAAAAATCTCTCCAGGAGGAGGTTCAAGCCCTGCTTTTGGCTGGGCTCAAAGATGTTGTCCATCAAGAAATCAGCAGTACTTTTGGATGCCAGCAGAGCAGGGAGAGGTACCATTTTGGTCCCCACTTTATTTTCCTCCTTTGCATATTAGCTGTCCAAAGCGAGGATGGAGAGGCTTTTCCCGACTTGGCAGTGTTGGTGGAGCTGCTTGTGAGAGCTCCTGTGGGAGCCAGGCAATGAGGACTGAAAAAACTGAGCCTCAGAAAAGTAAAGAAACGCAGCGTCAGCCCTTGCTGGCTTGGGCAACGTGAAAATAGGGACTGTCCACACCCCACACCACCTCCTGGAGAATGGGGCCAAACATCTGCAGACACCCACAGAGCAAGCCTGGATCAAAGCTCCTGATACAATCCTCTTCACACCAAACAAATACGTTCGGATCTGAAGTTGAGCAACTTTTGTAGGACAGGTGATGGGGAGCTGAGTGTGGCCCTTGCCCCAAAGTGCCTCTAAACCCTCCTGATTCCAACTGGAGATTTCAGCTTGGGCATTGATGGTTTGGGGTAGCATTGCAGCATCTTCCTATTCTGGGCCACAGGAAAGGAAAAAAAAAACCAAAACCACAACAACCCTATAAACTTTACGGGAAAAAAAACCCAACCAAACAACAAACCCTGAAATCCAACACCAGGTAATTCCCTAGTGTAACTCATTCAACTCATGCCCTCTCCAGCATCCCACCATCCCTGTGCCAGGTGTTGATCCCGTCCCCCTGCCCCAGGAGCTCCTACCCCATTTGCAAGGGCTGGAGACAGGCAAAGCATATTTTAACTTTTCATTCTTCATCAGCCACACGTGCGTAACTGCTCAGATCCACAGAGAGCTCAAGCCACCCAGCTAAGCTCACAGCCAGCTCAAAGGGATCACACCACCCTTTGAAAAAACACAGGGTTGCAAACTAATTACCTTACAGCTAATTACCCAACACTCTGCAACTGGGCACACCACAAATAGCTGTGGAGAAATTCCCACATTTCCCAGGCTTTCCTCCCGAAATGCTCAGCACAGGCTGGTTCCAGCACAGGATCAGACAGTGAGTCAGTGGAGGGGAGATGGTGAGGAAGAGGAGGCAGCCAGGAGACAGCAAGCACCAACGTGGGAGGAAAAGGTTGCAGCAATGCTGGGCTTTAGGTGAAAAAAATGGCAGAGAGAAAGGGACTAGCTTTGGAATTTTTGGTAAATGTTAAAAATGTTTTGGAAAAAAAGTCTCCAAACTTGCAGGAGGTATAGGAGAAGGGACTGCAGGTTTGATAGCCTACTTACATGATATAAATCCCCCTGGTTGATATCATAAGGAGCTTTATCTGCCCATCCGAGGCGGTGGCCCAGGAGCCAGCCAGGGTATCAGTGACATTCGTTGCCATGGGAACGCTATTACCAGGAAACGTGGCTCAAGGTGGAGAGGAAACCCCAGAGATTCATTAGCAACAGGTTCCCATGGCAACCGCTCCAAACTCATTAATAATTCTCCCTTCCTCCTGCCCCTCCCCCTAAAAAACCCCAAACTTCTTTCTGAGCGTGGGTGTGAATATCCTCCAGCAAGGCTGATCAAAGGGAGGGGGAAGATGCACACGCACATGAGGAGTGGCACAGCACTGTCCCCCCTGCTCCCCACCACCCACCTCCCCAGCACCCACCTCCAGAACTTGCCTTTTTAACCCATGGTATAAAATAAAAGCAAGTGGTGAGGATGGACACACCCCATTTGCAGGGCAGCATCATGTAAAGGGATATGCTGTGGCCTGAGAGGTGCTACAAGAGGTAAAAAGAAGACTTCTCCATTAAAACTAAGAGCAGATAGCAGGCATGATGTGGCTCCAGTCCAGCCACTTTCTCCCTCCTGCCCACCCCAATGGGTGCTGCCACGTCCCCCACGTCCCCTCTATTCATCTCCTGCCATTGAGACCCATTTTCTGCTTGCTAAATTTGTTTGCCCCGGATTTGAGACCGCAATTCTCTTTTTGTCCTAAAAATGCAGCTCGCCTGCAAGAAGTGTTACTACGTGTGAGAGAGAAGCAGAAAGTGGAAAATATGGGCAAAGTCAGAGCAGGGAGAACAAGACCCAAACTCCAGCACTGCTCCCTCCCTCCCTCCCGGCTTTCCCAGGGAACACGACATGCTCCCTCGCTCCTGAAAAATTACCTGTCTGGGCAGGGAATACCACAGCTTTGAGTTTTTAAAGCACTTCCAGGAAATCTCACTGTATTACACACAGCTCAGTTCAGGTGTCGGTGAGACATGTCAGTGTGAGTCTGACTTGGGAGAGGACAGGGAAGGAGATGCAAATGTTAAGAGGGCTTAGATGAAAATGTAGAAAAGCTCTATGTTCTCTGCTGTACCAGCAAATTCACTGCGAACGAGGAAACACCTGTAGCGTAATGCTGCTGCAAAAAGGAAATGGTCAGTCATCTGGACCAGAAAAAGCATTCCCTACGAGCACGTGCAAATACGGGCTATGGGGTTGGGCAGCACAGAAGCAGCCCTACTTCTTTTAATAAACGTTCCCTTTTTTCCAGCTGAGTTGAGGTTTTCTTCATTTAGATCTGTTGTTCTCTTTTGTGGAGCAACAAAAGTTTAAGGGACGGCAATACTTGATCCCTAAAGTATAAATATTCCTGGAAGATGTCACCTTTTATGCCTTAGGCTTTCAGTCCCCGAACCCCCAGGCAGACTTCACACAACCCATCTGAAAAAGAGGCTTGAAAAGCATTTGCCTTGCTTTGCTTTACTGATAATCTGTGTTTTCTCAAAATGAGAGCTCTAGCATTTCAAAAACTGTCCCAAATCCATAGTTCAAAACAAGCTAATATCGAACCTGTTCCTATGGTTTCTCCTATGGATTCTAATGAGACTACTCACAGGACAATTAGGTAGTGTTTGTAGCATTAAGTGTTCTGCAGCACTTCTATAACAATAGCTATTCCTCTCAAAGCCAAATAATATTGAATTAACTGTAATAATAGTATAATAACTGAACAAGCCTGGGGGGAGAATGTATGGCTTCTTTTTTTCATGTTTGCTTGCTTTACATAAATGAGATATAATCTCTTATGATAAACTAATACGAATATCAAACAAATCAAACCATCTCCATGGTTTTTATCCTCTGCAGTTACAATAAAAAGTCTCAAGCAATATTAACCAAATACATTTCACATGCAAATATTAGATCCCAGCCTACGGCTGTCAAACTTCCAGGAGAGGGTTTATTTCCTATACTTCCAACCTAATCTCTCAGCTAGATGCCAAATAGTAAAACTGACATTTTGTCTGAAAGAGCCTCCCACATTGGAGAAACTGTCAGATAGAGCAGATTAAGACATTTGGGATATACATTTTTTTTATACACACACATATAAGTTCTTTTGTTTACATAAACAGAAAAATGCAAGCACCATGCAAGACTTCTGATATAAGACAGAAATCTGATAAAATCAATAAATATTCAGGTCTATGGCTGCTTTTCCCTACTTGTTAACATTAGGGCAATGCTTCCAAACTTTCCCCTCTGCAGCCTCTCCTCTGGATGAGGAGAACCCTTTTGGAAATCTCCATGCTGCAGCAGTGGATATTCATCTACCGCAGATCTGTTATAAGGTTCCTAAGTTACAAATAAAATCTTCTAGCATTTTAAAATTCTCTGAACAGCAACAACCGTGAACAAATTAACTGAACAATGATGTATTCATAATGCAGAACTACCCTCAAGCCCAAGACAGAACAGGATCCCCATCACGCTAGGTGTTGCACAGACTAAGAAGTCCTTCCCCCCCAAGAGCTCCCAATCTAAAATCACTTGCTATTTCAATTTTAATAAATCCAGCCCCAGATAGCATAAAACCTGGCACCATAACTGTTTTTCCTTGTAGCAATTAAACAACAAAGGCAAGAAGCTACTTCAGAGCCTCTTTTCATTGCAACTGCTTGGGATGCTGTTAAAGTTCATCATAACAGAGGGGCTGAAAAGAGAGAGGCAGCAGTCAGCAAATTACCAAGCTGCCGACAGGAAAGCCTTCATCTCGATTATGTTCGTAAATCTGACTTTCTTTGAATTCTGTCTGAACAGGACGGAGTCTTTTTCCCATCATGTGATGGGTCAAAAATACATATACTTGTTAGAATGCAATTTGGATAGAAGGAGCAAAGGTCAGGGAATATGCTTTCATTATTCACCATAATAAGACTGTGAGACTTGTAGAAGAAAGATATTAATAGTACTCAAGAGGGAGTTGCTTGGCTCACTGCTGTGGACAGTCCAGCTGTGCTGTCTGAAGGCAGGACTGGGGCAAGAGGCACAGACTGTGGGTACCCAGGGGCACCCAAGATCGCGAGGGATGCTCTGCAGAGCAAGAAGCCCCTGGTACCTGGTGGGATTAGATTTGCAGCATCCTTGTTAAGAAGCCCTGATGCCTCACAGGGAAACCATGCAAACATGAAACACCCCACTGCTGTAAGTCCTGAAGACAAGGGAGATGACCGCCCCTCTCTCCTGTCACACATCCATTGACAGGCAGCAATGACCCCTGAGGCCTCAAGGACACAGAGTTTGCACTTTAGAAGATAGCAGAGAAAGGTGAAATAGTCCTGTCAATAGTCTCCACATCTCTCAGCTCTGATGTGCATGTGCTGTTGAGGCACACAATAAATACCACCTACGAGAACACATCCTTCAGGAAAAAATGAGGTGTAGAATTGCAAGATGGCTTTACCTATAGCTTTAACCTAAAGTATTACTTTAATACCGGTGCTTAATTGGCATAAGTGGAATTGGAAGAAAACAAAAAACTTATCCCGGGTAGAATTAGATAAGGATTTTAAATGCTACATGTTATGTCCTATTAAATACTGCTTTTGGGTTAATGTAGGTCTTTAGAAATTGTGGCATCGTAATGTTACTGTGGCCTTGAAGAGCTAAGCTTTCCAGGATACCTGTGCTGCAATTACCTCCGTTTGCACACACTTCAAATCATGGAGGACCTGTCCTCTTCAGATGCTCCCTCAAGGGTAGAATTTGAGACACTTCGGCAAACTGATAAGACACCTTGCACCATTTCTGCCCAAACTGTGCTTTTTCCTATAAGATAAAGACTTTCATTTCAAGGCCATCATTCTGGTACCTATCACCACAGCCAAAATTCACTTTAAATAAGCAGGTTTCTAGAGAAAAGAAAAATCAAGGTATTTTAAGTCATTGTATAAAATAGTAATTCCTTTCCTCACGGACAGTATTTTATCTGCTGCATAATGAGATGAAGAAATCCCATCAGACTAAAGCAAGAGTTAAAAGCACTGCAAAAACTGCTCCAGGTTCCTAAAAATCACTCTGAATCTCCCCAGTGTGGCTTCAGGAGACAGTTTCATCTTTCAGCACATAAAAGCCCTGCAGGCCTCTTTCAGTATATAAATGGCCTAAAAACATAGGGAAAGCCATGTCTCTCCTGAGCTCTCGCATATCTGACTTCTTTAATGATCTGTACGAGGAAGATTTTCCAGAACACCAAAACAACGGGAAATAAGTGTGAGGAGACAAGGGAAGATAATTCCTTCTCTATGTGCAAAGACTGCTCCAGGGAAGGACGGATCACCAAACTGTATTATTACCTTTAAGACTGTTTTAGATGTGATGAAGTCCAAGTATTCCCATTTCTCGTTAAGCAAAGCCATGAACGCATGCCATGGCCCCAGCTCAGCACCCAGTTGGCACGAGGAAGCAGATCCAATCCAGAGATAATTCGGAAGTGGGTTACGGATCTCTTGAAACAATCTTTCTACATGAACAGCAGTAATGACATTATGAGCCAAAAACTCTCCAGTTGGAGACCCTGAGGTATTTAGCTTAAGCCTCCCTATACCTAATTTTCAGCAGCCCTGAACTTCTGTAACTCAACAACTTCTGCAGATATCAAGGTGCTCAATGGCCCTCGATTAAACCAGAGGCCAGCTAGCCATGGCTGGCTGAAAAAAGCACCTAAAAACCATTCACTACTATTAAAACTTCTGGCTCTAACGTTCATCATTCACTTATAGCTTTCAAATGCCTTAAGTCTGCAAAACTGGCACAAACCCAGCTTCCTGCAAGGTCACCACCACGTCCTCCCTGCAGCAGCATGTCACGTCTCATCCCGAGTCAGGCGTAAACCCTGCAATAAAACCTGCTTCTTCCTTCCTGAAAAATACTGTTTCTTCCTCAGGCTACTACTTAATACCAATCACAGAGTTACCGGAGTCACCACAGACTTTGTGGCTGAGTTTGGCCTGGCAAAGGGAACAGCCATGCAGTAGCTTCCTTCTGCTACAAGCCCTGCCATAATTCAGGTGCAGAGGCGTTCTTCTCAGGATCTGCCTGGAGATTTTGCATGCAGGAGCTAAAATCTCCTCCCCATGCACCACGACAAAAATCATCAGCTTTCGTGTCATACATTGCATGTTTTGCTCAACACCAAAACCTGGGTATGTTTTTTTTCCCCACCGATATATCAGTTGGCCTAAAGAAAGAAGAGTGTTTCCCCCAACCTTGCCTTGCTTCTGTCCTTGGACCATGACACCTGCATCCACCCTTCCCTTCATTAAAACACCTTGGCTTTCTCAAAGCAAACAACCATTCAGAGCAATGTGCTAAAAAATAAAATACAAACTGAGAAATCGTAGATGTAACAGCAATTAAAAAAAAAAATAAACAGAACTGCACAGCTCACAACAGACTTGCAGATTTACTGAAGGTCTTGCGGGTTGGCTGACATCCACTTCTGAAACCGCATAACCCAAATCAAGGGCACATTGGTGGATGTGTCTGCAAGAGTAGCACAAACAGGCTCATGATGGATTCTAGGTTCTCATCAGCTGTGGGGGCAGCTTCAGGGAGAGGGACAGGCTGACAGTCGTGGGGACAGGGGAGGAAGGAGACCATCATCATGAGAGCATCCCGAAGGTGTTGAGATCTCTTCTGCCCATGACACAAGGTTTCTCTGAGCTCTGGTTCTTTCCCCTTGTTTAGAAACACCTCCTTTTTGTTTTCTTCCAATTTTACTTCTTTTTCCTTGTGATGCTAAGGCAGCCTGGCCCAAATCTGAACTCTGTTCTAGTAAGGCAAGACACAGCCCCCCACCCCCCCCAAGCTAAAATTACCATTGTTTTCAATGCGTCCAAGATTAGGTCCATAAGACCCACAGATATTTTGTGAACTTCCATCACACACTCTTCAAGTTTCCCTGAAGCATTAAGCAAAAGCTGGAGGATTTATCAGCAGCCCTATCTCCAAGGATGAAGAATAAGGAGAAAAGGGTCGACAGTCTCCTGCCCACACCATTGCAGCACGCTGCAGTCTGGCTGTATTTCACACACCGCATCCCCATGGCACTGCCCAGTGTTAAATACAGCTACAAAGTTAACATTAAAAATAATAGCACGAAGAAGGAGAGCGAGAGTTATAGGGAAGGAGAAAAAGTTATGTTTTCAGCTGAGATTTAAAGTGAGCTACTGAGTCAATGAGGCAGAGAGGGAGTGGAATGGAAAGTTGCAGTGCAATAGCTACTCTGTCTTCAGCCATGAAAGGGAAAGATGAACAAATTGGCTCAAAATTGCCCTCCTTAATTTTATAGCCTGCTGTACATACCTCATCCATCTCACAGCTCAGCATGCTCAGTGCTCCCGGAGCCCTCCGTCCTCCCTTCCCCGTGCAGACAGACACATCCCCTCCTGAACACCCGCAGAGACCAAACCATGGAGGGGCAAATGCGCAAGGAGTGCCGAGACTCAGCCCGAGCTCCACGTGGTACCCTCACCAGCGACCTCAGCTCTTCCCAACCTTGATTTTCCCGCTCTGCAGCAATATACATTCTTTTCTATTAATTTGCTCTCCCAGTGTGCTTATTATTTAAGCTCTGCATTACTTAACTCTCCAACATGTTTTGAGACACAGTTTGCAGAAAAGGCACTATGCAAAATAAAATTGTATCTTCTGTTCTAATTTGTTTCAGGGGCTAATTACCAGTTTTATTGGGTTTCTGAGCATGAACGTGTGCTGCATATTATGTACAGCACAGCTGCATACCAGAAAGCGATCCTTTGAGCATTAGAAGTTACATACTTTGTTTTTAAAACAGTACAGGAAAGGGAAATAATAGATGGTCATTAGGCATTAAATAGGTTCCATTTTTCAACCATTTTTTTTGCTTTTAGTGTCAATATGTGGGTTTTCCCATAGTCCCTACCAAGCCTGGTATGGCTCTTCAGTACAGCAAAGCTCCACCAGATCCCTATCAGCAGATGACTTCTCCTGACTGCACCACACCGAAATGTTAATCTTAAGGAGGAATGGGGATAAACAAGTTTCAGCAGCACTTTCTTATAAAGAGGCCTCAGCTTCTTGCAGCCTCCCAGGAGGTGAATAAACAGCAGCAGGAACGACTGCTGCAGGGAACCAGCCTTTGGGAAGAGCGAACCTGAGCTCGCCACAGTGGCTCACTTGCTTCTCAGCCACGCATGGGCTGCTGCCACAAGCATGTCAAAATAAACTAAGCTTGAAGAGGGCATTATTGGGATTATAATGCTTTTGTTACTCATTTTAAAGCAATACAGAATAATCCCTCTGTGATGAGTCGCTACAGATGAATGTGAAGGCTCTGAATTCATGGGACAGCCACATCCGTCTTGCTGCCCTGATGTCAGCAGGAACCAAGACACGCATGGAAACACTCTCCTAAACCTAGAATCCGTTTCAGCACAGCTCTAAACATCCAAAGTTATAAAAAGGATGAAGACAGAGAGATGTACTTTTTTCCTTGGTAAAAGTAAGTAAAAGTAAAGGGAAGAAAACTTCTAAACTTCTCTTTTGCTGGGGAAAAAAAAAAAAAAAAGAGAGATAAATGCAATAAATGCACCAAGAGTTGTCCTTGAAAGACTTGCTTGCAGCACAAGGGGAGAAAAAGGCCTTTTCTGCATCCAGAAATAATAATTAAATAGTTCCCCTTGGTGAGAAGAGCAGTGACAGGGGTGTGCCAGGAGGGCAGAGTGAGGGCAGGCACCCAGGGGTTCTCCACAGGAGTGGGCACTGCCAGGACTTCACCAGGCAAACATCTCCCTCCTCATAAACTCCTCTGCTCCCCAGCGGCTGTGTGTGATTAACTTGCATCAGGCTGGAGACAACAAAACTCTGCCTGGAGAGAGCACGTGGCCGCAGGAAAGCCTTCCCGGAGCCGGGCTGATGGCATCTTGGCAAGCGGAGCCCCGGGGAAGAAGCACATCCCGCTGGCAGCCCGCCATCCATCCCTCCCTCCTATTAACACGTCGGCCCTTTGCTATTCGGAAAGTAAAAGGCCAGAGATTTGTTTTTACAACACAGTGTTAGCTTTTCATGGAGGAATAAAAAGAAAAAGTATCAGCAAAACAACCCACGCATGTAAAAAATCACAATTTATATCCCCCCGAGCAGAGTGGTGCCAGGGACCAGGTACTCTGCAAGAGACCGTAATGCGTGTGGGACCTTGGAGCAGCAAGAACAGCATCATCCCGACCAGGGACAGTGCCTAAGCTGGGGAACTAGCACTGATAAAGTAATCAGAGGTGACGTAAGAAGTCCCAGAGGCAGTGCAGTGGTAGCACCAAACCCAGCTCCTCCTGCTTTCCATGGCCCCTAACTGCAGGTGCCCTGGCCGTGTCCCTCGGGGTGGCCAACGCACAGGCACAGATGTGGGTTTGGGGGGGACGGTGCCTGCTCCCCACACAGCTCATGGCCAGGCTGTCCTGCATCTCATCATCCCCTCCGAGGGGGTGTCCCCATGACAGCTCACCCAGTGAAGCCCAGACAAACACCATATTCCAGGGAGGATTTATTGCCGATCCCACAAGGCTCGGCTCTGCCACTAATTCCGGTTTAATTCCTGTGCTGGTCAAAGCACAAGCTCCTGCCTGCACCCTCCCTGGCTTTTACCCTTGCCAACCCAAACACTGCTGAGGAATGGGGACCAGAGGATGAATTTGGGATCTGGGGAATCATAGCCAAACCTGCTGCAGTGGGAAAAGGGACACACGCCTCCAGGGCCCCCCCAAATCTCATCCACTTTTCTACCACTATGACCTTTCAGACCATCCACCCTTTTATACATCTCTCACATCCCAGCCTGCTTGTGTGTCTGGCAGCAAAAGCATCAGCACTGTGAATGTTCAAGTCATCACAGGGACACCCAGAAACATACCCAGTGAAAATGCCATTACAGCCGTAGCACATCAGAAGGGGAATGCTCAAGGCCCATGGAGGTACAAGCTATCCCTTGCAACGAGGAAAGGCAGTTTGTCCCACTCCCAAGCAACAGTTTTTTAATCCTTATCACTATGTTTTATCTTTGGTTCACACTGTGGAAGGCTTTAGGGGAAGAGAGGGGATGAATATAAACTGAACTTTTGCAAAGCAAGGAGGCTGCACTCATAAAAATTGTATCAGGTCCTTGCATTACCACAAGCAAGCCCAGGGGAGCACCCAGTAATCATCCACCTTAAGTGAGTCCTGCATCGATGTTCAGGAGAGGAGAAGCAGGGGCTCAGTAAGAATTGCTGTCCCATCCACGGTGAACACAGGAGTTGTACTTCGGGGTGAGGGTGCATCTCCTCCCCCTCTGTATAACCCGCAGCAACACAACCGGGGGTTACTGCCTCTGTGAGCATAAGCCCTGCCCACCCCATCACCCAAACGTGCAGCCTTGGTCCACGCCAGGGTGACACCTCACTGTTCTCATCAGCTTTGCTCTTCCCAGGTCCCTGCAGAGCGCAGTCAGGAGGCGTAAGGACCATTCCTGAGCAAACCGACACTGTCTGCCGCCTGTAACCCAAGGCACCGCAGTGCAATTACATGGCATATAACAACAAGCCTTTTCTTCCTTCGTAGTGCTCTTAAAATTACCAATTTCATGACTGATTTTCCTCTCTGCTTGTTTCTGCCCATCACTCTCATGCCCCCCCCACGCTTCTTTGCTCCCTGGTGAGAGGGTACATTGCAGCAGGGACATTCAGGGGGTTGAAGAGCTGCCCGGAGCCTTGTGATGGGACACGTGTTGCTGGCTGTGTGCATCCCAGCACAGCAGTAATTTCCTTCCAAATGCAGCAAAGCCATTCCAGTGACATGTGTGCACGGGGATGGCATCTGCAGAGCCAGGGCAGGATCCTTGTTACATCAGTAACTGCAGGCACCAGGGTCTGAAGGCACCTGATGCTGCAATTCACCGTGCCCTGGAAGCACTGCCAGCCCAGCACCAAAGTCCAGCCACTTCTAAAATGCTCTCATGGTTCTTATGGCCAAGATGCGCCTCCAAATCACCGGTCTTATGTAAAACTTTCCACAAGGGATGCATTTTAGCTCAAGGGAAAAGGATGAGTCCTATAAGAAGCTCTTAAGCTGCCATGCAGTTATTGAGTTAAGGACTTACCCTCTAGGCCTGATCCCCAAGGGCCTGAAAGGTATTTTACATTCCTTTAGCAACGGTTTGATGAATTTCCATGCTCACGTGACAGTCCTTCCATGCTTGTGCCTGCATATAAAAGGCACTGCTGCACATAGTGATGCTTTGCCCATCCAGACCCCACACCAGAACTGCAAGGTTTCACTGTACCTTTATGTACTGTACGTTTATCTTCTTGCTCACCACTTTGCACTGACTTCTTCAAATACCAGACAAGGCCAGTAACAAGCACTGAGATGGAGCACCACTGCCTTATGGCACAGCCTGGTGCTCTAGCAGGACCCTAGGATGCCAAACCTGTATGTTCCACCTTTCATAGCCTGTCTGCTCTTTGAATGAGATCTGAAAAACTAGAGTCACATTAATCTCAACATCAGATATTCATTTTTTGCCAACAAGCATCTATCTGGCCAGTGGGGAACGGGCCTGATCAATCCTGTGCTGATTTCTCACGTCAGGTTAGTTTTTATTTAATGATATGGCTCTCTGAAGTCATATATCTCCGGCAGCCTCAGCTGAAGGAAGCGTAGCCTGATGTTTATAGTAACAAATCTAATAATCAAATACAGTCTGGTAAATGACAAACTGTTTATTTTCCCTCACATGAGGAATTCTTATAAAACTGCTGAAACATTCCATTTAAAAGTCATTTACATGGCAATGTGCTGGGTATTGTCATAAATCAGGAAAAGCAGCCTCATGAATAATTTCAGAGACTAAAAATAATCCCAAACAGGAATCTTCTCTTCACACTTGAACTAAGGAACATACAAGTTTGATTTGGGGTTTTTTTTCTTAATTAAGACAAAAGGAGACCCCAGTTGATGGGAATGTTGAGACACAAGTTGAACAGCACGTGCCAAGGGACCTGGTGGGATCACAGCAGACTTTGGACTACTTAAAATTTCTTTCTTTTGGGACACCCAAGCGTGGGAGTTCAGCCAAGCCTTTAGGAGACACACACACACAGGCGAACAGATATAACACCCTAAACTATGTCCATATCTTCATGATTTGTTCCACCAAAGGAATGCAAACTGGGTCAGTCCAAAAGTTTATCCACCTCCTGTCCTTGGCAGTACAAATACACAGAGAAAAACATAAAACCAAAGGAAAGTAAAGCGATAACCTCCCCTATATTCAGCAACCAGTGGGATGTCTTGATCTAAAGGTCAATAAAATAAACAAAACAGAATGATACTTCCTGACTTTAGTGAAGAAGTACCAGACTCCTGCTATAAGTTTGTAAAATAACATTTTACAAAGCAATGGCACCAGAGACATCCAATCTGTACGAGAACAGAGGTCCTGACCATACTCCAACCCACCAGTGTCCAACAGTATCTCAAGGGGAGGTTTTGCTTCAAATTATGCTCATGATGATCAGTAGCTATTCATGCTAAAGCAGGTCCTTCCCATAAAAACTGGTGTAAATGTAAGATCATGAGATCAGAATCAGGTCCCCATAAGTTTACTTTTAGATCTGGAAATCCCTTTGGCAGCATGTCTGAAGCCTTCATCTGGAGGACAACCGAACCCTCAAAACATTTCACTTGAAATAATCCATACACTTCACCAGAAAAAGGGGGGGAAAAAATGCATTCCTTTCCCACCCTGCTTTAATTTGAAACATGTCAACAGGGAAAGCCAGCTGAAATCCCACACTTTCCCCAGATGGGCAGTGAGGTAATCGGTGGACATCCGCCCATGTCAGACTTCAAATCCCCTTTTTCTCCCCACACGTCATCTGTGGTTGCAACCTTCCCCGCGAGCTGGAGCACCCCTTTTGCAGCAGAGGTTTGACATCTAGTGGACAGACGGCTCCTGAGAAGCTGTCACCAAAACTAGAAAGATCAGGCCAGGCTGGTGGGAGAGGTTATCTAGGCTCAGCACTGGCAGGAGATATACAAGGTCAAGGTGGGCGATGCTTGGACACCAAGCAAACACAGGAGCCATACATCTCTATTTTTGAAGTGTGGTGAGCAAGCTGCTGTCTCCTGGATGCCCAAGAAGCATTGCTAGGAAACTGGGGCACCCAAGGGGTGCGTAGTCCCATCAGACCCAAGGGATTTGGGTCCAAAAGTGGCAGCTCAGGAGAGTCACCCGTTATCCAAAGGCTGGTAGGAGCTGCTGGGTCCACCCAGGGAGCTGCAGCGTGACCTCGGCCACCAGCTTGCGAACTTGGATAAACCAGAGCACCTACACCCACCGGAAAGGCAAACCAGACCCTGCCCACAGCCAAATGACTTTATGAGTTAATTTAGTCAATACTGCTCAGACACAGCATTATCCTCCTGAACTCCCCACAGCCCTCTGCAAACAACATCTTGAAATAAACAGATCAATTGTACTTTTATCAAATAGGCACAGGATATAAACCCAAGCATTAAAGGCCATCCCAGATACCCGGATAAACAAGGAGCTTTGTTCAGGTCTCAGTAAGTGTGATTCATCTCAGAAGAGGCTGAGATCTGCACAGAGCTGCCTAAAGATTCAGCGTGCCCAATTCCATTAAAATTTATGGGCTGGAGAGGACAACAACTTCCATGGGAAGGCCAATTTTTGCTCATACTTTCCAATTTACAGACAAAAGCAGGTTGGGATGGAAGCTTGGACGGGCTCTGAATGAGAATCTGAAGCTTTTGGAAGGCTCTTGGCTCTCCAGCCCTTCAGAAAGGGCAACACGTCACTGCCTACCAGAGAAAGCAACACCACAGGATGCAACAGCAGTGCAGAGCCTGATAGATCTTGTTCTCCTTGGCAGCCCTATTAGACACAACAGGACTCTGTGCCTTTTTAAGGATGCTGGTCCAGGCATTTTAAAGCAGAGAGCATCCAGTGAACGTCTGGTCCCCTCACTACAGAAGGTGAAATAACAGTTGTTTGGTAATAGATTGCACCAAGAGCCATTTGAAGTTGCAGAAAACCTGGCCAGCATCCAACATGAGATTGGATCAGGACATGCTGTCAGGGCCAAAAGCATTCCTTGACGCATTAACATCTTTGGGGAAAGATGCATTTCCTTGTTTCGAAGCCTGATGATGGGGAGCCTAGTGTGACCCCAGCCTCTGGCTAGGGCACATCTTGCAAACAAGGAGTGATTGCTCTGGAACAAGACCTCCACGAGATCTGCAGCAGGGCAAAATTCAAGCCTTACTCTTCAGGACTTGCTCATCACTGCCTGCTCCCAAACATGCCGCTCTGTCAGCGCGCCGCTCTGCTTTGCTGATACCTTATCCTGTTTTGCACGATGTGCTCTTCTACATCGTGACATTGCCCTGCCTGCCAAGGACACACACGGGCGAAGGGAGGACTCGGCGATAAGGGAGTTTCAAAGGGCTCTCAGAAGGAGATGGGAGGAGGCGAAGCGAGCACTGCAGGCCAGAGAGGGAAGATGCACAACGGTGTGTGTGGAACAACAGACTCGGTTAAGTCTACAGACATCATAAGACAATCTAATGTGGAATTGTATTGTCTGGGGAATGCTTCAGAGGAACCCCAGCATCCAACTGTAGAGTCCCATGTGTTTTGATAAGAGACTGTTAAAGGCACACTTCTATAAACACAAGTCACATTTTGTATAGATATGGGCCGTAAATGTTACGCTAAAATACCTCAATTGCCTTGAAGCCGATTCATGCTCTGCAACTGCCAAGAGAGGAAAAAAAAAAAAAAAAAAAAAGCAAGCCCGGGATATTTCAGCTTGCTATCTGAAGTTATTTATAATAAACTCTGACTGAACTGAACACAACGGGCCAAAAGAGCAGAGGAAGCAGCGATGAAGGGTGGTAAAGCTCACACTGCAATCCATCACCCCCGCCGCAAAGCCAGTGTTCAAACAAGGCAACGGGTCTGGCTTCCATCAGGCAAAGCCAGGAAACGCAGGGTTAAGGCCAGCCTGAACTTGGTCCTTAAGTGACCCCCTGACATTACCCTCCCTGGGACTCCAGCAGCACCACTGCCTCCAGGGGATCACTTGTGCCTCTTCTGCCCTTGACTCCGCAGAAGGACTCGGGATGCCCTTCATGGCCCCCATTTCCTCCCACACCGGGACACAGGTGTGCTGGTTTTGGCTGGGGTTGAGTTAATTTTCTTTATTGTAACTAGTATGGGGCTGTGTTTTGGATTTGTGCTGGAAACAGTTTTGATAACACAGGGATGTTTGCGTTATTGCTGAGCTGTGCTCACACAGAGTCGAGGCCTTCTCTGCTCCTCACCCCACCGGCGAGGGGGCTGGGGGGGCACAAGGACCTGGGGGGACACGGCTGGGACAGCTGACCCCAACGGGCCCAAGGGATATCCCAGAGCACGTGGCATCACGCTCAGCTTATAGAGCTGGAAGAAGGAAGGGGGGGACGTTTGGGTGAACGGTCTTCCCAAGACACGGTTCCGTGTGACGTTCCCGTCTGTCCCGGCGATGGCCGAGCCCCCGCCCGCCGATGGGAAGGGGTGAGTGAATTTTGTGGTTTGCTTCGCTTGTGCGGTGGCTTTTGCTTTACTATTAAACTGTCTTTACCTCAACCCATGAGTTTCCTCGTGTTTACCTTTCCCATTCTCCCCCCCCATCACATCGGGGGGAGCGAGCAGCTGTGTGGGGCTGAGCTGCCAGCTGGGGTTAAACCCTGACAGCAGGTGGGACCACACCTGGCTGGCGAGCAAACGGCTTCATCCCACCCAGCCGCATCTCCACCTCCTTGCTGCTACAACCCAGTATTAGCACTGACATTAAACTGCAGGGCTGACTCAGAGGTAGCCGAGGATATTTTATCCTACCAAATTTCTCTCCAACCTACGAAAGATCACAGGTTGCCAAGAAATGATGCCTCAGATGTCGCTCCCCTTTTTTTGTGATGAGCTGGTGGCTTAAATCCATCCTTCAACTAATACTGCTGACATTGACCCATCCTGGAGAGCAGAGATGTGCTTTCAAACGCAGCATTTAGAGCTAAACTGACAGCTTATCAGGACAAAACGATACAGAGCAGGCAGGGGATTGATTTTGCCTAACTAATCCCTCCTGTCTCGCTTAAGGGCAAACTCCACAGCCCTTTCCAAAATGAACAGTCCCACTGGGTCACAGCCGGGACGATGGGAATGCACAAGCGCAACAGGAAACAAACACCTTTCCATGGCAAAAGCTCAGTGCCCACAGAGCCCACGTGCAAAAACTGGCCTCAAATAAGCAGAAACAGTAAAATACCAGACAAACACACAGCAAGATGGCATTGCTGACATCCATGTAGCATCCAAAGCTTTACATCATTTAGCTAGTTATTCCCTTCCCCTCATTCATAAGCTCTGCCCATCCCTCCTCGAGGCGACAGAGGGTTTCTTCTGAAGCATTTGGAGAGCACCAACCACACACACTGCATGGCTTTATAAATTAGTCCTAATCTCTGGTACCTGGTTATTTAGATGACGTTCTGCTCTGCTCACGTGGATATGAGTTATTCTGAAGATGCTTCACAGGAGGAATTGCAGGTGCCCAAGTCGCAGCCTCTCCCCCACCTCTCCTTGTCTGCATGACCCCTTGAAAGTCACCTCATGCTCCTTGGCGTGGTTCCCTTCTTGCTGTCTGCAAGAAGCCAGCTCACTCTCTTCCAAGCAATCTCAGCCCCAGACTGTCTCTTACTGTGAGCTCTGCAGCACTCACAGCTGCTCTGGGTTCAGCCTAAGTGCTGCCCTGATTCAAATGCTAATGATGCAAATGGGCTCCATAATTGATTGCCCATGCACCTGAGAAGCAGCTCCGCAAGCTCCATCCCTTGACAAACATACACTGGAAAGCCCGGTAGGTACTTGTCAAAAACTCAACAGAGCTACAAAAAAACCAGCCATGACTCAGCAGGGCCTGGGAAATTTCAGTGAGAGACATGTTTTAAAAAAGAAAATGTAAAAAAAAAGTAAAAATAGAATAAATATGACCAAAATTAATAAGACCCTCCATTTTGCTATGGCCAAGCATCATTTTTTTCCAGTCGTGGTACATCCGGCTCTAGCAATGGAGTAAGATTACAGTTCATTGTTAACAGGGGCATCATGCTGTAGGTTGGAGATGGAGCCATCGAAGCAGGACTCATACATGTGGCAAATACTGAGACTGGGTCAGAAAAAACAGGCTAGCCTATGACATAGGAGAAAAGCATCTGGCTAAGACCCCAACTGAGAAATCCCTCTTTATTCCTCATCCTGGCCTCAACAACAGTTACCCCCAACTTCAGCAGGCCCAGAGCTTCCCTTTTAAATACCAAGTTATCAGTTCAAGAACAGCTTCATACTTAATAGTGAAAATGAGAAAATATCTTCAAAGCCTATATGAAATGTAGCATTTTTTCTGTCCAGAGCAGGTAAGCTCCATATCACATTAACACTAAAAATAAGCACTCTCACAAGTGAACATTTTACTGATCCTCATCAGAGAAGCAAAGGACAACACCATGCAAAAACTAAACCAACTTTTGCCCAGCAGAGCTGTGCCCTTGGGAGCCAGCTGCAAAATGATGGGCAAAAAACTTACTTTGCTTTGTGCCTTGATAAGAGATTTAAGAGACTATGGTAGTCGGTCGAGTCCTTCACAAGCCTCTCTTCATGTAAAAGACACATGATTCAGTGTTGAGTGAATTTTTACTGTTGCCTTATAAACCTCTGTGAGGTCAAGGTTTGCACTGGAGCAGCTGGGAGACCCGTGCCAGCGGCTGAAAGTGTTTACAGCACTGGTGTTTGCTAGAAATTGCAGAAACAATACTCAGGATCACCAATAAAGGGAAAACACCACAACCACATTTGAAACAGAATGCCCTTCCGATTTCTGCTCTTTCATTACCAGTGTTGATAGAGATGAAATTAAAATCTTTAGCGGGAAGTGAGGTGAAGGAAATCCCAGCGTATTTACAGACATGGCATTTACCAGTGCCCTTGGGAAGGGATCCAAACCTCTTTCCTTGGGAACCTATTCAGTAGGACAGCAACCTTCCTAGGGTTTGCTTCCCATCACTGGCGTCTCTCCCATCCATCTGCTCATGCCCAGAAACCCAAGTATGTTAAATATCAGCTTGGAAAAAAATATACAGGAGAAATAGGTGACATTTTAATTTTTTTCTCTTCCTCGAGAGTTGCTCTGTACAGTTCAATCCTCCAGGCTATGAAATTCAATAAGCCATAATGTTCCAATCGCTACAAGCCGCCTAGTCCCCATCAAGCCAAAGTAGCTCATTTAACAACAAAATTACAGTGTACATTATACCATTACAGACTCCACAGAAACACACCTACAAAAGGGCCTGGTAATAAGAGATTGGGGATACACAATGTGTTTAGGGCTAAATCCTGCTCCTGGACCCATCAGCTTTGCTGCCATTTAAGTTAACCTGACCTGGAACGCGTGGCTGAAGAATAGGGTCTCAGTTTCTTTTCCAAACCCAAACTGATGCTTCCCTACACTTCTCCACAGGTACAAACCCAAAGACAATGACAAAGATCTCATGGATTCACTATTTCACCACAGGACTTCAATCAGCACTTCCAAGTCTGACAGCATCCTTACAGACAAACCCAAGTAATAAACTTGCTCGCTACCAATCTCCACGAGAAAAGTTTCCCTTCCTTTGCAAACAAAGTGAAGTCCATTCTGCTAGAAACAACAGCATGGGCACACACAACTATATATATACAAACTTACATGTATTAAGTATGTACACACAAATATGGCTTTTCTGTGTTCCTTTGCCTCCCCATCAGCTGTGCCCAAAACCTAAGCCCAAAGAATTTCTATTTGTGGTACCAAAACCCACAGTTTGTTTTGTCTCCCAGTGAGCTCTTCGTCCTTTCCTCTCTCTGTCATCCCCAATGAAGGAGGTGTCAGTTCACACTTTCTCTTCTTAACCACGTCAAGAAGCAGCCTGGGCTGCAGCTCCTCTGAGACAGGAACGGATCTCTATGCAAATACCTGTGTACCCATCGCAAATCTCAGAGGGTTTTCCTGAACAACAGGAAAATCAAAACAAACACGCGGGCAGAGAGGAGAACGATGGGGATCAAAGAGTTTGGGTACGCCAAGCTTTGCTAGGGTCCCGGGGGATGCACCCCCCAGAACATCCCCGTTTGTAGCACTCATCCAACATCCCAACTAACGTGACTCTCCAGCCTTCTGGAACATGACAGATGTCCCAAACACCCTGTACCGTAACTTGTGATTTACTTTCTGCATCAAGATCTACCAGAATATTAGATATTAGGACAAATCCTCTTCCTATTTTGCCCCACAGGGATGGAGGAAAGGGGCCAGGAGCAGTCACGCAGCTTGAATTCACCCTCCAAAGGGGCCATGATCACAAATAGATGTACACAACTACAAAAGCATCTTATTTCTCCGGATGGCTTTCGAAGGCACTGCTTCTGAGCAAAACTGCAAGATACTAGTAGCATTGTGAAAGCACACAATTTCCATCTGTCAATTGAAACGGGCAAAATTAGATCTCGAAGCTGCGCATTTAATCCATTGCCAAACTAGTCTGCCTGGTACAGTGCTCAGAACAGATTTTTATTAAGGGAAAGAAAGAGGAAAATTGTCTTTTACAGCTGCATCTTGTCAATGCTCCCCTCCTCCGCCCCCGGCCCGGCCGGCCAGCTCCGGAGTGACCGCTCTGATGCTTCCCGGCGGCGGGAGGCTGGGAACAGCCCTGGAAGCCCTGTACAGAGCTCATCAGCCTCTAATTCACTTCCAATTTGTCTCTATGCAGGCTGATGTCTCCTAATTGCTGGTTCAGAAATACAGCGCATACCATGATGATTTTAAGTTGGTCCAAGTTATCTTGGAATTAACTATTAGGGGAGATCACATAATAACTCTCCTCCTACCCCAGGCAGCTAAATATTCAGTTAAAAGTTTATCTTACTTAAAATCACAAGGCTGCTTCGGCAGCTGGATTAACGGATTGGACACAAATGCCATATGCTACCTTAAGAATTAAGGGCAAAATCTGAGCTCAAGTTCTCTTAAAACATCTGTGTAAATAGAGGTAACATATTTCCTGCATGAGTTTTAACACTGGTGGCAAAGGTTGCTGCTGCACAGGTTGGATGCCCAACAAGGTTGAATTCCCAGTGTGATGTACGATAAAACACACCTGTGTGTCTCTGGGTGCGTGGTTCACAGAGCCAAGGCTGTACCCCTCAGACTCCTCCTGATTTACACCAGCATAAGGAAATGGCAGACCACAAGCTACGTGCATAATCCAGTGGAAAACTAATTGGAGCTCTGTAAGTAGGCAGCTCAATGCTTCTTGTCTGCAGAAGCAATTTAAAAACAAACCAAAAAACAACAACACACAAACACACAGGGAAAAAACATGATTCAGAGTTTGTTCACTGTAAACTAATGTGATCCCGGTTGCTCTAATGGAGTTACTCCAAACATGTCATTTAGACAGAGCATGGAAGATAAAGCTGAGGTTTTGCTTCCAAGTAAGCCCGGGTGGATGCTGCTGAGCGGCCCCATGGGAGCTGGCCTGAGCCCCAAAATGCCAAGTAACAAAAGCCAAGGACAGGGTAAGCTTAAACTCAACTAGAATAAATATAAAACTACTTCTGTATTTTAACAAAACCTCACTAAAATACAGTAAAGCATCATAGAGACCACTGTATGATAATTCAGAAAATATCTATATCCAACTTGGGGTTACACTGCATAAAACTCATCTGTAACATGAAGAAGAAGAGATTAGCTATAGGCTCTGATCTTCTGCTCCCATTAATCAGCATAGTTCAACTCATGTGATAGTTTACGTTTCTAAGGGATTTGCCATCTAGACATGCTGAAAAAAACCCAAAACATATGGACTCAATACATAAACCAAACTTGTAAACAAACTGCAAATTGAAACTGCATTTATTGGTTCCCACCAGATTTGAGAGGTGAGAAATCTGAAGGCAACTGGAAAAGCTTTACAGAGTGGAGTCTGGGATGCATCTTGTAAATGCCCTGAAAAGTGGCAAATTAATTGCTCTGAGGGGTTATAAATTACGGTCTGAAAATAACAAGTAAATTGTAGATACTTCAAAGAGATTATGAGTAATCTTTAGTAAAATCTGATGCACAAGTTAGAGTTTCTCAGTTTCTTACTGGAGGGGAATATCCAGTACAGAACAATTTAAAAAAAAAAAATAGTAGAAAAGGAAAAGCACACACAAAGATATCCTAAAATAATTTTAATTACTACCTTCAGTGAAACCATATATATAGTAAATTTGGATATGCAGATGCAGAGGGAGTTAATTTTTGAATCCACTGGCTTTTGTAGCAATAAAAGCACTAACTAGACTAAAGGGTGAGGAAAAACTAGGCAGGCAACATTTTTCTAGGAGCATTTGTGAATTAAACCTGGTCAGAGATACCTGCTGCAACCCTGACTTGGGACAATACTGAGATAAATCCCTAAAACTCTGGCGAGCTGCACACTCAGCTTGGCACCCAGACACGACTGCAGCAGGGACAGATGAACGGGGGGTCGGGGGCTCCAACCGCAGCCAGCGGCTCCAAGGGAAAGGCAGTAAAGCTGATCAGAGCTGGGGCCGAGGAGGGGTTAAATACGATTCTATTTACTGAGTAGTATTATTATTACTTTGTACACTTTGCTCAGATGGACTTTTTTTTTATGTTACAAGTGAACTTCATCAGACAATTTCACATTTCCATTCTTGAGCACCAGCTTCGAATCTTTTTTTCATGGTTTCCCCACACTCACACTTGCAAACGCATACAGGTATTACCATACACCGTCATTCCCTGCCGCAAAGAGCTTCAGCAAAACCTCATCTGTTTTGAAAGTATTTTTGTAATTAGCTTTCTAACCCTTTCTTTTTTTGTTGTTGCAAAACTCATTTTGAAAACAGGAGCCAAGCTTGCAGAGAGCTTAACACCTTGCTCTGAGCAACCAGCCACCCCCCTGCCCACGCTGCCGCTTACGCTGACATTTTTCCTAAATATCACAGACTCCAGCAGCTTGGCTATAGGATAGGGATTTCCAACACGGATCCATACTCCCGAATTTGGCTAGAAGACAGGAAGAAAAGGCATTTTGCGGAGGTACAAGCTATGAGCAGTGCTTAAAGAATTCAGGGTGCGATACAGAGGTCAGAGATGATTTTTGGCAGTGCCAGGGATGCAGGGACCACGACAAGCCAACAAAGATAGCTTCTGTTGGTATTAAAGACGAAACTCAGGACTAAACTGTTGATTAGATATTGAGCCAACACAACGCTGAAATGAAAGGAGCTAAAACACATGTGGACAACATATTTTTAGACGAGTTACAATTTACAAGACTTTTCTTCCTTATGTTTCCTAATTGCCTGTCATTCAGCGGGAGATGCTGCTGGGTGCACAGCACCTGCGCCTCTCACCAGATTCAGTGGGCGTCGTGGATGCTCAGCAGCTCCCAGGATGAGACCAGAAATACATTTATTCGCTAACGGGTTTTTCCACAGCACGCTAAATATTTTAACTGCAATATTTATATTCGGAGATGACAAATTATGATTCGGTCAAACCCTCCCATTGCACTTGTCAGGATACAGCCTGAATAAGAACACATTAAAAGCAAAGGTTTTCTGATAAAGCTCCTCAAAACCGATACACGCTTGTTATAGAGCAATCAAATGAAGTTTGTCAAACTGATGAGTCCAGACCCGGTCACTTATACCCACACCTCCGTGTGCTTCAGTATAACCCCCCCCAAATCACAAATGGCAATGTTCCCACAGACGCAGGAGCCAGAACACATCAATTGTGCAATAAGGAATGGAGAGATCTGCAAGCTTCGTGTCAGAAAACAATTTATAACACCGCCGAGCAAACAGCTTAGCCCAGTATGATGAACGGGGAGATGGAGCGAAGACTAGAGTGTTGAAAACAGAGCAGATAGATACACCATTTTGCGTGAAATGTTCTTTTACCATCTAAGCGTACTTATGGACACCTATACTGATGAATGCTTGGAAATAACACACAGGATGTTATTGTGGACATTAGGTCTGCCCTGGAGTGCTTGTAAGTGCAACCAGCAAGTGCTGAGAGGAGAAGAACTTCACCAAAAAAAAAAAAAAAAAATTAAAACCCAGATTTGATGCAAGCAGAGGCTCTACCCCAACAGGAGAACAGAGCCAAGTCCCACAGAAATCAGCTGGCACTGACAAGCTCTGTAGCCACTTGAGAAAATAAATCAGGGGATGGTTTTTTCTGACTAAGGCACACAGAATTCAACCTATAATGAATCACTGAATGTTTTTATGAATCACTAAATAACCAGCAAAGTTGCTCGAGCCTTATCAAAGCCGTGCTGCAAAGCTGACACTCGGCACCGTGATGGAAAGCAGGTTTAATCGCTGCTGTGCGTTACGTCCCGGGTTACAGCCCGTTTCTCCAGCTAGTTGTACAGTAAAATCCCTTGCAGCAATACAACGTACTGGCGACAGACACAAAATCAGCATTCCTCCCAACTGCTCCACCTCAGGCACGTGGACAGTGCCAGCTGCCAATCGCCACCCCAGCCCGTCGCTGCGTTACACGTGCACAAACCCCCAAATCCCCCCCGAGGTGCAGGGACATCTAGGGATTGACAAAAAGTGACTCAACAATTCGTTGATCAGTATGTTAGAAGCGGCAAAATAATATATGGAAGAAAACACCCGTCTGGATACGGGCATAGATCCGTGTTTCTGTAGAGCCGTTAATTAACGGTGGCACTTGGGAAGAGCCAGGAAGGACCTCACAGAATCACAAAACCCAAAATCCTGCTCTATACCACCCAACGTGCACACAAGTACACAACGACCCACCCACAGCCCTCTATAAATAAACCCACGTAGGAGATCCAGGACTGAAGAAATAAGTAAGTTTGCTTCCAATTATATATCTTTTTAAAAAAAGGCAAATTAAAACTAAATCAGTAATAACAGAGGGAAGACACAATATAACTTGAGAGTGAAAATTCAACTTCAACCATTGCCCATATCAAAAGTACTACAGTCAGGCTGTTTGTTTGCTCTAAACTGTCTCGTACGAGTGACTTTCTGGTTGAATCTGGGTTTGGAGGTAACCCTGGAGCTCCTGTGCTGGAGCCATCACTTCAGAAAGCTGAAGAATGACATTACACAGCAAATAGCTCGACAAAAGTCAACTGTGAAAATCAGACCCAGAGCCAGTCCAAACACTTTCTGCTCCTTTAAACAAAGTTTAGCAGGCACTGAAAAATCAGTTCCTTGCAGATCTTTTGCGTTCTGTTGTTTGAGAATTCAGAAGTTTGCTGGTTTTATTAATACTAACCCATGCAAATTGGGGGGGGGGGGGGGGGGGGGAGTGTGGGATTTTTTCCAGGTTGTTCTTAACGTTCCCAAATGCAGGACAGCTATTAAAAACACTAACATTCATCTACTACATCTGCCCACTCCCCTGTTTTCCCCCCGATGTGCAGCCCTTTGGGCGGATGCGTGCCTCTGGCTAGGCAGGCTCCCTGCCCCGTAAGCTGATCTCCACCCCACCTGTCCCCCTGAGAACCAGGCAACAGCTTTTTTTAGCTATTTCTAAGCCTGGCAGTAACCCCCTCTGCTTAAGCCGCAGGCAAACCACGCTTTTGGCCCAGCCGCGGAGGATTTCCACCTGCTCCGGGCCACAGGTCTGGGCTATCTCTGCTACCAACAAATATTCGGAGCGGCCGGGCAGCTTTCAGGGTTCAGACGATCTGGGGTTTGCCGGGAGCCCTGTGTGAGATGCACTCAACAGCACTCCCCAAACCGTGGGGAGTTTATTTTTTTGGATGCTGATGCTCCCTGGTCCGCAGTGCCAACCCCGCGGCGTGGCAGGATGCAGCTCCCTGCCAGGAGCACCCCATGGGAGCACCCCCAGAAGCCAACAGGGACCTGCCAGGAACCAGACCCCAAACACACGGGATGGGACCTCGCTTCTCAAGGTGCGTTGGACACACAACTCCGTGTGCAGCCCAAGGACATGGGGGTGAAGCATTTCTGCTTGATGGCAGGGGGAAGCATGCACAAGTTTTGGAGCTGAAACACCTTAGGGGAGACATACAGAGATGCACTCCCACACCGGGAAACATGTGGAGAGCACAGGGAGAGGACGGATGTGAGCATCGGGGGGCATGGACAGAGACCTTCCCCTCCAGCCCCCTCCCAAACGAACCCCAAAGAGATTAAAGGACAACACCCCCAGCAAGAAAAAGCACCACCGTGGGAGAGAAACTGTTTTTGAGACAGGGTTAGCACTTCCCAGGTGAACGAGCACCTCAGTGAAGCTCTTCAGAGTCAGATTTTAGGAGACTTCAGAGTCACAACCCTTCCCTCTGTCACAGAGGGAGATTTTAATGAAAACGTAAAGTTCATTATTGTGGTTTATGGATTTGTATTTCTGGATGGACAGGAAGAGTCACCAAAACGGCACAACGGGCCAGAATCCACCTTTGTGTTGCCATCTTCTCTTTCAAGTTACTCTTCTCCCAGGACAGGCGCCTGGGGAATCTCAGCCCTTATCTCACAGATCTGCCCACACTCCTCCTCGAGCTGTCTCCCTGTCTCGCTGCTTTCCAAGTGTCCCAGACTCACAGCAGTGGCACTTGTCCCCAGGCTGCCCGACCTTCAGCTGCCAGGGGTCTGACACACACCCGGCACCACCCGGGGAACAGCACCGGCTCCTGAGCAAGACACACATCTCCTGGCCTTGAGGTTGCACGACAAAGCTCCGTTAAGCAGCTTCAGAAATTGTCACCCCCAGCGATGCGAGTGCTCTCCTCAAGAAACTTAAAGAATCGACACCGAAGGATTATTCTCACTGCAACGCGTGGGACTGCTGGCGAGAGGGAGAGGGGGAAAAAATCCCAGCAAGGAGCTTGAACCTATTGCTGCGATACGTCGTGAGCTTTGTTCTGCTACAACTAAAACACACCAGCTCTGACAGCAATAATGCCACAACACAGGGCTTATGTAGTTTTATTAAATTTTTGCTTCGCTGTTAACCAACCGTCACAATTTCCATCTAATGTTATACCAGACGGATAAGTTTTGTAAAGGAACTTGCTCTCCTGTGAATTCTTAGGAGAGATGCTGAAAGGCAAAATAAAAGCAGAGCCTCACCCTACGGTGGCACGAGCACACCTGAACCCTCTTCTACACAAACCTCCTTTGCTCGGTGCAACGCTGCTTTGTTTTCCTCCTGCTGCGGGTTAATTTTTCGGCAGCACCAGCTCTGGGAATGCCAAACCCAGAGTGCCACGTCCGAGAACAAGACGCCCCTGCAAAGCCAAAGGAGAAGGCTTCGCCCTCCCGCTTGCCCCCAAAGTTTTGGAACACAACAACCTGCTTTAAGAGATGTCTTGACCCGCTCTCAGCTGTAACAGGAACGCAGTTCCCTCCCCAAGCCACTCCAGCACCAGGTATATCACTTTTTTCGTTACAGAACCATCATTTACATTTAATATTTATATGGCTAAAGCATCGCCGTGGAGATCAACTACTTGTTTATGTCTCCCTTCCATCCACAGGCGTATAGGAGCTCTGTTCCCCCCTCAAGATGGTGTAAAGCAGAAATACCTCCGCAAATGTTGACGGTTCACGTAAACCTACTTCAAACGAGAGGAGACCCAAGGCCATAAAAATTGTGGGTTTTCCCTCTAAGTATTTCTCCTAATAACAGACCAAGACAGCGTTCTAGGGAGGATTGTGCAATTCCTCCTAACGACAACACTCGACTTGGTGTTGTTGCTGAGGAAAACAGTGATCTCAGATGCACATGGGTTTCTTTGGTTAACTGAAGCGAGATCAATAATAACCATATTAATAAATAATACTTTTAATAGCAGCGGCAGGATATAAGCAGCAAACTGCAGGCAGGTATCAGGGATAGGTAAAAGCATTAATTATCTACACAATGTCAGCGCTTCTGAGCTGACGTGCAGAGCAAAGCTAAAAGCTTCACTTTCTGAAGATTATCAAGACAGACTGACAACTCTCAGCTTGCACACAAGCATTTCGGGTAAAATTTAATTTTCTGGATGTCACAAGTGAGAGGAACACACTGCTCTTTTTCATTTAACATTAATAAACAGGGTAAAGGACACAGGGGAGGGGGCCAGATTTAGAGGCTTGACTGTCCTCTTCCTTTCCTGCAAGTTGCAAAAGAACAAAAGCAAAGGGGAGTTTTTGAGACCCGAGGGGAGTGAGGCATGTGTCTTCCTTCCCCAAACCAACTCCAACCCGCTCCATTTTTCTGCGACGAGACGGCGCACATGCACTCCGAGCTCTCTTATATAAACAGCGAGAGGGTCAGCGCCTGTCTGAAATTCCCCACCGAGTCTAACATAAATACGAGGTTGTCTTTAAACTTCACTCCTTCCCGCCCCACCGAGAGATTAAGCGGAGTTGAGGGGTTTTTTCCCCTCTGGGGGTTTGGGGGGGGCTGCAGCTCAGCATCCTCGACCACCCCGCGACGCCGAGGCCCGACGCCTTGCCCTTGCCCCTCTCGCTCCCACCCCGGACAGTCGGATGATGCTGGCGGAGCCGAGGGGACCCCGGCGTGTGTCCCCCCGGTCTGAGGCCAGTGGGATGCACATGTGGGGGTGCGGGGGACACACTCCCCGCCTGTCCCGCTCCTGCGAAGCCCCACATCCCCCTCCCTGAGGTTGGGTATGGGGCCAGCACAGAGCAGGGCGGGGAGCGGGGGGAATGGGGGACTCTGGGGACCCCGGAGGCTTCGTGGCATCCCCGTGCGCTGGAGGGAGCCGTGAGCCCCCGGGACGCGGAGCCCCGACGGGATGCTCCGGGCACGGGGAGGGCTCCCGGGGGGTTGGGGGGGTGTCCCAATCGGCCGGGGGGGGGTGGGTGGGTGCGGTATCCCTCGGGGAAAGGATATGGGTTACAGACCAGCCTGAGGCACCAGCTGCGCGGGCGGGTGGTTTGCTTGAGGCAGAAGAAGGCGGTGGGTGCCAGCGCCGGGTAAGGCACCTGCTCCTCCTCCTCGGAGGCCAGGTCGGGCGGCGGGTCGCGGCAGGGGGAGCCGCCGGGGCCGGAGCCGGCATCCTCCGGCGGGGGCTCGGCGGGGCGGCGGGGCGGCGCGGTGATGGGCACCCGCACCTCGCCTCCGCCGGCCGGGCGCGGCAGCGGCTCTCGGCTCTCGCCATCAGTCATGGTAGCAGCCAGGACCTGCGGGGGGGGGGGGGGGGGAAGGTGGGGGGCAGGGGGTCAGGGCCGGCGGGCCCCCCCTCTTCCCCGGCAGCGGGGCGCACCCCGGGCGGCTCCCACCTGGCCCCAGCGCTCCAGATACAACAAAGAAGGGGGGGGGGGGAGGGGGGGGCGAGCCGCCTCCCGGGCGCGGCCGCTCCCGCCCCCCGGGGAAGCTGGGGCTCCCCCCTTCCTTTCCCCACCCCCACCTTGGGGTACCCTCACCCACCGGCTTTTTATTTTTGGGGATGGAAAAATGACAGGGAGCGTGTGGAAGGGAGGGAGGGGGGTGTCCTACCTTAGTTTGGCGGAGCGCGGTGTCCCCAGGAGCATAGCCGTGCCTTCCAGTTCACATGGGACCAGGCAGCAATCGGGGTGCCGGATCTCCCACCCCCCACCCCCCCACCCCGCGCACACACTCACACTCACACACACACACACACTCACACACCCCCCACCACCCCGTAAATCCAGCGGGGGGGGGGGGGGGGGGGGGGCGCTGGGGCTCGGCGTGCGGCGCCCGCCCGCCCGCGGGGATGGAGGATGGAGGAGGAGGAGGAGGAGAGGAGGAGGAGGAGGAGAAGAAGAGGTGGCGGCGGGGGCGGGGGCCCTTCCCGAGCCGAGCGGAGCCTCTCCCGACGGTAAATCCCAAGGAGCGAGCAGGCAGCTCCGCAGCCGCTTTGCAAAAGCTTCGCCCGTGCTTAACAGGAAACTTCGGATTTACCGGGGGAGGAGGGAGAGGAGAGGGGGAGGAGAGAAGCGGAGGCGGAGGGGGCTGGGAGCCCGGCGGGGCAGGGTGGGGGCGGGCAGTCGGGAGGAGCCGGGGCAGCCCCCGGGGGGTCGGGGGCGAGGGGAGGGGGGGATTGCCCGCATGGCCCCCCCTCCGCCCGGCCACGCTGCCCTCCCCTTGCCTTTGTTCAGGCTCCGGGCGATGCGTGGCGAAGGGCAGGTCACCCAGGCCCTCTCGGGGACCGCCCTCACGAGTGGAAGAGCGGGGGGGGGGGAAAGGAGGTGGACCCCCACCTCCCCCTCCGAGGGCAGGCGGAAAGGACTTTGCAAAGCCGGTTGAGGAGCGCGGGGAGGGGGGGGGACCGGCTCCACCTCCGCCGGGCTCCCCACAGCCTTGAACCCCCAAAGGGGTGGGGGTGCAGCCCCCCCCCCCCCCCCCTCGGGCTCCATCCGAGGGCGGGAGGTCCCGGGCCGCCACCCCGGGGGGGCGGCTGCGTGGGAACCGCTCCCACGGGGGACTGCGAGGCTGCCCCAGCCCCCGGAAACCCCGCTTGGCCCCAGGGCATTAATTCGTTAGTTTTCCTCAATAAATGTATAAGCCCAAGTTAGAGGTCGGAGCATTTTAATAAATAAAGATCGGCTCTTAAACTGCAGCGATTTTTAGCTGAGTAGCTAATCTTCTCAAGGGCTTAGCTTGGAGGGATCAGAATAAACAGATAATAGAAAGTCGTTACAGGCACCGTCCCCTTGAACTCCTCTTAGGAAGTTTTATTCTTTTGAGTTATTTCAGATTCTGTGAATTATTATCGGATGTAGCGCAGGTGGAGGGAGGGGGGAAAGAGACATTAAAAAATGTTAGCTAGATACATTCCCCTCAACTGGAATGTTTTAAAGACCGAGTTCATTATATACCACCACATTCAATTTGCAAATGCAGTTCCCAATGCTATTCTTCATGGTTAATAACTGGGAATTGATTGAAAAGGGAGGTCACGCAGCTTTCAAAGCAGAAAGAGCCGAGCCTAATGGGGCTAGTGAAGAGATGGTTTTACATACACACTTTCAATGGTTGTTTTATTAGATGTTTGCAGGTTGTGATTAACAGTATGTGGCAATTTTATTATTGGACAAACAATGCCTCTGACAAGCAGGACACAGCCTGCAAAAGCAAACGCGAACCGTGCAAAGAAGAGATTGCTCTTGGAGTTTCCACACGTTTATACGAGCTAATTAGGGCAAAACATAAATTACTGTGGGAAGGGAAGATTTGTATGTGAGTTGGTGAAGCTCTCCTTGAACAAACCGTCTTCCACTCATAAATTATCTTGCTCAGGAAAATGACCTTTACAAGAAGAAAAGGAGATTTAACTAAAATGGGAAGCAGGAGAAGGAGAGGCCAAACCTTGAGAGCAAGCGACGCCTCTTGACCCTCTCCCAAAAGCAGAAGCTGCTCAGGCAATAAACTTTCCTCTGCGCCTCCTCTCCAGCTCCGTGTCAGGAGAGCGGGATGCTGCTCCCATGACTAACAAATCCATCTTCAAAGCTCTTTCCCCACCAGCTGTCCGGGAGCACCGACTCCTGCCCTGCCCCGGTGGAAGCTCAAGGCTGCAGACATCCTTTCCATAGCCAGACGGGGAGCCTGGCGTTTTCAAGGTCTTAACCTGTTGCCTGATGGAGACTGTTTAAAGCCAAGGGCCTTATTAATGAACTCTGTGCAATGATGGTGGGTGAGAAAGACTTTTTTTGTAAAATTGAGGGTTCTGAAGAAGCCTGGCAAATAGGCTCAGTCATGACCCCAGTGGGGCTTTTTATGGCTCCTGCCATAATGATCAGGATTAATTCCAAAGGTGGTTGTTACTGAAAAGAGACAACATTTTGTTGGCAAAAGTATTTGCTTCCTCCCGTAGTTCCTGCTTAACCCACATACAGTGGTTAGAAGGAGTAGGCCCAATTCTGCTCCATTTACTCCAGATTTGTCTCCAGCCGACTGCACTGGCAGCAGTGACACTTCTTCAGGTTTGAGTGAGTCAGAAGGATCTGGCCACAGCATTTCTGTCATTAATAAACCACCAGAAATTTTAAGATCAATACCAATCTGAAGATACACAGTATACCCTGAATGGGCACTTGGCTTGCAAAATCACAGCTGACATAATGGGATGTGTAATGCTCTTAGCTAGCCCTAATAAATCGTCCCCCATTGGCACACACCTGGGTGTATTCCAGTCCATGTGCAAGGTGGACAGGCAGGAGTGGTACACATCTGCCCCAATACTGTACAGACTGGAGAGGAGAGCTGGGGTCCCTGTCCCTGGCTCATGAGTGAGGTGTGTGAGCACTGGGAAGGCAGCGGTGCTGGGTCCCATCATGGGAGACACCACCCATCCCGGGTGCTTGCTGGGGTGGGAGCTCAGCAGGGCAAACTCAGGGGGCTCCTGGAGTCACCGGGGTCACAGCAGTTTGAACAGATTCGCTCCCACCATGACAGCCAGCACATGGAGTGAGGACACCTAACCTCACCTTCTGCCCGATCTTCCCCATTTGATGTTATTTAGCATGTAGCAGCCATTTGCGAACTGTCACAGAAAGACAAGATAGGACTTTATAAGAAAATCCCCAGTTGTCTCAAGTATTTTTCATAAAGCAGCCAATTCTATTTAATATTCCTCCTCCGAACTTGCCTACAACCTCTCAAAGGCTGTAAACCTTCCAGGGACCCCGCTGAAGGAAGCGGCTCCAGCCCTGCAGCCTGCCCAGCTCTGGGGAAGATGGCAGGATGCTCCTCACGGCTGCTATGCCCTGAGCCAGGAGCAACCCCAAGGAGACGCACTGCCAAGGTGACACCCCACTAGGATTAAAAAAATCAATTTCTCAAGGTCACAGGCATGGTGAGAACAGAACCAGGCATCTCAGCGCGACTCACGCCCTGCTCGCTAGCGATGCTCACAGAGGAGCCTTTGCCAACATTTATAAAATGTGCTGGGTGTGCCATCGTAGTGTACTGTCAGATGAAACCCAGACAGTAAATCAAGCGGCGTAGCACAGCTTAATGCCCTAGTCTGTGACTGTACGTGATGCACAGCCTCTTGCCATAGAGTAGCAAGGATCAGCTGGGAAAAAAAAAAAAAAGAATAAATTCCAATTTGACTTTCGGGGTTTGGCGCTACAACGTTTCCCAAGCTGAGATCAATAGGTCAGCCCCATAGTTTAAAGCTTCTTTGTGTTTTTATGCCTATTAAGCTGACCTCTTATATATGAAGTCTGACAGAGGTGCTGAATACTTTATGTAATAATTTTTTTTACTGGATCTAATTCTAGCTGACTCAAATCTGGGTTTTTCTGATTGCAGAAAAACCTTCAAACAAGGAACAATCTAGCTAATAGTGCTTGCATAAATCATCCTCAAAATAATGAGTATCTGTGGAGTGAATTCATTTAGCTAAATAGATGGAGGACCACTTTAAAGTTATTTAGAAAGATTAACAAAAGAGAAGGGAAATGAAAAACAGATAATAAATTGACGAGAGAAGGGAGAAATTGTATTAGAAACAATGAATTTATAATAAATTCAAAATGTTAAGGAGAAATTTCCAAAAAAGGAGACTGGCACCATGGCATTTTGGCTGTGCTGGTGCTAAAATGTATTTTTAATTAAAATACACTGATGTTAAGATGTGTTTTAAAATAGATAGATAAATAGGTCTCCAGCCAAAATGATATTTTTACTTTTATGTCTTTCAAATTCACCCATAATTTGTCATTTCCTCAATACAAGAAAACATCTACTCCAGGGCTAGTTCTTCCACTGCTCTCAACATACCTTCATCAACCACTCGCTACAGAATGCCAGGCTGCAACACTTACTCCCTTCCCACCTTGAGCCTGCACCCTTTTTCTGTCAAAACTTCCAGGATTTCGCTCCTTTTTTCTTCTCCTCCTCCCATCTCAGCCCTTTCCCATCCTTCTCCACTGATTTTGCCATGTGCAGTGCCCCATCCTATTCCTTAATCTAATATCACACACACACTTCTCGGCCCTTTATTTAGGGGTGACTTTGCAAGGAGCCTGCTGTCCTAGCAACAGCCCTGCAAGGAGCCCCAGCAAACATACTGGCTTGTCCTGATGTGGTTTTGGTATCTCGAAGTCCCTACAACAGCTCTTGATCTGCATTCCAGCGGCGGCAGCAGACACAGAATTTCTCTCCTTGCCTTCAGCGATTTAGTGAGTGTTCCCTCCCCATAGTCTCATACCAGGTTTTAATGCCATTGTGGAGCAATGTTCAGGTTCTCTATAGCCAAACCTGCAGAAAACCACCAAGAGGTCCACACAAGAAGTAAAAAGGTTTTTAGTCCCACCTAAATCCTGAGGAAAACTGGGATGATGCCTCAATGAATATCATTCTTTTGAGATTGTGTTTTATAACACCATTCATGTTTTATCCTCCAGAAAAAATATAATTTTTCAGGAGAAAGCGTCCCCTAAAACTTTTGGCATTGTGTTAAAGCAGCACAAGGTTGTTCATCTTCAGAACCCTTCACCCACCTTGCACTGTGTTTCCAGTCTCACAGCATCTCCAAATGCATCCAAGTGAGTATTTCAAACTCACACATTTTGGACAGGCTCAAAAACTGCATTGTGGCTTCTCTTTCTTCTGTTGTGTTTGCCGCTTTGATTTACTTAGTTCTCATATCATGTTTAGGCTTGCTAAATATAAAAACTGTTCAAAATAACTGTGCAAAATATTCTCCAAGTCCTTGAGGAAAAAAAAAAATACATTGCTCAGATCTGCCTTCTCATGTTTTATGGTTTTAGCACATGTTTTAAATAGAATATTTCCATAATAAATATTTGATAAAAATAATTTCCACGTGAAGTTAGTTCTAAGCCAACAACCCCAAAAAGGCAGAAGAGGAGCTACCAGGTTGGCGGTGACATTTGCTGCATTCCTGAAAAAGTTCCCCAAGCTGGAAGAGACCACCTTGGGTGGGGAAGACAAGTTTGGTCTCCCCATTCCCCCTTTGCCTTACCTCCTCCCCATCTCCTCGATGTGGACACCAGCTCAGCAAGAAGGAAGCAATGTCAAGGTGCCCAAGAGCCTCAGGTGCATTTTCTGACAATCGAAGTCATGTCAGCTTGTGGCTTGATATTTAATTTCCCCTCCTTCATGCTCAGGCCTTCACATAACTTACTGGTGCCTCTCCTCCTTCACTCATGGATCTGTGGACTGAAGCATCTCTCTCCAGAGGAGACCCATAAGTGCAGGTTGTTGCCCCCTTGAAATCCCTGGGACCCGACCCACACTTAGGTTTGCAAATAAATTCATCCCTAAAGCTCAGAGGTTGACTTGAGCACCGTGCACCATTTGCCAGCACTTTCCCAACACCTTTGCTAACAATCGTGCAGGTTCTGGTGAGCCAGATTTCCTGGCTGCATTTTGAATAATATTTCAAATAACACTGCTTGTAGCAAGAAGTCACCATGGCCATAATTTCCCCTTTCAAGGAGCTGGAATTTCATATCCTTTAATTTCATTGATTGCTCTGTAGTCTTATTCAGTGAGAATGAAAGGAGCTCCACTTTTACAGGTGCCTGGTACATTCCCACTTGTTTATTAGATGGGCAAGATGAGACAAAAATAATGAATTTTCGGTTTGTTGCCAGTATCAAAAATACTTTTTTTTAAAACCGCAAAGGCTGCATAAATCTGATTTCTCACTGAAAATTTATTCCTCTTCTACTGAGATGACAGAAAATTAAAGACAAATAAAAGACAATTTAACCAAAGAGGCACCAGAGCAGTTTTAAAATAAAGTAAAATTAATTTTTTAATGTAAAGGACTTCGGTGTAGGTCAGGCCCATTCAGAGATAAAATTATTCTAGTTGATTATAATGTTGGTAAATGCATTTGTGATGTGACAGAATATTTGAAATCACTGAAGCAAACTGCTGATGGTGCAGATTAGCTAGCTTACTGGACAAAATGACCTTTGTTGCACTAAGAACCAAATCTTACGGGACAGAAGTCTTTTAAATATCTGCTAATAGTTTAAATAAATTACCCAAGATGATGATGTTGAAAAGCTGACTGTATTATAGGGTTTAACATAGTAGGGGAATACAGAATATGTATGGGCTGAATATATTAGAGGATGCTTTGCATGAGAAATAACCTAATTTGGGACCCCCAGACTTCTGCTGTTAGGTGTCCACAGAGGGGAAGCAAGCAGATACTGCTTCTACATGTTAAATTGCTTGACATTTCTCTCCCAACCCTCAAAGACAACTGTTGTACAGCAAATGCAAGGTAAGGGAGTGTATCCAAAGAGGGAAAATATTGCTTTATATTGCACTGCTGTAGAGGTTTGGCCACCGAGTAGGAAACTGTTCAGCCAGGACACGTGCAGGTAGCCTGAGGGATGCACAAGCGTGGAGTGGCTGCTTCACCGGCCACCCTGCCCTGGGCTCGGTGCCGTGCAGGAGGATGGCGCAGACACGAGTGAAAACTCACTCTAAATGCAACAGGAAACAAAAACTAAGCAGTGCCGCATCCTTCTCCAAAAGTAATTTCCTCACGCTATGAAAGCCATATAATGTTCTTTACACAATTTATTGTAAATCACTCATGGCTTGTTTAACACTCTGCTGATTTTATCTTGATTTATTGCATTGCCACCCTGCACGGCAAGGCAACAGACGTGGCTTTATGGTCTTTAATCAAAGCCCAAACACCTGTAGTTTGCAGCCCACGACTCGGGGTTCCTGTACCCAAAGTTCTTGTGTGATGCTCAGTGTCCCGCGAGCCCGCGTGCCGTGGACCCAGCCCACAGGGGCCCAGTGCTGCTCCGCTCCTCTTTTTTCAGCCTGCTGAGGACCAGCACTGCCAGGCCGAGTGCTGCACAGCCCTGGGATCTCATCTCCCCATTGCTCGGGAGGGGGGGGGACGACTACAGTGAGCCCACTCACTCATATGTGTGCTCCTGTTATCCTTTATCTTTTTGTTTCGTGGTGGCTCCTACAGATCTTGGGGGAAATTGCAGTACTGTAGCCATTCCTACAGTCCCTGGCACAGAAAGTTCCTCAAAAAGCTGACAGTCTGGTGAGGCAGAGAGCAGGAAAACAAAAGCATTATCATCCTCAGAAAGACAACATTTTATTCCCAGAATTTACCTGGGGGGTGGGGGTCTGTCACACAGGAAACCTGTGGCAGAGCCAAGAGTGGATCCAGACTCCCCCAAGACCTAATTACAAAGTTAGTATCTCCCTCCCTGGACATCAGGGCACGTTCCAAGAAGACAGTTAATGCTGGCAACATCTGAGTGATCTCCAGCTCCAAGGAGGTGAGTGAAAGTGGGCACTGGACTACTGCAAACCTATGGAGAGTATCGGGAAGTCATGAGAGCATCTTTTCTTCCCTTTCTGTGGGGCACCCACCAATAAAAGACATAAGAAAGAGCTGCCCGAAAGAATCCTTTCATCACTCCAGACAGCTAACAAAGCCAAAAATATTTCAGCTTGTGCAGTATTTAAAAAGATTTTATTGCTGTAAGGCCAAAATTTCAGTCTATCAAAATCTCTTTTACACAAACCAAGTTAAATGAGTAATTTGTTTAGAAAGAGTTGGACCAAACGCACAGCAAAAATATAAATTGCTCTCATGAAACTGTTAACTTCCCCCTCCCAAATACATATTTAAAGTAACCTGCACCATACCACAGAGCTCTGTAGGTGCCCGTCCGACTGCTTGCCCCACCAAGCACGTCTGGATGAAAGAGCTGCTGTGGTGCCCTTGGCCAGGGCTGGTCCTGTGCCAAGAGCCCCCCGGGTGTGAGGCTGCACCCCCGGCTGCTGCTGTAGTGCCCGGATTTGCCTGTGCAAACCGGAGCGCGGTGGGACACGAGAAGCATGTTGGCTATTTTAATCACAGGCAGTAGACACTGAACAGCTGCACGTGCCGGGCCCAGGCCGGGTGCAGTCACGTCCCTGTTTTCAAACCTTGCCTGAGACACTGAGCCTTCTCCTCCCTGGCTGTGCCACGGCACCGTACAGAGTACGCTGGGATGGATGGCCAACTCCAGAGGGGTGCAGAGCTCAGCTGTCCTGGTGAAGCACACCCACTCTACATCACCTTCTCCAAGACTTGCAAGACCCAGAAGATCAGAGCAATACCTGTGGGGGACAAACACACAAGGCAGAGTCAAAATTATTTCAGCTCCACAGACCCCAGGGTTTCCCAAGCAGGTACAGGTGAACACAGGTCCAAGGTTGGATGGGAATCTTCCATGGCCACAACATACTGCTGCCATAAAGCACTGGTTTACACCCATGCAATGGGCACGTCTGCTGGAGATGCAGCTCTGAACCCCAGAGCTTTAAAGTTATGCCCAGATAAAGCTCCTGAGAAAATCCAGACTTACTATAGCCTTAGGGACAACATAGTTTTGCCATAACGAAGCCTACGGACAACAAAACTGACTCTGAAAGGTCTCCCCATGTCTGCTGTCAACCAGCATTTCCATCAGTGTCACAAGATGTTCACAGCAACAAGCTGTAGATAAGCAGGAACACAGCAACACCCACACAGCCAGGCAAAGGTGTGCGTGGAGCATGTGTTTAAACAGCCGCGCCGCTTCCAGGGACTGCTGGAAAAGGCATCGACAGGTTTTAGCAACCAGAGAGCAAATCCTCCACATACCCAAGTACGTAGGGGTTGCTAGCTGAAATCCGTGCAACTGTCTCTTTGCTTTTCTACTCTTGATACTTAAGAAAATAGGAATTATTTAGGGTAATCCTAGAAGGGAAGGAGGACGTAAAATCCTCTTTGCTGAGTAATTTAGAAGTGGTTAAGGGAAAATCCTCCAGGGTGTCACTTATGGGGCAACCCTTTGATGGCCATGTACAGACCAGTGGCATGCTGGAGTTTTCCATCACCCATTTTTCTGCATGTTGCGGGACTCCAACAGATGTGGGGGACAGACACAGAAGAGGATATGAAGCTTAAAAAGACAGAGTATGCTTATAGAAGCAAGGCTCTGGCTAGCTCAACTAGGAGCCACACAGCTTAATCTGTATCAGAAATTTAGCAGAAGCACAAGTCTTCTGCAAACCAAAGATAAATGAATGTTAAAAGTCCAACTCCAGCTCACCTTTGTCCTTTCATTAGCTCCATATGTGAAAACGTTCTTATTTATAGACCTATGGAGGCAGGCAAGTAAATAAAGGTGCAAACAAGCTAGAAGCAATAGGTTAAACATATCTGCAGGACAAAGAACAGCTTGGTGGGGGCAGTTAAACAGACATCAGGATGCAAAGGAAAAAACATATTTCTGAGTAATAGAGTCCGGATGCATGGCAGCACCGAGAGGAAGAGGCCGATGTGTGTGTTTAAACGTGGGGGTGTCATTTTAGCAAACGCATCCCGGCCTGTGAGCTGTCTGAGGAGTGTTTGCTGCAGGTGGATCTCTCTGGGCAGCTCTACCCCTGGGGGCAACCAGGGCCTTTTGGTCACCTTCCAGACCATCTTACTGAGGGTGTCACCTGAAGCTACTTCAAGCTTCGTAAGATGAAGCAGGGAAAGAGAAACAGCTGTAACAAAAGCAGGTGTTTTTACCAATAAAATCTCTCCTGTTAAAGGAAATCTAGCTTGCTGAAAAACTGAAAATTCAAAAGATTTGATTTATAGGACAAGAGGTACAACATATATTTTGGGGGGGGGGGGGGGAAGGCCATTTGCAAAGCATCTGAAACATATAAAGATTTGCTTTCATGTTTGCTGCCATCTGGGTAATTCACAAGACTAAAGCTGCCTCTTATCCCACTTTAATCGATAACTTCTTTCTCATTTGCTTTGTGCAAGTTACAACAGTTTATTCTCTCCCAGCCTGCGTCTGCATGGGGAGAGAAGTGGGCACATCCTGGCTCCATCCAGGCTCCCTCATCTTAAACTGTGCAGCTAACAGGAGTTCAAACCCAAGTTACCTCATCCTTACTGCTATTTTAAGCAGAGTCAGATCACTTGGTAACCAACCACCAAAAGCCTTGAAGATTTGCAGACAGACACATTTCTATTAGTTAAGGCTTCCTCGCCAGTCTACAAGTCAGCATTTCACCACCCCCAGGGCCCTGTGGAAAACATCAGATCTCTGCTCTTCCAACCTCCCTCCTCTTTCACTGCAAAAGAATCTGCCAGTGACCCACCAACATCATTAACTGTTCCCTTGGAGTGGAGCGCACTTACTGTTTTAAATAACATACAAGGTATATTTCAATCAGCTACTGTTCATTAGAATTTATTAGGCTGGGCCCTAGGGCAGGCATGGAAGCTAATTAGAATTATTATTTTTAGGTGATAAGTATAAGGACCTCCCAGGGACAATTTCAGCCCTTTGTTTTAAGCTGAGGTACAATTGTCAGGGTTATTTTCTGAAATTATTTAACTGAATTGTTCTTTGTAATAATGCAGAGGATCTGGGAGGGGAGTTGTAGTGGGAAGAGAAGGAAAACCAGACCCTGCAGAGAAATTCTGGGTGGATAAATAACCAGAAGAATATTCATAACAGGGCCTGATTATTACACTGAAAGCTGCCACACAAGCGCTTTCTGATGTAGCATAGTCCCTTCATTGCACAGGACTTCCCATATTGACCACAGTGGGGGAGAAGAGGGCTCAGAGCCCATCACAGCCTCATTTGTGTCAGCTTTGAAGCTCCAGATCTGGTACAGCTGCAAGCATCGTTATTCTCCCACTCTCCTCGCACTGCTGTTTTGGCATATCCAATCCTGGAGAACGGTGCAAGACTTTCTGGGGTCACTACCAGGTCCACCCGCTTGCTGCTTCTCCTCCAGAAACCGCTGGTGCAAGAGGAGCAGCACCATTTCCACGTGCTCAGAGCCAGCACCTTCTCCACCCCTGAGCTGCTGATGCCGAGGCAGGACTTGCTGCCCTCAGCTCATGGCACAGACAGAAACAGAGAAGCAAATTATTTATGCAGGAAAGACCTACTCAGCAGTTGTTAACCCGGCTCTAGAGCTCACTGCTCCTAATGACGTCTCCAGAGCTTTGATGGGAGGGAATACTGAGGAGTAAGAAAACAAACTGGTTATCTTTGGTGACTGACGGATGCCAACAGACAACTTGCTAAGCATTTTCAAACAGCATTTGCAGTTGATGACTTGACATTTGGAAACCCTAAGGACCTGGGAGGAGATGGGGGAAATTTCCATTCATAAAGGTTGAAGCACACTAAACTGTTTTTGATCGGAGCTGTCTAGTAAGGAGGTAAGAGCTGACAAACACACGTGGTTCAGGGACACCTCTGCCTCTAAGGGCAAAAAGCTATTTGGTGCATGCACTAACAGAGGCACACAGGCATCCAAGCTGCAGAGGGTTGAGCACCACGGTAAACACCACATCCTAACTCCTGGCCAAGGATCCCCAGTTCCTGGCAGAGGATGAAGGAGGTCAGCAGATCCCCCTGTTTGACCCTTTACACTCTCATGTCCCCTCTGATAGGGATGGAACTAGGAGGAGGGGAGGCTGCAGCAAGGTCACCTCTGCCTCCATCTCTCCACCCTGACAGCTCTGGGGTGAGCACCCCAAAAAACCCTACTGATCATTGAAAATTCAGACTTTAAAGGCCTCAGTGTGAGTCCTCAGTCCCCTTCAATTAGGCAAAAAGAAAAACCCAGAAAGCAGCCCCAAACACTGAAAATAGAGTCTGAAGGAAGGAAATTAAACCAAATCAAAGCCCTCTTGTGATGACTAAGTGAATATCTCAGTTTTGCCATGCAAGACTTGCATTCTGCTCCCGATGCTCTCCAACCTTGGGCAAGTCACTTCTCTCCTTGCCTCCTTTTCTCCTGTTGGAGAAGGAGCTCAGGATGTGCTGGCAAGCATGAGGCAGCAGTTACCATCAGGACCTATATAGGATCTACATATTCATATATTGTGTGCCCTCTGCTGGCAACCTCATTTTCCAGGAGCACAGGAAAATCCTGCAGAGAAGGGCAGGTGGGACTCAGGTCTTTCCTTCAAATGTAGAAAAAAATAATTAGACACAATACAAGCCAAAAACTACAGCAGTAGCGATAGAAAAGGAAATTTCCTTCCTCACATTGCACAGTAGCAGGTATATGACATAGTGCCTTTTCTGATGCTCTTTGAACCAGACTGGTTCCTGCAGGAACCCCTGCATCCTAGCAGCTCTGTGGCAGCTCTCACCAACCGAACACTTGGCAGACCTTGCTTCCAAGGAACAGTCTTCTAATATAAGCATATCACAGAAATAAATGAGGGCAAAGCGGAGATTTAAGTGATTTATCCCATTACCTATCAGGTGATGCCCACGTTCAGCAGCGTCACAGCAAATATCCCAGATTCGTTGATGCAAAGCATAGATCAGATGAAAATACCCACGGCTGTGTACGGACAGAGCTGGCAGAGGACTACACATCACCTGCAGCAAGCAGTCCTGGTCTTCACCAAGGTCATTTCAGCCATGTTCACAGCCTTAACTTTGCACTATGTTTATTTGGGCACTTAGGTTTGATTTGCATGAAAACCTTTGCAATTCCATCAAGTTTCACTTTGTTCAGTCCTGCTGATCCTCCCTCACCATCCCTTTTGGCTCTGGCATCACACTGGTGGTACCTGGGGGGATGGAAGGACCTCCTGGGGAACACACAGACCCACACCGCTGCTCCAGCCCTTCCTGTGACTGCTGCACCCCCCAGCTCTACTCAAACTGATCGCCAACAGGGTCTTCAGCCCCAGCAAAAGCCTCTCTTCTGACTAAGAACCTGTTTTCCAGGATGAATATTTTTTTTATCACCTATTAATACTCACTTCTTCATGTACCAGCATTGTCTTTCAGCACAGATGATTCATTTCTCTTCATCCACTGAAATACCCCCGAAACATTACTTAACCAAAAGCCAACTGGAGAAGGAATTTATTTTTCTTTTGTGGAGGAAACCAGTTCCCCTACCAACATAAAAATATCAAGACAAGCAGCTTCAATGTGCCTTTGTAAGTCTGGATTGGACTCAGTCCTATTTTCATCCCATTATTCTTTCCTTCACAATTTGTCTAAAGCTTTGCAGACTGTGAAAGGCCAGTTGCTGCCGGGATTGCTTTTCCTCCTCCTTTCATACGGAGTACTCTGTTTGCCATTCTTCAGTTATATGAACCACTCCTGAATGACACATCTGTGAAAATACTTTGCCAACAGACTCTTCTTTTTTTTGCCAGCTTCAGCCCCTTCAGGATCCCTCTGCAGAGATTCCCCCATTTCCAGGCCAGCAATACACCAAGGTCTGCTTCAAACTTAAATTATTTTCATATAGTTAAATCCCCTTTGCTTCCTGCCCCTTGTAGCACTGCTTGCTATTGAAAACCGGGTGAGTTTGTGTGAACTCTGAAGGTTTTTGTTGTCCGGGCTCATGTGAGCACCACGAGGGTCTCACTCTGTCACACTGCTTCCTTTCACAAAGCTTTTAGGATTTCTGACTCTGAGAAACACAGTCCAAAAAATGATGAGGCATCCTTGCTTCATCACCTTAGGAATCTGAGTTTCCCTTCCCATTTTCCTTAAAGACCCCAATTCCCAACAGCTGCACAGCAGAGCCCTGTCCTGGGCTTACCCACCCACCCATCTCTGCTTGAGGTGGCTTTCAGGAGATTGTAACAAGTTCAATACTGAACAAGGAAAAAGAAACATAAAATAAAAAAACCAAGACAAGAGAGCAATGAATAAGGGAGAAAGCACTATAAAAAGGCCTACAAAGAGACTAATGACACTGTTTAAACAAAGTTGTCTCCAGCGATAGTGCTAAATCCTTTTTATGACCTTTCAGCCTTTAAAAACAGTTTATAAGACAATTTTCTATTTGCTAGGTTTACTGGCAAACAGTCAGTAACTGCTTACGGTGGTACCAGGAGTCCCATTACAGAACAAATAAGGCCCATTTTACCATTTTTCCCTCCCTCTTATAAAAAAACTTAACTATTTCCTTCCCCAGTTGATCCATTGGAGCACTGCACAACCAAAGCCAGAGCAGAGAAAGAAGGGAAAAAGCATTTGGAGAAAAAGAAACATCCTCCAAGAGCAGCATCACAGGAGGCGTCAAGAGTTGCAGGGAGAGATAAAGCACATTCTGCATGAGATTACTGCATGAATGATGCTTTGATCACAAAAGCAAAGAGCAAAACGACAGTTTTAATGGTCTGAAAACACATGAAAAGCTAATGTAGAAAGCAGCTTTGATACACAAGACAGTGGCACAGTATTTATTTTTTGACCTTTAACAAGTGTGGGCAGTGCAACAACAAGATAATTTGATGGAAAAAAAAAAATCAAAAGGAGACAGAAAAATTAACCCAAGAGCTTTGTGGCAGAGGGAGGAGAGGAGCAGCTGGGGCTGAAAGTGCCTCTGTGCTGACTTGCAGCACACTGACGACTGAGCCCTGCCAAGTGCCACACGTCCTCAGTCCCCACTGAGAGCAGCAGAACAGAGAATTTGGGATATTATTTAGCAAAACCCCCAAACTAAAGCACGCTTACAACAAGTGTTAATAGTTATATATTCATACAGACCATCAAGAACTGCATTTTGATGGGAGTTTTTGCATGGGGCACCTTAGAGCTACCAGGGGAGCAAAAGCCTGGGTGTTAGGAAGGACTGCAGACTCATGGCAGGCGTGATTATAGTCCCCAGGTCCTAAAATGTGGGAAAACCAGTGGAGAGAGAATTTGAAGGCAACTTGAAGGGATGGAAGGGGGCAATGGCAGTGTTTTCTGGGAATTAAGTTTTTAATAGAACTGTGAATATTAGGAAAAAGACAAAAGCATGTGATAACTTTTAAAATCTTCTCTACAAACTGTTTACATTTGATAAACCAAGGGCTATGGAAGTAATCACAAGTTTCCTTTTTGCACACAAAAAGGGTGATGCAGTAGAGGCCCCCAAAACACAGACAAGGTCCTGCACAGGGGCACATGTACTTACCTCTCCCAGGACTATGCCCTGGCCATTTCCTTCTGATAGCAACTTGTGCAACTAACGTTTTTTTCCTCATAAGGATAAGGCAAGAAATCCTTTGGTCCACAATAGCTAGTTTTGCTTGAAACCTGCAGGAAGAGCACTTGCTATATGCTGTTATCCAATTGAGAGCAGAAGTCACCCCCTGGGAGAGAGAAAACATCCTGAGCAGACCACCAAGACCTACTTTAAATAAACGGTCTGAGCAAATTGCTGGAAACTTGCATCAAATTTGTCTGGAATTTCTAAGCAGTGAACATCCCACCTGAAAAAAATTTCCATGATGAACAGTCACAAAAAGACAGTGCCCATGAGCTAATTTATGCACTATGAATAATTCAGCCACGTCTACTTAAAAACTTCAGCAGAATAAAAAACACATTGAAGGGATCATGTGGAGGTAAAGGGCAGAGCCGACCACCCCACCAGTCTATCCCCCTCTTCCCACATCTGTGATCTGAACTGCACCAGCTGAATCCAGAGGTTCCAAAGAGATGAAGAAAGAGGCAGTGGAGAGATAAATCTAAGAGATAAGAGCAAAAGGACCTCCTGCCATCTAGAAGAGCTCTCCAGTATGCATCTTTCTATGGCAGACATAAGTTTTTTTGGCTATTTCAGTTAAGAGCTGACTCATCCTCCTCCCGCAGGCTCTGTGGTGCTTTGCCCCAGCCCCTTCATGTGTGGGGGGAGCAGCCCCCAGCTGAGACAACTCCCTGTGCTCTCCCTCCAGGTTCTTCTCGCACCATGGAAGGAAGAAGTATGCATTTCAAAAGCAAACCTATTTTCCAAAATTTTCCATTTTTCCAATTTTATTTAACAATCATAAAAAACCTAAGGGGACACTGTGATTGCATGGACTCCCTCCCTCCCGCTTCCAAATCACCTTCTTGGAATGTTTGTGTGGTTTTCCAAGAGGGCAGGACCCAGAGTAAAGACCTGGCACTGCTGGAATAAAAAAAAATACTGCCCCAACATCTTCCACTGAAGCACTTTTGCAAGTGGGAAAAAGCCAGGGCACATCTGAATCCCCAGGACTGCTGGAAGCTCATCACAGCAACCAGAAGTAAAATATTTCCCTTTCCCTTGCAGTACACCTGCAATATGGTGCAGGTGATGGAAGCAGTTACCTTCACTCGTCCAAACTTTGCATTTATGTAATCTCAGAGAAAGCTCTGTGCCTCCTTCCTACGCAGAGCTCCACTTCAGACCACTATAAGCAAGGCTGCTATTTTTCCAGAAAGCTCAGCATTTCTCGAACTAGGGTTTTCAACCTGAAATGGGGTCACAAAACCTTTTTAGCTGGGTTACCAGCCCTGGGCCACTTCATGTTTATTCCAGATAATCTGAAAGGCTGAGTTCAAGGAAGAATTCTTGTTGTGGCAGGACGGCCAGTTGAGTGTAATTTAATTTAAATTTATCTTTAAATAAATTTGCCAGCAAATTCATCTGCCTCCTCTACTGGCCTGCATTATCATTTCTTCAGGGCTACTAGGAAATATCTACAAAGCGTTATGCTGGCAGCAAGAAAAAAAATAAATCTGTTCCACAGATAAGTGTGGTGAGGTGCCTATCTGACTCTCTAAACAAGTGGGAGCAAGAGTGGGTCAAACGAGACCAAATTGTTTCATGACCCTAAGAAATAGAACAAGAGACCTGCAAGGTCCTACCACCTTCTGCTACACACTACATGGTGCCTGCATGTGGAAGGGCTCCGGTGCTTGGCCAAAGCATCCTTTTGTTTCAGGTAACAATGACACAGAAAGGAGGAGATGCTGCAGTGAGACAAGGCATCACCCTGGACCAGATGGAAATTCTGATGCTGCTGGCCCTGGGTTTGGGGTTGCTTGAGCTGTTCCTCATCCCTTTTTCTGACACTGCAACAGCCAAAGAAGCCTCCCACACAGGTGGCATTGCCAGGGACACATTTCACTCTGCTTCAAGGCTCCTTCCTATTGCCACTGTGGTCTCAGGGAGCGTTAGTAGGACAGTGACAGAAGCCTCATAAATATTAAACATATTGAGGGTGAAATGCTTAATAAACCATCATATTTTGGAGCCTTCTTTCCCTCTCCACAGTCACGTCTATCTTGACTTATTCCTGCTCTACAGCGGAAGCAGCAAGATTTAATAGTCTTTTATTAGAATGTCAGCTTTTTAAAGTGTTATTCATAGGGTAAGGTAAAAAAAAAAAAGGAAATGCAGCACATCTAGGAGAAATACTTTTTGTTCCAGTCAATGAACGGGGTTAAGTGCAGCAGTGTGTGCCTGGCCCCTTTCTGTCACATCTGGAGAGGAACCGTCACACTTTCCCTCCCGAGCCAACCTCATTTTTACTTGATTTCCATGCTTCATGACCTTGCCACTCCATGAAGCAGTTTTCTCTGGAAGCTTTGGGATTTCATTCCCCTGGGCAGCAGGAGGGGCACCAGCACCACCAGCTTTCAGACAACAGCAGGGTTGCACAGATACAAGTTGGAAGTCTCAAACATTTCTGGTAAAAGAAGATCTGATCCATCTTTATTCCTTTCCTTCCCCATTTCTTTCTTCTAACTGTGCCTGAAAAGTGTTATGTTTGGTTTGGTTTTTTTTCTTTTAAGTCACCAAAAGCCCTTGTCTTCTTGGTTCTTTTGCCACCTGACCTTGTGCCCAGACCTGAAGATATGGCTTTCAGACAGAAGAGGATATTTTTCTCCATCAAAACACAACTACACAGCCTTATATTAATAACAAAAACCAGACACCAAATATTCCCAAAGCTTTCTTGCCCCACAAGTCACATTTTGAAAACCCTTCTGGACCTAAGAGTTCTTTTGCTTACTACTCTGGAGCAGGTTTTCTTGTCCCAGTGTTACAGGACCATAGATGTTCAGGGATATTAGAGTCCTCTGCTCAGCCTGGCAATGGCTGAACCTGGTGGTGTCCTGGTTCCCAGATCTATGCTCAAAAGGCCCAGCTGGTTTTGGAAACAAAGCCTCATATCGAAGGTATGAAATGAAATAATTTGTCCTAAACAGATCTACTAGAATAAAGCATATTTATATTATACAAATATAAATGAGTGAATGTTTCTTCCCATGCTTGCTCAGAAGGATTAGAGAAATTCATCCTTGCTTCTCCCCATGTTTAATTTTCTGATCAATCCCATATCTTTTTCTCCACCTTTCACAGTTTGGGGTTCTGCTGGAAAAGCTGAAAGACAGCATCTGCTCCTAGGATTTTTCTGGCTCAGATACAAAAATCCGGAATAAAACCTGTTCCCATCACAGTCCCAGCCCAGACACAAGGTGTTCCACGACACATCCACGTTTCAAGAGGCTCATTAAAAACAGACCTTCTGGAACTTGGAGACTCACCCTTCATTACTGACTGCACTACCCTGGAAGCCTATTACCTTTAATTGGCACAAAGTTGAATTGAAAACATGGAGCTAGCTCCACTCTAATCCATGAAAGGACTGACTCTAGATTTTGATGGAGGCAGGTTTTCACCCTAGAGCCTCTTAGAAGCAAATCTTATTTAGGTCAGCAGTGACATTTTCCTTTCTGAAATAGTAGGCCAAATGCCAATGAAATTGGAGCACGTTAGTTTGAGTAGTCAAGGGATTTACTTTACAATACGATGTATTACACCCATGTGAACACTGAAAAAAATGCAACCTGCTGTGCTGAACTTCCAACAACTTATTCATCAGTGCTGGTTGAACATCAGAGTTTCCACTCCAGAGGAAACCCAGGTTACTGTTAAAAGAAATCCCCTTTAGCCCTATTTGGAACAAAGCCCCATGCTAAAGTTTCCCATCAAAAGTCTCAATTCAGTAACAGACATGCTAGCTCTTGCAGCTATCAGAATATGTATGAGAAGACCTTATAAAGTCCAAATGGAGAGCTCAGCTGTTAAAAAGTTGCATTTCAGTATAAATCAGGTGTTTTTATGATGCACTTTCATGCAAACAAAAGCATCAACTCAGATGGGAAAAAGCTCTGCCCCATGAGAGTTCAGCAGTCAGCACATGCTGTGGCCCTACAAGAAGGGAAAGTGATGGCTCTTCAAAGTTATTAAAAAACTGACATTCCAGAAGATTCAATGACTTGCTCAACAAGAAAAGCTAGATAAGTGATAGAACAGAAAATAAGACTTCTGCCCCAAAAGCTAGATAAATCCTGCATCCTTCAAGTTCTTTTGATGGAAATTAGGTCATCCTCTGTCCACAGGACTGGTTATTATTAATTCAAGAGGGTCTCAATGTGGCCCAGGGACGGCACACCCAAACAGCTTTGTTCCTATCCTCCAGCCCCAAGGAATTAGTGCAGGTAGATTTTGGAGCAGTTATAACCAAGGAACTCCCGGGATCTCAACACTGCTTGCACCTACCCTTCCTCCTCAGCCAGGGTCCGTGCTCTTCTCTTTGCTTTCTTCTGCAGCGATGCCACTCAGACTCCACATCCAGGCTGTAGACATCTGCTGCATCTCCGGCTGCTCTTCAGTGACAATCTGACAAGCCCTCATTTCCACAGTCACACAAGATTTACAGCTTGTTGGACACTGTGGTCGTCCAAGCAGAGCCACCTAGATATGGGGAGATGGTGGGAGGACCAGAATCATAAGTGGTGAATGATTGTGTGTGCTGGAATCCCAATATTTAGCAACTGCTTGTACTTACACATGCACCCCTTGACAGACACCATCCTGGTGATTCCTGATATCCACACACAACTCCAGGGCCAACAAAATTATAAACTCCCCTGCTTCAATATCTCATAAGGAAACACTCTGAAATCAAGTTGACTTGAATAATAGAAAACATCGAACTCCTGTCTAAACCAATATTCTGACAACAATTGATCAATCCATGTAGCTGTATTAGCATAGCCTGACTGCAAGTTCCTTCCCAACAGCAACAGCATCTTGAATCAATAGCTTAATTGTCTTCCTGGCTTGTTTTGCTTCTGGTTAAATTCACTGATTAATCCTGCAGACTAACACAGGTCACTCAGCTGAACGAGTTAAACCTTCACAGACTGATCAGGAGGTCCCCCTGGATTTTCACGCCTGAGCCTGGCAGGAAGGCAGCCGGCAGTTGGCACGGCCAGATGTGCCATGGGAACACCCTGGCCCGGGAATTGTCATTGCAGCATCATTTTCTGGGAAAAGAGGGAGGCCGAGGCAGGTTTTCACATACATGTGCCTGAAGACACATTGACAGGTAGCACATCTTCTGATGAGATGTTCCTCATGACATTTTACCATTGTTTTTCCACTGTCTTTTCTTCCCTGTTCAATTCTCTCTCCTGAAAACAGTCTGGCACCCTCTGATCTACGCTTGTTCTCAAGCAATGATCTTTAAATATTGATCACCATCACCAATAGGTCAAAAATGGGAAACAAGCTAGCTAAAGCAAGTATTGCCTGTAAATCAACCATGACAGATTTGAGGGGGCTTTTAAAGCCACACACTAGATCCTCCATTAAGACAGCTCTTTCCAGATAAGACAGCTTGCTTCAGATGTATCATTAATCCTATGAATAAGATGTCCCCATTAGACAACTTCTGTCATGTCTTTGTAATTTGTTAGAAAGAGGCATAAAAGCATTGCCACCAAGTATTAATCTCCTGGAGAGACTAGAAGGGCTATTTTTTAAGTGTGACCTGCAAAGCAAAGAAAGTCTGAATCTTTTGTTACTTAGATCTAGAGAACAGGCAAGGAACTGGGCTGTTCACTTTTCCTACTTGGAGTCAATGGAGGTGTTCAGATTTATGGTAGCTGAGGAAATAGATTTGATTCCTGGAAGACAACAGAAAGGACAAGAGATGGTAGATTTATGATTTCCAGTTACCAAGGAATTGTAATCTATTAGCAGTCAATCACAAAAAGTTAAATGGCAAAGGAGATTTTGGCTGACTTAGAGAATGTTTGTACAATGTTAGGGAAGTGGTACGTGTAGGAGCAGATTCACCAGGTTGGATGTGATAAAGTTTAACATCTCTAATGTCTAAGGTGAAAAACAAGGCAGAGGAGAGAGGTGGCAATCCAGAACAGTAGCTCACAGACCAACTCTTTCTTAAGTGGCTCAGCAGAGGCTGGGATGGTAGGGGTGAGAGGCAGGGACACTTTTTATTGATTACACTTTACAACAACTCCTAATGGCAGCATGATCTCATCATTTCCAACAAAGCCCTGTGGCACTGCAGACAGGGGTCCCAGACTTTGACCCAGGCATCATGAACGGTCCACGAGCCGCTTCAAAGAGTCACACAGCTCAGTGTGAATCAGCACCTTCGATGTTAACAGATCTGCATCCACACAACAGTGCAGAAAGGGATTTATCCCTGTACTTACTCCACTTCAACCACAGGGGAACTTCTTGCATTTACAGCAGCCTCCACAGCTCTGAGCTGCTGACTGTTGAGCCATGGTGGGATGAAGGCAGTAGAACCAGGCATCTGCTCTGGACATCAAAGGCAACTAAGAAAAGATCATGAAGTTGCTTTTTTTATAAGGATTATCATCAGAGAAATTCCAAGCTGTGCCATTTGGGGGTGGTGAAACGACTTCAGCGTGAAACAAGCTTAGTTGCCCATCTGAGATGATTTTTCTAAACAGGAGACATGTACTTGTCCGCATGTCATCTAACTTGTATTTAAAGCCTATTCTGAGGGTATTTTATTTCAGGAGGGTTTAAACTCACACACTGCACTGGAGAGTATTTCATCCTTGAAATACTCCTCTAGACAGGATAGTTTTCCTACCAAAGGTTACAAGAAACCAGCTTCTGACATTTAATCATGGTGATTTGCTTCAGCAGTCTGGTATAAAGTACCACTCAACATAAATAAAGTCATCAATCTGGCTGAAGTTTCCCCAACTACTCCTATTTCACAGGGCTAACGATGAGTAATGCTCTGATCTTGACTCTGGCCAAAGAATCTCATCCGCAAGATGGTCCTTATGGTGAATTTGGGGTTTTCTGTGCAGGCAGCAAGAGAAGCATCCAATTCCTCCTAAAACCAGGAAGGGGCAAGACTTTGCTTCTGCATCGGGGCAGTCACAGCCCTGAGCAGGGCAGAGCTGCCCACGAGGCAAGAGCTTGTGTCCATCACAAGCTGTAAGGTGGCACAGCAGCACCATGAACACAGTGCCAAGTCACATCCCTCTGCACTTCTCCACCACTGCCATTCTCCACCTGTACATGAACTCCTCCAGCATGAAGCCCACCCAGTTGTCAAATTGGTTCCTGTGCTCAACACCTGCAGGTCACAATGCACAATTAACTCACAGGCTCTAAGTAGGGATTAGTAAGAATCTAAACTACAGCTTTACCAAGGAAAGGAGGCAACCGCAAGGAGCAACTCAAAGACTTTCTGCTCTCTTTGGTTCTTAGCAACATGAAAAATCAGTTTGGCTGAAGAAAGTGAACAGAATGAGGAAAAAAGTGACTTTTCAGCTGCTCCTTTCAAAATAACAGCACCTTCCTGAGCTCAGAGTAAACCCACATCTCACTAAGATAAAACAGAACCATTTGCAACTGGAAAGGCTGCAGCAGAGGGGTAACGTGACTACAGCAAGAGCGTCCTGGAGGATTTTGGACTGGCAGAACAAAATGAGATATGTAAGTCTTGTATCCATGGAAGATACCTCAGTATTTGAATGGGTTTAATATTAAGCCAACTCATTCTGGAACAGGCCACATCAGCAGGTCAGTTCACATGCTCAGGCCCACAAGGCATGGTGTACCTTTAGCCACATTGCCAAGCTTTGCTACCAGCTCACTGTGGCTTTGAAGATTGCTCTGAAAGCTATGTTTAACCTAAAGAGAAAAGCACCCAGGATAGGTCACTAAAATTGCAGTTAGGATGGTGCACATGACATGCCTGCTAGTCTCTGAGTTTTGATTTCTTCATGAGATTCATTCTTCCAGTGATCCCTGCTTTCCCCCAGGTCAGTCACTGGAGCCTCCATCCATCTCCCCAACTTAAACGCATTCAAAAATCTCAGAGGACCCCAGTCAGAGAAGCAAGAACATTAAACTGCTTTAAACCTCATGATTTGTCAGGCTTTTTAGATCACAGCATTTACAGCCTACTGCCCACCAAAACACATTAACTGAAGGTCACAAGCAGCACTGGTAGGGAGGGACACAGGCCAGCTCTGCAGGGCTTGACTCTAGAGACCCTTCTCATTTCAGAAACTCAGACACACTTCACTGCTGGCCCCAACTAACGGTGTATGAGCCAGAAAGACCAACAGCCTTCTGATAACATACCTTAAACAACACTGAGCAGCTACTCAAGGGATGTGCTGGAACCCGTGAGCTGGCTGACTTGGCCTCTGACTGTCTCAGTAGAAACTGAATATGGACGTTAAACACACAGCTGAAGTATCTAAAAGGTCAGCTTTTATAGGAGAACAAAGCACTGAGAGGAGAGTGGAGGACATGCAGAGCCCAGATTACGATCCCCAAAAGAACTTTGGTTGCCCAGAGGACAGGTGGGTTTGGCTCAAGCTGAGAAGAGCCCCTCATGCTGCCATGCTTCATGTCACAGCTGGGAGAAAAAGAGTCATGACCAGATGGGTTGAACTCTGAGAAACACAATTTAAAACATATTGGAGTCACCTAAGAAGCAGTCTGCAGTCTGGAGGCTACATTGCATGAGACCAGAGAGGAGTCAGCCTGCTGCACCGAGTCCAAAATGGACATGTCTGCCAAGGCAGGTTGGACTCCTGGGTTAAGATGTCTGCTGCACTCGTTCCTCCTGCTCAGAGACACAGGATGCCTCTTGCAGAAGCATTTCTGCAGTGGAAGAGGCATTAGAGCCACCACTTGCCCAGCACAGGAGGGAAAGTAGCAAAGCATAAATAATGTCCCAGGAGAGAGCAAGGCGGCTTCGGAGGCAGCAGAGCACAGCTCCCCGCGTGGCTCCACAGCTTCCTCATTTAGGAAGAGAGACAAAAGGTTGCATTCCCCAGTCAGCCCCAGAGCAAGAGATAATTAGTAGCTCATTGTTTTAAATCCTAATAAGTGTCCCCCAAACTAACGAGCTGTGTTGGACATAATGTAAATGATTCCGAAGAAAACACGATTTGCGGGGTAGTCTAATTAGGTGGCCATGAGAGCAAGGAGCCTGTGTAGCACTCACTGCCGAGGGAGACTTGATTGCACAAATCCTGGAAGATTTTCACATAATAGCAAGAGCCAACTTCTTTATTTCCTGAATATCCACCAGTGAGCAACTTACAGACTTTATCTCACCATTTGTGATCTCCAGAGTTAGCTATCTAGAAGGCTTACTCGCTTCTTTTTGAATGAAGCGGGGCAGAACAGACATTTTGGAGTTTACCAAGACACAACAACTGCCCAGACAGCTCCACCAAAACCCCTTGGTCAGCACAGCAGAGGAGGGAGCACTAATGAGAGCTTTGCAATGGTCCTTGTCAGGGCCAGCATACCGACGAACAGAGCGGTTTCACACCAAACAACAAGAAAGGCCCCTTCTCTTTGGGGATGAGCTGTTGTAAACTCCCACTCAAATCCCCAGGATTCAAATCCAACAGGGCTCTTGGATTCTCCAGAAGAAGGGAGAAGAGTTGTGTTTTGATGCAACAGCTTCTTTCTGATCTTACCTGGCAGTTTGTGATCCCTTACATGGACTTAGCTCACTGTTGAGGACTTGGGGAGTTGGAGACCTTAGCCTCTCCTTTCCCAAAGGCACAGGAGGATGGGGGGAGTCTGCTTTCCTCAGGTCATGACTCCATAAATAAAAAGTTCAAACCTACATTCTTTAGAGCTGCAACAAGCAATTACAGCCTGACTGAAGGTTATGGGTACTCACAGTCTTGGCACAGCTTGTTTCTGAGGCACCAATGGACAGCAAATAAGTGTTTTGTCACAAATCAAGACTGTCCTAGAAAAGCCAAAGGAGAGTCTGCAACATCCACAGTGCCACTTGGATTAACAGCAGGAAAAGTCTCAGGGGCAGCAGAGGACAGATGAGATACTGTCCCTTCCCATCCCCACCCCTCCCAGCATGAGGCTGAGTAACCTCAGTCCAGTTCTCAAGCTGAGCTCTGACAAGATCAGGCAGACACTGGGTGTAGCACTGAGTTTATGCTCATGTCAGTTTAGGGACACCTGCACGGCTGCTCACAGCACTGCTCTCAGCAGGCTTGCAGCGTTCTAGCACTCAGGCTCTGCTCCTTAGAGGTAGGGTTGCAATCGCTACACCACCTCTGAGGCTTAATCAAACCACGGGTTATTGCTGGAGGAGATCGCACTCCATCCCTGGTTAGATCAGTTCATCTCTGCACAAAATGACCCAACCACAGCACAACATTTGCAACGTGGGCACTTCTCTGCTGGGTCCTTTCCCTGGCCATGGAGGAAGGACCCCAGAATTATCAGGTAGGGAACACACAGCAGTATTTCTCCACTCCCTGCTCTAGTGAGAGCACAGCCACGACAGCGGGGGCAGAAGGCAAAGCATCCTGGAAGGTGACTGAACAGCAGGAGCACAGAGTTGACTGGATATCAACTGCTGCTGTTTGCTTGCACTCTCCTACGAGAAGGAAATCAGCTGGAGGTGGAGTGCTTTAACTCCATACAGCAGCTCATTGCAGTTGCTCAGGATCATGTGAAACCAAGTGAGCATGGTGGAAGAGGGTGGGGGGATTTCTTGAGCAAGGCCAGCTTTCTTGCTTGGCCAGCCAAGCAGGACATCAGCGCTGGAGAGGCTGCAGACTGACAGTGCTGCAAAGTCAGGGAACTCCCTTAGCAATCACATATCTGAAAAAAGAAGTCTCCAACCCATGCAGGAACAAAGTAATGGCTGATGAGAAGTTCAGACCTCCCAAAAGTGTTCCACTACAACATCACTGAATAGCCTGCATTTTTCACCCCAGAGCCAGCTTTCCCCAGACCCCCTGACCTTGTGTGCAGGACACTACTGAGCTGAGCACCGAGGTCCTGAGAACATCCATTTTGCACCCCAAGCCAGATGAAAGTGAATGAGGCTTACGGAAAAGTTACTTGGGCACTTCGGAGCATATATCCATCTCCACAGCTCGATGGTGCCTGGTCTTTGTGCTCACTTCTGCCTAAAATATTTATGTGCTAATAAAGGTGGAGCCAGAGGAGCCTTTGAGGACACTTAAAGAGGTAAACTCCTCACTGCAACCGAAACAGCTGAGACAGCAAGCAAGCCAGAAATTATCAAGAGCAATTAGGATATGCCTGTACTACATAACATTTACTTGTTATGCTAGAAGAGTCCAAAAAGCAAAACAAAGGGGTTTTGCTAATTCTTTCCTACTCCATTACCCTTACAACCAGGAAAGCATATTAAACACCTCTGCTCTGCTCACTGCTTCCTGTGTGTTCAGTTCAGCCCTCCCTTGTCTCAATAGCTTAAAAGCCTGTTTTTCCCTTTAAAAGCCAACTTGCCTGCCAGGTAGCTTCTCTTAATCTCTCAGTCTTGGCTAGAAGCCTCTCTAGGCTGCTGAAAGAGATAGCTACTTACCCTTTGTTCTTGCGACAAGAAAAGCCTCAGCTATCAAATCATTCCAGATTCTTTTGTAGTCTGAGAGACTCTAAAATGGAAAGAATAAAACCCCCATGTATCAGTCTAGCAGATTAATGACTAAGGCTAGTGGTTAGATCAGTTTATAACCACACCACACCTCTCTACAAAGCAAGCCTTTTCCAGACCAGATCGCTATGAGACTTGGTAACAGAGTCATTGACCTTGGACAACAATCCTTGCATCCTGCCTCATGTCAGTGGTCAGCCTGAGAAAGGAGTCACTAAACCCGTACTTCCAGCACAGCTCTCCCCCCAGGGCTGATGGAGGAGGACCCCAGGAGCAGAGCCAGCTTAGGAGCTGAGGACTGCAGTACCCAGCCATCCTCTGAGCAGGCTGGACCAACTAGGACATCTCACTAGGATGGGTAGGAGAAGCGTGTCCATACTGGTCTGCATTAGTCTAGGGTTGTCTTTTACTTTCTCAAAATTCTCTGCACAGCGCAGTTGGTTACACATAGCTCATCAAAAATATGCAGAGGGCTCCCATGAAGGCAACACTCAGTTCTACAAGCTGAGAACTGTTCCCAGAAGCTACAACCAAAAATAACACCCAAACTACCAGTTACTTCAGTGCAAACCAATATTTTTGTAACCTGTAGCTTACGTGGAATTTTTTCAAAAAGCCTTTTTCAAAGTCATTTGTAGAGAGCATCCACCATGGTGAATGTGAAGAGGCATGTCTCCCCTCCACATGTCCTCACAACATGGTTTTCTTCCCTGGATAGCAACGCACCATCTAGCTACTTACACACCAGAAGGATCTTGGCCTCCTGGTGTAGACCTCTGCACGCCTCCTGTGCATGAAAACCCTCTCATGCATCTTGACAGCAAGAATCAGACAGTCCCAAAAGAAAAGAAACTACAACGAGCTGCAGTACGCTTCTCACAGCCCTCTAACAGATGTAATGAATCTCCGTTCCTCGAGCAGGGCTGCAAACTGCTTACGACTCCAACTGCTGTTGCTTCTAAGAAAAACCCTCCCAAGAACAATTCTCTGGTTCAGCATCAGTTCAGCACACACCAATTTCTGAAAGTGTCACTTGCTCTGCTGCTGCACCGTTACTCACCGGGGTTTCTGTCACCACACTGTCCTCCTCCCTAAGTCACAGGGACACATGGCTCTTCTCCCTGCACCTTGCTCTTCTCCGGCAGCCTGACTGTGCTGTCTATCCGCATCTACTACTGCTCCTTTTACAACTGCAAAACATTTCTTCTGGTTTCTGCAGCAGAACAGCTTTGGAGAGGGTTTAGCAGAGTTTAATTACGTTCTCTCTGCTGAGGAGCAAGCCTGCTCCTGGACAAAACAGTAGTTTCCTTATTTCACGCGATGCGACAAATGCTACAGGCAAGAGGCTGCTGTAACCTGTGGAGATGCAGCAGAATATTTGACAAAGGTACCAAAAAGTTTCTGGAAGCTATCTTAGGCAATCCATCACGCTAGTTCAGTCAGAGCAATCCCGGGGGTTACGTGTCTCTCACTCGAGCTAGCTGAAGCAACAGGTAGATGATAGTGTCACTGCACATCTTTCTACTTAGATATTACACCTTTGATTTCTCTTTGGTTAACAACCCCTTTGCAATATACACCAGGCTCAATGCCTAGCAAGGCTCAGGCAGGCAGCCTCCATCCAGGTTTAGCACCTGGCGCAGTGGGTTAAGTGTCATGGTATTTCCCACCTGACAATTTCTTCTCATGTTCCATTGATATTAGGAGCCTTTGAAGTGTATATGTGCTTGTGGTCCAGGAGAAAGTCTCCAGGGAAGTAATTTGCTACAAATACTCAGCTACTTAAAAATATTTATACACGCTAGGAAAGGATTAGACTTCATTTAGCATTTTCTCTACATTTAAACCTCATTTAATGCAGCATTAAGCTCCAGCAAATTGTTTCTGAAGATGTAAAGGAGAAAGACTTTTGAAACAGCAAGATGGTTCAGTAAGGAGAGAAGACTGATTGTTCATTGGTTTCTAGACCATTTTTTAGTAACGGAAAACTAAAGGACATCTGAAATCCTCAGTTCAAAAATCTTTACTTACAGGATATTGAGAAAAATCACAAAGACACCAGCATCTAGAACAGCTTCAAAGGGTGAAAAGATAGGGACAGATCACCTAACATAGTACAGAAGAGGCAGTCAGGCTGGGTACCTTCTCCTGAGACAAGCTCCACATTTAAAGGAAGAAACATGGTATTATTTGCAACCAGTAGTGAGTCTTTGTGCAATAACAGAGTGACCTTCCCATGCCAGCACAGTAAGGAAACGAGCACCAGGACTACAGCTTGCTTTGCCATTTGTGGACAGGAGTGGTCAGACCCAGCACTCTGAGCAGGAGGGTCTTGGCATGGCCACCTCAGAACTGTTGGGATTGCATGAGAGGCTGGGAAAGGCATTAGAGGTGCACAAACATCATTAGCAGGACCACTGAACTCCTGTGATGCTCCAAGTCCTGCCAGCACAGTCCCAGAAGAGCATCCTGGGGGAGTTTTGGAGCTCAGTGAACCACTGTCAGGATAAGAGTTTGATAATGGAAACCTACTTCTTTGATAGGTAGCACAGAGCGTGTTCCGGAGCGCACCCCTGCTCTGGGAGCGCCGGGTCCTCTGCAGATGGGTGTCTGCAGGAAATGGAGCTGCTGGAGCCAGCTAAATAAAATCCTGACGTGCAGGCAAATGGAGCTGGTCCTTAGTATTTTAAATAAAAGATTCATAGCTATTGCCAGGCAGCTCAAGCCTTTTCCTACTTCTGCATCGACCTTTTCAACCACTATCAACACACATCTCCAGCAGGCAGTTCACACATTAATAGTTTGCACACTTTTAATAAAACTGTTTTTCACAACTAAAACACAGCATATGTTTTTGCCACGCTAGCCACCATCAAATATTTACTCTGTTCAAAGAGCCATCGGTGACCTGAACAAAACCATTTTTCAAATACTGAACAGGAAAATACACTCCAATCTCTTTGAGCCCACTTATATCTGGCTCCAAGTTAACTGGCAGATGGGAAGAAAACTGGTCACAAATGCTTAAAAATTTAAGCTTCTTGCATTTGTGAAGTCTGTAGGTCAGGAAAACACACTCAGAGTGAGGTAAGCAGGGTCCCTTTGTAAAGGCAGTCAGTTTTCAAAGGCACTGAGATAGAAACACGTCCTGGAAAGACATGGAATGTGTTTACACACCGCAAAGTGAGGTCCTACTATTCCTTGTTTGCCCACCTTCCTCCCAGCCACAACCTACAGCCTCCCCGAACACATGCAACCCACCCCTTTCTCCCAAGGGTAACAAGGAATATTCATTTTTATGGTAATGCACAGAAAACCAGAGGCAAATGTGAACACAGGAGTGGTTTATGAAGAATCCCAGTCCACATATCAGTGCTACATGCACAGCAACATTTGGGTATGGCTGCCTGACAGGTGAGATTTGCCTGGATTTGTGGAAATCCTGAGTTTCTCAGACTTGCTGAGATACCACAGCTAAAAGTCGACCCTCATGTGGGTCATCCCTGCCCCAGCCACCACAACTATGGGTGCCCACAGCGCCTGCTCCAGCCCAGCTGCAGCAGGAAGCACCAGAGGCAGGTCTAGGAATGGCCAAACTCTGCCCCTTCTCAAGATGCTCATGCTAGAATATTTTGGATAGGGATAAATAAAGGATTTGCAGTGACCCATTTGTGTGCGAAGCCTGCTGCCATAAAACACACAAGTTTCCTTACCAAACAGCAGGATCCAGAGCGCCCCAGACACAGAGTGCTTCTCAGATTTCTTGGCAGACATTCGAGGACCCTAGGCAAGCAGAAAGACCTCATCACTGAGCCTGGGCACACATCACTAGTATCACTTCCTTGAGGACACCGCCCCCCCCAGCATTTCTTCAAACCTTTCCTTATTGCTGAAGGAGGGAAGCACCCTCACCCATCCCCACATCAGAGCCACCTGAGGCCATAACCCCCTTCCTCCCCACACCTGGGGATGCTGCAGAGCCAGACCCCCCATCCATGGGCAGCATCTCTTCACCACCCACTGTGGTACCCTCCCCTCTGGCCACAACGGTGCCACACCAACCTGGGTTTCCTCTCAAGGACTTTTCATCCTCTTCATGTTCTCCTCCAATTTAAGGGGCAAAGCAATTTTTCTTCCCATTAACCAGATAGAAGAACAGGCATTGCTTCTCCCAGACTATCAGCATGAAATTCTTCAGCTCCACGCATCAAGCCAGCCCCTAACCAGCTACCTCAGAGACGACACACCACCTGCGAGGCTCCTCCTGTCCCACATGCACCCCATTATATACCTACCCACCTCTCCCAGCAGCCCACTGGTCCCTGCTCCAGGGAAACTACAGCTCCCACAGTGCCTGACCGTTAAGGTTTGCAATCCTGATGCTTGGTCTCGAAGGGAATGGGGTCAAAGCAGGGCTGAGAATTGGGCTTAGGGACCAAGTGCAATTAGCCCAAGCACCCCTTCCCAGGCAGATATATGATTATTTTGTAGAGCTCCCTTGTTCCTACCTTCCATATTCCTGCATTTTCATTGAAAGTGTCTTTAACACATAAAATGCGCCAAGGAGCTTACTAAAGATCTCTATCACAAAATGGAAAATCAGGGCTCTTCCAGCTGGAGGGAGGAGTTTGCAGACCCTGGAAATAGGTTTATCATATAAGAATTGATGTTTATGAGCCCTGGGGTATCAAGTGTGTGTCTCACTGTGGAAAATTGTTTCTACCATTCACTCAGTTTCAGGAAGTAAATTTCTGTGGTTCAAGAGAAACTAACTGTGCCAAATCCCTAATGTAAGGAAAGCTAGAAAGCTTTTTCTTTTCATACTTATGCTGTGTTTCCAAACTTTCCCCTATGGCATGCAATATTAAAGTTCTTTTAGCAGCTTTTCCCTAAGAAATTTCTAACAAAGGAGGCATTGGTATAACACTGATGAGTGCTGAAATCAGAGTCACTACCCAGACTCTGAGTCCACCAGTTACAGCAGATGGGATGGCATCTTCCCGTGAGATACACAGGCCCAGCTTCAGCCTGGTCAAGGAGAATGGACAGATTTGAAGAGTTATATCAGAAATACTGATGGAAGGACTTGCCAATGGACAGTAAATGCTTAATGCCCCACAGTGCATCAAAAATGTTGTACCAGTGACCTCTGCACTCACCTCTCCCGCTTGACCTAAATGAATGACTCCACCCTGAGGCAGCAAACCGAGGTGAAATCTCACCAGAAAAGGGAAATATTTCAGTTGAACAAGAATATACCTGTTCAGTAACAAAATGCCTCCAAAGAAGCCCTCCTCTGTCCTCAGGTATTAACATTGGTTCCACATCCGTCCCCACAGGTGTTCAATATCTTCTGTGTCGCCATGCTCAGCCATCCATGGAGCGGAGTCACTCCTGTATTGATTACTTTATTACTAGTGTGCAGGTCCTCCAGGCAGTTCTCTCTTGTCGTAAGCAGGGCAGCTCTGTTACGTCAGTGGCCAGCTCATCTCCAAATAGAAAAGTTGCTTCCATGTGGAAAATAAAATACTGCCCATGGGAAACATGTTCAAGAGGTTGGAACAAATTCATTCATGCACCACCAGATCCCTGCAAAACACCCTGGTTTTATTCTGTGTTGGTGAGCAGAGGAACCAAGTGTTCCCTCTGTACTACTAAACTGTCACTCAGAACAAAATAATGTTCCCAGTGTAGCTTGGAAAATGTTATTAAATGCAGCCAGTTACTCTGTAGATTACATTTTCTGCATCATGCACAAATAATAATGTTAATGCACAAAACCATCCTGAAGTGTAGTCAGAGAGAAAGGGAGTATTTCCTACTGTACAAGGGATGATAGGAGATGCGTGCACAGCCCGGCCAGCTGTTCTCCCCCCAGGGCACCAGGATGCTCTTTGCAGTTTTGCTCACCAAGTTCCCAGCAAATGATTTCCCCTGGGAGCACGAGGAAACGGGAGGGACAGAGAGGTGGGTTTGCTGATCGAACTGGCTGTGCAGAGCCTGGGCCAGTGGTGTGGGGTCTCCAGACCGTGGTTTGTCCTGCTCCCTGGGTAATCTTGCAATCCCAGGGATGTTCAAGGACACCTGAGCCCTTCCTGAATGCCAGCCAGTCTTCCACTGCACGTCTCAAGGCACAAGCCTGCTTTAAGAAGAGCTTTATAACTCAAAGGACACAAAACAGGATTTTCAAAAGCAGCTACAAAGTCCTGGATTCAGTTCAGTGGGAGTTTGGGATGTGAACTCCTCCATTTGGAGCTGTTGCAAGTCAGCTCACCCCAAGCAGCTGTCTGCAGCAGAAGAGGCAGACAGAGAGGGATGGTAGCAGGAACAGACCCGAAAGATTTGTTCTTGAGCCCCTGCTCAGGCTGGATGTGCTTTGGTGTGCACCAGAACAGAGCATCGTGCCATGGGGAGTTTGTCCCTGTGTGGGTAGGAAGGACCACAGCCCTGATCTGGGCAAAAGCGTGATTTGCTTTCGATGGCTTTGCACTGTCACCTGGCATGGTGAGCACCTGAGTACCTAAAACTGCAGCTGGTTGCTAGCAGAGAGTTTGGAGACAAACTTTCCACCATAAGTCTATGCCTAAAATAGTGTCAAACAGTATGATTCAGATCTCGGGCACTTCTAGGGTTCGGCAACACTTAGGTAGGGTTGAGACTTGAAAGGCCACCCACCCTGCTCAAGCCCTTTTCTGATCTAGCCCTAAGTGTTAAAAGCAGAAATCACTTTCCCACACCTTTTCCCTCATTTGATTCAGATCTTTGTTAATATCAGCATGGAAGAGAAATTCAGAATGTTTTCTGAGAGTTTAATCTCCATTCAGGCTCATTAGAGTGAGTGAAAAAAGCATTATTGTACGTATGTCTCAGGACTGTTTAAATGCATTTATTTTTCAGTAGGAGATAGGTTTGGAAATTTGTATTTAAATGATGATTTGAGTGGAGTCTGGGTTGAGGAATTCACTGTTTATGAGCAATTTCGGTTTAGTGTTTGCTTATATCAGTGCTGCTATTGCCTTTGTTGGAGTTTGGAGAAGACGCAGCTCTTTTAACAGCTGTGGTGGGTGAAGGCTGGGGTGGTGGAGGAGATCTGCTTTGTATGAATTCTTCAGGGCTGAGCATCTGCTTTGAGAGACTTGCAAGTGGCTGAGTGTTTGTGGAAACTTCTGAATACCAAAAATTAGGAGCCTTTTATAGTACTTCAGAATAAACATTTCAAATTAACAATCAAGCTGTGTGAAAAAAAAATTATCCCCGATGATGCTGGACTACCCGATCCTATCAGCTCCACTGAAATCTCCACTGGGAAATGGCAAGAAAATAGAAAGAGAAAACAAATTTCAGGTCAGCCCCAGGCATTTTGTTTTAATTGAAAATATTGAAACAAGATGTTTCAGCCTTGTTCATTACTCATTTTTATATGTATTGTAACTTCATTCTCAGCTGAGATGAACAACAACTGTTGAAGGAGCAGAAATCCCTCCTGGAAGGTGCTTCCTCTGTCAGCTCCCAACACCCAGATGAGCTTTGGCAGCTCCTTAGAAGTGCTCCTGGAGGTGAAAGCCCCTTCCTGGTGATTAAAATCTACCTGATTTATTCTGTGTTTGTGGTGGACAAAAACACAGCGCTTGCTTCCATGGGATGGGAAGAGGCATGAATCCACCTGCTTATGATCAGGTATACATATGTTCCATTTCCTAAAATAAAACTGCTCACGTTAAATCATGACCTTGCCCCCAACGGACACCCTTTCTTGCAGAGTGACTTATTTTAGTTTATCTCTTAAATAAATAAATGAGACTAAGCCACAAGGATTAACAGGATCATACTGAACATGCGTCTTAAAATGAATCCTTGCAAATCTGAGTGGGGACAAGCAGTTTTTTCTTGTCCCTGTGAAACTCCATCATTTTACAGGACCTGAGCTTGGTGCCCTGGGTTTGAACTGTTGCTGCTGGGGAGATGAAACGGTGCCTGGCTGAAGCTGTGAGAGGGAGATCAGTCCATCACGTACCTACATGACTCCAGATGAGCAATTGAAATTCCTCCATTGTACATAATTCACTTATAATTATTTGTAGAAGGGAGGAGGGAGGTGGAAATGTCATTACCCTGCTTAATGACTCAACCATGGAGTCCTCCTGGGCATTTATCTTTCTTTCTCTATCTTTTTTTTTTTCTTTTAATAAACAAAAATGTGCTTGATTGTGAAATTTAAATATTTAACAACATTTACTTGCAGAGCATTTAGCAGCTGACTTTTCAACCTCCCTCTCTATTTCCATTTTAATTTTGTTTGCTGTTTCAGAGAAGCAATAATCCTTCCTTAATGTCCCCTCTTGGCTTCTCCTCCCTGTCTCCCTTCCCCCTCTGCACTGTGTGGAGGGTGCAGGAGTGTCCCACATGTGTGTCTCTGTTTTTCCAAACTCATTTGCTTATACAAGGTTTTTCACTATAATGAAAGGATTTCCAGGCACATTAACCAGTTAAAATAATCGCAGGCTGCCACTGTCCAACTGTATGTAGAAAAGGAGAGAAAAACCGTTAATGAACTGTTGTGTCGCTCTCAGCCCAGACACAATTAACATCTGGATTTCAGACTTTTCCAAATTCCGTATATGTTGCCTTCTGTTGCAGACCCATCAAATGGCAGCATTTGGATGGGATGTGTGGGAGGAGTAAGAAGGACAACGGACCTGAGCGCCCGGGGCTGTGCGGTACCCAAGGCAGCGAGCTTGTGTGATGGCCAGCAGTACTGCTGCGACTCTGGAAAACATCCCTGACTGTAGAAAACTTCCTCTCCATTTTCTTGAGAGTAACTGGGAGCACAACTGCGGCCTGTCCTAATGATATAGTCGTAATACAGTCCAGGAAGGGGTTGTGTGCTCGAAGCACTTGACACACAGTCTCAGTCATGCCTGAGATGCTGCAGTTTCTACTCCAGGCAGGATTTTAGGTGCCACTGTAATAAGAAGGCATTGGGTTTGTGTGACTTCTGAGGGCATTTGGCTAGAAGCCCTGAAAGGATGGTTGGCCCATGCTAATTTGCTTGTGGGATCTGGGAGCTGAAATACTGACCAGATCGAGATCAAAAACTCGCAGCTGGTGTTTGGTTCTCTGAACAGGATTTCCAGCATGAGTGTTTTCAGCAAATCTCCTGTAGTCCCAAATCTGTATAGTTCTGTTCTCACCATGGCTGGGTTTATATGTGTTTCCTGTTTGAGTTGTCCCAGAAGAAAATAAATGTCTGTACAGTTTGCTGTTCTCAACTGAGTTTTACAGGGTGAGCATTTGAAACTCAGCCATGGGGATGTGAATGCAAAGTGTGTTAAAAAAAGATAACAGAAAGGGAAGCGGTTGAGAGTTTATTTAATTAACACATTAACGTTTACTCTTAATATTATTTTTATTAAAAAAGTAGCAGTACAATTCATTCAAAGTTCTTGCCTCTTTTTAGCAGGCAGAGGAGGATGTGTAATAATGCTAGAGGAACTGGGAGGTAGATCATTTTTGTATTCAAACAAAACGAAGAAAGAAGCAAATGAATTTTGTGCATTGTGTTATTTTCTAATCCCTCCAGTTAATTACTTTTGTGGCCAGAGTGGCTTTCACAGAATGGGTTTCACTATCATTTTCAAAGCCACTGGAGGTGCTCAGCAGTTATGTTCAGGAAAGGTTTATTGAGTATAAAAACAAGCCACAAAATGTCACTTCTTAAAAATGCAACCCTCATCTTTCCCCTTGGGAAAGGAAACGAGGGAAGGGATATTACTATGAGTAATGGGATGGAATTGGGGAAGGAAAGAAATCGTAGTGAATATCAAGAATAGCTTTTTAACAATGAGATGTATCAGCTGAGGAGCAACTTCCCAGGGGAATAATAAATAATCCATTGTCATCATAAGTGCACTTAAGCAGTGCTTTTCTCCTGCATGCTTCAGAGGGCTCCAGAGAGGACGGAAGCACCATTTTTGTTTTACTGGTGGGGAAACTGAGGAATGGAGGACGGCCCAAGGTCAGAGCGGGCAATGGGAGCCTGGAATCCTGACAGCTTGAAACCTTGCAACCTAAGTCGTAATTGGCAAGAAAATTAAGGGTAGTGCGTAGGGACTGGGTGGTTTTCAGGCAGAAGGACAGTCATTCTTCTTAGGCTGCCAAAATACGATACTTGCATTAGCCTGGAGCCAAGAACCCACGAGCAGCAGAAGCTGTGAATACTAAAGGGCCAGTTCAGCATCACCAAGTGCCTCATGTCAGTATTAAAGTCATGTAAAGTGGCTGCAAACCCATCCTTCCTATTAGAGTTTTACCTCCGCTGCTTTCTCTTGCTCTGTGTAGGTGTAAATGGCTATGCAAGTCATCAGGTTACAAAAAGAGGCTGTGGAAAATCTGCCTCTAAAGGATTATTTATTAATTTTAAATGCAGTCCGCCCACATCACAACAGAGGTACAGTGCTCTTCGCACCAAGGGGTGCAGAAATTCCTGGCCATGGCAGGTTTCAGCGAAAATCTCTTCTGTACTAGAGCTGGGGGTAAGTGAAAGGTGCTTCATCTTGCCAACAGTACAAACTCTTCCATGGGAGTCAGAAGATTCATTAGCCTGGCATTTTTATAGTTATTATTATAACAGCAAATGAGCCTTTTCTTCCCTGAGTCTTAGTTTAGGCCAGATGCCTTCAGCCGCTGTGAATCAGCTGTGCAATGTGCTGCCTTCTGATGGGAACGCAGCTGAGGATCCGCTCCTCTTCTTCATCTCAGCTTTGTAACTATCAGAGCATGTTAGTTCTCACATTAAGAAGCCTAAAAGTATCTGTGAAGGAGGCATTTATGTCATGAATATATATTAATCAGCACTGTCCTTCTGCAGAGTCTTCCCAAGTGGGATGTGAATGCCAGGAAAACCCAGTTCATGTGAAGACCTGATGTTCAAGGGCTCCACACCAGCCTGGTGCTGTGGGGGATGCAGTGGAAGGCAGTGCTGGAGGTATCTCAAGGTTATCTGAGCCTCTTCTTAAAGTTAATGGAAAAAAGGCATGGGAAGACTGGGAAGAAAAGCAACGCTTTCAAGGACTTTGCGGGCACCTGACAAACAACTGGTTTGGCTATCTGATAAAAGTCTGCAGAACAGAGTGAGATGTCTAAATGCTACAAGGATGGGAGAGGCTTTACTGTTGCCTGAAGCTCTCCAAGGCAGCTGACTCTCCTTCCACGTCCTCCCTCCGCTTTCCTTCTGAGCCTGGCCTGTGAGTACATTGCTTTGCACTCAAAGTCAGACTGGGGAAGCAAAGCACTGGCCGTGACGTTTGCACCGTGCTGCTTCCTCAGCAGCCTGCATTCCCAGTGGCTCTGTCTTGGACAGCTTGTAAAGGCGATTTTAAATTTTCCCTGTATTTTCTTTTCCAGGCTCAGGTTTGGGCTGGGATATTTCCTTTTCTCTGTGCCATTTGATACTTGCATTGTTGTTGTATTGTGAGAAACTTTATCTCCTCACCACAAGCAGGCATTTGGGAATGGCTCCTTTGGTTGCCAGAGGTATTTTCACTTGTTCCTGGCCTTTGTGCTTGTGTTTCAGCCAAGGCTCTGTTCCCTGCCCACAAGTGCTCGCAGCCTAAATGGAGAGGGAGACAGTATGGGGGAATCTCAGGGCTCTGAAGAAAGTTCTTAAAAACATACATTTAATAAAGAAATCAGTGCTGAATCTATCTGAGCCCTCTTCCCCCTGCAGCTGTTGATGGTCTCTGTCTCTCTAAGGTCCAACGGGCCCATGATGGTGATACAACTTCTGCATCCTCTTTGGTTGCTTCCTTGGGCTCCTCAGTGCTATTCCATTAATGCCCAAATGGGCATCATCAACCCCGTGGCATCTCCAGACTGGTTTCACATGTTCCCGTTCCCTGCCAGCTGTGGCTACTTCTCAAGCTTTTATCTCTACAGCTGTTGGTGGCACACAAGGGTCCTTCTTTGGGGCTGCACCTTTGCACGGAGCTGGCAAAGGCAGTGTGCATGGTGAGAAATGCTGAGAAAAACCTTTTTGCCCATAAAACTCTTATTGTTTAGGCGTATTGGAGGTCCCAAAAGCTTCCTTGGACTAAAAGACATCTAAAAGCATCTTAGCAACTGTGTCACTCAACATGTTGTTTCTAGTCCTCTGGGCATAAAGATGAAAGGTTCAGATTTAGTGACCTTTTATTTCTCATGGTAGATGTTTTAATCTGGTATTAGGACACTAGCAGCTGAAACACTAGTTGAAATTGGAAACTGCTTTAAAGGTCATTCACGAGTCAGTGCTCAGCGCTGACCCAAGATTTGTGTGAAAATGGGAGTCGAAGCCCCAGATGTCCAATGCCCTGTCCTACAAGCACCTGCAAGGTCATGCCGTTCACCATGGCAGGGCTGCCAGATTCTCTAGCAAGCTCTGTAATGAGAGACAAGATCAGAAAAGACAATAATGATGGATATTCATCCAGAGGTTTGAATGATGAGTGTGTGCATTTAAAACCTGAAGAGCAATTACAGCGGTAAAGAAAACAGTGGAACATTAAGCATTTGCTGTAGTATCAGACATAAAAAAAGGCATGTTCAGATGCAGCGAAAGCAGGGAGATGATTGTTCACTATGAATACATTGGAGAGGTAAACATTAGAGAGAGAGTAGTGCTATTTAAGCTAATGGACAATTTTGGCATGAGAACAAATAAGTATAAACTGTCTAGAGGCTAAAAGGATGTTTTCATTCCCCACAGAAGGGAATTTCTAGACCAGCTATTCAGTGGTGAGGATAGTGGAAAACAAACTAACCGGACTGATAATGGGAGTCAATATAGGATGTGAAGGGGACTGTCAGACACAGCAACAGGGAGCTGCCTTTTAAGGCGCAGGAGGCCCTTACCACTCCCATTGCCATATTACGAGGGCACTTAGAGATCCTTGCTTTTATCTGCTTTGTATCTCCTTCTCTTACCCATGCTTTAGCCCAGCACCCATCCCACACTCTTTCAGCAGAAAGTCAGCTGTGCTGGAGTCGGCTCCATGCTCCTGGGAACAGCATTTTCAGTGATGGGGCATGCACAGCCCCCCCTTTGCTCAGCAATTGTGTCAGTTGTGCCTGCCAGGACCTGCTCTTCCCGGCAGCAGGGCTCTTTGTGTGCTCAAGGTTGCCTTGCAGACAAGTTGAAGGGTATGTTTAATTCTAGCAGTTTTTTAGAGGGAGAGCTAAAGCAGGTTTCCTTTGCCTTATAGTCAATTCCCAAGGTTTCAAGCTGTGCATAGTGTTAACTCCAGTTTTATTAGGCCTTTAAAGTGCATTTTTATAACATTTTGGCTCAAACAAATTTACCAACCATATCACAGAGTAGATAAGGAATAATAAAGTCCCAATTCATATGCAGTTTAAAAGTGTGTTCTGTTTTATGGCTAAATCAATGGACAGCTTTTTGAAAAACAATGTTTCTTCCGGGTAGAGATGGTCTCCACTTTGTACAGTTCAGTTCTGACACTGGTGTCATGAACGTGGAGGTCAGATCCTCGGCTGATGCAAACTGGCACAGTTTGACTGGTTTAAATGGAAATTCACCACCTGATAAGACAGCCTTTATGGTTTTCTCTGGGTTGTCCGCTCTTTGCCAGCAAAGGACCTACTTGAATTCCCTTTGTAATTAGGGAGTGAATTGCCTTCGCCTGCAGCAGGAGCTGGCTCAGGGTGTTAGGTGGAAGTTAGCAGGGCCATTGCCATCTTACTGCTATGGGGAACAAACTACCTGGGAATGAGCTCTGGACCTAAGATTGTTTCCTTAAAGCCAGCTGCCCTATTGTGCAAACGGCTGGGGCAGGATGGGTGGGAATTGGCTACCAACAGAGATGCAGAACAAGGACATGATGTCCCAGCTGAGCACTGGGAGAAGCACATCAAGCACTTTGGAAGGTGATACTGACCTTCAGCTTGTCAAGATGTGACTTTTCTTAATACAAATATCATGTAATGTTAAATCCTTGTGCATCTGAGTGCACTTGCAGGGAGCTCTGTTTTACAAATCCGTGGTTGTCCTGTGCTGGGAGTGGTGACAGAGTCTCTGCAAGCCACGGAAACGCTAACATTTCATTTTGGTTGTCCGCCAAGAGGGTCCACACTGCATCTGGAGCAGTGCACTGACATTGGGGTACCAAACGTGCAAAGCTTCCTGAGGAGTCTTTTTTTCCCCACACCCGTCCATTAGCGAGGCAGCACGTGGCAGCGTGGAGAGCTTCGCTCTGTGCCCTGCCACCCCTGTGCCTTCCTGTGATGGGATTCCTGGGTCACCGCGAACTCGTTAGTCTCCATTTCACTGGAGCGATTTGCATACATTGCCCATCTGTTCCTATTCAGCATCGTTCTCTGGCCACATGCACTAGCATAAAATTGCAATATCTCAGCTGCAAGACAGGCAGGAAAACGTTTGCTTAAGAAAAAAAGAAAAAACACTTTTTTTTTCTATTGTGCTTACATTTTATGGCAACATTTATTTTTCTGAAGTTCTGTAAAAGCTTGTTTTACAAGCACCTAAATGTGGCTAAATTTGCCCTGCTTGCATTTTTGGAATGTGGAGGAACCTGCCAACCTTGGCTCTGTGTCTGCAGACCATGTATGATATTAAATGACGAGCTGCTAACAGCTTCCTGCCATACAGATGGCAGCTCAACGTCCTTATTTTGATAGCGTCGTCACTCCTGAGACAGACAGGCTGAAAGGAACCTGAAAGTAATGAAGCCACTGGCAAAAATCCCAAGCTATGGGGAGGAAGAGTGAGTGTGTACACAGCACGGTTATTGAAAATGCCACTAAATAAAATTAATTAAAATCATTAAAAGAAATTACGACTATTCATTACCAATGATATCTGCAACTTTCAGACAATCTGGAGTTGTTTTCCTTCTATTAGCCTAACCCTACAAGTGTGTTATAGAAACCAAAGAAATAATTAATGCATGTGAAAACTGCGGGAAGAAGAGTGTTACCTGCTAGGGCTCAGTACAGCACTTCACACATCAGGCTGCCTGGCTGCAATATGAATAATAATGGTTCATAATCTTAATAAGAATAATACTTGTGGTAACTAATTGGGGTGTTAAATGGCCTGGTTTGGGAAAATGTAAAGTTAAATAACACCTAAGTTCATTTTGCAATCTGAGTACAGTGCAGGTGCGGTCTCCAGCTGGATGGACACCAGCACGTGCCTTCAAACTTCCCTGAACAAGATTATTTAGGGGGAAAAGCAGCAGCATGGGAGTCTTTCCCACTTCCCCGTGGGCCATCTGGGGCCAACAGTCCCACTTGGGGGATGCTGGTGGCTTTGCCGGGAGCGCCCGGCTGCCTGCGAACCATCCCCAGCCATCAGAGCAGGCTCAGGTCTGCGGGCCCAGCGCTGCTGCCTGCGACAACTTAATATTCTCAGCTGAGTTTGTAATTCATCATGTTTTCCTGAGAAAACAGCTTCATCAAAGGCACTCCTGAAAGGTTTTATCTTCTGCCGGCCGTACGCCGGATAGCACAAACAAATCCTCGCTCTCCGCTTTTCACCTTCACTCTTTTTTTTTTTTTTTTTCTGGGCTGTTTTCCTGGCAGCAACACAGCGAGATCACAGTATGCATATACGTGTTTACCGCCGAGCAGACACCGTGACAAGGCTGTGATCAGGCGTGCAAATCGCTTTATTTTGAAATCGCCGAGTTAAAAGCGTTTCTTCCCTTCTCTCTCCGCTCGCCTTGCACCCGCGGGGCTGGTGTGATGGGGTTGGGGGGTTGCAAATTGCATTCGCATGGTGCTACTGGGCAGTGGGATGTGTGACCTGCCCTGTGCATCGCCCTCAACTCCCTGCAAGCTCCTCAGGCTGTTGTCTGCTTCACGGAATTACTGTTTTAGGGAGAAAATGGTAAAAAGTCTAACACAAAGCAGGGTGGCAGTGCCGAGCCGGCTGCTCCATCCACATGGAAAGGAAAGATATATGAGCCCTTCATTCATCTCAGCCTAATTGGCCTTGAGTCCTGCTAATTAGCCAGGAAGCTTTCCAAAGTAATGCAGATATATCTGATATTTCTACAACAGTGTTCTCCTCTTCTAACATTTGCACAGTTAGATGCAAAGTAATGAAGGCATCTGGGCCCTCCAGCTTCCTATTTTGGGTGTTTGAAGGTTGCTTGTCTGCCTGGAGAGGTCTGACCTGGAGCTGTAGAGGGGGGAAAGGTCCCTCCTCTGCTTGAAGACAACAGGAGCTGCAGATCTCCAGCTCTTCAAAAGTCTTTGGAGGTGGCTGCAGTGGAATGGAGGCTCTTCAAAACAAACAGCCCCTTTAGAAATGCATCCGACAGCTAAAGGCGTGGGAAGATCATCCTGAGCTTCTGCGACTCTGCTATCTTTATCACTAGAAACATTATAGGATAACACAAGTACTTGGAGATTTTTGCTCAAGGCTATAATTTTTATTAAAAAAAAAAAAATCCTAAGCAAGCAAACTCTGTTGGAATGATATGAAGATTGTACGAGCCACAAACAGCTGAAATACGGTGGAGGACTTTTGCAAAACCAAACACGTCTCCAAGAAACGGAGCAGTGAGTATAACACAGAACCCCTCCTTCAATGCCGAGGTGCAGACATGCAGCTTTCAAGACCCCCCCCAAAAGCCTCCCTGGTGCCCTGCAGCATGCGAGAGAGGTTATAAAAGTCTGTTCAATCCAAGTCACGTCTACCACGCTGTTACGCGCTAATTATAACGGTCTGGTTCTCGCTGGGCAGGTGCGTGTGGGTGTCCACGCTGATTTCTACTCGTGGCAGGGCTGCTTCTGCTATTTCCGTATACCTTTATGGTGCTTTCCCCATCAGAGGTATATTCTCCTTTCGCTGCTTGAAGCCCTGTTCATCGTGATGGGAGTTACATATCTTATTCCCTTCCCAGCAGGACCAAGCCCTTCGAGGGGAGGATGCAATTAAGATCACTAAATCGTAGGACTTTACCTCATCTCAGTGAACGGATTTTTTGTTGTTGTTGTTTCCCATTTGTAGGAGGAAGGAAACCCAGGGCCCGGTGGGGATGTTGCTTAGCAACTGAGCAGAACCCGCACACTGTTAAATGCAAAAAGATAAAATGTAAAAAAAATCTCATTTAAAACAACCTTACAGGTTTCACCTGACAAAGACTGAGCAGGTCTGCCGGAGTGTATCTGCAGCCTTATCAGCAAGGGGATGCCTTGCACATGGCAGTGTTTTGCAAGCAGGGCATTACCCTCTTTTTCAGCATTTTATGCTTTGTTAACTGCTTGGATGCCAAATAAAATGCATTAAAAAAGCAAGTGCTCCTTGCTGCTTTATTTCTTACTCAGAACCAAAGAGGAGTCAAGCAATAAGAGCTTGATGTGCTTTGGAGGGACTGTGAACTTCCAACGCATCTGGCAACAAATTCTTTCACCATTGAGAAAAGTGCCCCAAAGCCAGTTTTGATGGAAAATATCCAGCCAGACACAGATTTTTACCAAAAGTCCACTCCTTCAAAAAGTACAATCCCCAAATATTTCTTCTCCCCCTGTAAAATCCCATGTTGCTCTCCAGCAAGATGTCTGCTTACTCAAGGGGTTCAAGGTGTTGATCCTGTGTCGAGATTGCTCTTTTCCCAAACTTTACAGGTGCAGGTGGAACAAGGAGCTGCTGTGGTGGGACAGGGTCCCCACGCTCAGGACACCACTGAAGAAGTGGTGGAAGTTTTGCTGGTTGGCACATCTCAAACCAGACGAACTCCAACCATTCCTGAGCTGCATCTGGTGACAGAAGCTGGATGTCTTAATAGGCCTTTTCTATCTCTAATTTCCATGAGGCTTTAAAAAAGTGTGACAGTGATAAAAATAACAATAAAAAGAATGCAGAGCAGCAAGGCATCCAGTGAATCTCAATTGATTTCTTCAGTTTAAATGATGCAACCTCTAATCCCACTCTCCAGATAGATCATTGCTGATGGCTCTGTGTCGGCATTTTGAAAGTGGCTTTCTCTGAAAGGAGATGCACTCAGAGGATTATAAAATAACAATAAGGATAATCCAGACAAACAAAAACCCCTGGCTTTTGGTGCATTGCTTCAAGTGGGCTGCTGTATTTTCTGATCCTTTGTGTTAATTTTGATGGTGAATAAACAATCCTGGATGGGGAAAAGGTGACTTTTTTAGCAGCAAATTCCAGAGGATGTGATCTGTATCACTGGCTCCTTCAGACCGGGGCCAATCCTGAGGGACTGAGGAGGAATAATGGAGTTTGAAATATTGCAACCAATACCTATTCATAGGGGACCCCCAAGACCGAGATCCAAGACCTTCTTTTAAGTTTGGCCTCTGACTTGCCTCCTGCAAGCAACATGAAGCTACCCTGTACGTGTTGGGGTTTCCTCATCTTTTAAATGTTCAGTCTACTTGGGTTGAGTAGACTCAAACACAAAGCGGAGCATGTCTGCTGTACAGAAACAATTGCTATTGTCTGCCTGCCTTCTAGCTAGGCATAGGAGAGATTATTTTGATGATGAGAAGACCCACTGAGGGATGTTAATCCATATTTACAAGGTAAGGAGGTAAAATCTGGCTGGAGATGAGCTGCAAAATGACAAGACATTGAGAATTCAGCATCAGAGAAAGCTCCTTTCTACACACACTGCCAAAACACAGTGAAACACAGAACAAATATATGTACTGAAAGGGCTTCTTAGGTTAAAATCTAGTGTTGGGGAAAATTCTTGTAGAGAAAGGAGACTAACACTTTTTCTTTCCCCACTGCAAGTGTGTGAACCTCATGGCAGAAGAAAACTGAGGTCCCTTTGCAGTAATGTGGATGAAAACTGAATTGAGGGGGCTGGGTCCAGCTCTAAGAGGGCTACTGCCCTTCCACAGTCCATTTTTTATCCCACTTTGCTGAGGCTGCTAATAGGGGTATGACTTAATGCAGTGGGTGGAGAGGATTCCCCTACAGACCCGTGGGGATGCCGTAGGGATGCCTGGAGCCTCGGCACACTCTTTTCCATTATGTCCCCGATCAACTATCGCATTCTATCAGCAGTGGGTCAGCAATGACCTAAAAGCTATTGAAAATAAATAGTTTCTAGATGAGAAAGATTTCTGTACCTATTTTCCAGGTCTCAGGCTGGAGCGATGGGCGCTGCCACTCACGTGCCTGTAAGCGTGTGACCTTGCAGCTGGGTGATGCCTTCGCAAGGTGCTGAGAATGTGAAGCCACCAACCAAGAGTGAACAGCAAATTGTAGTGTCAAGACTTTGATTAGGTATTTAGTTAATAAGCCTGACTTCTTCTTGTGTGGCCACTTCATTTGCTGTGAAAACAGTCTGTGGGGGAGCACATGAACAGCCCAAGCAGAAAGAATGAGCATTTAAACTCACATTTCATGCAGTGTGACACACCTTTATTCAAACGAGAATTGAAGGAACAGTATTTCAAGGCCATAAACATTTTTATTCAATTAACACTTTAAATGCAAAGTTAATTTATTGGGGAGATTTAAGTTTCATTTCTGTCTAATTGGAATGTTATGGTATTTTAAATGGCAATTGATTATTAAAAATATATCTGCTCTTTTGAGCCCTAACAGGCTGGAACTGATGAATATTTTACTGCAGAGATGCTAAAGACTCAATAGATGTTTTTACTAATCTCAATTGGTGTTTAACATAGAGGAAGGAGTTGTCATTTTAAATCCAAGAAGACACATCTATTTGCAAATAATAGTGATGCTTATCGCATAATACTGAAATACCAGGTGTTTTTTTCCAGGTTTGCTCTCAAGTATACCCTGAATAATTAATTAGCATTAAACTGGCATAAAGAAACCACCTGATGAATCCCTATTAAATCTTAATTTCCAAAGCTGTGAGGGCTAAGCGTGCAAAGCACTGGTGCCAGAGGTGGGATGAGAAAAGCGAGCATCTCTATAGAGAATATACTGTTAGGTGGCGTTGCTGTCATCTAGAGGGCAACACACATTGCTGCTTCCTGGAAAAGCTGCTTAACACAACCCTTATTAATAGCGGCGCTGCTGCTTGGCCGAGCGTGCTCGGGTTTCGCTCGCCGGCGCGGAGATAGCCAAGCTGGAGTCTCGCTCTATTGCTGTATCGATTGTGTGCAACGCTGCGCTCTCCTCTCCCCTGGTCGTACCTTCGTGCAGCTCAAGGCAGCGTTTGCCTTTCTGAATTATGAATGTTTTCCCAGCTGCCCCACACAGTAAGGATTTTATCTGATTTTTTTTTCTTTTTTCCAGGAAGTCCTAATTTGAGGATTGCCTGTCTGTATTTCTCCCATTGCCTGAGATTGCTCTCCTCTAGGAAACACTGTGTTATCATGGAATTTTGTGTTTAAAAATCGCATTTATATGCCCAGTCAGCTTTTTGATGTTCTCCAGGTTTTGGTGTTTTGGTTTTTTTTTTATTGTGAAGGCATTATGTGTCACCTTGAAGTGGATCTCTGTGAGCTTCTTTGTCTGCTCCCCCTGCGTAGGTGTGTGTATGTATCAATGGTGGATGACATCAGGCAATTTAAAAGTTAATGACATCTTTTCAAAGAAAACCTCCATCTGGGTAACAGAGCACATTGTTTTCCTTAAAAATGAAACTTGAAACTTTAAATGGTGAGTTCATCTCTAAATGCTGTTGAATCCGGTGTCTGGCCAACTGCATTTTAAAGCCCATTTCTGGAAGCCTTCCACACAATCTGTCATTCAGTCAGCTTCCTTGTTATGCTTGGATTTGACGTCAGGTTTGTGTCTATAACACGGTTCCTGGTTGACAAGGATGGTATTTTATATATGACACCGAATTCATATTCATATATGAGGATTTCAAGCCTTTTCCTCCTTCTAGGAGATAAATAATACTGTATATTCTATGAAAATGAAGCATTAAAATGTTGTCAGGTTGACACAGTTTTCCGAGTCTCTCTGAGGATGTGCATTGTACGAGGTACATACCAGGACTCTGCTTCAGGAGAAATGATCCCCAGGGAAAGCCCTGAACTCGATTCCCCAATTCTGCACAGCACATTTGGCACCAACTCCACACCCAGCTCCAAATTCCTGTGATTATCCAAAACACTGGAGCATCCTGAGTTTGCACAGCAATGTCAGGAATCTCATCCAGCAGGATTTCCTCCTGGCTTCCCCCCACTAAAAAGGATTTCTGGTTCTGCCATCTTCCCAGAGAGCTGCAACCTGCTGCTCAGAGCTTTTATTGAAATATTCAGTGGCCCAGGACAGAATCTCAGCTGCCAGGACATGCTTTGGGTGGAACAAAGGTGACTTAGATGAACTTTGTGACTTTTCACCCAAACTGACCCTTTCTGGAGAGTTTTGGTTGCTTGGTTTTGATTTAGGGGAAAACACCTTTCTCTCTGATTTCCCTCATTTCTCATTTCTTTAGCAGCTGCTGGGTTGAAGAGGGGTGCCATTGCTTTGTGGGAAATCTCCAGCTGACTGCGTGGACCAGACCCATCAGGGAAAACTGTTCTTGGGAGATTTCTGCAAGGTCCCTCGCTGTCAGTGCCTCTGCGACTGAAGAGACCCGCCAAGTGCAACTGGCCCTTGCAATATCCATGCTTCTAGTTGGCAGATATCCTCCTGGAAAAGGAGTTGGGGTTTCTCTCAGCCCCAGACTCCCAGGCCTGGCATGACACGCATCCTCCTGCCAGCCCAACATGTATTCTGTGCTGCCACCCAGGGATGCAGAAGGAAATGGGTCAATGGGTTGCCAATTAAAATTTCAGGAAACTTCATCCTCCCCGATTGCAGCTTATAAAGCGCAATTAAAAATTAAAGGTAGTGATGTTTTCACATTCCTATGGTTGAACCCTGCCTGGCTTCTCTGAGGATCCCATTATTGCATTGTTCCGTGCACTGAGGTGGTGTCCCCCACGGTGAGGTGACTCCGGGGTAGCTCAGGAAGCTTTGCAGAGCGCTATCGATCGACTAAACCTCCCAGTGTGCTCACTGTGGGTGAGGTGCAGAGAGCAGTGACAGGAGGTAATCCCATAATCATCTGCAGAAGATGACTCCTGATAAGCAGATACACCAGTTGAGCAAGCAAATGGGGCTGTTAATCATAATTGTGTTCCGAAGCACTTAAAAACAAGCGCTTGAGCGATCCAGGAAGTGCAGAGGAAAGATAAAGCAGCCATGAAAGGAGACACGGCTCGAGCACCCACTCTGCTTCCCACCTCCGGTCGCAGAGGAAGGCGCTCCCAGCCTGCCTCGCCGTCCTCCCAGAGATAATGCCATTCAATTTAATTTTACGTTACAGACATCACAGCATCAATCAGGCAGTTGTAAATTGGTAGAGCTGCTATTCATTTTGTCTGTAAATCAGAAGTGTGCAGCACGACTGAAGTTATGCTTTTCATGTATGCATAAAATTAAATTTGAACCCATTGGCAGTATCGTTAATACACTGTGTTAAAGGCAGATGTCTGGGTTGACTAAACCCTGAAAATAAATGAATAAACATTGTAATAAGTTTTCAGCTTTGATACTCTAGTGAAGCCGGTGCAGGTACAATAATTTACACCAGTTTCAGCTTTTTAAAGTGCTGAGGAACACACTGACTACATCGCCAAGTGTCTGCTGTTCACTTGCCAGTCTCCCCAAGAGACCCCTTGAAATGACCTTCTCCTTTTTACTATGCCAGCTGTTAACAGCGTCTGGTCATGTTGGGATTGTTTAGGTCTGGATGACATCTGGACCCCAACATATGAAGTGCTCCCTCTTTGGCTTTGGAAAGACAGTCACAGTGCAATACAGAGCCAGGTAGAGGTCTGCCTTCAGCTAAAGACCTGACTCACATGCCTGAGGCTACAGTCTGGCAAAATCAGAAGAGCCAAAGCAAGAGCTTTCTAGAAAGGCTGGAGCAAGGGGGCTGTAAACAGATTATTCTTGTTTGTTTATGATGCCCTTGGCTGCTCCTGTTATGGAAAGGGCTGACCTGTCTCCACACTTCCTGGGCAATTCATTAGAGGGAGCTCATCAAGCTCAGAGCTATCTGCACGGCACAGTGGCGTGCTGAGATAAATTATGGTCCTGACAGAGTGTTGAGAGCGATCTGGTGCAGATGAGTCTGGTTTGATCAGTCAGGTACAGCGCCAAAAGCGTGGCGAGGATTGGTGCCAAGAACCAAAAGGAATCTGCAAGGGAGCTGAAGAGCAGCTGTCTGCATCTTGAACCCTGTTGGCAGGAGGAAGAGATGATGGACTGGCTGGAGAAGACTGCTGACCAAGGAATGAGCCTTCACCAGCTTGGTGGGGGCCAGGCTTGGTCAGAACAAAAGCTGTCACTCCATATGTGTGTGCATGTGGGTACAGAAGGTTAATCCTGAGGCCATGCTACTCCAACCAACACCACTTGGGAGAGTGGTACAGACCATAGGTCCTCTGGGTGCTGCTACCTGCTCTCCACAAGTCCAAGGCACTGTTTGTACCTGGGAGAGACTTTGCTGTGCGGCTGAAAAAAGTCTGAAGATGCACCACCGAGCCATGGTGCCCTCATAGGAGGGTATCACTGTCCATGAGGCTGGATGGACACAGCCAGCTGATAGGAGATACCAGGCCCTTCATCAAACCTGCAATCTTTCTCTGTAGCAAAGCTGCTCCTTCCCAGTAAGCTTCTGACACAAGAAATAAGAAATAGAGAGGTAGGATGGCAAATGGATCTTTAGATGTCCACAGCATCTATATCTGAGCTCATCCTTGACACTCCCTTGCTAGTCTGTAGGAGAAAAAGGCATTTTTAGAGCATGATTCATTGACCTATTTTAGACAGCTCCATAAGGACAAGATGAATCACCCTCTTGGGTGCCTACTTCTCTCCATTCATGGGGATTTTGGATGACTAGTGCAGACAAAGGCATTTACACTGTAAACCACAAAAGGGAGGTGTGATAAGTGTTGCACAGGGGGTTCCTTGGTGTCCCTGTGGTGGGGGCAGGTTGGAGCAGCCCTAAAGTCTGCTGCAGACCCATCTCATCTGCAAAATGGGGTGCAAATAGGCTCCCCTCTGTTGTACATCTACCCCTCTCCTCAGGGGTAACTGGGATCTCCCTGTCTGTGCTGCTGCCAGAACAGGTGCCTGCTCTGTGTTTCAGCCTCTGAATGCTTCTGCGACACATCAGACATGTCGGGCTGTTCCTCCTCTCTCTTGGTGTTGCCAGGCTGCTCTCTGGATGATGGTTCTGCCATATGAATTTGCAAAAAGGGGCTGGAAGTTGAATGCAAACAGCTTTTTCGGTGAGTTCTTCCTGCTTGGTACATCTGGCCAGGTTGGAGAGGTCATAAAATAACTTTTCCTTGGGCATTTTGGCACTTCCAGCCTCTGCCAGTGAACAGAATGAAAGCAGAAGAGGTATTTATGAATAGAGCTGCGCGAGAGCTCGTATTAAGTTCCAGGTTTCCAAACTCCCTCCTCCAAGGTTGGGTTCAAGTCTTGTCTAAATGTTCGTATTAATCAAACACTACTTGCACACATAACACCTACCACCTTCCACAGGAGAAATATGAATTCATTAGCCGGAAATGTTAACAACTGAGGGAGTATTGTTTTCTGCACTGAACAGCAACCAAACCAGAAAATAATGGAGATGTTATAATTTAGTCCTGGCACAGAGACTACAGCTTCAGCTCTCCTCATGCCCATGAAATCCTTCCTGCACAACCCCATCATCCAGCCTTTTGCCCAGCAGGGTTCTTTTACTCCCTCTTTTAAATAATAACCTTTGCGGTATCTGCCCAGTTTGGCAAGTCAAGAAAGGTTTGTTACGACAGCTTTCTTACTGCAATAGCCTTGGCACAAGGAAAAGCCAAGAAATTGGTTTTAGAGGCTGGTTGTGATGGACAACACGTCCTGGACACAGATTTGTTTACGCAGTCGGTTGCTGGAGCTAAGCAGTCCCTCTATCATTGCTGTTTCATGCCATAGTGTGTCAATCAGAGAGAGTAAAAGCACTTACATTTTTTTCTTTGTCAGAGAAATGTGTAGAATCTGACTGCAGTACCCAACGCCAGCAGCTCAGCGCGGGGAACCACGCCTGCCCAGCACGGGGAGGAGAAGGGTTTGCTTGGCTCCGCGGGCTGGGACACGGCATGGCAGGAGGGAGCGCTCCCTTTGCTCTGCACGTGATGCCATCGGCGCCTGCACTGAGCCGGGCACTCTGGGGCACCCTTGATGAGCCATCCCCCTGCACCCTGGGGCACCCCGTTGCGTCTCAGTGAGCACCAAGGGCTTGTGAGCTGCTCTGGCTCCTGACAGATGCTGGCCCTGGAGACGCACTGGGGTGATGCAGATTCACTTGCAAAGATGTTATGGGGTTTCTCCCCATAACTTCTTTGCCAGCGATGCCACAGGTTTCATTCTCATTCACAAAGTTGTGAAGGAGGCAGAAGATTAAGAAACCACCAAGCAAGGCCAACCCAACCCCAGCTGAGGGCTTCCAGCCACTGCAGAGGGTGAATCTGTCTTCAGAGCCACATGTTGAGGACAAGCCTGTGCCCAGGCTCTTTGCCAGCAATCGCAGAGGGGAAAGCATTCCCCAGGCTTTAATTAAGGCATTTTTTTAATCTTTTTTTTTCAAAGCTGGGCTCAGTGCAGATACACAGCTGGCTTGTCTAAACCAGTTCTACCTCTCCCCCTCCTGCAATGAGGTGGGCAGTGAGCTTCACACAAGCAAAAATAATGTTATATGCCATGATACCATGTTTGCAGCAGCTGCTAAAGCGCTGATGGGGTTGGTGCCATATGTGTGAGCACGGGAACTGCTGCACCCACCTCAGCTCTCACACTTCCCCCATGTCCTAAAGCTGGTGGAAACTGTGGGTAACCAGCCCAAGAGTTAAACGGGATGAAACAAAAATTGCCGTCCTCATTTGATATGATTATAAAGTAAAATTGTACCTGTGAAGGAAATGGAAGTGACAACTCTCTTTGCTGCATGATTTGAAGAAGTAACACTTAATACAACGCTGCCAACTGATGTGTTGCGTGAGGCTGCTCAGGGTGTTAAGTTGGGAAATTGGTGGCACTACACATTAGCCCAGTCACATTTCATTATGTGGATTTTACCAGGATGGGATTTTTCTCTCTGTCTTTTATTAGCAGGTCCCTGTGAAGTGTGGCAACAGATGATTAAAACAAGCTCTGTGCAGCCAAGCAGGACAGATCCACCAGGAGCACTGCCCAGGGATGCCCTCCCAAAGCAAGCAGAAATAAGGGAAAATTGGCATTTCTGGGTGCTGCCTGTGAAGCAAGGCACACATGAACTCATTGCGCATCTACTTTTTTTCCAGCAACATTTTTCCTGAGAATGACGAAAACGGAAGAGTTGCAGGTTATCCACTTGTATCTCATTCATGCTGAGATTTTTTGACCGAAATCCTTTTTTCCTGTGCACAGTGTTGGTTTGTTTGAGGGTTTTTTTGTTGTTGTTTTTTTGTTTGTTTGGTTGGTTGGTTGGTTTTTTTTCAGTGGTTCCTCTGTTTTGCTGGTGACATTTTGAAAATATTTCCCCTTTTGAAAATGTTTCCCCTTCTCAAACCTTTTTGCTTTGGCTGGTCACTCAACCCTCTCCTCATCCTTGCCAAAAAATCAGCTGGAAATATTAATTTCTCATTCTTCAGAGGTTTTTCATGATACAGAATTGAAAAAAAAAAAAAAGGAAAAAAAAGGCCAGATTCTTCCACCCTGCCTACTATTCCCTTCACAGTACCTCAGTTTGCAAATATTCTCATGAAACTCCATGGGATAATTATTGTGGCTAATATGAGAGAAAGTGTCATAGTTGAGCCCATAAGGGATGGGTCTGCATCCTGGTTCATGCCCATAATTATTCTGAAACAAGCCTTATTCCATTCTTCAAGCAAATTACATAAGCTCACCCATGCTAACAGCTGATTACCAAGAAAAAGATTTCACAATTTGCCCCCATGCAAATAATTGCATTAGAAAAAGATCTGTGTATGGTTTGATTTTTTCACTCATTCCAGTAAATCTCTCTGCCCAAATATACTTCACTGTGACTTTGTTTTGATTTTTTTTAATATATAGTTGTTCTTAACTAGTAATGAATGCTGCAGTCCATTAGGATGATTGTTGTGCGAGTTCAGTATCTCTCAAAGGCTACTGATGCCGAAACCTTCGGTAGGGGCAGGGGTGTAAGCAATAATCAGTGGTATTTTTCTGGCAGAAAGCCCAAGCAGCTTATAATAAAGACAAGATTTTTAAAAGCTTTTCAGCAAATCAATTTTCATTCTTTTTCAACGTCCCTGACTTAAGTAAAATGAAACTTAGTTTAGGCCACATCCATGCTGCTGGGATGGTTGTACTGTGGCTCTGCTCTTCCTCCAGGTGAGCAACAAAGCCTCAGGCTGGAGGACCAGGGCCAGAAGTTGGCTGCTGAAATTGGTCCAAGATGGTCTGTGCCTGTGCTGGGGAGGGAGAATATCCCACCGCCCAGCTCTGGAAATGGCTGTCCAAGCACCGGGCAGCTTCTGCCCCAGGAAAGCTCACCCATCGTATTAGAAATGCTCTGTGCAATAGTGGTATCTGGAGAAAAGGCGCCGATAGTTGTGTGCCTACGTCCTGGTAACAGCTCTTCTAAAAGCATATGCTCACTTAAGGATATATTCTCTGCTCAGATATGCAGCTGGGGTGTTCATTGGATGCCTTCTTGTATGTCAAAACACTCATGACAGGAATGACAGGGGGAGCACAGAGAGCACACGCCATGTGTCTGGTTTGCAGACACCCGCTGCTGCTGGCCACCTCGGCATCGCACAGAGCTGCCCCCTCCACCTCTTCAAAAATCTAATTAAAGCTACAGGCAGCTAATATAAAGCTGATTTAGCAATTAGCATAATGTGAATAAGAGGAATGTGGGTGTCCTTATTCCAGAATGATCCCAGGCAAGGGGGAAAAAATCCCAGTTTTAATTCTAATAAGATTAATTTTACATTTTAATTAGAAAGACGAAGGGAAAAATATGGAGCAGCTATGGGGTTTGTTAGTAGCTTATAAAACCTTTTGGAAATTTGGCTTATAGTGAATTTTTCCCTTTTTGTCGGTAGGAGCTATAGGGGTGCAATCAAAAGGAAAGAGTTCAATATCTTCTCAAGAGATACACACAAGTGCTGTGCTTCCAGCTTCCCACGGATGCACTGTTAGCAATAAAAAAAAGTGCCCTAGCAGAAATTGGTTCCAGAAATCGTTTTCAGAATTTGGTTTCAGCAGCCTCGCAGCAAGTCCAGTCAGGTGGATTGTCCCGCTCCTCTGAGGGACATTTTGCAAACAGATGGGAAAGAAATTCCCTAGAAATCATGCAAGTATACCTTTAACAGCAAATACTTTGGGGGTAAAAGTAGAGTTTTTGATTTATGCTCTTGTCCAGGACTCGAATGCTCATAGGCTCCATGGCAGCATTAACTCTTGGGAAGTACGTGCTTCTCCACCACCTTGAACTGACTACTAACTTAACTGCTGGCCAAAAATTAGCCAAACCACCATTTCCAGGGATCTCCAAAGGCTCCTCGTCCCAGTTTCCACTGGTCACACAGTGCCCCTGTGCCTTCACAAAATTCTGCTCGTCCCTCTTGAAGTGAATCTCTCACTCCCTCCTCTTTCCCTTCCTTCTTCCCTTTGCTTTTGGGACATCAGCAGGAGCAGTGCTGTCGGCAGAGGCGAGGCTTGGTCCTTTCACTTCTGCTGCCTGCGTTCATCCTACAACCCAGACTTGCAATTTCTTGCCTGCCTGCAGAGTTTCACCAAGGCTCATTGCATAGATGTTCTTCAGAGACTTCTCTGTAATGTTCCAGTGAGTCTTTACCGAGCACATGAAAATGACAATTTTTCTGAAGATTATAACTTGGTAGAATATGAGATGATTTTCCCGGGGACAGCACAAAGCACATCCATGACATAAATGTAATCCTTTGCCAGACTCCAATAAAGAAAATGTAGTTTGCTTTATAGATTTGTCAGAATTTAGTTAACTTTTGAGGATAAGCTCAAGTGGAAGAACTCATTAATTTCTAAAATACAATTTATTTTTTTCTAAATCAAGAGATTTATTTGGAGGGATGAGAACCTGACCAAGACTACCTGTTAGAAAATGTTAATAACTCCTTCCTGTAAGCTGTCACAAATAATGTAGATTAGAAGATTATTATGTGAGTCTTCAAGTATCAATTATGCCTCTATTGGAATACATTTGTTCAATTACTGTTTCAACTCATTCCACTGCATTCTATAACAACTCTTGTTCTTTTCACACAATTAAAGTCCTTCATGATTTGCCATAGCTGAAGCTTGTGATTTTAATTTTTTTCTACTGCCATTTTAAGGTAAAGTTCAGCTTACTTCCTTAATTTTAACTGCCTTTGCCTTCTTGTCAATGTGGTTAGTTAATGGGTAGGGAATCCCTGATCCACTCAGGGAGTCCTGCAATTAACATTGCAATGTCGAAAGGAGGTTGCCTATAGCAACCTTTTCATTTGCTTGAGTGCTTTTATGTGGGTTAATGATGAAGTATTGTCAAGGTGTATGTAGGATGCAAGAGCACTCTGTGTTACAATGCAACATAATTAAAAGTCATTTCTTCTTTCAAAAATGGCTACTAATATTGCATCTGAAGAAAAAAATGATGAAGCTGCTTGGCGGATTCCTGACCTCCGGGCTCCTCTTCTTTTTCCTTTACTTATGTCAGTGCTTTATAAAGGGCTCCTCAATATCAGGTGACATGCCACTGATTAATCTGAAGAAGCAATTTCAATACCCTCTTGAATGGAAACCCTAGAAAATAACCTATGGAACATTATAAGTATGATCAGCTCCCTGGAAATGTGCTCCACTCCTAAATATTTGCATCAATCAACCCACCCCATTGCCTTGAACAAAAAATAAAGGTCAAGAGTTCTTTCCTGCATAGAGCCAAGGAGGTGCCCAAAGCTTTTGGGGCAGCTGTACCATTCACTGCCAAAAGGCTGGGCAGTAGCCGGCCATGGGATGGGGAGCAGAAGCTTCTCCGGTTTTTTGGGCACAGTCTATCTTGCTATGTCACATCTTCATGACAGAGCATTTAGTTTGCATGGCAGGGAACCATGTATGTGGGATGCTCTTCTGGCTCAGCATGCATCTTGCAGTGATGCAGGCAAGGGAAGGTCCGAGTTATTTGAACTCTTCTCTGCTGCTGTTGGTGCTAAAATCACTTCCAAGCACCCAAGTGAGGGAAAGGGGCTTGGGCAAAGCCCTGCACTGCATGGCTGCTTTGCCATTGTGACATTGAATGTGGTGTTAGTCAAGATATTAGACAATGGAAGGTAGTTCCAATACACAGAGTCTTCCTTCAGATCAGAAGTGCAACAAGAGCACTGAAAGGTGAATCTGGAAAAAAACACTATTGGCAGAACAAGTCCACAACATTCGGATGTGGTGAAAACCACACAAATGAAGCATCAGTGGAAGAAAGTCCACATGCGACTGCTTCCTCCTGCCTGTGGGGAACATAAGGGTAACTTTTCCTTTCATGAAAACATATCTGCTTTGAAAAACTAATCTTCTTTTAATAAGCAGAACTCAGTGTCCTCTCCAACAACCTTTGCACATAGTATTAATTAACCATGGCATCCTTTGACAATGCATCAAGCTGGCAGCAGGAGGCAAAATATGCATTGACAATGCCTGAAAAGGCCAACTGCGAACCCAGATTCCCAGTTGCCATGACTTCCAGCATTTTTCTTTTTTTTTATTTTTTTCGTTCTGAAGTTCTGCTGCGATGTCACTTATGAAACAAACGTGGAAAAAAAATGCCCCCCAAACAACCTGTGAATTTTCTAGTGGCATGAACAAGAAAACAGTGACTGGTTAGCCCTTGTTTCATCTAGCATGAGTTCAGGGGGTTGGGGGAGCAGCATGGCCATGAGCTGATAACCTCCTGACAAGGACTTGCCTTTGCCAGGGCGTGCGGGAGGGAAGAGAAGCAGCTTCAGCATCCCAGCAGAGGTGTAGCAGCACTGCTGTGGCAGACACATGAGAGCATTAACTCACTTTTGCAGGATTCTCACCTGCAGCTTCACTTGTGATAATCCCTACAGGTCTTTTTCCATGAGCAACCCCATGCCCTGGCAGCCTGAGGCACGCAGCCCTTTCCCAGAGACCCACGGGGCAGGCTGTGCATCGCTCTGCTACTGCTTTCCCACTGAGAAAGTGCCCTTCGTCCTGATGATTTCCCAGGAAAGAAAGAAATTATTCCTTCTCCCCAACTCCCCCGAGCAGGTCACTCATCTCCCATCTTAGTCAGAGAGGACCTCCCGAAAAGCCCCACTTGCATAAAAATCATGGAGTTTATTGTCTCCCTCCAAAGGCTTTAGCTAAAACTGTCTGAAACCAATGGAAAACTCCCTTAGAGTTGAAAACTGGAAGTCAGAATGGAAGGCTGACTAAACAAAGATTCACTGAGGTCTGGCCCTCTCATAATATCTTAATATACAGACAGGAAACTGCTAATACCCTTCAGCAAGCACGTGCAGAAGTGAAGGACTTAGAAATTAGTATCAATCAAATATTCATTCCATTAATAGATATAAATAAACATGTTGCTAGCCACAGTGTTGGGATTTAATAATATAATGTAACATACTGAAAACAAACAGCTCCCCAGTCCTGTAACACATCTGAGCATTGTACCTACAGCACTGCACACACAGGGAATGATGGAGGCTCCGGAGGGATTTTTGGAAAATGTCATTTTGTTACAGAGAATTTTGGTACCTTTAGATTGGGAATTGGTAATTCCATATGTTATGCAGTGGTATTTTCACTATAGTAAAATTCTGTGCTATGAAACCTCACTCCCCCCCTAAAATCTGCCTGGGTTTGTGTTTAATGACTAATTCCAGTTTTATGCTGGCAGCCTCAGGGGTGAGGTTTTGCTCTGTTCTGAATAAAACTGAAAACTTTCCATTTGGGGCAAACAGCTAAAGAGGAGCAGAGGTCTGGCTGTCACATGGACTTTCTCCAAGCCTGGCTACAACGGGAAAAGCATCCCCAATAGGCTGCACCGCTGGCAGTGCCTCAGCTCAGCTCCACGAGCAAGGGGATGAGCTGCAGGCAACACCCAGGGGGGCAGAGGGCATCACCAGCCGTGCCAGCCCACGCTGCCCACCAGCCCTCTGCCCGGTCTGGCCATCGAGCAGCAGTGGGGCACCCACTGGGCATCACCAAAATAACACCTGGGTGAGGCAGCAGCTCAGCGAAAGGGGCTCGTGCCTCCATCAAGACTCTCATTGACTGATGCAATGCAATGGTGGGTGATGTAAAATACACCTGGAAAGCAGCAAACGTGCTGGGTTCTCTTCATTGACAGGCCAAAATCTTTTTTCTGCAGTAGTTATAACAATAATACAAAAATACTAAATGCCCAGCTTTATGGAAACCAAAATTAAATTGTTTTCATAGTCATTATAAATGTCAGCTACACATAAAGACAAAAAAAGACCCATTGAAGCTAGAGGTTGTCAAATAAATACAGCAAACCTTTTAAAGTACAGAGGCTCTTTGAGTCAGCAAACCTTTAAACACTGGTTGCCATGCAACACCAGTAACATTAGATGATGAACAGCTCAGCAAGTGCACTGAATTTGTTAAATACAGGGTTTCAGTATTTACGTATCACTATTTATTAAGGCATTTCTTTATGCTGTTGACAGTCCCTGATAAAACAAGGACAGAGATGCTATTAAAAAAATCAGATCTGTTCCTGCAAGGAAAGATTGATCTGGGCTGCACAGACATAGCATAAGCTATATGGTACAACATACAGTCCCTATAGGTCTTGGGGATGCCAGAAAATGAGAAATTGTCCCAGCCAGCAGCCATCTGCCTGGAGTGAAATGTGTTTTCACAGGGTAAATAATTAAGCTGAGATACATCTTTCACATCACAAAATGTAGACGGTAGATCTGCATAATTTTGCATAAAAATGACAGAAATCCTTGGCTGGGGCAGGGGAAAAAAAATAATCAGGTTCTTTTATCAGTAGGCAGGTAAATGGATTTGGGGTGGGTGGTGCTTGCTTCACTTCAAATCTGCAATGCTTTTCCAGTGGTGCAGCTTTTCTGGTTTTAGTGAGGTTACCTGGGGGGAGAAATAGGGCCCTTTTCATCTTTTAAAGGCATCCCTGAAGACAGCAGTTGCAGAAATGATGATTAGAGCACAATAAGGTAACAATTTTTATTGCCAAACTTACTTTCCCCTGCAGTCCCAGTTTTGGAAACTGTAATTTTCAGAAACTCAGCTTTTCAGGTGGAAATTCTCATTAATCTGTGGTAGATCTGTCAAGAAAAAGGCATCATTAGACTCTGCAAATTAGTGAAGATGTGAACCTCCCAGGCTGCAAGAGATGGTGACAGTTCTGGGGAGTTCAAGTCCTCCTAAACCCAGGAAACTCTACTCCCAAAATGTAGTGCTTTTGCGGTGCATTGCCTGGAATTTTGTGTACTGGAGAACAAAAAAAAAAATCCATCCTTATTATGTAAGAAGCAAAATGAAGTCAGCTCTTAAAGACTTCACTTCAATTGTGAAGGAAGTAATGGAAGGAATTGAAAGAGGTCTCCTATAGAGTGAGTATATCTGCATTTGTAGAAAATCTGCACATACAGAGATAACAGCACAATTTTACATTTGAAATGTGACAGCATTCTATAAATATTGAAATATGATGATGTTGAGCAACTTGTGCCTGGCAAATCCTGGTTTCTTCTCCCATTCGGCTTGTGCTAGATCCTTTCTCCTTGCCAGCCTGGGGATGTGTTTCAATCCCAGCCAGGAGCCTTGGGGCTCTCAGATTCCTAATCTGAGAATGTCTCTTGCACATCCTTTCTCCCAAGTCAAAAAGGATTTGGTAGAAGATCAGTTTGGTTTCATAAATTAGATGGCAGTTGCTTAAAGGGAGAAAAAATATATATTGCATTTGAGTAGCTTGTGAGACTCAATGCTGAGGGACAAATACACTAAAAAGGTGATAAAACGCACACCAGTCTGGGCAGGGAGGAATGGGAGGATGTTACAACCTGTCTGTCCTTTGTGAAAGAGGGAAAAGCTGTGAGAAGCTGCAGAAGGACAACTAACCCGTGAATCATTTTGCCCGCGTGGCTGTAGGGTAGCTGGAGCCAGGGCTCTGACTCACATCTCTGGCTGAAAGCAGATTTAAATCACACACAGATTTAGGCCAGGAGACTCTGTTGTGGGGATGAGAGTTGATCCAGCTTAAAACCGGAATAAAGATGGAAGTTATGCATTCCACAAAGCCATCGCCTTACAAACCACAGCTTTGGGCTAGAGAGATCGGTTCCCCCAGCTCTCAGGCACGCAATCCGACTGTCAAGACTCAGCACATGATGTTATTAGCTTCGTCAGAGGTGATGTAAGGTGAAGGGGTATGGAGAGAGGTGTTAAGAGCCTTCATAACTGCGGCCACAGTTACAGAAACCCAGCCAGTGAGAACTTTCCAACTGCCTGGGGATTTTTGCGAAAGCAAAAACACTGGCTGGTACGATGCAATTTAATGGATTATTTACACAAACAGGATTTTTTTTGCTATCTACCATATTCTGCTTGTTGGTGTTCTGCACGGGACTCCAGATCTGCAATGCAAGATAAAACTGGCACTAGACTGGCATATTTTGATACGGCACAGTTGGTGGAATATGGGCAAAATGTATTTGGCTGTTTCTGCCTATTAGTGCTTGCGGCTGGCTCGTGGCATACTGATGAGAGCATTTCCAAGAGCTTTCATGTGCGCAGATGTGATAAGATGCTAATTTTTCAGAATTTCCACAGCTGGGTTTGCTGCACAGAGGAGCAAAAAGGAAACCAAATCTCTTTTCAAAAAGTTGAGGGACTTTCAAGCGATGCAGGTCAGGTTGAGCTCTGCAGCGGCTGAGCGGGAAGGCAGCAGGTTGGGCTCAGATGCTCACTGATGTACTCCCAACAGAACCCCCCAAAAGGACCCCGGCTTTGTTCCTCTGCAGATCACAGTGGCTCTCAGCTCTGAGGGCACTGTCAGAAGTTATGGGGTAGCCAGAAGCCAAGATGAAGGAGTTACTCTGCATTTCTCTTCCCTGATAAAAGGACTCCTGTGCAGAAAGCCTTTTACTTATGACTTAGTTATTATGATCTTGGCTCTTCTCCATTTAAACGCGCTGGTTTCCACAGAGCGGCCCAGCACACGTCCCTCCCTCTGCAACCTGGGAGGGAGCTTTGCTTTATTACGCCAGGCACACACAAACCCCTACTACAGCAGGGAATGATAAGGCAGCCTTAAATGACAGCAGAGGAAGCAGCTTTATCGCCAATTCGCTGCTCGGTTATTAAGAGCCGCTGTCCCAATTTGTTTACTTTTCATCTCATGGCTGAGGTATTTCAAGTCTACAGTTTCAACGCTATTTCTGTCCTTTCTTGCGAGGCCAACTCTTTTTATGCCCTCTTAAATCTTCTTTCAGATTGTTCAAAACATTATCACTGTTCATAGTCAGGATGATCCCCCAAATATGTATTGCCTAGTTATATATTTACCCCATGGGATGAGTCATCTCCCTGTAAAATTTCCCTTCACCTCTTGCATTGCATTTTTCTCCCCTGTCCATATTCCTAGGTTACCCATACATTATATTTCTTCCATTTTCACTATTCTGTTCTCTCACAGCAGTAATAACTCTTACCACAATTAAGACAACTAAGACTAGTGTACCAACCAATCCATAATAACTGTCCTTTTTGGTTGGCTTCATCGTACAAAGTGCTCCTTATTCAGGAAGGTCATTTGAGTATCTCCTGGCAGTTACTCAGCTAAATATTGATCTCAGCATCACCCCGCAGTTGTGTGCCTGTCCAAGGCTTTCCGCTAGCTTTATGTTAGTACATAGCACTGAAAAGCAACAACCAGCTTTCAGGATGTTTCTTTAAATAGAATAGAAAAACTGGAAGAGGTGTTAATTCTTCAAGGCTTCTCAAAGTGCAATTCAGGGGTTTATGGTCTCTCTTGCTTTACTGTTAAATCCCTTTTCATCCATTCTCCCAAACTCTAGGAGTAGACGGATACACCAACAGGTGGTTGCTCAGTAGCTCAAGGGAATTCTCATGCTTCTGTTACTGGGAATAGCCCTAAGAAAGGGCAGTGGGCAAAGACAGGTAGAAGAGTACACTGTCCACCTACACCAAACAGCAGCTCTACCCTCATGGAGTCTCCTTCAGTGTCTCCCATCTCTCACTGTCTGCTGTAAGGATCTAGCAGATCTGTCCTGGACCAACAGCTCAGGATAACACTGCTTGAATTAGGTGGCTCCAGACACACACAGGAGCTTTATTTCCACTTTACAGTGGATTTAAAGGAGGGACAGGACCCAAACCAAACAATTGCCAAAGATCAGAGCTCAACTACCAAATATTAATCTGCATCTGGACACCTCAGTAGCAGAAAACAAGTTCATCCAAGCTCTTTAGTAACCCAACAGTATCCCCTATTACCTTTCTCCTTAGACATTCTCCCCTTGCTGCTAATCCTCTCCCTCCAAACTAAACCCGCCCAGAGCAATCTGGGGCATTAATAGCTCCATCAAGCACATGACAGACTGGAGATGAAGAAAGTACTAATTATCATTCTTACAAGCTAGAAAGAGAGCAATTAAACCTCTCCTCTTATAGGAAATGGACCTGAAAACATCAAAACTACTAACCATGGGCACCTGGTGAAGGCAGAAGTAGGCAGGAATATCTTGGGTCTGGTTACACATGGGTAGGTTGGAGGAAATATGGGAGAGTCAGGGATTGACTAATGGGGAAAATTAGTTCAAGAATGTGACTTACCAGCTCAGCAGATACTTCAGGATGACCCTGGATATGGGACTGAGAGAGCTTTCACCTGCTTTCTGAGGAAACAGTGGTATATGGATGTTCTGGAGAAATATCACACATCACATCTCTAAATATACCTGATTTGTTTCATCTGCTTCTCCTGATTGAGGAAAAAACCCCAGCTGTGCCCCAAGAACTTGCCAAGTGCTCAGGCTAAAGTGACAATAATCCTGTCAATCAGTTTAGAAAGGGGATACTGCCCTTTACTTTGTCCTGTGCAATAATCTGTGGTAAAATGAGATGATCTAAAAGAAGCAGATGAAAGCTAGGAAGAGGGGAAAGGCAAGGACAACAAGTGACACCTGCCCTGGAAATGCTGATTTCTGAGCTGCAGGTTTAGCTGTGCCCTTTGTTTCAAGGAAAAATAGGAGCAGCAGCACTCCCAGATCACCCAAGGGTGACGTGTTTGCCCCCTTCCAGCTAAAATAAGCCCCATTTTGGGTGTGTATCCATAGCACAGTCTCTGAATCACCAATGCTCTGGTCGAGCAAGCAGGGACTTCTGATGGGGTGATGCATCAGGACTGCACCCTCAGCCACTGCCCCAGCAGCACGTTTGGGCTTTTGCTCTGCTGACACAGCCAGGAGGGACGGAGGGATGGATGCTGCACAATGTGCAGACACAAAGCTCGTGTCCCTGCCTCCCTGGGGACGGGCTGTGGGGATGCTGGATGTGTGATCTGCTCCATGCCCTGCTTCAGCTTTGAGCCTGGCCTCCTTTATAGTGAGAGATGGGAAGGAGGAAACAGTCTGGTGTGCCCAAAGGCTGGTAGGAGTGGGCTGTTTGCTCACCAGGGCAAAAGCATCGCCAAAAGCAGGGAAACAACATGCTGTATCAAAGTAACATGAGGGAAAGACAAGCAAAAACAGTGCCTGGAGAAGTGCAGGATGCTGCGCTGGCAGCTGTCAGTTAGGGGTGGGGGGAGGCATTGCAGTGGTCCCCAATCCACATGCAGAGCCAGGGCAGGAATAGATGTGTTACAATTTATGCAGATGCTTCCTGCCAATTAAGAGGCAACGTGCTTGCAAAATGTGCAGATTTTACAGTTGGAAGTCAAATGTAGTCAAGGGGATTCTCTTTTCATCAGGCATATAATGTATGTACGTGCATCCTCCAGTGGAATATTTAAATGGTATTTTAAGAGAGCAGTTTTCCTTCAGCATCAAGCTTTTCTGCAAACAACAGCCTTATATGATCTTATTTGGCCCCTTCGTGTTGGGAATCCTTTTCCATCCTCAGATACTTGGGGTGATGGGGGGAACTGGGGTGGCAGGGGATAGAAGAGCGAGTAGTGACACAAGGGGAGGTTGGATCTGGAGATGTGTGACAGAGATAACAGCGTGACTGGAGAGTGGGAGAGACGCCACCGAGGGAGATTCTGATGAGGTCAGCCTGGGAATCCTCACGCTGTAATGAACAGTCAGCTGGTTTCTATAGAAACGCTGAGACAGGATTTAACACATTAAATGGACAAGTTTTAATGTTGGTGTTTAACAAAAAACCCAACAGAAATACAGTGAGGGAATCCTTATTACATATGTGCCCCAGTGTTTCCCTCCAGTGTATCTGCTCCAGCACACTGGAAAATAAAAAAATAATAGAAAATAATTAAAAAAACCTTCAGAAATTACTCAAAACAATGCCTATGGTTTCACTTGCTTTGTAGTGCACATATTCTTAAAATGTCAGCACACCTTTTTCTGTGTAACTTCACCACAGGATTCTTTTTTTCAGTCCTGGAGGTACTCACCCTTACCAGGCTGCTAAGAAAGCCGTCTTTGGCATCTGTGTTTGCACTTCAGGCAAGATAAGATTGAAACAGCTTTTGAGCTGATGACATGTGAGCAGATGGGCCAACCCTGACCCAGGCCTAGGGACCAGTTTGGCCCTTCAGGGAGGAACAGTCACTTCTGCAGGGACCCTGGTCAGGGAAAAAAAAAAAAAAAAAAAAAAGTCCTTTGATATACTGACTCCTACCCAGGATGAGTTGTTTCAGGAGACAGCAGCAGGTACTGTGGGGCACCAAGTAGGAACTAGATGAACATGCAGTGCTCTGGCAGTCCCCCATCTGGGGGCATATACCAGAACAGCAGGAAGGAGGAGCCCAAAAAGCTGCCCTTGATGGTTTAAAACATCCCTATTTCTGTTGACACAGATGTTCAGCTTTCTGAGAGGTCAGCCAGGCACATTTCGTAAGCACTAAAACAACTTAAAAGAAATAGAGAGGGCTTTGTAGAGGGCTTTGTTTCATTTTTCTTTAAAACCCAGTGAGACAGCAGCTGCTCTGATGTAACTTGTCCTATCATCTTCCCCAAAGAAGTGTAAATTAGAGCTGGGAAGGTATGAAATGCAATCATCTTGCCTTAGCAATAGGAGGCTGCTTCAGCAAAAGGAGAACAGCTGCCCTCTTTAAGTCTCAGCGAAGTGAGCGCTGCCAGAGCCCTGGAGCAGAGGCAGAGCTCAGCACAGCTCCCAGGGACCGGCACTGGGCAAGGGGCACCCACCGCCCCACCCATGTGTCCCCTCGGGGTCCCTGGCAGAAGCCAGGTGGGACTATGTGCCACCTGCCTGTCCCTTTTCTCCCCATCAGCACAGAAAAGCCGCAGCCCCAAATTGCTGCTCACTAGACAGGGAGAGGAGATGGGACCAGCCATCATCATCATCAAACCAAACACACTCCCATCCAGCCCCTCAAAACAAGGGGGCTTGTACAAGTGTCTCCCCTGATGCATCTTGAAGGTTGAATCCCCTGACAAAGGGCATGTCAGCAGCATTGGATGAATTTTGAATTGCTCTTGGACTATGTTTGCTTTTGGGTAATCATCACAAACCCGTGCCATGATACCCCACACCCGCACTGAGAGCTGGAGGAGGGAACCTCTCCTCTGGCAACCACAGATAAAATCAAGACCTCAAAGATTCTCAGAACATTGCTGCTTTCTGCCTTGTTCAGCAAAGCTCTTCCCTTCCCATGACCCAGTGCAGCTCCCATCCCAGCCCCTCCAACACGCAGCATTATCAAACGGGACCTTCTTGCTCCAGCTGCTCCCTGAGCTCACAGTCGGTGTCACAGCCTTGACGTGGCACCCACATCCCCTCCCTGGGAACAGCGCACATGAGGGGCTGGAAAGAAGGACCAACTAGTCTGAACTTCAAAATGAAACCTGCTTTCCAGCAAGGCCACTCAGAGGGACTAAAAGCAGGGCTGGTTCTTCTGCAAGAATAATTTGCTTAAATTAGAGTATCTCTGGGATTCTCCAGGAAACACTCAAACCACCTTAATGAACTGTTGCCAGATGGCAAATTCCAATCACTGGGGAGTTTGATGTCCATTACAAAAATCAACCCTTAGTGAACATCTACCTTAGAGGTCTTGTCTCTGCAATGGAGCAGAGGATGGGACTGGCTCCTGGGGACAGTGGGAGCTGCTTCTGCCACCCCAGCCCCAGCACTGTCCCACGGTGTGCACAGGGCTCCGGCTCAGCCCCTGGAAAAGGCCAGGCTCAGGTTTGCTAATGAGCGTGCCAGGCTTGCCACCACCATCCTCTGTTCTCTCGGAGGGATGCAAAACCATTGCAGAGTCAATCACATAATGAACAAGATTTTAGGCAGTGGTAAGAAAAAAGAAAAGGCGGAGAGGAAAAAAGAAAACTATCCTCAAGAATCATCTATGCAGAAGAAATCCCCAAATACATGATGGCAGGTAAACACGGGAGTGTGAAAGCTTTTTGAAGGAGGCATTCTTTTACAGTGTAGATGATCATAAGAGCAAAATAAATCATCTTTCTTTTACCATAAAAATGTTTTACACCGTTCAATTAAAGCCTCCGAGATAAAATAATTTCTCCTGGGTGTTTTTCTTTGCTCTTCTCTTTCTGTTGGAAATCATTTCAATATTTTACTACCTTAGTAATAAAAAATACATAATGGCTTGCCAGGCAATATTATTTCAGCAGCTTGCTCACTATCTGAAGAAATTCAGAGCAATCTTTTGCTTCACTTTACACTGGAGATAAAAACATATGCCTGAGTGCCAAGGGGCTGCGATGGGAGTAGGTCATTTGCTTGCGGTTACCACGAAGGCTCTGGGCAATCAGGGAGGGCCAAGCCAGGTTTCTGTCCCTAAAGGCTGTGGATAAGGCATTGCGTAGCCACACTTCCACTTCTTCCCCAAATTACACATGAAAAAAAGAAAAAGGGAGGTGAAGCAACACTTCTCTAAATATTAATAAATCTGTGCTGCCCAATTGTATCCTTTAAAACAGTATAGGCTTAAGTGTTCCCCAGTGGAACGATGTATCTTCCCCTCAGTGTTAAGAAGAGCAATAAATCTACAATTACTTTATTACCCAGTCCCACTAAAAAATGCATTAAGCCCTTCTAGCAAATTCAGGTTTTATAAAACAATTATTTGATTCTAACATTAGAAAGAGTCCAAGTCAAATAAGATGTCACTAGATACTTTTTCAGACCCCACGTGTTTCATTTTGAAACTGATCCTCTATCATTGAGCAATGGTGTCACTAGAAAGGAATTCCTTAAGTTAAAAAGAGTAAGGTACGTCTAGGGTAAGTATCCGGAAAAGGACTTAGAGGGAACTGTAGGTCCACACAAGAAAGACTCCCCTGTGTATCAATAATATGTGTGTGTACGTATATAAACAGATATATGCACACACATATATATTTAAAAAAAAATTCTAAAAGTACTTTTTTTGCACCTCTTTTAATAAAACTCCTTTCTGATAGATATAATGGTATTTTCTCTTCTTGTGCAAGAACAAAGGGATAATAAGCCCCTTAGGAAACAAACATCCCATTATGTCAGGCAAAGGCCCCATTAATAAAGGATGAGCGAAGAGGAGGGCAGAAGACGCAGGAAACAGAAGCAGAGCTCTAAGCCTAATTAGAGCGTTCTCCAAAATTTCTCAGGAGGCACTTGCTGAGGCTAAGGAGGTAAATATTTTATAAGGGGAGCTCCCTTTCTCTTCAGGCTTCTCCTTGTGCTCACTCCTGAGCTAATTACTTGCTTTGTAGAGGGAAACACTGCTAATTTTAGCCTTATGGGGCCCTGCGTGGAAAGCAAGGGATGTTCCCTGGATGACTGGGAAAAGCATTTTGGGTCCCATCTGATAGCAGGGCCAGCTGCTGCTGGAGAAGGTGGTCTGTGCAATGACCTGTCAACCGTGCTGTCCTGGGTATGTGGGGTGGCCCCACATCCTGCGGCCAAGGACAGGGCTGGGGATGTGGCAGGAGCCATCTCTGGCATGTGGGGACAGCACAGTGCCTTCTGTTTGTGTCCTCCAGTTCCCACTGCACATCTGCTGGGCCACCCTATCTCTCCCAAGCACATAAATCGCCCCTGTGCTATCCCACACCATGCACACAGGTCAGGAAAAGAAGAGACAGAGGAAGTAGCTACTGAGAAATTAAAATTGTTTAGATAGCAAACAAAGAATAAGAGAGAAAGAAGAGAAGGAGGAAGAAATACTCCAGCCTCTCAAACTAAGGTCACTTAGAAATCCTTCTGCTCTTTTCCCAAAAGCAAGGTTAAAGAAAAAAATACAGAAGGCGCTTGCAACTCTAATAGAAAACAGCTGGAGCCAGCGAGGTTGCAAGGGCAGTGCCCGTACATGGGAACGCGAGGCACTGGCGTGGCTGGACAGGCAGGAGCACCGAGCAGGTCGGGCAGCTCTTTCCCTGACCTGCCCACTGCTGATGAAAGGAAGAGAAGGGCTTATAAGCATCCAGCACAAAGAACTGGCTATAAATTGGTATTTTGGCATGTTCCCTGATGCCTCAGCATTCAGCAAGCAGCTTCAAGGCCAAGGCCAGGCTGGGGGAGCACGTGTGGGCTCCTGCACATGGCTGAAAAAAGCCTCTTCTCCATAAGTAGCTGCCCACAGGCTCCAGGGAAGGGAGCAGACCTGGGGTCCCCAGCAAGCCCCGGCTGCATCCGAACCACAGTGCTGGGGAGACTGTGCAGACCTCAATTTTCCTGCTGGAAGCTCAGACAAGCTTCTCCATCTTCCCAGAGGATGCAAGAAGTTGAACCATGGGTCCAGTGGAACCCTGCCCAGCATTGGGAGTCTGGGAAACACCATAAACCAGTAATGGTCAGTCCCTGGTACATAATCCAGCATCCCATCCTGTGCACCTCGGCACCTCCTATTGCCTCTGTCCCCCACTCCTCCAAGGCCATGGCTGGAATGAGCCCTCGGGCTGGCACAGCCCAGCTCATTCCTGTGCTCTCTCTGATAGCAGAAAGGAAAAAAACCTCTGTGGGATCACCACACTGCTCTCTCCTGATCTGCCTGGCTTTTCCCCAGGCTGACACCTGCAGACCAACATCAACCATTCTGGACATGATCCTGCCTACATTTTGGTCTGTATTGCAAAGGAGGGAGGATTCTACGCACTGAGTGGGGCTCAGTGGGGCTCGACACCCGGTCAGCCCCACGGGTCTGCATGCCGCTTGGTAGGAAGACTTGCATCATCTCTGCCTGCATGGCTGAGAGTGTATTTCAGTTCAGCAGGCTGGGGTTTACCTTCTCATTCTCCATGCCCGGCTTAATCCATCACCTTCTAGTCTTCTCAGATGTTTTAGTTTCACTTGTTATCTCTTATATTTCAGCATAGGAAATCCCAGCCCCAGGGATCCCACAGAGTTGGCAGCAGGTCTCTCAATCGCGGCAGTGCTGTTGTCCCTTTGCCAGAGCAGGTGCTTCCACACTTTGCAACATGGCACCAAGGAAACGAACAACATAAAATCAGCAATTGCAAGAAGCACACAATGTTTTCAATGCATTGAAAAGGATTTATCTTCCTTTTTTCTTTGGAAAGTACTAAGAAAAGAAGAACTGGGCCAACAAACTGATCAGTGTGTGGCCCTCCCGCCTTTTGTTCGGGGATTTTTGCAGCAGTCCTGTCCTCCTCAAGCCCAGTTGCTCCAGAGGACTCTCTGACTGAGATGTAACATGTCCCTCGACTCAGAAAATCCACACTGATCTTTTAACAGGATTTCTCATGGGTTGGCTACAATGTGGATTAAGTAAAATAAAAAAAACACCACCCAGTTTCTCCCTTCCAGCTCTGGGTACTTGTTCAGCCCAGTGTGCTTTTATGCTAGGGAGATTTGAAAGCTGCAAGGTTGCAAAGCAGAGAAATGGTTTGATTTGCGAATGCACACTGAATCCCTGTAAACTCCTGTAAGTTTACAGCACAGCTTTCTGTGCTAGACTGAAGAGCTGTCGGTGGAGGAGGCATTGCACCTGACTGCAAAACACTTTTCACTGATACACATATGCACAGATTAGGAAGAGACAGCATCTTGGTGAGCCTCTTCATGCTTGTAGCCTCTCCTCTTTACTGATTATGAATAATAACTAAGTAGGGGGTGAATTTTCCCCTCCATCCTCATCCCCATTGGGTCTCCCCAGGGTTTCTGTCCCCAGCTGCTCTTCACTTTGGCCTGGATTCCTGTCAGATGTTCTCCCCTTCTGCTGCTCCATACGCACAGACTTACAGCTTCAAGCGCTTTCAGAAAATGTGGCCTTTTCACTAAGCCTAGGGCCAACACAAGGGGCCAGAACTGCATGGCAGGGTTGGATTTTGTGCTGGGAGCAGCCACAACGCCCTGGATGAAGCCAGCCATGTGGGACCCTCAGAGCCTGTGCACCTTGGTGTCCCACACCCCCTGTTCCCACCAAGCCCCTGCAGTGACAAAAGGCATGGGCAGGGCAGGGCAGGGCGGAGGGCAGCGTGACCTTTCTCCCTTCTCAGAGCCCTGGCATGCCCAGAACCATGGGGTGTAACAATGTCCTGCTGCAGAGCTGGCCCCACCAAAAGCATCAGAGACAGCATGGCACTGGGACCAAAGTCAGCAGCAGCGAGCCTGACACCTGGGATGTTCAAAATCCTCCCACTCCTGCCCCAAAGCCTGCTCCAGACACCTTCACTTTGCTGGCTTTCCCCCCGAAGCGCAGCACAACCAACTTTTGCCTCTACCCCCTGTGCATCAACAGCTAAAAAACACCTGACGGCAACATCCAAACAAGTCCCCAGAGCACTAATCCCTGTGTTACAATTACACTTCAGGTCAGATGAAAAATTCATCACTATGGCACAGCCACGCTCATTAATCCCCCCAAAAGCTTTTCTTGTCTCTGCCCCCTCGCTCCCTTCTCTCCCCTGCCTCTGCATGGGCGCGTGCAGGAGACAGAAAGGAGGGTTAGGACTTCTCCAGTCATGTTTGTTTCCTTCCCTGTTCGAGACAACTAATGAGATCTGTGTGGGCGAATGTCTCCTGCACCGTGTCAGAACTGCTCTCACATGGATCGACGCGTGTGATGGCAGCACCGTGGGGTGTGTGTGCAAGCATGTGCTGGATGCGCTCATGCCAAGCCGGGGGCCGTGCACACACAGCAGCCGATGCACAGCTGTGCTTTCCTCCCTTAAAGGTTAAATCAACCCATTATCCTCTTTATTAGGCTTTTTCACACTGGAATAGCTGTGTAGAACAGGAGAGGGGTGTCTCTTCCCCTTCCTTGAGCTGTCAGAGGAATGAACTTGATAGGATTCAAGCTTTAACCCTTGTGCCCACCTCCCAGATCTCTATCAAGATGCTGCCAGTTCTCTATCCTCCTCCTCCACAAAAGCACCCTAAAAGGAGCAGCAGTGAAAAGCTTTTTCAATGCTTGAGCACTGGCAATACCAGGCTAGCAGGTTGGGAGCAAGTTATGGACTCGCAGAAATCTGCATCCAGTGCTGATGTAAACTACACATAGTTTCTTGCTGCTTTTCTCCCCCATGACAGCTTTTTCCAAGTGCTAATCTCCTCTTCTTCCCCTGGGCAGGCTGGAGAGGTTAGCTCTGCCCCACATGAAATGAGCTAGGCAGGTCTCAGACCTTCCAATCGCAGAGACACAGCAGGAACAAGCACCCACCAAGGACCTCAGAGAGGAGCTGTTGGCACTCTAATAACACTGAATTTATCATATCAGGGACAGGGGGAGATGGACAGCTTTAACCCACTGAAAAAATGGATACCTGGTCCCACAGAAGAGAAAAAAAGGCCAAACTCCCCAGCTGTTCACTTCTATGAGTACTTAAATCAATCACAGGCCCAGATTTCTGGAGACAAGTGGATAGTTGCTTAGGGCTGATTGGTGTTTCTCTGTCATCATGATTTTGTTTTGATTTTCTAGCTGGAAATTCAGCCTCTGCAGAACACAAAATTTCCATAAGAATATTTAGACTTTTCCATCATTTTTCAAGGTCCCATCAGAAAAATCAAAATAAGACAACTTCTACAGGGTCAAGTTAAAACTAAATCAAACCCAGGGTTTTTGTCTTTAGCCCAACACTTATTTGCTGCTTGAAAATCTCATGGACCTTAATTTATCAGTCTCCAGACCTGTCAGTTCATACATACCTCTCAGCCTTAGGTATTTACCTGAGTATGAACTGTTCTGGATCCACTCAGTAACTAGTTCCTCACAATAGGTCCTATATTAAGAGTTAAAATTTTATACTCAATTACCTAAGAAACAGGACACCCAGCAAAAAATCCATTTACACAAACCTCCAGCGTATGCTTCAGCTAAAAATAAGCTCATTTCCTGCAGTTAAACCTCATACCTGCTGCCGGAAACCTGAATCATGCTGCCAGCAAGATATCAATCTCAAAACACAAACAGCACCTTTTGGCTTTTGAAAACTATTTGGAGATCAGTGGGTGGATCCTAATAGATTACATAAATGGTGCTGGAAGGGCTACGAAAGAAAATGTAAGTGGCAAAGCCAGTGTAAATCAGAACCGGCTGGATTATCCATCTGGGGTCAATCAGCAGGAATCCCTTCCATGGAGCCCTGTTGATTTGTAGCAGCTGACCCCCATTTTCCTTTAAGAAGCCTTTAATGTCAGTCAGTGTGAAAACAGCAGGCAGTTTTAGCTCTGACATGTGGTGTTAAGGGTTCTATCCACCACTGAGGGCCTGGTGGAGGTGAGATATGAGGTGGTGCCTCTCTCAGAGAGTGATGGGTTTCTCCTACATGGACTGTCCCTTTTCTTGTGCCTCTGGTGGGCTTCTCATAGGAACTAAATCACCTCCTTACAGAGTTTGCTATTGCTTAGCTGGAAAATTTGAACATGCCAATTTTTATGAGGCATGGTACCAAGTGGCTTTACTCAATTCCCAGCATATATCCAAGTACGGCCGTTCCCTTCCTTCGGTTCACTCTGTAATTATGTCACATAAAAGCAATCAAGTTCTCTTGGCAAAATTTATTCACTTTATCCTCCTGGGTCTAATCTTGTAACCCTACGTGAGTGTATTTAAGGCATCATGGTTTGAGTGCTGGAGTGGCTCGTCGCATGGGGCTCTCAGGGGAGACAGGCAGTGCTGCTGGTGGGAAGGAGACATGAAGGATGTGGTTCCAACCCCACTCTCCTTTATAGATTTCCTCTACTTGGGTACAAGGTGGGTTTGGTGGCCAGGTGATTGTTCACCTACTTGGTGCCCTTATGTTCCTTCAAAGGTACCAGGTGTCTTCAGGAGACTACAGAGGGGTGCATCTGCAGTTCCTCCTGGCCTTTACCCCAGTCATGGCAAGGACAGGGTCTGCCACAGCCACTTTCTAGTTCTTATTCCATTCAGGTCAAGGAGTTATTGATCACCAAGAAGTCCTGCTGATGTTTTAGGACACCACTTCTACTTTTGGTTTTCTTCACTGCCCTGCCACTTTTCCAGTTGCTTATCTCTTTCTGGGCTGGTAGCATCTCTGAATTTCAGGAGGAGGTAGCCTCTCTCCCCTATCCCCTTGGCAACGTCCAGTTTGATGCAGGTTTCCTTTTTTTCTCACCACCATCATGGCTGAATCCAGCCATCAGTTTGGAAATGACAGAGGACGTTTGTGAGCCAATTACATCAATAGCTTAGAGTACACAGGCCCACAGTTCTTCATCTGCCCTTGTACAGAACTTGCTAGGTCTTTCCCTCTTCCTTCCAAGAGTTATTTTATAGAGTTCTTCTCATTTACATATGACTTTTGAAGCCTTGATAGCTTCCATCTTTTACATGGCCAAAGGTGAAAGATTTTTATTACTGAAACGTAACGAGCAAAAAATTCCCACGGTTGGATGTAACCACTCTGGATCCCCAGTTCTGCACAAACACAGTTCACAGATCCCTGGTCATAAAAGTTCCAAACTCCATCTGGGTCATCCCAGAGCCTTGCTCTTCCCATGGTTAGAAATACTAATTTAACGTCTAGCCTAAATTACCAGACCAGCTTTTTTACAGAGCTTTTCTCCCTTCTTGGCACTTATTCCCAATAAGTTTTTTATTATGATAATATTATAATTGTGCCTCCTCAGTGCTCATTTTGTAGGAAAGGTGTCTATCATTCCCAGCAGTCAGGCAGGTCTGGCCCTGGCTGACCTTGTGTGTGCTGCTTCAGCCTGAAATTCCCTTTGAGAGACAGATCCCAGGGCCACACACACCCTCCAGTGAAGGTTCTCCCACTCCCTCATATAATGAAGTAACATCGCAGATGAAACATTTGAGGAACACTTTTGCTCTTTTTTAAAATCTCAGCTTGTTTATAAGCTGTCCTTTCCTTTGATCTTGGATAGTGGTTTCTATCATCCTTTTCTGAGGAAGATGCAGTGTATGTTTAAACAGGGTGTGGGGCGAGTGTTTGTGTGTGTAGCATGGAGATAGCCAAATAAATGATGAAAGGAAAATAAAGAGGCCAGAGCACAGTGTTTGAAGGATTCCCTTTGAGGCAGCTTCACCTCACCACTTAGCAGGCAGCTAGTAATTTTATTTTTTTTTCTCAGTGGGATTAATTAAATGGCAGGCAGAATACAAGGAGTGCAGTGTCAAAACTTTTAGCTTTAGCATGACTTGTCCAGGTCAACACAACCCAGCAGAAAATCAGCATGTGTTACACAGCATGTTCAGTGCCTTACAGCAAGACCAACACAATGGTAATGGGCATGCTCCCCCCAAGGAGTCTCACATCTTGGGCTCTCCCCGGGAGCATCATTCCGTGCTGCAGCCCAACAGAGGTATCTGGCCTGGCGTTCATCATCTCATTTGTTTTTTCTAGACAACACAATTACCATGAGTGGAGCTGAGTTGCAGATGGAGGTTTTCTCCTCTTTGATTACACTGTCACAGGTATGAAATGATTGCAGGAGAGTGGATAGACTGGCTCTGCCAATCCTGCAATCTCTTCCAGTGCTGTTTCCCCAGCAGTCCAAACGCACTGGGCTGTCTTTCCTGGGGAGGTCCCACTGGAATTTCTCAGGCGATGTGTACACAGGACCCATGGCAGCTACACAAGCACGGGGAGCTCACACGGGTCGTCTGCTCGGGCAGCTGCTTCTTGGCCCCTCGCTAAGAAGGGCACTTGCTGTTCCCCACAGTTTACTTTCACACATTTGCGAACGTCTCTTTGCCGTGGCAGACTGATTTATACTGCTATGTAAAGCATTAATTAACAGCAATTTTGCCTTCATTCGAGCTCAAAGAGAGCAGCTAGTGAAGCATTCACACATTCACATGCTGCTTTTGCAGCCTGCAGAAAGGTGCTTGCCTGCTCCCCTTTCGAAACTGCAGCCTACTTGTGCTGACCTTGCTAGCTCAGGGGACTTCGCCGGTGGCTTTTCTCACGTTCCCCAACTGGAAGGGCTGTTGGTTTGTTTTCACATCTTACAGTATGTTTCTGTGCTAGTGCTATTTTTTTAGTTGGCTTCCCAAGGAAACCAGGCTTACGTGATTATCCTGTGTTTGTGCGTGAGAGAGAAAGAGAATTAGTCTCATTTTAATAACTTATAAACATGTTGGGCAGTTGCACCCAAATCAGGCAGCAAGGTTAGAGATAGCATCTTCTGTAGATATTATTTTCACATAGACAGGCTGCATTGAGAGTAAAACCATAGCATCTGTGTCCCTGCTGAGAAAGAGCCTGAAACAGTGAGAGCTTAACCCCACTGTAGACATCAGAGAACACCCGCAAAATGACCCAACTGCACAGGGGAGACCAGTTGCCCCATCAACATTGTGTAAAAGAAAATGAAGTGTGTGAAGTATTTATACAGGGACCACATGCATCAAATACTTATAAAGAGGGACAGAGCTAGCCAGAGAGCCATGCTGGGGTGCTGCTGGAGGGGATCTGCTGTGGTGTCCCAGCCAGGGTCTGCCTCTTGAAATATCGACTGAAAACCCTGTTTTTCAATCTCTAACTCCACTGGAAGTCTGAGTCCTTTGATAAATACTAAAATTGCCTCAGGCCCCTACAATTAAAAAATTAGAGCTTCCCTAATAATTCCTCTTTGTTACCCTCCTAACACTGCCTCAGTGGCTCCAGGAAGCATCTGCAGACAGCGATCACACAGCTGCAATTAATTTTTTAATCAGCTTTAGAGAAATCTTTCAATCAAGGGATCTTCCTGGTCTACCATGTGCTCCCTTTCACATGGGCCCCAGCTTTGATCTTTATGGGGGAAGGCTGCTGGGACGTGAGGGCAGCAGACAGCGCAGTTCAGTTGCGTGTGTAAAAAGAAATGAAGAAACAGATCCAAAGCAAGAGACAAAAAAAGGGTTTTTCCAGCTCCTAAGTGAGGAGTTTCAGCAGACAGCACACAGCACGCGGAGATTTCTTTCCTTGCTGATTTATTCTTGGGCTTTCAGGCTGTTTTATTTAGGTTATATTCCAATACACACTGAGCTTGGATTAAACTGATTTCCCTTCTCTCTATTTGAGAGATGGCAAAGGATCAGGGCGCTACTGGCCTGTGCAGTGAGCAGCAGCTCTGCCGAGCACTTTGCTCGCCCGACACACCCCACTGGGTCCAACAAATTCTCTCCAAGGCTGTGCTAATGCTTTCTGCCTAAGAGGGGATTAAGATGGTCTGCCTCAAACTTCACAGCCCCCTTCCTGCCCTGCTCTCTCCTTCCTGGAACCCGGCCTTTGCCATAAGGAATAAATCACCATAAGGTTTATCCCTGCTGCTTGTTCTTTTGCAGTAGCGGTGGCTTCTGTGTTTAGCTATTATGGCCAAAAAGTTGATTTCCAACTATGCTTCTGGAGCTCTGGTGCAAACCCAGCCCTTGGGTTTGCTGTGGCTTGACACAAGCTCACTGAACGTCTCCTTCTAAATGCATGAAGCTCTGAACAGCCCCTTTTTTTGGCCTAGAAGCAGGCAGGGAGAGCTGTGGATGCTCAGTGGGCAGGCACAGGCTGAGTTCAGGCTCTTGGATCTCAGTCTCGTCTGCCTGGCTCCCTGCCACTGATGTTCCTGCTCTCTCCCCCCATTCCATCTTCCCACTTGGTAAAACTGGGATTCTGCTTGCAAAGTTTAACTTTTTTTATTGTGTTAGGAGAGAATATTAATTCCAAGTCTCTGCCTGTTTGTCCTTTTGGCTCATCAGCCAAGCTAGCAGCAGAGGCAGGGCTGGGAGCCCCCTCCCCTCTGTGCACTGCACGCAGCCCCCGTTCTGTGTCACGTTGTCAGACCTCTCGGAGTATGATTTCTGTGCTTTTTCCCAGAGTCAAAGAGCACAACAGGACCTGAGTAGATATTTTCTGCATTTAAACCTTCCAATTAACATTCATAACTCTCCTGGCTGCTAAAAATCACGGGCTAGCAGAGTTGCTAGTGTTATTATATATTGTAAATTTTTCCATCCCTGGTTAAACCATCAGCAGGGCAGTGAAAACTAGCTGGTTGCCACTGTTCAAAGAAGCTTTGTGACTTTATTCCTGCCCTTCTCATCTGATCTTCCTGGTACCAACCCCCTTTTCTCCCACAGTGCCTAACAGATGAACATAATGTAACCTCAGAGCAGTTAGTCTCAACCCCTCTTCAGCTTGGGGATGGTTGCTTTGATTTTAGACGAAAGAAATCTTTGTGTGTCCAAAAGTTTGTCCCACTTCCCCCCCTACAAGTATGTACATGGTCTAATAAATGATGCTGCCTCTCCCTAGAAACCTTGCTGCATTTTATCCTCATAGCTTCAACAATACTGCTTCTGCTGTGCTGATGTTGCTTTTTTTTTTTTTTTAAGCTTCGATGGCAGAGTTTTGAATTTACCTGCCAGGTGGTTGCTGTGATGAATAGATTTACACACAGAAAAAGGCTGAGCCAAGAGGAGGGAGAGGGAAGCCCTGTGCAGCCTTCCCCAGCACACACAGGGAGACTGAGCTGTCGCTGCCATTAATCAGAAAGCTGTCAGCCTCGAGAGCAACTACTCCAGAGACCCACTTCTATTACAGAGGGGAATAACAGCCCTGGGGGAGAAAGAGCCACAGATAGGAAAGGCATCTGCAAGGGACTCTGCAAGCACAGCAGCTCCCTGGTTGTGGTGAAAGTCAGAGGCTGGGTTCATTTGGTAATGAGCAAAGAGATTATTAGAAAAGGAAAGGTGCACTGGATGGAGCTGATCATAGAATCACAGACTGGTTTGGGTTGGAATGGACCTTAAAGATCATCCAGTCCCAGCCCCCTGCCCCCGGCAGGGCCACCTTCCACTAGCCCAGGTTGCCCAAAGCCCCGTCCAACCTGGCCTTGAACCCTACCAGGGAGGGGGCAGCCACAGCTTCTCTGGGCAACCTGTGCCAGGGCCTCACCACCCCCACAGGGAAGAATTTCTTCCTTAGATCTGATCTAAATCTCCCCTCTATCAGTTTAAAACTGTACCCCCTGTCCTATCCCTACAACCCTGACGACGAGTTCCTCCCCCTTTCCTGCGGCCCCTTTCAGCCCTGGGAGGCCGCTCTAAGGTCTCCCCGGAGACCTCCTTCTCTTCTCCAGCTGAACCCCCCAACTCTCTCAGCCTGTCCGCACAGGGGGGTGTTCCAGCCCCCTGAGCATCTTCGTGGCCTCCTCTGGCCCTGCTGGAGCAGGTCCGTGTCCTTCTGATGTTGGTGCCCCAGAGCTGGACCCAGCCCTGCAGGGGGGTCTCACGAGAGCAGAGCAGAGGGGGAGAATCCCCTCCCTCGCCCTGCTGCCCGCACTGCTCTGGGTGCAGCCCAGCACACGGTTGGATTTCTGGGCTGCAAATGCACTTTGTTGGGTTGTGTTGAGCTTCTTGTCAACCAACCCCCCCAAGTCCTTCTCCTTGGGGCTGCTCTTCAGCCACTCCTCGCCCAGCCTGTGTTTGTGCTTGGGATTGCCCCGACCCATGGGCAGGACCTTGTCCTTGGCCTTGTTGATCTCCATGAGGTTCGTGTAGTCCCACCTCTCCAGCCTGTTCCAGGTCCCTCTGGATGGCACATCCCTTCCCTCCAGCATGTTCCCACAACACACAGCTTGGTGTTGTTGGTGAACTTGCTGAGGGTGCCTCGATCCCACTGTCCATGTCACCAACAATGATGTTAAAAAGCATCAGTCCCAATCCTGAGCCCTGGGGACACCACTTGTCGCTGCTCTCCACTGGGACATCGAGCCACGGACCGCAGCTCTTTGAGTGTGACCATCCAGCCAGTTCCTTATCCACCGAGTGGCCCATCCATCATATTGTGCAGGACAGTCTCAAATGCTTTGCACAAATCCACGTAGATGCTGTCAGTTGCTCTTCCCTTATCTACCAACACTGTAACCCCATCATAGGCCACCAAATCTGTCAGGTCTAATGTGTCTTTACTGGAGCCATGCCAGCTGTCACCAACCAGCTCCTATTTTCCATGTGCACCTGATAAGATCCCCTGCACATGCATGAAGATTTAATCCCCAGTTGCCACTCACCCTACTGTCCTAAGCACTGAATTCCTACGGGGAAAGTATGGAAAACTGGAACCTTAGTGCTCATCTATCTCAAGGTAATGGTAACAACTTCATGTAACCTGTACTCAAAACCAGCTTCAGTGTGTCAGAACGCTTCAGACTCACCGTGCTGCAGCAGGAGATAGTGTAAGAGAACACTGCACAGGCCGTTCAATGTCTTTATTATGTTTATAACACACCAGGATAATTCTCCTTCAAGCTGTACTAACCTACCAGTCTGGTAGCAATAAAGTATTTATGCTTGCAAAATGCATAATTTACCCATATGGAGCATTTACAAGCCACACTGATTTCTCATGAGTATATGCATATGTTCATCTAGGTACCCATGCCTATATATTTAGCTGTATTTAAAAAGACATACTTTGATTGCGTCTGATTTCTTGAGTGATCGAGCTCACTCGCATCCATGGCTTGTTGTTGTTGTTTACCACTCTCCCAATCTGAGTTATCTGCACTCTTATTAGTAATGATTCCAGATTTTCCTCCAGGTCATTGATACAAGTATTGACAAAGCACAGGGATGAGAAACCATTCCTGAAGGCCAGCACTGCACACCCTCACTTAGCGCTGCCTCTATCAGTGGTTATACCCAGAGATATATTTGCATATGCTAACGAGGAACTGTAGATGTTTTGCCAAAGATTTCAGAGGAGGTAAAACTCAGACCCATGTGAGTTGTCACAACTGATTCCATAAATTGGATTATGTTGAGTTTTTGCTCAACTGCCAAGATTTTGCACTGGAGGTGAGGCAGGGCAGAAGCAAACAGATCTCATCTAATTTCATGGGAAATTTACTTCTTTTAGTGTTTTTTTGCAGTGGAAGAAATTCTCATGTATAAGGAATGTAGCTTCAGCAAGCAATGCACTCCCAGCATCCTTATCATTGCCTGGAACATCTATAATCTGATGAGCAGAAATGTCTTTCCAGGTATCATGGAAAATATATCAAAATACATTTTATATTGTCCAGAGAAATAATTAACAGAAGAATCAATTTGGCCTTGCATATGCTTTTTCTTAGTAAATCATTGAGCCATTAACCTTGAGAAGGTCAATACATTGTCCTTATTGAATTTAAGTAAAGCAACATCTAAAGTAATATTTAGAAGCAAAATTTATTCACAGTTTCTTAATACACTCTTGGCTCCTGAACTATGACACCAAATTAACCTCTTTGCTTCCCTTGCCACCTGCTCAGCATCGCCATCCTCTTCTCCCTTTCTCAGGCACTGTCAGGAATTTGGAAATGAGGTCAGATGAGTGAAGAAGTAGATAGGCTCAACTTCCATCTCAAGAAAGCCTGAGTGATGCAGGTAATTCAGGGGCAGATTTATTGTCATGGTCCAACACAGAACACGCCACATATTGATGGAAACAAAAAAATTTCATCAAGGCTTACAAGTCTTATTCAAATCTCACCAAAGTCATCAGGTAAGTGTGACTGCTCCTGTAAGGTCTTGGATTGGGCATTCAATACGGGTTAGTATTTTTAAGGTGTAAATTGATGGTGCCTGTTCCAAAGTCACTATCAGAAAAATCTTCTCATCTGGTTCACTTTAAACAGTGAGCAGTCCTGGATTATACCTAGAGTGGATGCCAAGCTATGCTGAGAGAAAAAGGTAAGTCAGAGGATCTTTGAGATCTCACTGGGAAACAGAAGGCAAACGCAAAGGCCGTCCCACTGTTCCAAGGATCAAACACCAATGCTGTCCTCTTCTGTAGCACGGACACGAGTCCCAGAACAACATTTCTGGAGTCAGAGACATGATGTGGCCTCATCTCTGGTCTACTTCAAAATCAGCCATTCCTGGGTCTAGTCAGATCACCTCCCAGTATCCTCCCGTAACTGGTGGGGTGGCAGGCACTCAGCTCCACACGTGGCCCAGCTTTAGTTTGTTACTCCCCATACTCAGGACCACTGCCTGCTCATCTGCTGTTCTCTGATAAGGGGACTCAAGAGTGGCTTGTCACTGCCCTTCCCAGACTCAAACACAGCCACCTTGGGATGCCATGATCTCCAAGGCATCCCATCCTCCCTCCTCTTCACGGATGTGGAGGAGCCAGAGGGTCTCACGTGTAAGGTTGGTGTTCTGGAGATGTGACAGCAGCACGGTCCAAACTGCTGCAAAGAAGTGGTTGTTTTGTCTGGATGGGCAACGTATCATGGGCTGAGACTGTATACAGTTCAGGTACTCTTGCAAAATAAGTACAGCCGCAGGGCAGGAGGGAGAATTGCTGCTGGGTGCTTTCGTCATGTCCTCTCCTGGAGGCAGTCTCACCCACCCAGACTTTTGTGCCCACACCCACAAGGGATTTCTCCCATTTCAGATGGGAAGAGACTCAGTCTGCAAACTGAGAAGCTTTGAAAACCAAAGGGGAAGAAATGGATTTAGTGACCTGAGGAGCTTTCCAAACTGCAACCCCCTCAAAAATGTCCCCTTCCAATTAAGAGAAGTACCAAAACTAGGTATTTTTCATAGCCTGAGAATGAAAATGAGTGCTAAGTAAACAATTTGGGGCTACAAAACCATTGTATGTAAGTGATACGAAAACAGGGTTCATTTTGATTTAGATGGTTTTGTCATTTGTTTTTTTAAGCTAAAATTGACTCTTTCCTTTGTCCTACATATTTTCAACTTATTTTGAACCCTAAATCAAAACATTTTTTGTTTAAAAAATACAGACATGCTTGTTTCAACAGTTTCAATGTTTCCCCCTGAAGGAAATGGTTTTGAACTGAGAAATCTGTCAAATCAGCTCCCATCAACAATTTTGGCTTTAACAAATTATATTCCTCTACAGGGAAAGGAACCACAACAACTAACATTTCACAAAACAAAAAAAAAACAAAACAAACAAACAAAAAAATCCTGATCAGTTCTTGATCTGGGGGATTTGAATTTCTGGGGAACCTGAGGCACATGAATGAGGGTTTGAGTGACCTGACCATGGGTTTCAGTGAAAAGACTAGGAAAATGTGTGTAAACATCGGAGAGATCTGGATGAAGACTCTCCTGGCCAAGCTCAGGGTGTCTCGGTCTCCCCATCTGTGCAGTGAGGGCAATAACACTTCGCAGAGCTGGGTCCAGCTGCAGTGCGGATGGGAAAGAGGACACAGGAATTAGGGAGCTACGTGGCAGGGACACGCTGCTGGATGAGCTCTGCAGAGGATGCAGTTCACGGGACAGATTCAATGTCTGTCAGCTGTGTGCTGGGTTAGCGGCGAAGGTTGGAGGCAGAGAGGGTCTTGAATGGTTTCTTTTTCTTCAGAAACTCCTGTGCTCTCATTTTCATCCCAAGAATGAAACCAATTTGAAACCCCTGAATTCTTCAGCAACAGAAGTGTTGTTCTGCCTCCAGTCCCACTTCTTGCCCCACTTATGTTTTGTCCATTGAAGAACAAATAAATATTCCAAGGCCGAGACTTCTAGCACCTCACTTGCCCTGTGGTGCACAGAGCATCGCAGGAGGTAGCTCCTGGTGAGGGAAGGGCAACTGCTCAACCTCACTGATCAGTCCTCTCCCAGGGAGCCTGGAGGAAAGCATCTTTTGTAACACTGCCTGCACAGCTCTGGGCTTTGCACTGTAAATACTCTGTGGAAGTGATTCCATCCCTGACAAAGAAATGAAAAAAATTATTTACTTAGGAGAAAAACTTGTGTTTGCTGTCACAGAGAAAAACTGGGAGCTAAGACAGGATGTCACAGTTTTGTTATCAGAGCACACAGGTGAAGTCAATAGCAGCCTATATAGGGTTTGACCTTGAGGGATGCCTCAGGAAAAAATACTGGTGAGGAGAGGAAGGGACTAATCTGCTCTGCTTGTTGCCTGGGCACAGGTCAAGAAATAATGAATCTTGTGCTTGGAAAATTTAGGCAAAAGTGTAGGAATGACGGCTGTCAAGGGGGAAGGTGAGGTGTGACAGGATCTGCCTGGGGCACTGTGGGATCTGTCTCAAGGGCCCTTGGTATCAGGCTGCTCCAGTCCTCAGGAATGGCTGATCCTGCCCTGGGGCAGAGAGTGGCGTAATCTAGAAATGTCTCAAGGTCCCTCCCAGCCCCTTTTCTCAAGGTCTATAAAAGGTGTCTGCTATAAACAAGGCTATGGCTGTTCAGACCATGGAAGGACTCCAGGAGGGAGCAGAAGACACTTTTAGCCAATATCAGGCAGCCTGGGGATTAAGGGCAGGGAGAACTCGTGGGTGGTGAGATATGCACCACAGACGTTTCAATGCTTTGTCACTGTGCTGCTTTAACTCTTCCACAGCCTCTTCCACATCCACAACACCCAACTGCTCCGATGCCTCTGGCATTTTTTTGTCTTCTACAAATATCACTGTTGGTCTGGTGAAAATCCAGCTGCCAGCAGAGATCCAGGAATCCATATTTTGTTTCTTCTTATTGAAAAAAAGTTGGATTTTTAAGGGAAGAAATCCAATCACAACATAACTAACTTCACAGAAATCACTATCATGAAAACAGTCAATAACAGATAAGACCTAAAATCTAGTGTAAGAATGGAGATGGGACACACGGTATAACTGGTAAATTTTCAGAAGAGTGAAATGGAGACATAAAAAACCCTAGGAACTTGCAAAGTACAGACTCCTCACAGAACCTATTCTTGAGAGAATTTTTTTTCTCTGTAGCTCAGGACCAGAAGGAACCCAGTCTATAAGGAATCAGAAAGTCATCACCACTGAAGGGTGATGAATAATTACTTTAAAATTGCAAAGTAATGCTCACAAAGATGAAGCGGCATAACATGGGGCAGCCTTGACAGAAGTCTGGCTATATGTTGCCTTTCATAGAATTACATGGGTGACCTATGCAGCTGCAAATGGAGTGAGAAACAGCAAATGACTCAAGAACAGAGGAAAAATAACACTGAGATGTCATTAAACCTGAAGTAAATACTTGGTGAAGCAACTCAAGCAACCACTTCCTCATCAAAAATGCCACAGTCCTGACCTTGGCAAGAGATCAAGTGGACCCATCCAGAATAGTCTCCCTCTTTCACATCCAGCATAATTTGGAAGTTATGAAGTAGTCACGTCCTGTAGTGCCCTTGCTGAGTTTCCATTTATGAAGTGGAGTATTCAGTATCGTTCTCTCCTTTTCATGCCACAACTTGTTAAAATACAGAGGTGAAATGGAAGAAAATGGCTCTGTGTAAAATCCTGGCTGGAAGATCATGACCTCAGAATAAACATGTGTCAATTGAGGAGTCATACAGAGTGTGCTCAGAGATGGAGAAGTGCTGTGATAAGGCTGGAAGAGTGCTACAAACCAAAAAGTGACACATACAATAATTTGGTTATAAAGAGAAGCACTTTCCAACTGCCTCCTAACAGCTTATTCAGTCATTTGTACACAGAAGAAATACAGAAGGAGTCAGAACCAAGGGTGTGCACACAGGCTGGTGGGCACTTGTGGGCAGCCTCCACCCACCCAGGCTCTTCTCCAGCAGGACACAAAGCCAGGGAATGGGATGGAATCCTGCCCAAAGCAAGGCAGGTCTCACCCTGCTGACCCAAGAATGAGTGTCCTACTCTTGTCTCTACGCTAGACCCAGCCTTAGAGCTGCCTTTGCATTTGGTTCTTGACCTTGGGTGATTTCCAGATTGCAGAGAAGACACACATTCACGTATCGTGCATCTGAGTTCTCCCAAAGTGACTACAAAGCTTTTGTTTTGTTAGCACAGTATCGTCTCCTACTTTTCCACTGCACCTTTAATGAACGTCGTCATCAGTATTTCAGTACTGTGAATTAACAGAATCAGAAAACTAAATGATTCAATCCACAAGTGTTTTTGCAGATCCATGGTATTTTTGTTCATTTAAGTAAAGCCATTCCTCGAATATATTTGGGCAATGGCATTGCTACTGTAGCAGAATAATTACTGTAATTGTCACAAATTGTAAACTCAGCAGGTGACACAGTGAAGTGCAGATCATTCAAAAATGAGATACGTGAACCAAGCAGCCCCAGAAAACAATATCCTCTGAATAAATGTCTCAGGAAGCTTTACATTTCATCCTGCTCTTGGTAAGTTCGGATGGCTTTAATTTCTACAGTTTTGCATACAATTAGCTGCCTGCCTGAAGATGACTGGGCACAGCCATCCTGTCTGCAACGCTGCCGAGGTTTGAGCTGGAGTTACCTTTGCTTGTGTGCTTTTGCCATATCTACATCTGTGCTCATTTAGGTACAGGAGCTGCTGAAAATGTCAGTCAGACTTTGCTGTGATTGCTGTGCTTGTCAGTGATGTCTTGATAACACCGATAACCTTCCTTCCCTCTCTTTGTGTGTGCCTGCACTATATAATCTGAGACACCAGAACATCTGTCCCTACCTGGATTTCTCATTTGGCCAAACCATCATAGGCACTTCCCATTTGGTAAAGTCATTCTGTAAAATTAAATGAGAAGAAATCTGGAAACAAAATCTCCGTATCTAAAAGCCTTTTCTTTAGGGAAGGTCAACTCTGAGTCTAAGCAGATGGAGCCCTTTTTCAGCTAACACTTCTGGGTAGTAAACAGATAAGGGTAACTGCCTTTAACTGATTTTACATCTCCATCCATGTACCTAACAGCGAGCAAAGGATTTCCTGCAAACTCCTTCCTCAGGCAGTGGCTACAGGAGGTTGATATTTGTCAAGGTGATTTTCCAATCTTAAATGTTATTTTTTTTTTTCCTTCTGAAGTCAGACGTTTCCATTCTGATGGATGTTTTCTCATTTTGTGATTTCTTTTTTAGATATTGCCTCTTCCCATCCCTGTTTTTCCTCTCTTCACTGTTTCCAGAGGACAAGGGGGACAGGTGACTAAAAACAAATGAATCATTTTTTTACATTTACAATTTACAAAAGGAAGACATATATTTGTAATAAAGATCCCCCGACTTTTAACTCTAAACTGTTACCAGCTTTGACAACTTTCGCATGACAGAGAGATGTGCTGAACAAACGTGATGTTCCATGTGATTACACACAGGCAACTGAAGGTCACCTTTCCCCATTTTTTCCCCTATGACATCTCTAAAGCTGCTGCCCTTTAGTTGCTGGGTGGGTTGTATGATGATCATCTCAGACACAAGCCTAAATTCCCAGGGAGTCTGGAAAACCTTCTGCAGAGTGCTGGAGCTGGTGGCCAGTTGGAAAAGGCTGGAGGGGAGGCACTGCAAGGGCTAGCTCCAAGGCAGGGGAAATTCCTCATCATGTTGTTCTCTTTGTTTGGAGTTATGCTGGAAATAAAGCAGCGTTCTTCCTCCAAAAGCAATGTGCTTTTAAGAAGCCAGATTCATCTGAGCTAATCCAGTGCCCACCCACATGGCAGCTTAAAGGCCAAATTCTCATTCCTCTCGCGCTGGGGTAAGACGGTCTCATGTCACAGCCAGGTACTAATGAGACCGAGTTTAGGGTTTGGGGCTTTTTTTTAGGCGTCACCATGTTTCCCCTAAGATTCCTACAGACACTCTCTCTGATAATTGCAGGGATGATGTTTTACAGTAATGATGAAATATTGCTTTTGAGAGTGGTGCTTTCACAAATAGCAGCAATTGCATTCAAAAGAGCAATTCTGAGGTTGGCTGTGCAGGTAAATTACCCGAAATACCTGTAAGGACAGTCAGATAAAATAGCTGGAACAAGACTAGGGCTAGTAGGATGCTCTGGGGGAAGATAAAACACTTTTTCCCATAAATCCTTTAAGTCCAACCTAATAACTTCCTCGGAGGGTGACAGCCCTCCCCACAAGGATTTTTTTCTTTAAATTTCTTGATGTGCAAAAGTAAATACTTGATTTCATCTGACAACAGCAAGACAGATGTTTTGCTTAAGGATGGGAATGAGTCAGGTTCTTCTCTGCCTTCTTTGCAATCTGTCCTTGTCTACTTATTACAGGAGTAACAATCTCTGCAAGCAGACACTCGGAGGTCAGTTTGGGGTTGGGGGTACACCCACCATCACCAAAGGCTACCTGGGCAACTCTTCACTTGGTTAGATCCAGGCGTACTAGTTTACGAAACGGAGTCAACACAGCTTATCCCGAAGAGCAGGATGTACTGTATTTAAACAGCTGAAAGCTTGCCTGATTTCCATTGACTTGGTGCTTCATTTTGGCTGGCTCTAAGCCTTCAGAGTGGCCCAGCCACCAGAAAATGAAATAAAGCTCCATTCAGGAAAGTCATTCAGACTGGAACATTTGCTTCCAGTCCTGCAAAGCTGCTACTGCATGACCAGGGATTATGGCCAGCCTGTTTTTCAAGAGAAGAAGAAAAACACTGAAAATGTCAAAAGGGAAAAGCTAGGCAGAGTCTAACTGTTTCCTGCACCATGATGGGTGCGTGGAGAGCCTTGTGTAAGAAGAGTTAAAGGACATAAGATCCGACAAGTACAGACTCAGTCTGGAAATCAGAAAATTTTTAAGCATCAGAGGAATGGATTTTTGGAGAGTGTCTTCACAGCAATAATGAGGGCAGACTGTCAGATGCATTTATGGACAGGTTTATGTAACACGGCTGCTTGCAACAGCTGGGGTTGGTCACCACACCCCAGGAGGACTCCTTTGGTCTCATCGCTTACGTGCCCTGCGCTGTGGGAGGGGAGCCCGAGGAGACTGTCTAAACACAGTCCCCAGTCCCTCCGTGGTGATCTGCTTGGGGAGTAGAGGTTGACTCCCGCATCTTTCATACATACTTCTGAGATCAGAAGAAATTATAAATTCTGTGCTAAGGATAGTGAAACAAAAGTAAAGCAGGGAGGCAGTAAGCCTTGTCAGATACGATTATTCTCTATGCACTCTGCCTCTTGCTCTCTATTTTTGAGCCTACGTGAACAGACACTCAAGACAGGGAGAGGTAATGGAGTCACTGCTGTGTTCATGCTCAACTCCTTTATTTTTGACTTCCATTCATTTTTATACAGGAGCAGGAGGAATTTGTGCTCTCTGCACTTTTCTGGGCTCTAAATATATTGTACACTTCATTCAAGCTGCAACAACCCTCAAATATTGGTGCGCCCCCAAATCAGCACTATTTATTCTGGGAGAGAGTCCATTTTGCTTTGGACTTTGCTTTTGTTTCTCTTGGAGCTGCATGACATTGCACAGCTTTTCTAAGGATAAGATCACAGACTATGCACTGTGAAGATTAAGGGGACTTGTTCATGGGGATACTGTGGTTTTGTTAATGGACAAAAAAGGAGATTTTTGTGAGCTCAACTTACATACAAAATGAATGTACATTACTGTGTCCTAATTGCAAATAGCTTGGCTGGGGCTTTAAAAGCCTTTCATTCCAAGTCCAGTGTTTGTCAAATGTCTTTTAATACTAACCATGGTTATAAAGTGCACATTATTATTGTTAATACTTACAGGAGCCTTTTCAGCAATTGCCCTGCTCCTGCCCAGTCCAGCACAAACACTCTCCCTAGCATGGAGGATTGGAAACAACATGAATTAAAAGGGACCCAGATAAGAGGAAAATAACCGGTTCCATAAAGACTGTGAAGCCTGAAATAACTCTTAAAAGGCTGAAGACCCAGAACTGCCTAATCTGAGTGCAGACACCCCCACCCCGCAGTGCTGAGCTTGCAGAACTTTACTCTTACCCTGCTTTTTCCCTATTTATTATGCTTTGTTATGTATTTTAGGTTTATTTTTCATAGGAGAAACAAACTCGCTTCATTGCACTCGCTGGATTTCGTACATCAGAACGGCAAGGGAGGGTCTGGCTTTTCAATGCTGCCAGGGAAGACTTGTCTGTCTCGTTCTGGGCAATGGTGGGCAGAAGACCCTGGTTGAGCATCCCGCAGCCGCCCTTCCCTGACCACTGCCAGCACATCTGTGACGTGCAGAACTGCAGTTAGCCTTGCTCTGCAAGTCCCCGTGTAACTTTGATAGTGAGATCCCGATGTCCAGAGACTGAGACAGAAATCTGGATGAAATTCAGACATCTCAGTCTATGAAGGATTAGGGCTTAGGGTAATGAATCCCACTGACCTCCAGTGAGACCTCAGTGAGCTCTTAAGTGTTGACATCACTTTTGAAAATACTCCCAAACTGCTGCAGGACTTTATAGTTTGAGTGACTTGACCAAGGCCATGAAGAAAAGCCTGTAGTATAGCTAGGCATTCACTCAGGTCCTCTAAATCTCTGTGTAGCCCTTTGGATCCTAAAGAGCTTTCTTAGTGCCATGCTCCATGCAGGTCTACAGCTTTTTTTCTTCACATCAGGTTAAGCCTCAGCCCACTAATATCTCTTTAGGAAACCAAACAGCAACCAAGCAGTAACATCTAGAAAAAGATTAAAACCCCTCATCGTTGTTATGTGATGTAATTAGTTGTGAAACAGTTGAATAAGAAGTCTCATGTTGCCTTGTGATAGACAAAGAATAATGATTACCAAATATTTACCTGAAGATAGTTGTGTGAACACAAAGGAGTGGTGGAGTTGGGGAGAAACAACTAGAGGCAAAGGACAAACTAGAAGCCACTCAGTGCATTACAGTCACAGCAGATTACATCCACAGCCCTGTTTGGCCATGTAACCACCACAGCAAAATTAGAAATGGAGCTGAAATTAAATATAAACCACACACAATGATATTCAGTAAGCACAATACAATGCAGTGTAATATCCTGATATTGTATATTAACCCTGGGAATTAGTAACTAAATTGCCCATGCTGATAACAAACAGATCTCTGGTCTGTAGGGTTGAGAGAAGAGACGTTCTTGCTATGCAGAGTCATAATCTGATCATCCTGCAAGAGACTTCAGAGATAAACAGTCCAGGAGAAAATGTCAGTTCTATCTACATACATTAAGTGCAATTTACATAAATTACATGCTGTGAAGGATCGATATATGATCCCGTTCCTGGCTCATATGTCTTCTTCTCCCGTCACCCCAGAAGTGAAGCAAGGGATGTCAATGCAGGCATGGTCTTGTCTGGCCAGGCTGATGTCAGCCCCCAGCTCTGCCCCTGCTGAGGACACTTTGAACGTGTATCGACTGGCCAAACTCCAAACTGGGCTTTTTCTCTGGCCATTTAACACACTCTTCTAACCAAATTAAAAAGTATAAATTTCTGCTTACACTACACTCAGACACTGTGTCTGAAATCTGTCCAGCTGACAATGTCAGCCATGACCTCTTTCCTCAGCGGTACAAAGTCAACAAGGGCAGACTGAATTTTTAAGCTGTTTGGTGTAAGTTAGGAAAAAAACCCCAATTGTCTGGGAAATGTGAGACATTGCAAGAAACTGTGTGATAAGATTGTGAATGCCACAAACTGTTTGCATGAAGTGTTCACAGAAACCCTATTTTGTTGTTTTTCAGGATGAGAACTCCTCCTAATTGGAAATAGTCTCTCCCAGGCTTGTCCAAACCCTAATGAGAACTGATGAATCCAACAGGAGCAGGGGGAAATCTCCTAGCCAGCAAGTCCAGTTCTCTCCCTTCACAGTAGCCGCATTCAAACACACCAACTTTTTCCTTAAAAAATGTGAGGTTGTGGGTCCAGAGGGACTTTGAACTTACCCCTAGTCCTTAAAATGGACAACCTCATATGTCTGAATATTTTTTGGTCTCTGGAGAGATGAATAAAACAGTAACCTGCACGTCAGCAATTCCTGGGCTGTCTACCACTGTGCCTCTTTGCTGTAGCAGCTGTGGAGAGTATGTCTAGCTGTGCCAGAACCAACCCACCTTTAGACCTGTAGAGATTTCCTCTCCTTTTTTTGCAAGATTTAAAACCTCTCCTTGAAACCTGGACTCCCTTGGCAAAATATTTCAGTGTGGGCTCCCCCTGTTCACTTTCTTGACTGCCTGTCTTGCAACACAAACTCTTGCTTTACCCTGAATCTTTCTTCTCCCAGTCCCTTAAAAAAACCCACAACAAAACAAAACCCCCAAAAAACCCAACAAAAAAAGCCAGATGGCAAAGAAATGTCAATGCTAGTTTAATGGTAAATGTGAGAAGTAAAACAGAAGAGGAAAAAGCAAAGAAATTTGTAAGCAGTCCCTCTCCATCCAAAGCAACCCAAGGAAGCAGGTTCTCCAGAGACATAGTTCTTCTAGAATTGAACATATGGCAAATAGATTTTCTATTTTAAATTCACAAGTGAATGTTGGAACTTTCAAGCCAAAACCAATACATGTTTTTTTTCTTTCCATCCAGCAGTAGTTAGGGTTTTCTACTGTGTTTTGCTCCAAAAACTGAAAGGGCCAGAAGTGAAAACTGTGGCCTCTCTGAAATCAATGGCAAAAATCCTCAAGTTTAACAGAAGCAGAGTTTCAGTTCAACCCTGGCAGACTTCCACACCCAGAGTAGCCACTCAGCTTCGGTGTACTGAAAGCAGCAGAATCTCATATAAAATCCTGGTGGCATTACAACTACATTCCACGTCCCCACACCCTTCCCTGGCAAGCAAGAAGTGACAGGTTACTCTAATTTTAGAATAAGTTTACTGAATGGACATTCTTGAGATTCAAGAATCTTCATGCTGCTAGCAAACATGTCCCTCCTCCTCCTCCCAAACTGGCTGCAGTCTGAGATTCCAGCACTTTGCACCGGTGCATGTTAATGTGTCACTTCCCATGTGCTACCTCTCCACTAACATCCCTCTCTGTCAGATAACAAGTGTGATCCTCACTACCAGGTTCCTGTTAGATAATATTTATCAGCAACACCTTCCTTTCCACAGCATAGGCAAGCTCAGAGCAACCAAACTGCTAATTTACTCCACAAGCTGAGAGCCAGTGAAGTGCTGGGCCCTGTTTCCATCCCAGGAACCCAGCAGCCAGTCCTGCACTCTCCTTTTGCACAAACCTTTTCCCTTCCATCAGCCTTTTTCTAAGCCAGCTTCCACTAACCGGCTGTGAGATGTTGGGACTGAGCTGCTGCTTTCCCCACCCTAGCAGAGGCGTCACCCTCTGGTGGCTTGGATCTGACAAATTTCTTATTAAAATTGTTATCAGTGTATCTGCCCTCAGGACTAGGCCAACAGTTACAATGCATTCTGGGGTCCTCTGGGAAAAGAAGCATTTTTTTAAATGTAGGATGGTGTTATTAAAGATAAGGAAGGCATTACAGTGTATAAAATTAGCCTGCTGGAGACATCTACCTTCTGTTCCTTATGCAGTGTGACATCCTTATGTGTCTCTGCTCTTATCTAAAAAGAATATAATTTCATTAGTAAATTAGAATAACTCCATCTCTCTTAATTATTCACTATCTCTTATAGCTTGTTAAAAACAACTTAGATGTTTAAAAACTTGCTGAGTAAAAACCACAGCCAGGCCTCCCCTATATCTCCGTCCCTCCGGCGTGCCTTTGGCCCTCCAGCTTCACCGGCACTGCAGTGGTGGGCAGTGAGACCAGCTGCAGCCCAGCCTGAGGACAACCTGCAGCCCGTTGTCAACCCAAATCTCAATATTTATTTTTAAGCTGCAGGAAAACAGCTGCCTAAGCAAATCCCGGCTGCATGCAGGTGTCCCCCGGGGCACTCTCTGAAGCGATTACCATGGAGGACAGCTCCTGATGAGGATGGAGGCAGGGTCATGCTGACGTATATGGAGCTGGGGATGTTTTTCAGGTTGGTCTGATGGAGCAGAATGATTTGCTGCTCCACACTCTGACCACCGTGTCACCCTGCCCAGCCCAGGGAGTATGAGCTCCCTCACGTTGCAGGTGGCCACATCCTTTTACAGCTCTATTGTGTTGCTTTCCATTAGAGAGAGGTAAGGATTCCCAGGCCTCACTGGGGCTCACAAGGAGACTTTTGGACTTAAAAAATCTGCTGTCTTAAAACACGCAAAGCCAATTTCTGAGAGACTTTAAAGCGAAAACAAGCTTTTGTTCTGCTGTCCCATAGCCAGGCTGAGGAGGAAGAGGCAGTAATCTAGGGGGAGGGGAAATAACCCAAACCCTGACTGAAAGCCACGTCTTACAGACTCCCTGCAAAATGGCGGCTCTGCTGCCTCTCAGCCCTCTCAGAGCCGAGCACCAACCCCCAGCCTGAAGCCCTCGAAAGAGCCAGGGCCCTCCGCAGCGAGCAGCAAACCAGAACCGTGACGCCAAGCCCGGCCTAGCAAAGGATTAACTGGGCTGAACAGAGAACTGCCGGGAGCCCGAGGCGTGAGGGGCTGGACCCCACCCGTGTGGTGCCACCCTGATTGGTTGGAGCAGGGACACGTACGAAGAGGTGATTGGCTGTCAGGCAATGGAAGGTGTTGATTGGGCGAGGGTAGGCGGGGTGGGTGTCACTGACAGCCCCCCCAAGTGGGGACGGCTTCCATCTTGGGCCAGGTAAGCAGGGGGCTGAGGCTGGACTGCTTGGTAGCTGCTTGGCCAGGAGCAATGAAATAATTAATATTTGTGCCATTTTAAAAAGGGAAGCCAAAAGTGAATTGGCAAGTGTTTCCAGCAGTTCAGATCCTGGCCCATCCCTGTTTGGGATCGCTGTCTGCTTCTGAACATGCAGCGAAATGACAGGTCCAAACTGTGGTGAGGGATGAGGAGAATCTTAATGATTTGTATTTACTGCAGAAGAAAAAATGAGCCAGTGTAGAGAGACAGGATTATGTTCCTTCGTGAGGTTACGGACGTGCAGCACAGAGTTCATTGCTAATGGGGTTAATCCTTCTATTGGGGAAAAAAATCAGATGGTAGCACCTTTAAATTGGCTCTTGGCAAGTGCTCCATTATTGCAAGAGACCAATTAAATCAAATCGGGGTCAGGGTGTCTCAGAACAGGGAGAAACAGTTCTCAGCCTCATCTGGCTTGTCAGAAAGATGACGGGGGTTAGGAGTCTGCTGTGAATGAGGTTCAAGTCAATAAACTCCTTGTAATTAGATTCACTCTAGTGTTTTGTTTTCCTTAAAATACATATGATTAAATGAAGAACAAAGAAGTGCAAAGAGAAAAAATTATCCCATGAAAGCAGAAATAAGGCAGGCAGGGACATAGGCATGTTACTTGCACCGTCGTACAGCAGGGCTCCAGCTTCATGCACACTGTTCTTCTCCTCAGGGCAGACCTCACCATGGGAGAGTCAATGCTACAATTACCTGGGGATGAAATTCAAGCTTTGTCCAAAGTCCTCTCCATCACCCGAGCACCATTTAAACCCTTGTGTCAGGGCTTTACAAATGCTTTATACAATATAGTGATCTTTGGATTTGCTCTCTGTACTGGGGAATGCAATTGAGTCTTCCCTATGAAACCCATTTAAAGACTGCCTGTTATTAAAGACTCACTAAACCCCTTAAACACTTGAGATGAAATGATACCTAAGTGGGATTCTCATTATGTTGAGAAACATGAATAACTGCCTTGTTGTCTTCAGAGGGATTTAACAGCTGCTTATGGAAGACCACACCTGGGTCACTGCTCATCCTCTGGACAGGGGTAACTTGCTGTGACCAGGATGTCTGTGACTTTTGCTCCAAAGCAGGCCAAGGACAGGCCATTGGCCAATGACCACAGTGAATTGTGCATCAACATGGCCAGGATCGGTCTCATGCTTAAACACTTTAATGGTTTCAAAGACATAAAGACCAAGACAAATCTCAGTCCTCTTGAGACCTGCTTGGTTTCTTACACTCCAAAATTCAGACTTATCTTGATCACCTACCTGCTCTGAGAGACCTAAAACTATGGGTCACCAGTTGTTTTAGATTTTATTCTCTCATAGCTCAGAAAGATTCCTCTGGCATTGGTTTGACAAGAGCCTCTTCATCATGCCAGTTGGATCAATTGAATCCTGCTGATAATGCTACAGTCTTTGTTACTTCCTCTACTCTGTATCTCCATGTAAAGAAAATGTGAAATAGGATTCTCTCAAGATATTGGGGGGAAAAGTAAGATATCCAGTATTAATATGCTTAGACATTATCTCAGCATCTCAGTGGGGATTGTCTTCACCTGATTCTTAATTTAGTACTTTAATACTTTTCCAGATCAGGTTACATAATTAATAAATCCTGTGCACTACAGAGAATTTTATTGTGCTGATGAACATCACAATAAAAGTCTTGGTTGTTGGGTTTTGTTGTTTTGGGTTTTTTTTGTTTGGGTTTTTTTTTTTTGTTTTTTTTTTTTAAATAATATGCCCTCTTAATAAAAACACCATCCCTCAATAGAAAGATGCTACTCACATACCTGTGTAGGATTGTTAAGTATCTGTTGCCTTTCCAAAGACAGTTGGGGTCTACTATGCAGCCCTGGAGTATAGGGCAAAAGTAGGTAGTAATAGACTCTTCATTTTTGGAACACACAGCATACATATGAATTTTAATAAATTATTAAGAGATAAAAATGTAAAGCTCAGAAAAGCATAAGGCTAGCAGCTTTGGTACAGGGTGTCCCCAGTTTATTCTCAGGACAAGTTCTACATCAGTAAAGGAACAGCAATATTTCATGAGGAAATTACTGACATTCAGGGGAAACTGAGGCTCATGTATGCAGAAGGCCAGTGGCCAAGGTCACATGAGTGAAGTATTTTTGTTCCCTGGGCAAATACTAGATCCTTTATGTTTTTTCTCCATCGTGAGAGGACTACTCTTTGGATTGGGAAAGTTTTCTGTCATATGGGATGTGATGCACTCACTGAGACTATTGTTTCTGGTAACAAATCTGTAAGAATCTTCTTCCTCACACAGAGAGAGATCCCTGATGCTTTGTCTTGGGTCTGTCCTGCAGCTGCCATCATGGCCAAGCGTGACTTGCGTTGAGTATGAATCCATAACGGCTTTACGGGGCTTTGCATCACTGGGCATCTTGAACTGCATTACCTGTGTCTGGTAACTTTGCCCAGACAGGCTGTAAATCTCTTCTCTGCCTCTGTCCTTCACCTGTAGCATGTTTGTTACTTGCTCTTACAATCTTTATTTTTGTTTTGGCTATCTGCTTTGTTAACATTGCATCTATAGATAGCACGTGCAGGGTTAAAAATGATGATAACTGTTATAACAAATGGAAAAATAATTGCAAATCATCACAGATTGCACCAGTGTTTGCAAAGGTGCTTGTAAATAGTTTATAATATATTAATCAGAGATGAAGAGATGTTTTCATAAATAATCAGTGATGGCTATCTGTATACAATTATAAAGTTACAGCACTGTCTCTATCACTTTTCACCTTTCTGATGTTTATTGCAGCTTTACAGTATGGTTCGTCATCTCCGGGACTAAGTAGGAATATGTTGGGGTTTATTTGTACTATTTGTTTACGATTTAGTAAAACATCTTCTTCCATTTATTAACAGTTTATGAGTCCTGCTATGAGTTGTGTTTCCTCTTGCTCCTGCTCTCTTCAGAACAGAACTATGGATGCATAATCGCCTTTCTTGTTTCACATTCCAGTCACAACAAAAATCAGTGACTTCTGATCGTGCATTTGTGTCACCACCTTTCTGAAATGGCTCTCTGTGTTAGCAACACTTGAAATAAACTGGCAGCTTTCTGACAAAGGTTGATTGGTACCAGCACACAGATAATTGGTGAGATGGTAGTCGCTCAGCCGATCAATTCAAGTTTAGGCTGTTTGTCTTTTTTTTAAGAGATATGGGTTCTTTTTTTATACCCAGAGCAGGACTGCTCATCTGTGTGCGCTGTACCAAACTCCTGCCATAACAAGCCATATTTTAAGGCAATGCCAGAATAGCATAGCAAGGTTACAGGCCTGCCCAGTTTTTGAGTATTTGCCTTGTGTGATTATAATCTCTGAAATTAACTCCAGAGCCATCATGCCGCAGTGATCGTTTAACGGACTTGCTAGCCTTTCTGGCCTTTGGAACCAGATATGAAGAGACAATTGCTCTTGGCAACAGATCACGTCACTGATGGCTGTGATCTTCAACCTCCCAGATGTACTAGGAGTAACTGAATGGGATTATGATGAAGTTAAATTGGCAGAAACTTGTTCTCTACTCTATTTCATCTGAAGATGAAAATGAATATAGCCCAGCCTGGCATTGCCCTGCACAATAACCTGAATCTAGTACGAGTTTTCCACTCCTGCAATCTGGAAATGTTTGTTTTGCTCAGACAGACAACCCTGGAAAGCTACTGATGGTGACAGTTGACAAACCAACGTGTTTTCTATGGCTGTTTTTTCTCTGGTATTATTCCCCTCAGGTAGTGCTTTCACATGTTATCTGTGTTCTACAGATTTCACTGGTCTCCATCAGGAGCTATTCTGAGCCCTGCAACTCATGACTCATGACTTGTACGGGTTGTCTGCCTGGGGTAGAACACACCACCCTCTCACCTTGGCAAATGCACCTTCCAGTTCCACCAAAGATGAAGCGTTGATCTGTTTTGATCACTCGATCCCCATCCTCTTTTTTTTTAACATTGCAAAAATGTCTCATTTCAGAAGCAGAACAACTGGGCATGCTGTAGCTGAGAGCTTTCTTTTACCTTGAAATATCTGCATGTAGCTCTTCTTGGTATCAGTGGGAGGTCTGAATACATATTTAATATGAAAGGCTTATATTTAAAAAAAAAAAAAAATAGACTGATGATTCTTGTTGCCCAGCTTTGAGACACATGAAAGGAACCTGATTTTTAAGCCATGCTGAGCTCTGAGAATTAGGCTAGCAAGTTACTCACCCAAAACACTTGTTTATTTTTATAAACTCAGCTGAAACATGTCAAAAAGTTTTTAGGTAAGCAAATATGCAAAATATTTGTTATCTATGTAATGTTTGTAATGGCAGTTCTCTGCTTTCCCTAATTTCTTCACAATTTACATATAGACAAGACATAGTATTACTGGGTAGATTTATTTCTCCAAAACACTGTCAAGTATGTTGACAAATGTTTGAGGCTCTTAAATTAAATATTTTCACTAAACACGTAATTCGTCATTCAGTTTAAGAGGAGCTGATTTAAAGATATGGTGAGTGCTTTGAGGGCAGGCAGCACAGCAGAGCTAAAGCCCAGGAGGTTCCCTCTGTGGCTACTGGGCTGCTTGAGAAAGAAGCAGTCACCTTTTCCTCAAATATAAGGTGGTGACAGCAGAGCCTCCTCTTTGATCCAGTAACCTGTACAGAAGTGCTGTTGAGTGTCACAGATGGGAGGCAAAACAATTGTCAGGTCCTGTGAAGTTTCCAGGGGAACCCATCCCCAGGCCCAGTTCTGCCCCCATCATAAGAAACCTGGAGTCTGCAGCAAATCATGTCCAGCACCCGACAGGTCCAGGAGAAGGCAAATTTGTCTGCTGCAGCAGTGGGTTAGGTTAATTCAAATTTAAATTTCATTAAACATCTATTGCTTAGTGTTCAGCAACAAATTTTACCATTTAGGTGTTAATTAGGTAACACCAGAAAAAAACACCTAATTTTGCTAGATCTAAAGGAAATCTTTGAGGGAACTTACTTGGGTGAAAAAACTTATGTAGGACAAAGGATTTTTTTAATGGCTGCAGATCTAACTCTTTCATATTATCCCCCTCATTTACCTGTTGCTTGCTGCTAGGGGCATGGGCAGGGACAAGGCTCGGTGAGGGGCTACGTGTTAGTGCTGCTAATTTGATGCGTCTTCATTAGCTGACTCTCCTGCTCTCTGGTGTGCTCATTACTATTTCTAAAGTCAGTCCCCTCTAGTTGAAGCAGGGTTATTGCTGATCCTCTTCTCTCTTCTCAAGGTCATGAGTCCAGGGCACAGAACTTGCCTGGGTCCACATGAGAGAGGGGTACCAGCTCTTGGGACAGTCCCTCTTCACACAAGATGGAACAGATGGGGACCATGCGAAGGAATGACAGTCTGCCTAGGACCCAGCACATCCCCACACAGATGAGTACAGTAAAACTCTGCATAGCTCCTAGTTGCAGACGAAAGACTGTCAGATCATGTTTACACTTTGAAGAGATCCTAAAACGAGAACACAGCCAGCAGCGTTTGCATTTTAGGCTTTGTTCTGATGCAAAGAACACGCATCCAAGCATATGGTTAGTCACCAAACCTTTCTGAGAGCTCCACAGGCAGAAGGAGGAACAAAGAAGCACGAGATCCATTAAAAGCAAATGATGGGAGAAAAGCAGTCAGTTGTGGTATTAATAAAGCATTGCTTGCCATCAAAGCTGGATTATTTCAACAGCTAATCAGCTTCAGAGCATAAAGAAATTCTGGAGCAAGCATGATTGATGATGGAAATTCTACTAGCACTGTTGTAATGAGAAGGGATATCTGTAATCCTTTCTGTGGCGTTACCCTAAAACTCAGAGGCACTGGAACAAGCTGGGGCAGACAGCAAGTATGAGTCTGAGCAACAGTTATCTCTGCAGACCTAAGGATCCTTTTTTTGTATGATCTAGGGTTTTTCAAAAGCATGAGTAATCCTCCAAAGCAATCTCTGCCAGGCGAGACTAAATCTCAGGAATGGCTGATGAATGGGGAGGTGATTTTAAAATTCAAAGAGTATTTGAATCCGTCAGTGCCTGTGTAGTTCAAAAATCCTGCCCACATACCTACCTTAATGCACCTGGCAGTTTCTTGCCTAACTTCTGCCATCTGTAACTCAAGCATTTCATCTAAGCCAGCTAGCTAGAAGCTTCCACAGAAGCTAATAAAAATCAACATCTCCTGAAGGAGACCCAACCCACCAGTCTTGGACACCTTCTAGGGCCAAATTAATTACTCCATGGACCTATTTCTCTCTGCAAACACTCTGGATAGGCTTTAACTAGACACCAACAGCTGGTAAGGTGAACTCATCCAGGATATCACGGCTCTGCTAGACAAGTCCTAGTGATCACAGCTTCTACCTCCTGGGACTCGGCTTTCCACCTGCACTGGAGGATGCTTGTCCATAGCAGGAAGCTGTGAAGGTGGTTTGCAGTAGGACATGGCTGATATTCAGAGACATGTGCCATGCTTCTGACTCTGGGATGTGGCCAGAAGTGTGGGACTGAGAGTGAGGGACTTAGAGGTTCAAACTGTACAGCACCTACCCTTACTGTGTGGGAATTGGAGCCTGGAGGCATAGGATAAGGAAAAAAATGTTGTGGGCAAGAGGAGGGCCCAAAAACTTGGAGTCAAAGGAGTTTCTAAACTTTGCTCTTTCTAGATCAGCAATATCCTAATATATCTTTGTTGACTGTATCTTCTTGGCAGCTTTTATTGCCTATTTCTTGCTACTTAGAGTTTTTTTCTCCTATTTGTATTTGAGTCACTTAAATGCTTCCCTTTCTCTGTCATGTCTAAATTTCCTTCTGGATTTCATGGAATGGTAGCTATATTCAAACCAGAGGGGCACAATAAAGGGTGCCAGAATGCACACATAGGGCCAGTTGTTGATGGATTCAAGCTGATTTATAACCCATTGACAGCTTTGGAGGTTCAAAATTATGTTAAAAACAATTTACAGTGACAGTTAGAGCTGTGAAAGAGAAATAGGGATGCTCCGCCAAATCTGTGTACCACCGTCTATCATTTATCAGTCTGATCCAGTCAATCATCTAGCTTAATTCACTGCTTTTATAAAGGTAATTATTATTTTAAGGTCCAATTGCCATATCTGCAGAAAACTGATACGCATGTTTCAAGGCTGGTCTGGCATGGGTAACTAATTGTATGCCAGGAGGACTAGCTTCTTTACTGGTTTTACCAGGCCACACCATCATCTTCCACCAGTTTGGCATATGAACTAACTGTAAATAAATTAGATCAGTATATATAGTATTTAGAGAAGGACTGTGAGGCTGGAAGCCACTGCAAATGAAGCAGAAATACATACCAAGCTAGAAAGTGTTTTTCCAGCCAGCCTGGTAGGAGATAATGCATATACATATTAATTAATTGTGACTGTAGGCACCAAGCTGTAACACAAGTTCTGGAATAGCTCAAAGCATTCACAGCTAAGCTTCCTAGGGCACAGATATTCCCCTCTTCACTGAAGTTTTGACACAGAGGGAAGGGAAAGCATCTAATTTTATGCAAACAAGGATTCTGAAATATTTCACTAGTGTTTGTTGTTTCATTACTGTGGATATATAGCAAAGCATTGTCAAACCCAGACCTCTTAAAATCCAGATTTAAAACCAGTCTTATTTTTGCGCAATTATGGTTCCTGGGTACCTCATCAAGAAGCAGGACCCTTGTGCTCAGTGCTGTACAACCCCTAGCAGTTTGTTGCAGAGGCAATACTGCATATTTGATCCACAGTAATCATGAAGAGGTTCAGGTGAGTGCTGGGTATTGAGTATGTGCAAGGTAAAGCAATCCTTTCCCTGAAGATTTTATAGTCTAAATAGAAAAGATATAGAAGGAAACATAAAAAACATGTTTCAAAGGGACAGTGAATTAGCAGAACCAGAAACTAAACCACGTTCAAAGCCACAACTCCTCCATTTCCTCACATATTTAAGTCAACATCCATATCAACAAGGAAAAGCTTACTTTACCTGACATTTGTAATAGGTATTTCGTTACATATTTTTGCCAAATGTTAGATCTGCTTGTAGAGGTGACAGATAAAAATGTCATCTGTTTTCAAAGGACTGGATTTGCTCTTCCCATCCAAAAGCCAAAAGCCAAGGTGCAAACAAATATCACCTGGATTTCTTGGCAACACTGCAGCTAGAATATGACATTCTTAATGGGACTCCATATGCTCCACCATCCCATAAAGCTCAAAATGAGGGCTTGTGTTTAGTCCTTGGGGTTTGCTACAAAGGCTCCATTCCAGCTCCTTTTGCAATCATGGGAAGGATTCCTAGGCATGCGGAAGGGAATTGTACCAAACCTTGCAAGGATAATGCTGCCATTGTACTCCTGCAGAAGCAGAAAAGACACAATAGTCTGGCAATGTTTTCCACCTGTTCATTACATCTTGACTAGTTTTGAGAGCTTGCCAGGTATGCATTAACCAACTAGTTGGGATTACCTTGCAATACTGTCGTTACATCCCTTTAGCTGCTAAAGGGAATAGCTAGAGGATGTCGAATATGAATTCAGTGCTATTTAGCAAGTCTCTGGGAAGAGCTTAGGGGCACCAATGGAAAGCTAAACTCAGGGCAATGCACTAACTAGTTCTTGTAAGTGTGTGTATATATATATATATATATATATATATATGTATGAGTATTTTACATGCTCCCCTATAGATACACAACATTCATTTTGAAAAGATTGACCTCTTTTGGAAAATCTCCAAGCATTGCACGCTGGCTTTGTGAAGGGTCAGCCATATTACAGTGTATTGTAAGTAATCACTTTGGCTTGAAGTCCTGTGATTAATCGCAAAGCAGTGGGCAAACTGCGGGGCCAGATGAGCAATTCTAAAGTAGGTGTTTCATTGCAGCTAAAGAACAGTTGTTTCGGTAGATGAAGTTTTTTCCTCCCCCATTACCCAGAGTGGCCTTGCAAAGTCCTTTGCAGTCCCTGAATGCAACGGCTGGGGTGGACCAAGTGTCTTTGGGCCCTTTCAGGGATAAAGGATGAGGAGCAGAGAACTTACATATTGGTCTGAGGAGTATTAGAAAGAGGTTATTATTGAGCTTCTCCCACCTTAAGCCTTCTGGGAAAAGCCCTGTACAATAGAAGAGAGATGGTTTTGAGTGGCTGAAAAGAACCAAATTCTTCTAGATCACAAAACCCAGGGGAAATTATCTAACGGGCACCAAGTGGCCTGTGTTTGGCAACCTGAAGGCATGATACAACTACTTAATATCCAGGAAGTTAAAAGTGCCATGTGCAGAAAATGTCCGTAGTGTAACAGAGACAGCACTGACCTTTCTCAGCAGGTCAGCAGAACTCCTCTATGCAAGGGCTTAATCAAGTCGTATATAACTGCGGCCGACAGGAGCTCACGATCCACACATGTGATTCAGAGAAGACTCTCCTGCAAGGCACTTAGCACAGTTATCGCTCCCATTCGGCAAATGGTCAGGAATTACACTTGATTTGATGAGGTGCTGGGAGATAAATTTCCTGCTGCCTCTCAAGATAGACGGTTGTCGTGTGGCAATCAGTGCCAGCGAGCAGATGCCGGGTGCGTGCTGCTAAACCACCAGCTCCGTGAGCAGTGCCTTCGTGAGCAGCACTTGCTCGGATCTGAGCCGAAAGACATTCACTGGGTATTTTACCTGCTGATATTCTGCTGCACAGGGGCTGCCCTTGGCTTAGATTGTCCATGGGAGCAGCCTGCCTTGTAGTCAACCTGTGTGGTCCCTGCTAGGTCTGCAGGGAGAGGGTCTTGGGAGCTGCTCTCTGTTTAATCCCAGGAAAACTAATGAAATTCACTGTGTTGGAATGATATCTTTCAGAGATATTTTTATTTAATCAGTTTTATCCCCTTATTTCCTGTAGATAGATGAATGCTAGATGTCATAGGAATACATTCTATTTATAATACCCAAAAAACACCTCGTGCTAGCAAAAGAGCTAAGCACCCAGTCCATCTCCTTTCTGTCCCAAGATAGTTTACCCAACATCCTGCACTTGGGACCGGCATTTGCAGGTTTTAAGCCCTGGCACCTCAGTCACAATGTTGTGCACACCATTCTACCACAGTGCTTTAAAGATATGATACTTCTTGAGGAATATGATGCCTATTATTTCTGTACATTGTTCTTTGTGCATGAATTAATGTAAATCCACTAGAACAATTTTCAAAAGTCCAAAAGCCAGGGAAGTTATTACTGAATTTAATGGAAATAGATTGTTCTAGTATTATTTGTTCTATGTTAAAATCTCTGAATAATAATAATTTTTCTTTACTGAAAAACCTGCATAGCAGAGCTGATAGACAGCTTTTCCATCAAAAGACTCCTCTTTGTCTTGCTGTATCTGTCAGCATTGCCAAGTATACCATCTTCTTCTGTAGCATCCACTCTTTTGTGTTGTTACTTATTGAATTAGACATCCTGAAGGAAGACTGCTGTGTCAGATGAACCCAGGATGCTGGGTGAGTGCTGGGATGAATGTCATGCTCGCTAAGATGACTAAATTATCTTGTCGGGGCACATTACGGGATAAAGTTGAAGTCACTTCTTAGGGAATGCAGGGTGCTTTGTGCCCTTCTGCAGGGCTAAAACTCCGTGTATGTGTGTCTGTGCTTTCAGCTTGCACTGCCAAACAAATCCACGTGCCCTGTGGGCAGCGGCATTGCAAGGAGCAGGCTAGAGGCATCTAGCTCTAGATGTATGTTTGTATGGAGGGCTGTATGTTTGCCAAGGTGATGAAACCTCAGAACTGAGACAGAAAGACTTTGATATGACAACTGAGCTGATCTAATACCTCATTGCTGCTAAACTCTAGCATCTTCCTCCTATGCCTGCCTGGATGCTCCTGAGAGGTTTCACTGAGTTCCTTCAGCTCACTAAACCAGCAGAAAACTTCACTGGCTTTTCCAGTGAAGGGTCTGATCTGTAGTGGAGGCAGGAGCCTGTATGCAGCCCTGGGAGAAGAGAATGGGGACAGAGGGGGCAGCAGGATTGTCCCTTTCAACAACAGTAAGCCCTGCAATCGCTTTGACAGTGCAACTCAGCCAAACTCCAGTTACAGTCAGCCCCATCAAAATAACTCAGTGATCCAGAAGCATTTGAATGGATGTCAGTGACCATGTACAATATCCTTAGTGCTTGTTGCTAAGTCACATTTGTGCACTTATATATGCAGTAGGGTTTTCCCTGCTAATAATCTAAGGTGTGAATTTGCATATGCTGTTGGTTATGTCTTTAAAATATAATGAGGGTGATAAAAGCAAAAGTCTTGCCTGGAATTTTAAGTGAATAGTTATGTCTCTCCTGTAACCTGCATGTGCTTTCCTCATTTGGGCAGAATTAAATCTACACTATTTAAGGAATCTCCAGATGTAAATGGATCAGAAAGTAATAGCCATTTATTTCCCAGCAGCTGACAGTTCTTCCTCCCCCACCCCAGTGACACGCGGTGATTTGCAGTAGGGATTACACTCTGCTCCTTGGAAGTGGTGGCAAACAACACGATGCTGTGTTATTGCTCTCCTGCAATAACACAAGGACACGTTTAAATTGATCTCCGTTCACTCCCATTTGGGAAAGTGCTTGAGCCAATCCTGCAGAAGCCAGCAGAGCCGTCTGACTGTGGACTGACATGTTCCCACTAAAAGAATTTACGCTGTAGACATGAATGCATTTTGCTAATGGAGATTATCCTTGAACATAGGTAAAACTGTAGTATATCTGAGAGTGGGCTGGTGTGTATGGCCACCACCGACTGAGCTGTTTGGGGGAATTCACTCATCATATGCCTCTTCGAAGCACTTTACCTGGTTAACTCTGTTAGCAGTAGTGTACTGCTCTTCATTTGCAAAGAGAATTAGATTTATGAGAGAGGTGTGCCAGAGACAAATTGGAGACTGTACTGTCTGGCCAGGCATCAGTGTCCACCCATCATCAGACAGGAAAATAGTTCAGAGTGTCTCATGAATTCAAACAACCTAACAAAACTCAGCTCTGGGGGTTCACAGGCAGAGGAGCGGATGTCCCCCAGTGCCATTCCCTGTCATGGTGCCTCTCCCTTACTCTTGCAGAGCTCTCGGTGCCTGGGGAGCAGAGACTGCAGGACAAGGGGCTGCCTGGCAGGTCCATCAGCTTGGTACTGATGTGGGCTCTTGCCTGCCATGCAAGGGGGTGCGCAGGGGGCTCTCTGGCTGTCCTGTGAGCCGATGCACTGGCACAACCCCTCTAACGACCCTCAGTCCTGCCCCTCTCATACAGCCCGACACCAGTGTTCCCAGAACCCTAGGAGCCCTGGGCAGCCCTGGTTTTGGAAGCATACTCCAGAGCAAGCCACGAGCTGCAGCAGCATTGGAAAGGGTCTGGAGGAGGTGAGGGTTTGCTGCCTTCCCCAGGTGCTCAAAAGAAACGGGCATGGCTGAGTAAAGATGTAAATACTGACAGGGAATCCTTCTTGTATCGTGGGATCGTCGCAATGCATCCTTCACAGCACGAGACAGGAGTCTGCTAGAAGGATTGATGAGCGGGAAAGCCAGGTGCTGGCTGCTTCTCCAAGGGGGGAACTGTCTGCTAAAATCCATCAGAGGAAAGATGGAGAGGACACAATGGTTAAAACAGGCCAGACCAGGCGGGCTGTCTGCTATGACAGAGCCTTGGATCAGAGGCCGGCGCGCAGCTGAGCAGGCACAGCTCCAGCCACCCACTAGCCAAACAAAGCAGTGGCAAAGCCTGCACTGTCCAAGAGGCTGCGGTACATCTGTGAGAGCAGAGATGGAACTGGAGCATGGGAGCTGGCAGGCAGCTCTCCTGCGCCGGTGGGATGGGACTGGAGAGAGGGGAACACAGGGCCTCCATCCCTGCCTTGCCTAACGAATGGAGAAGAGTCAAAAGAAGCCGTGCATCTGAGCAGGAGGCCAGGAGAGCATCATCCCACAGGCTGGGCACAGCTACGGAAGGGAGAGGAGAGGAAGGAGGGAGGAAACCAGCTGCTGAGAGCCTCTTGCAGGCAATTTGATGTGAGAAGCCCTTTGAGACGAGGCACTGAGGGGTCAGCGTGGGTGCACATGACGGGCCAACCAGCTGGAGCTGCAGAATGGCTGGAGGAGGTTGTCTTTGAGATCATCTGAGCCTTAGCTACATGGTTTGCCCACCTGTTATTATTCAGCATATGTTACACAAACAGGCACAAAAGACACGTGAAGAGAGGAGAAAGAAGAGCAGACATGGTTTAAAGCCACCGTTGCTCCCTCTCTGGAGCTGTGAGTTCCTTCACCTGCTGTAGAAATGCTTGTGGCATCACTTTCTGCAAATCTGCGGGGTTTTTCTGTGCCCTCAGTTACTGCAACATGTGGGCTCTGGGCCTCAGTTGAGTAAATGAACATGTGTTTCAGTTTTAACAGCTTGCAGTGATAACACTGTCAAGATCAGAAATGGAGGAGTATGCAACAACCTGACGTGCTGTCTCTCCTCCAAGTGTTAACCCAGGGACCAGTACTACATGTGTGAACCAGCCACAGCAGACCTAGATTTTCATAGATTTCGTGAAATTCCTGTGCCAAGCACCAAACAGCACTATGTTAGTCCCAGACACTGATATAACAACACACAGCAAAATCCAAGGATATCTTACAGTGGGACCAAAAGAAAGAAACCAAAAGCTGAACAAGGCTTTATTTCCCTTCCCTCCCAAGAAACAAGCAAACAAAGGACTTTATCTAACATTAAATTAATGGGTTTTAAAAGAATAAATTGAGAGACTATTTATGCTTAATTGTCCATCTTAGAGCAAGAAAACAGCAGAGAGAAGTTGCTAATGCTGCAATCTATATGTTTCAGCATTCATCGGGTGCTTTGGGGGGTACAGTGAGTATTTCTGTGCTCCTTTTGCAATGAGTCTCTCTTTCTGCATCTGCTCCATCACGCCAAGGTTTCATTCTACACTTCTCACGGCAGGGGACTTGCTGATTACTCTCCTCTAATTGAGTTTGGGTAATGTCACTAAAAATCTCTTTTATGTCGTATGTTGCCATATATCTCATTAAACCATTAGATTTGTTCTAGACCCCTGAAAAAAGAGGCCAGGGAAAAGAAAAAAAAAAAAAAAAGAACAAAAAAAGAACAATGTGCTAATATTTTTCAAATGTTTCCAGAGAAACCGCACAGCGTAATTACAGCTGCTTTTGCATTATTTAACCTGCCTACACACCCTTGGGGCTTTGAAGAAAGTCAGACAAGATCCCAAAGAGCTGTTTTGTCACACACAGTTGTGTGTGGGATCAGGTTACTGAAGGGGCCAGAAATGTAAAAAATATTCACAAATGCAAGTTTTCCTGGGTTAGTTCAAGGTCATCTGGGTACAAGACAGTGTCAACACCAAAATCAGACCAGACTGGGAATACTCCAAAGGGATGTTAGATTGAGCTAGCCCCTTAGCACTTTACTGTTTGCTTTCACTAGTTTGCCTTTTTAGCACATTTTACATCTTGGTGTGCTTTTATTTCACGTGTAATAATACTATTTACTATAGAAACTGCTACAGCAAGTGAAGGAAACCCCTCTTTTTTAAGGAGAAAAGATACTATGTCTCTCTGCAGACTTCGCTTATGTCCACAGCCCCCCACAGCCAGCCCACTAAGGCATTCAGCGCCACTCAGACCCGCACTGTCGCTTGGGAGAACGGCACAGTGGCTGTCCGTGTCTAGACAGTGACCTCCTTGGGTTGCAGGTACAGGCACAGGCTGCGGAGGGGAAGCTTAGTGCTAAAAGTTGCTCTTGTCGCTCCTTGCACATCCAGAACTACTGTAATATGTTTTGCAGCTAAGGTCACCCCGGAGACCTGCATCCTAAACCTCTCCTGAGCCTAGCTTTGCTACCTGCAAAGTCAGACTGTAGGACTTAACACTGACCAGGAAAGGCTTTGAACAAGCTGGTGGCCTTTGCTTTGAAAAGATCACATTCACCGGTGTGTTGTGGCAACCTGCTGTAACAAACGCCAGAGACGTGACAGTGTTAATGCATGGTAATGCTCCTTCTGGTACACAGTACCCCAGCAGGTAGAAGCAGGAGCATGAATATTTGAAATTTAACTTTCCCTAATATCACCCCATTTACTTTATGTCAGACTGTGTTTATCTTCCACTGCTCACATTTAAATGTCAGAGTATCAGCATGTCTAAATTCCTCTTTTCACAGATGGAAACTGTCGATTTTTAAACACAAAAGGCACCCGGGAATGTGATGTACATATTACCCTGGCACAGAGTTTAACCTTTAAAGCCTGTTCCTTAAGAACCTGCTTTAGGATAAACCCAATCACTTCAATAAAATGATAATTTAGTGTTCTATAGCTCCTGGATCCTGAAGAAACTGTAAGTACTCTGCAAAGGATAAAAGCAGAACAGATCAGGCTCTAAATAATATTAATTAATGGCCAAGATAATGGAGGACTAAAAGTTTATGCTTCCCATGTACCTTGGGATCTTCCTGGCATGGGCAGTGCAGGACGGTAAAGTGGAGGAGGGCTCATGCAAAGCCTGCGAGGTTGGCTCTTTGCACTCATGCTTTTCTCTGTGAAAGATCAGACCATCCTCCTGGGCTCGGGGTGTGGATGTGGGTGCTGTGGAGGCCAGCACCCAGCGCTGCGCCCGAAGGGCCAGCACAGTGCTGCCCGCTGGATCTCCCCACGGAGCAGAGCAAGGACACCTACAACGGGGCAAAGTGAGAGCCAGAGGTGCTTCACAGACATATTTGGTGGTGGTGGTGATTATTCAAGCCCTTCACAATTTTAGGCTGTGATTTTGTGAAACGATTTAAGGTTAAGACAGAGATGCTGGAATTTGGGCACCTAACCTCAAATCTCGGGATTGCTGCCCCATGCACCTATGGTGTGTCGTCTCTCCCCTTGGATTCCTTCAGTCTGGGAGAGCCAAAAGAACCTCCAAGTCAGTCTCCAACCAATGCAAGATGTTTTCAGAATTTTTCTATATTTTTTGGACCCCAGTTAGAGATGTGACCATTAAAAAAATAAAATAAGGCTCGATAAATGAACATATTTCAAAAAAACAGAGTCTGCTTTGGGCATTTTGTGAAAGATGAAGGCAAATCTGCTGTTTGTGTCCCAAAATTTTGTGTGTCTTTTGGGTGACAGTGGATGGCTGTTAAAGCAGGTGAATTTGAAAGCAAATTCGATGGCAGGAGTAGAGGGACAAGGTTGCTCAGGGACATTATTTTAAAAGACAAAATGTGCTTTAGCTGAATAGTGTCCACTTGGTTGGCCCTTCACTTTACAGGGTTTGGGACATAAAACCAGTGCTTGCCACCTTGGTGTGTCATGGGGCAATGCTGGCTACAGTGTAAGCAATAATAGTGATAGTGGATAAATTTTTTTCATGTATTTTTGACGCTCAATACTCTCCAGTGGGCTTGGATCCTTCTTTGCCAAGAATAGAATTCCTGGGATTCTTTTCTACCACGATCACATCAAAATCTCTGAGCCATTAAAAGCCAATACTCAAAGGAACAAGGTTTCACTGGTTTGGACATCAGGTAGAAATCTATATGGATTCCTTTAAATTTGGTAATGCCTCCCTCCCTTCTTTAGAAAAATACATGTCTTTATTTTATGGTGGGAAAACCTCTCTCTTGCTTTCACTTATGGAGCCCTGGAGATATCTCCACCAATTACCATGTTATTAGCTCTTTTAAAGGACAAAAACAAATGGGCAATTGAGGTTTGATTGCATTACAGAATGGTCTTTTTTCGTCTGTTTATTTTTGTCAGCTATGTCTAGGTAATATATTCCAGGAAATTAGACAGTGGTGCTATCTGGGGGCAAGTTTAGCTTAGATAGGTCTGCACAGGCTTTTTGTCTCAGCTCTATGGAAACCCTCTGGAGTTTCATACTCAGCCCTGCCCCGCCTGCCCGACTTGCCCTTGCTTTCATCTCTGCCAAATTCACGGCAAAGTTGTATTGAGAAAATGCAGTTTCGCAAGCTGTGGGAGAAGAGCTGCTCACATGCAAGAGTGAAAACAAGGTCTGGGATCATTCCTAAGATCTTTGCATTATAGTGGGCAAATTGCTTCAGAGTCTCTCCCAGCACCTTGGCTCCTATCCTGACCACTCCCCTGCACCCATCAGCCCCAGCCAAGGAAAGGCTGTTGCACCCTCCCATGCTGCTTTTGCAGTGGGCTTTAAACTTTTACATAGACTGGAGGGAGGCTGACTCTAGCAAGGCTCATGAGAACAAGTAGGCAGGACTGGCACCATTCATCCCTTACAGATAAGTGTGCTAAACCAGCACACTGCATTTTCCACTGATCCCTGAAAAACGTCCTGTAACCATTTCTTGATGTCTATGTGGCACAAGTAACTGCTCAATTAAATTGCAATTAAATGGTTGTTTGATATCCTTCATTAGAAGAAAGGAATTTGGCAGGAAAAGGTGAAGAATGTGTAAAACACTCTACTAATTGCATTACATTTCATCCTCCAACACTGTAACCTTCCCCTTATAATTACTATAACCCTGAGCTGGAGGTTTCGTGGGCTGAACGGGATGAGTAGGAGAGAGTATAATGCTGCTGAGGAAGCAGTCTGTTACGGTGGTGCCAGGAGAAGGGCTGGGTAGGACACATGCCCCGGGTGTCATGGTGTCGCTGAAATGCAGTTGTCAGCACAAGAGCAAGCTCTGCCTGCACACAGCTGCAGCCACCAGATGCTACGTAAGCTGATTTGCTGTGTAATTTTATGGATCTTCTTTAAAATATGGCTGTCGGGCAGTGATAAGCCTACAACTTTATCTGCAGAAGAGAGTTGTTATTTATCTAGATCGATTGGATTATAAAGTCAGGACCTTTAATTAAAAGAGTACCGTAATCCAAAATCAAAATAATACAAGCTGATGCCCAGCACATGGAGTGGGTCTTCCTAAAAGCAGCTGGGCTCTGTCTGCTACCAAAAGTCCATTCACGCTGTTAACAGCTTCTGTCCAACTCCATATACTGACTGGATTTTTAATAAGATCTTTGAGATTGAATTCACCAGCTCACATTTGTGTACGCTCAGCAGATGGCTTTATGAAGATGTCATAGCAGCTATTCCACAAATCCCACTGGAAGTCACCCCAAAAAGGTGATTTCCCCCCAACCCCTAAGTGCTTTAGTGCAGGGGGAGCGGTGTCTATTCTAATTTCCCAGCAATGGTTTGTCTAAAGGGGGCAACATAAAAGAGCAAAACCGACTGCAGCCCATCGGGAGAGCTCCATCCCGGCGCAGAGCTGTCTGCCCACTGCTCATGCTCTGTCCTGACATGGGCAAATCTTACAGGGGGACAATAGCAAATCCTTGACCCCCTCTGAACATCACGCTGGGATTTGAAAGCTGGACTGCTAATGTTCACAGCAAAACAAACCAATGCCTTGCTTTTAAATAAGGAATATAGTGTATTTTTTAACTTCTCTTTTTTGAGCAGCTGGAATATTTTAGACAGCTTCTTCCCTTTTCCTCTTTTTTTTTTTTTTTTTTTTTTAATTAATATAAACATTACTGAGGAAATTTCAAGCTGATTAGTTAGAGTCTGGTAAAGTAATAAAGTGACTGAGAATCATGTATGAAAGCGGAATTCCCAAATCAGCTGCAGTTGTGGGGCTGCCGAACTGCTCCGAGGTCCCAGGACGGGCGGGAGCTTTGCAGTGCCCTTGGCTGGGCCGGCAGGAAAAGGTCAGGGACTTCGCTGCGGAGGCGAGAAGCAATTCAGGTTGAGGTCACTGCAAGAAGCTTTAGTTTCCCCTGAGCACTGAGCAATGCAAAAAGCCAGCAGTGAGTGCTCACAACGCCCAGCTGATCCTGGTGGAACAAATAAAGCCTCAGACTCTTTTGCAAGATGAAGGCATCGTGCAGCCGGGGACTGCAAATGAGCCTGCTGCTTTCTTTGTCAGGTTGCAATCCTTCCCTCTCCTCTATTTCAGTCCTCCCCTCCCCAGCCCTACAATTTGTTTGCTTTCCCTTCTCTTCACTTTTTTGTAGGTCCAGGCTCAGGCGGGGAGTGTGCTGCCTTCCAGATGCTGAAATGGATTACAGGATTAACTCCTCCACTGGCTGTTCAGCCGCACGGAGGCTGGAGGTCAGGGAAGTTATTAACTCACAGCCTTCTCCATTTGCTCATTGAGTAGGGGCTGGAGCTATTGACTTAGCAGATTCATTGGGATATTGCAGCCATATTACAGCATGCATTTCTGTAAGCAATAAATCAAGATACATCTTTTGATGTCTCTTGTTATCAAACGCAAAAGAAACATATGCTGTATTACAGATACGTACACGTGCCAAGGGAAAAAATGCAGCATGTGTGAGATGCTCCAGCCTTCCCAGTAGCAGGGTGCCAGCTCTGAGACTCATGCCCGCAGGCCAGGGGACCATGGCATTGGCCTTGGCCATGTGTGACACACTGTGAGGCAGTGCTCCCACCCAGGGGCCCGTGGGGAGGCGGGTGGCCCCCTGGGTGCTGGCTGCAGACTTGGCCCTGGCAGCCGTTCCCTGCCTCCTTCCGTGCAAGGGTGACAAGCCAAAAGGGAGGTGCAGAGCCCGTGACCATGATAATCATGATGACAGCACATTGGGTAGGTGGGAAGCCAGCTGGCTTGGCACAGGGGGCAAAGCATTAAAGGTTTTAAGCAAAAGTGCTGGTGCTAAGGCAATCCAAGTGGAAGGACAAGCCTGACTGCTGGCTTGGAAAAAAATGTGTTTTCTAAAGCCCTGCAACCTGCAGCATGGCCATGTAGCACAGCCACCGCCTTCAGCCCTCGTGGGCTGCCCAGGACTCTGAAACAGCCCAGGAGCAGGCGTGTGTCCCAGGCTGCAGCTGAGCCACCTCACCAAGCTCCGCAAGGAGACACGGCCAAGCAGCAAAGATGGTTCCTCTCAGCCACAAAAAGGGCCAGCATTTCCCCCCGAAGATCATATGCCTCAGAAATCATGCACAGAGGAAGTCTTTGCTGGTACACCATCTCAAGGGTACACCCATCTGAAGGGAAGATGGACGCAGTGGTGTTTTCTTCCACAGCCAGATGAAGCAGTGCCTGGCCGTCACCAGCTGGGCATCACCAGCTTTTAACCTGCTCCAGCACAACAAGCTGCACCAGGTCCAACCTGGGTTTAAGGAACCGTCCAGAGCTGTGGTGGTTTGTGGCTGACCAATAAACAGAGCCACAGAGTGGGACAGTGACATGGCAGAACAGTGCAAGGAGTAAACCATTCCCTGGGGAAGTTCAAGTAACAAGGAACCCTTTGAATCACATGGATGATGATAGCTTGATTCCAACTGATTAGTGCTGGCAAAGCAAGAAAGCTATGTTGTTCTACACTGCATCTCCTCCTTTAGAGGAGAGGGGTAAGATACCCTTTCAAATGTGTCTTTGTGGAATAAAACTCTTCAACATTTCTAACTCATGCCATTGCTAGGAAACGCTAACAAATTTCTGTCTTCTCATAGCTGCAAACAGGCATATTCTTGTGGAAGGCAGATTTTTTTGAAGATGAAATAGTTTCAGATGTAGCCTTTTGGCTTTCAAGTTACTGGGATGGACAATATGCCTTAGAGACAATAGAAGGATTTTCTGTGCATCTGGAATTTGGCTTTAACATGAACTTTATTCTGCAAGGAAGATGGATTTTATTGCTGTACAGTCCAGAGCATAAGCACATGAATAAAGAAGCCCCACCTATGGCAACTTCTGGACTCTTGAAGGCAAAACCCTCTGCAGCAGAAGATGCAGATACCTCTGGATGATATCAGTGGCTTTCTGATTCCCACTCATGCTGTGAAGAATACTGAGATGATGGAAATTGGCTGCCTTGGAGAGGCAAGTGTCCGCAGAGGCAGAGATGGGAGAAGGGCTGGCTCAGCTCGGCCAGGCAGTCCCAGAGCCCGAGTGCTCAGCAGCTAGCACAGTGAGCCGAGCCTTCCGAGGAGAGCCAGGCCTTTTGCAAGAGTAGGGTTTAACAGCAACATTTTCAGTTTCCATTGGGCTACAAGTCGTACATAACCTCACTGACTGAGAAGTGTTTTGGTTTCAGTAAATTAATGTCTATACTGTCTGCTCATCTGCTCTTGAAATGCAAATTCCTATTAGTAAAATATACCATCATATGCTTATTTAACAATAAAAATAGGGATTTTTGACTCATTCTCTGTCTTCAGTCTAGACAGATTGTTAAATATCATGTTTTATTTTTATGTTTCTAGTATTACTTATGTGGCAATGTGAATCAACTGGCTATAAATAAAATAAGATGGAAATCAGAAGTGTAATTCTAACTATCAGAGTGTGAGGTTCAGGAACAGCCTTTTAATGTGATTAATGAAGTAAAAATCTAACTAGTTTGAAGATGGAAGTTGATAAATATAAGAGAGTTACGTGACGTACTTGTATACGGAGCATCATGGGAGTGTCCTTTTGAGCTGGTGCTGTTTTGTAATCAATAAAAACGTAATTTGTGTAATATGTTCAGGGAAGCCACTTGCTACGGCTTTTTTTAAGGAAATTCTGCACAAGAGCATAGAAACATCCCGCCAAGGGATGCCTAAGGCTCTGGCAAAGCAAATGGGTTTGGAGCAATTGGTGATCTCCTGGGAGAAAAAGTAACTGATGTGTTTGTGAGGGTTGCTGTCCTGCTGTGCTTCTTCCTGAGCCACCTAAACTCATGAGAATTGGTGCTTTACGGTTTGGCTGAGCATGGACAAAATCTGGATAATATGAGCTGACTTGGGCACCCTTTGAAAATCTGTTTGCCTATGAGTAATCCTCAGGTAACAGGTTGGCCAGAGAACTAATCCCTAATAAGGATTTAAGGTTGCAAACTGGTACATCCCTACATGACTGTTCTCCTCTTGGTGTTATTTGTCCGCACAGAGTTTTTTCTCGAGAGAGATACTGAGGTGTAGAGGGATGTAATAACATTTTGGATTTCCTATAAAATTTTTGAAAGCTTTACTTTGCCCATGAACACCCATAGACTGTGGACTCATTATAGTCAGGAGCACAAGACATGAAAATGTCTGTGTCTCCCGGGCACCTCCAGACCTCTCCACCAACCATGAGGGGTGTTGCAGGAAAAACAGCCTCTCCTTCTGGAGCTGTTGGTGGTTACAGTGCCAGGAGGAGGAAATAACAGCTCGTTAGCAATCAAGGAGAATTGAGAGAACCCATTTAACCCCTTCTGTGCATCAAGGCAGAGACACAGGGAGATGAGACTCGGGAGGTTCAGGGCCCATGATGAGATGCTGGCAGAGGGTGGATGGTAGAGGGAAGAATAAGTGGAGCAGGTAAGATTTGGGTCACAGTTTGAGATCCAAAGACATGGTGCTGAGCATCCAATGGAAAAGAGTCTACAGAGTTAAAAACACCTCATTCTCACATGCACCTGATAAATAAAATAAAATTTCCAATGCAGAGATCATCCAAGACCATTTTCCAATAAGAAATAAACCTAGGGCTTAGAAAATGCACACACACAAAGCAGATGAAACTTAAAAGCATTTTCCCAGCACAGTAGTTTAAAAAAAAAGGTGACCTTTACAGAAAGCCAGTGAGAGTTCATTTGCAGTAAAAAATAAATAAAAAAATCAGCTGGGTTAATCCAAAAAGCCTTACGTCCCACACACTCTTCTGCCATCGTTTAGTACTCTTTTTAATAGGTGTTTCAGCATTAGGATTTAAAAATTCATTTTCTTTTAGAGCTGGACTAAATGGCAGTCAAGGGCTGAAACATCCTTTTCCATCCTCCTCTCTCAGTGGAGCATCGTCAGAGATAGCAGCTGCTCCCTGCCCTTTCCTTGTACATCACTTTCATCCTGATGAAGTTGAAGGTCTCATTGGCATCCAGGTGGTAAAAGGGAAGAGGTGGAACATTTCCCTCACTTCCCTCTCCCAAAGGTCAGCTCCAGAGCTGAGAAAAGTATATTGATTCTGTCCAGGACCTCTTTAAATTGCAAAAATATGCCAACCTAGAGCTTTGCTCCACACGTGACAGTGCCCTAAGCAGATGTTAGAACAGTGCAGAAAGATGTTTTCTTCCTGGGCAAGTCCTCTGTTGTCTGTGGTGAACCTTTTGCTCACTCCCTTCAGGAGACCCACTCTTGGTGCCTACATGCATCAGCCATTTATGTGTTCCACAGTCCTTCACACTGTGGGATAAAGAAAATGTAAAATACGGACATCTGGCACAGACCTTAGAGATGTTTGTAGCCGTGAAGGTCTCTTGTCCCCTGCTCTGAGCTGTTGCCCGGCTGTTCTGGTGTAAGCACTCCATCCTCCCCAGGAGCAAACCAAGAACATTTATCTTCTGTGGGAAAATATCATCAGCATGGAGCAAAACTGTTGTAAAATGACTGCTTTCAGAGTCTCTGAGGCCATGGTCCGTCTGTCTGCCTCTTTCCTGATATAAAGCATATTTGTGTTTAAAAGGACAATGGCTAAATTAAAATGCCAGCCTCAACAATTAGGCTATTATCTTTACAGATAATACACAGAGTGTCCTTGCCTTTAAAAGATCAGGAGAGAATGATACATATGCCTTTATTTTCTTTTCTTCAGTGCTGTCAATTCACGCAGCTTGAGGTTCTTCACATGAAGCATCAGCTGCTGGTGGCATGTGATGTGGTGACGGTCTCATCATTAAAAAATAACTTGGTGAAAAATAAAATGCAAGCTCCAGGTGAGGGACTGAGCTGGGAATAAGGCTCCTGTGCATCACCTGCTGGCATCCTTGCAGGTAAGGCCTGACAAACCAGAGGAATCTGGAATAATCCTGGTGTGGTCCAAGGAATTACAGCAGGGAAAACCCAGCAGGAGATGAGGAAGGTGCCACCCACACAACACAGCCCCTGCTCCCACATGCACGCCAGCACTCCCGGGGCTGGCAGACCTATATGGAGAGAGCTCACAGAGTGCTGACTGACCCTGCAGCCTACAGAGTCTTTAAATATGATCATCCTTGATGACTGTTACAACTTTTATTAATTTTAAAAGCTTTCTGATCTCTTCCAGTTAAGCTTTAATTACTGTTCTTCATTACCAACCCATAGGAAGATCAAAACCAGTTTAGAGGAAGAGGCTTTTTATTCCTTACCAACCCTGCCCCCTGTCTTCACTGGGGATTATATTTCTCCACTTTGCACATCCATTAAGTATAAAGCAGCAGTCAGCGAGCAACATCTACAGAACCGTATTCCCATTGCCTGTGGCAGGATGCCAGACACAGTAAATATGACTTTAAGGTTGTGCAGTTGGTCTTTTGAGCTTTTACAGTTTTTAGCTGGAGGGGAAAAAAGGAAAAAAGAGACCAGCTGGTGCAATTACTCGTTTTCAGTTGCCAGTTATGCAACAGGCAGGTACATGGATAATGCTTTAGACCCTTCCTATTTGGTGTGAAGGCCACTGCCACCTTCATCTTACAACAGCAAGAAGTGGCCAAAAGATGTCACAGGTTGGGGGACTCATTGGTTGCTTCATTTGGAATGCTGAATTACTTTTAAAGGGTCAGATTTCCTCCATCAGTGGCTCTGACATTTGGCTTTCTCTTTGCACCTCTATACAACCACCCATACATCTGTCAGCTCTCCAGAAGGCAACTGGGGCGTGTTGTAGCTCACCAAGAGCCACGTGTGAGAGCTCACCCGTGCACAACATGCTGGTCACTCCTGTGTGTGCCAGGGGTGGGCTGATATTCAGCTGGCTGACCCGATCTGCCAAACTGACCTTCAGCTCTGGCTGTGGTGTTTAAAGCCTGAGGATTGAAAACTAAATCTAACAACTTCCCAAATTCCTAAACAAGCCACTTGCTGTCCAAAGGGCTGGAGAACTGAGATGCTGCTGTACTTCTGCAACTCCAGTGAACAGCAAGACAGCAAGACACTATTATTCTCAAGTGTGATTTCTGCAGTGACTTGTCTGAGATTCAGAAATCTTTCGCTGTTCTCCGGCTGCTGTAAGGTCTCTTGACAAGGAGTCACAACTCTCTTCTCTAGGTTTCACCTCAGTCCAACAGCAACTGCAGTAAAGAGAAAAACAAACAAACTCAGAAGTGTGCTGAGCAAATGAAGGGGAAATAATTTTTACAGAAAGTCTAAGCAGTTTTGCAGAGCTCTTTTCAAGTGCATTTACTGAAATTTCCCCAGAGCCTTCCTAATGTAACTACTGTTGGAAAGATCCTAACTAAGAGAAACAGCTCCTGCTGAGTGATAGTCCATAGCTTTATTTGTGGAGATCAAAGAGAATAAAACAATTACTGTAATTTTCAAGGAATAGTTTTTTCCAGGGGCACAGGAGATGAAGGCTGTGAAAATGGGTCCATGTGTGTTCAAGTAATGGGTAGGCATTTTGGTCTTTAATTTTTTTGCTGGCAGAGGGAGTCACCTCCTATTCAGGGATATACTAATGCAAATATAAAGCAACATTTTTTTGGCTTTATAGAGTGCTCACGGTTTTAGAGGTTTGTGGTTGTGTGAAAACCATGTGATGCAGAACACAGACTGCAGCCTGGCAGTGGGACCTTACTGGCTGGCGGGGGACAGGAAACCTTCACCCTCACATCTCCCTGGATCAGGCCTGATTCAGTCCTGTGCTCATTTTTGGGGTCCCAAGAGACAAATCCTGACGAATCAAATGCTGCCACCGTTGCATCTGCAAGTGAGCATCCAAGGTGGTGGTGAGAGCTGTGACCAATGTGTGCCCTGGAAATTAGGTTGTGTTACCCTCCCTAGACATGCAGGGGACAATCCTCAGACTCGGGGGCAATCCTCGGACTCGCCCTGCTCTTGTCTCAGAGTCTAAAATGACCATACAATTGGTCTGTGCATGGCAGCTTCTCTCCAGAAAAACAATTGTCCTTTATCCGATTACATCGTAACATGTGATTTAGAGATGATTCATCCCTTTTATTTGAGCCTGGACTTTGCTATTATGTTGCATTTTAGCCAAAAATTATTAGGAATGTTGATATGTCTACAGAGGGACATTTTCTGAAAAAAAAAATCTAAGAACTTTTAAAATGAATGAGTATACAGAAAATATTTCTTTGGAACACAAATGGACTTAATTTTGTTTCTCTTAATGCATTTTGGTGACAAATCACAACAAACCACATTAATGTTCTCTGTAATTCTGTCCACAGAGAAGTGAATGCAGCTGAATGGATCCTACTTTAAATTCCAGCCTTCAGTTAATCCAGGTTAATTTTCGCATGTAAACAAGCCCTAAATTAGAATTTTTTTTAAAAAAAAGGAAGAAACAAACCCCAGTTCAGTTACAACAATGATATTCTCAGCTTTGAGATCTGCAGATCTGGGAGGCTGTGTCCCACGTTGCCTTTCACAGAACGGGGTACGTGCGGGGAGTGTTTAAAGGCTCTGCCTGCTCTGTCAACGGCACAGCCAGCCCCTTACTTCTACTTCACCCGCTTCAGAGCAGCTCAAAGCCAAAAGCAGAGGCAAGGTTGGCAAGTCTGTCATGCAGAAACCTTCCTACGACTTCAGGTGCCAGAAAACATGAGTGTTAGAGCAGACGTGGGAGAGCGGCACTGTCTGGAGATAACTGCATGTGATCGAAGGAGACGTGTATCAGGAGTGAAGTAGGAAATCCCCTTCTTTTGCGGGAGCCCTACAAACTTACAGCTCTGAAATCTTCCTCTTGCCATAGGAGATGAATAAATGGACTGTACAAGGCATACTCACAGATGTGTGAGGACAGAGGCACAGCAGCCCCCTTGACAGGAGGTGGGCAGCATCACATCCCAGGTTGGGAAATGGAGGTGGCACGTGTGAGACAGCACATTCCCCGTGGGGCTCAGTCCATTACAGGATGAAATGAACCCGACAGCAGCAGTGACTAAAGGGGAGCAGCAAATTCACTATCAATGCTAATGAGAGGAGAAAAATGCCAAAGCCTCTTGCTACAAAATGGGTGCCCACATACAGTCACGGCCCTGGGAAAAGTGTTAATTTGGCACATGTCCACTCATTTGAGAAAATTTTGTATAATGAAATTCTGGCCAGCAGTCACGGGTATCACTCAGAGAAGCTTGTCTCTGCTAGATGAGTGAAGATGTCTCGGTGAGCTGCTGTCAGAACAGCAGCTGAGCGGACTCTGGGACACAGACCTGGAAGGGCTGAGGATGCTCTTCACCAGCACGTGTCATCCAGAGAAAGAGTCTTTAGTGCCATCAGCCAATAAGCAAAGGATACAAACATTTTAAGATATCACCTACGTACTGCAAAAGGCACTGATCATTTGTTAAGGATGGGAGAGACTGATATACTCAAGAAGAGAAAACTTTTCTATCAGAATGTTTTTTCGTGTAAATCTGCTGTTGCACAGTCTGGAAGCAAAAATCCTCATGGAAAGTGCTGACCAAATGTAATTTTCATAGAGGAATAAAGAGGAAAAAAAGCAGAATTTATCTTATGGGTGGTTAGCTAAAAACATCAGTGCCCATTACTAATAAGCAAAGATCTCAAAATCATGTACAACACTTTCTTAAGAATTTCAGTTTGGTTTTTGTTTTGTTTTCAATTAATTTCCATTAAAATTTCATTTCCCTGTTATTACCATTTATCGAGTTTATATTGTTCTTGTGCAGTTTTCTGTAGGGACAAGAGTCTCTCTCAACCATTTCCAGACAGAATATTCATTATTTAGTTGAATGGACTGAAAAACAAAAACACCCCGCCATGGCCAGGGCCACACAGTTAATGCAGTAACTCAGCTGGGAGTGGATCCAAGCCATGGTGCTCGGTCTCTGCTCTCATTGCTAGGACAGACTCTTCCCTTGAAGGCAAAAGGGGAAATGAAAGTGATTGTAGGACACTCTCCAGGGCACAATCACAAACTAAATAGGCTTTGTTTATGTAGACAGCTTTCTAAAAGTCAAACCGTTGATAATGGGGGATCTTAATATCAGGCTGTTGTCTGGGATAACCACAGTCAACTCGCTGGGGACTGCTCTTGGAGGGCGTACAGCATGCTGTATTTACACTGATACTCCAGCAGTCAAGATCAGAAGCAGTTTTGGACTCAGTCCTAGGAAATGAGCCAGGTATGATAAATAAGATATATTCTGGGGAATATGTAGGGCCAGTGAGTTACAGAGGCAGGCTTGGTATCAGGGCTGTCTTGCCTCTCACCGTTCCCACTGGGAGCACAGCCCAGTGCGGTCCAGATGGCTTTGTAAATCCTGAAGGAGTCTCCCCAGAGCATCCAAGACCCGCGTCCTCCTCTGCCATCCACAGCAGCTTTCCAGGCTGCTGAGCCAACTCAAGACGGAGCTGACTGGGTGTCGTTAGCGGACAGAGGGAGGCAAATAGCCTCATTTGGGGTTAGCTCATATACGCATGACTTGTTGTTTGAAAAGAGACCTTGAGCTTTGCTGAACCCGATGTACTCATATTTAATTTTCACTTTCCCAGCAGAGATACACCCACATTTCTCTGAAGAATTACAGTTAGTTTAATCCAGGCATTTGTTGAATAACTTCACTTCTTATTGCCCCTGCTTTAGAGCATCTGAGAGAATAAGCCAATCTGGAAACACACCACTTTTTGTTCTCTCTTTCCTAAGGGAACTTTATATTATTAATGTTTTGTCATACGTATCTGGAAGTTGTGGAAAATGTTCACTATCTCCTGCATTCAGGGCTTCTAGAACCAAAGTTTTATCACCCAAAACAATGTGCCAGAAAGTCAAATGCTGATGTCAGCCAGAAAACGGGGAGCAGAGACAGTGTTGGTAATTCAGGGGACAAGGTGGGCATCAAGAACAATAATAGAAAGATATTATGAACAAATGATTCATGAGAAAAAAAAAAAGATTAAATGTCCTTATGCTGCTAAGTAAATATTTACCAACGACTAATAGCTTTGCAGAAGATCTGTTAATGTCAGATTTGTTAATAATAAGAAAAGAGTAATACATATAATGAATATTACTCAAAAATACAAACTTGAATAAGTTCCTTCCTAAGCAAGGACATTACTTTTCCATTTTCCTTGCAGTTTATGAAGATAAACTCAATGGCCAAGTTAAGAAGAATCTTAGAAAAGAAACACACTCCATAAATCTTAAATTGTTGTCATTAAACCCAAAACACACATCCATTTTAAGTTTACATTGAGCCCCACCCCTTCTCACCTCCCAGACAGTGGTCTGATGGAGCTGGAGCCTGGCCACCCAAATATAATCAGTCACCCACAAAAGACAGGAAAAAAAAAAAAGTTTTTAGTGCTGATCAGCAAATCCTGCTATAAATGTGATTTCATTAAAGCTCTTCCACTCAGTGACTATGAAAGTCCTGCCGTGTCCCTGTGAATTTTCAGACTAAATACCTCCTAGCAAGTGAAATGCATACTGAAGTAATAGATTAGCAGTTCTTAGCTTCCTAAAAGGAAAGCTGGTTTGTAGATTTTTCTATATATTTAAGAAAACTACTTTTAGATCCCTCTTCCTATTCACACTCGGGCTTTTAATTTCTAGTTCACCATCACTCATCGCTCTGCTTGGGCTTGGTTCTTCTGAGAACATTTGAGGGATTCATCCTCCATACTTGTAAATTATATGGGGCTTCATTTTTTTTTAAGAAAAGGAGAATAAAAGTAAAGATCTAGAAGGGTTGCGTAGGGTTGCTGGTTTGGTTAGTCTGAGTCTTGAATTCTGGAAAAAGCACTGACCATAACCTGAAACTGAGACTATTTGTGAAAATATTTAATGCTGTTTTCCCCAACGCGTCCTTGCCACCATGGCCTGAGCTACGCTCTCGTGTGACCCTGAGCGCTCGCTTGCTGTCACCCAGCTCAGCTCCCCTCGGCTCAAAGCTGCCTGTTCACACAGGCTTCGAGCACTGAACCTTTCTGATAGGAAAGAACATCTCGGCAAAGTGTGGCAGCTCAGCAAAAGCCATTTCCAAATGACTCACTGCAAGGTGCTCCAGGAGGTGAGAACTTGCATGGCGCAGATTATCAGCTTTCTCTCCTGCTGACTAATTCCCCGGTATGAAGTGAAATTCTCAGACCATATTGTGCTTTTGATTAGCGCTGCCAGAGATAGGGAAAGCAGCAACATGTCCAGACACTGGCAGCAGATTTCAAAGACACAAACTCATAGAAACTGCCTCCAACAAGAATGGTTCTGCCTCCAGTAATGAAACTCAGCTTGAGCTCTCCCTCCTCACTCCCCTGTCCAGGGGCAGCCCTGTCCCAACATGTGCACTCTCTGACTTCAGGAGTTAAAAAGCCAAATGTAATAAACCCAAACTGAAGCTTTTGCCACCTCCTTCAGATGACCTTCCCATGGCTTAACACAGCAGCGTATGGCCTTGCTGTCCACACAGGAGGTGGGGGTGCTCAGAAAGCCCGGGACAGGGACTGGTTTGCCCAGGACATGGACTGGTTTGCCCTGGTGGGAGCAGGGACTACTTTAGGAGTGCTTTTCAGAAGAAATGCTCAGCTCTGCAAAGGAAAATACTTTCCAAGATTATCATGTGCTGAAATACCCACCTACCCAAGTAATTGCTTTCAAAGATTTTTGTTCTTTTTTTCACAGTTTGAAGACAATGTGAACAGCATGGATTACAACCTGAGCTCAAGTTTAAAATGGAAATTAAACATTTTTCTACTTCCACTTGCAAAGACTTTCAGGCTCATGCTTTATATATGTTTTACATATCTGCACATTTTATATCTTGCCAAAAAAAAAGCAGCTTCTTAAATATCCCTCCTTTATGGGGCAAAACTTAACACAGTCACTGGGGCTTCAGTGAATTTCTCTTAAGTACCGATGCAATGGATGAGGAACACTTCCTATTTACTAATGAATTATTAATATGACATGCTGAGAAAACAAAAAAAAACCTTTAGAGTCAGTTTGCTGACTGTTTTATCTGGCACAGTTTTGTTATTGGAGCCTGCCAGGGTCAGACTGTGGTCGAGATGACCACACTCACCTTTGAGAGGCCTCTGAAGGAAATACAGACAGGCCAAGAGGGAAACTATTTAGCTAAAATACAAAGTCCTCAGCTAATTTATGCAAATATTTATGCAAATATTTATGCACAATTTATGCTAATGTATCCCATGATGTTGATAGACTCTAGCCATCCATCATAAATCTCAGGCACTGGCTGGCTGCACGGAGCCCGTAAGGAGGGTGGGTCGGTCTGATGGGGCTCCGTGCCAAAACAAGGATCTTCCCAGGACGTCTCAGCACAGGATCAAGGCCCCAGTTTGTACCAGACAAAATCCAAAACAGGCCTGAGCTTGTTCAGACAAAATCCCTGCTTTCTGCTCGGCCTGCAGATGTACATTTTGGCTGCAGAAAAAGCAGCTGAAGGGAAGACTTTGTTTTCAACTACAAAGTTGGAAAAAGCTGGGAAAATGAAGCTAACGAAAACTGATGGCCTATCGTTCCAAACCGCAGCAAACCTCCGGGCTCCATGCAGAGAAAGCAGCGGCCTTGGGTGATAAATTGATTGTTTTCCTGTTAGCTATGGAATTTGTTAGCGTTGTAAAACTGCTGTCCATGCTGAGGACTCCTTCTGTTATTCTCTTGAACCAAGAGAATAATAAAAGGCTTCTCTGGAAATTCTTTACATCTCCATTTTAAACAGATGGCTGCTGAACTCCGTAAGGTCAGCAGTACACTGTCTGATTATCACCACGTGACTCCTTTAAGCAGAATAAATTAGAAAAAGGCAAAAAACCCCACCAAAAAGACAGCCCAAGACTTGCTTTCTGCAGAAGAGCTTGGTGCAACCACACATGGATTTCAATTTTGAAGAATCACAGGACACACTTCCCTGACTGATAGCAATTGTTGGAAAGCAAAAATAAACGCATGTGACTCATCATTCACGCAGGTCTAGGGGACAGAGCACCATATCCTTCACGTGGGAAGGCAATTTGGTGAAGGAGACTCAACAAACTGAAAAGACTTAATCATGATTCAGTGCTGTGTTCCCACACACTTACAGTGGGACCCACGCTCACGTGCCAGGTGTTTGATTTGGAAGGAAGACACGCTCCCTAAATAGACACCAAGATGATGTTTGGATGAGCATAAGGGAATCTAATAAGACAAAAGTATATAAAAAGAAAATAGCTAAGTGGAATTTAAAAGTCAAAAGCTGAAAAGTCTTTAAAGAGAGAGAGTATCTTGTCTTGCTAGCATGAGAGGAGATTTTCTCCTGGTAAATGTCAGTGTAATTTCATTTACCTACTGGAACTAAACCAGTTTATTCCAGTGAAGGTCTCAACAACCAGACTGCTTTCCCTTTTTAAATAATGCAAGAGCTATCTTCGTCCATGCCTGTACAAAGACCTGCCAGCAGCGGGAAGGGGCCTGGCAGTACTGGGTAAGGACAGTATTGGTTTTGTTTCAGCAGCTCAGTGCCCACGTTGCCAAGCCAGACCCCGACAAGGCACTCGCCAGTTCCTGCTTCCAGTCCTTCTGCCTGGCAGCACATGGCAGGCAGCTCCTTGCCAAAACAAGTCCTACCACGGCGCGGCTTTGGACCAACACTGCCACTGAACTTCCTTATTAACCAGCCTGGTGTAATGAGAGGGCAGCAGATCCCAACCATTGCGAATCAGCTGCCTACCGCCGTAGGGGATATGGCAGCTCTGGCTGGGGCGGGAGAGGAGAAAGCAGGGATTTCAGATAATTATTCTTAACCTCCAAGCATCCCTACGATGCACACTGTCAGTTTGACATCCCTGCTGTGGTGTAAGCAGAAATGTCCTCGCTTTTCTCATTGCCACATGGTCCTGGCTCACCACTGATGAGAAGACTGACACGTCAAGGGGTGACGGAGGTAAGACAATCTCTACTTGCCGTTCCCCTCCCTTTTGGCCCAGACTTGATGCTCACCGTTAAAGTCTGATCTCTTTACCTGTGTCTGGTTTTAATCAAACCTGTCGGCACAGAGACCCTGACCTTCCGAAAAGCCTCCAGTCCCCGCACTGTAATTAAAATGATTTGTCTAATGCTGCCCCATCAGGACGGATTTCAGGAAGGAGCAAGTGCAAACTCCCAGAGCTGGTGGAAAATGCAAATAAGTGGAGCGTCAGTCTGGCACAGATAGCTGTCACTCAGACTGATCTCACCTGCTGGAAGGATCTAAGCAAACATGGTCTGCCTCCAAGATACAAGGCTGGGAAATAAAGCTTTAAATGGTGTTTTCATACATGCCGGAATGGCTCAATTTATGCTTTGTTTTGTTTGTGAAATAGCTGGTTTTTAAAATGAAATGCTAATACTGCTACAAATAATTAATGTTATCTGACTCTATCAAATTCTAGGAGGGGGTGATTAGATCCAAAACAGCAGAGACATTTCTAATCTCAGTGATATGAGACAGTATAAAAACAATGCCTATGTTCTTAGATAACCTTTGCTCTCAGTCTTTTGCTGAACATCAGTGCTCCCAAGGCTAGCGTATGTTTATTTCTTAAGCTGAAATGTAACACTTTGCCCATATGTTGATATTAAAACAAAAATTTCACTTCTGAACTCTTTAATCTTTTTATTCATGTGTTCTGTCGCTCTCAGACAGGGATTGTGAGTACCAGACACTGCCTTATATAAAATAATTGACTGTATTTTTTCTCTTCTGAACTAATTCACCACATTTTCTGCCTATCTATCATCTAGATGAATGCACTGTGTTTTCTATCTATCACCCTGCTAAGGTACTCATCACTGGGGTATGCGGCCAGCAGATAAAAAGTATAATGATGCTATATTAAATAAAGAAAATCGATGTTCCACTCTCAGTAAAACCAAGCCAAATTCTAACAAGTGGGTCGCCACAAGGAGAGTTTGGCCCTCCCTTTCAAGCAGACAGCTCTTCTGAAGCAGCTCTCCCAGCCTGTGGTATTCATAGGCCTTTCCTTATGGTACTGTATGGCCTGGGAAAACCAGGATTCATCTCCTGTCCACCCTCTGCCCCAGCCCTCCTTGCTGGGGCTCATGCAGCCTTCCCTGCTGATGCCCAGGATGAGCCCAGGACTTCTTGTCCCTGTCACTGTGGACCTGGAGACCCAGGTGCTGGACTCGGGTGAGCCAAAAGAAGACTTGAAAGCCATGAGATTTAAGAGCCTGGCGTCTGGTTTCTGTGCCTTGAATGGCTCAGACCTGGCCAGCATTTGCCATCAAGTTCTCCTTGGTCAGAGTCTGGGTTAGAAGCTGCATTTCAGAAGGGCAGACCCACAGCTTTGAGGGTTATTAAATGACTCTGGAAGCTGGATCATGCAAACAGCAGTAAATATGACAAAACTACATATACTGAAGAGGTTTTGTGAATATCAGCGTGATTCATAGAGGTAAGAAAAGCAACTCAGAATCCTCAGATGCAGTATTTCTTGGATGTAGAGTAGTGCACCAGTTAGGGTCGTTGGTGTGAATTTTTATGGGATGGGAGTACTCCAAACTGCAAGACTGGGGTCTGGAATCCAAAACGCAGTGAAAGCAACCCCCTGCTGCTTCAGAGACAATTCATTGTAAGAATGTCCATAGTGAACAAAAAAAAAGGGAGATTCATTTTTTAAGCTAGCCTGTCCTGAGAATGGGCAGCTCAGGCCAATGCCCCTCTAATGTACCATATAAACTTTAATGTAATACCACTCCATTTCAGCTATGTTTTTTTCCCCGTCATTGCAAAATGTTGAATTAGTTAAATGCTAGATGGTGTTTCCTGACTGTGTGACTGATTGCTTGACTCTGTGCATGGCTGGTTATTTTTTAGCAGTGAGCACTTCAAAGCCTAGCAGCCAGTCCAGCTGCCCGGGAAAGTGGCTCAGCTCTCTGCCCACCCCACCACGTTAGTTAAGAGAAACATCTTTTGGCACTTCACAACAGAGATATGAAAAGTGACTGCACTGCTTTTGATGCAGAGGCACCATGTCTCCCTGCCAGCCAGTATATCCAGATATTTTCTTTGTGGAAATTGGGACAAAGCTGTGAGGGGAAGGGGAGTAAATTATATTTATGCCAGATGATCCGTCTGTAGCCTGTTTGCAGTGTATCTCTTGATTCCTGGTCAACTAAAGGAGGTTTATGATGTGGCCTCCATTCTTAGCAATATTTCCATACCTTAAGCAGGAGAACAAAGCTCCTTCTTTCAAGAAAATATATGGCTGGTGGTCTTGTTTCTGATTTCTCTGCTGATGGGACAGCATTTCATTAGTAACTATGCTTATCAATTCCAAGAACGCTGCCGTGATATAACTGCTCTGGGATGAGATTTTGTTAAACTTAGAACAACAAAGTCGGGTTCCTCCCTTCAGCAGGTCCCCGTGGGCAGCCCCCAAAGCATCAACACTGCTTGAAAAGCAAATTTTCAGAATAGTATATCACATGTTGGCCTCTGCTTGGAGGGATATTTAGATAGAAGTGGGTCACATTTTCAAGTTTTTGATTGCTTTTACAAGAAGGAATATGTTAAAGGACCCAGATCTTCTCTGGAGAAAGTGCTTCCAGTACTACTGTGCTGTGGAGAAGACACAAACCTCTCAGCTGCTGAGGGGTGAGAGAAAACCTTTTCCTTCTCCATGCACAAGACCTGCACTACTCCACCGAGCAGTCTGCAGTCTGTCCTACAGACAGCAGCATGGAAGGAATTAGGTGCAAACATGAAGACTGGATCCAGGTGACAACATTTCTCTGGCCACTTGTGCTAACTTAAAAAATCAAACAAAAGAAAAGAAGGCAAAAAGAAGCAGCAGCAGCAAGCCAAAAAGCTCAGAGGGCACCTGACATAAACAGGAGCATTTGCTGTGGGAAGGGGAACCAGTTTCTTGTAAAAAGGATTCTAGCCAGGAGAAATCTTAATCTATTGCATGTCAAAAGATTTGTGCTGGAAAACATCTCTGTTCTTTTCTTCCAGTATGTTTTGTCATCTTGTGCTCTGGGAACATCTTGAATAGCTGTTAATAATTTATATGTTACACTAGCATATGAAATCACCTGACTGTCAGCATGGCTTTGAAACAGAGTCCCTGGGTCTGCCCTGGATAATGAAGGGAACTCCTGAATCTGCCAAGTACCAATAGGTTTTGCTTGTATTTTTTGCAACGATGATATGCAATGATATGCAGCCTGTCAGGCCATGATTCATCTGTGGGCACTTGAAAGCAGGCTTAGACTAGCAAAAAAACACAACCTGATGAATCTATCTGGCCCTTGGATACACTGACCACTTGGGTTAACAGCCTGAAACTGCTCACTGAAGTAACCCTTGCACTGGATCAGGAAGACTCCACATATTTTTTTGTGCAGTGTTTCCCTGCCGGAGAAGATTATAATTTATTAGTCCCATTTAGGGCCTAGAACTCAGCTGCTAAGTTTGCAATCTCAGCCACATCCCATCACGGCCCTAACTGACCCACCTTCAAAACTGCCTGGGTGACACTGAATGGGCTGCGATAAGATGCCACTAATAAAAGCTCTTTTGAAAACTTCAGAGAAAAATGCTACTTAATAGCAAATTGTTACTGCCCTTATTTTCAAAAAATGTATTTTCCTTACCAAGGACTTTCACTCTGAATAGCTCAGCAGGGCTTTTCCTGCAGACTTATTGTACTTTAAAAATGCAAAATTTGCATAGATCATCATGCAGAGAAGGCCACAAGCAGAGGAAAGAGAAAGAAAGGTACAGGCTGGGGGTAATGTAAGGAAAGGAACAGATAGGACAGTTGGAGTTGGAGGAAAGATGCATGAAAAAGGAGAGAAACAGAAATGAAGTGGAAAGGGTAAGCAAAGGGGGTCTGTCATTCCACTGACTTCAGCAGTGCAAAGATACCATCCACCGCTGCTGTTTAATTGGAGGGCCAATTATAGTATCATATTTGCAAAAGGGAAGGTGAAGGATTTCTTATCTCTGCTGGGACCGAATCTCCTTTTTCAACAGTCTCTGTGGAAGGAAGCCTTTGCTGGCATGTGCTGCCAGCCAGGGCACAGGGCTGGTGGGCAGCAGCTTGCATCTTTCGAATGCAGGCGCTCTACCAGGGACAACCACTCGATCTTTCTAAAGAGTGCAAGGCCCTGCAGGAAAAATGACCATTGACTTTCTGTGGATTTACAGCAAACTATCATAAAGTAAAGTGTCTTCTGCAGAAGTTTGTGTGGTGCAAACAGAGCTGTTACTCCACACTCGTGGCGTGTGCATGTTATCGGCCGTGCACACCTCAAAGCGGTTTGGGCATCACTCTCCTCAACACCCAAGGAGCCGATTAGCCTGGATGACACTGGGCGGGCTGCAGTGCACATGTTTTTTTTCTTCTTTTTTATTTTCTATATCAAAATGACATCGAAGACAGAGGATCTGTCGCCGTGCAAAGGCGAGGGTGCCCTCTATTGTCACCGTGGTCTCCAGCACCTTCCCTCCTTCCTTCAAGTGCTCTGAAGAGATGCCTCTCACCTCGCAGCCTCTCCTTTAATTTCCTTTCCTTGTTGCATGGTGGTGGCAACCCCAAAGGATTTAATATAGTTCAAGCATAAGTTGTCTGTATCTCCCCAACTGAAAACTAAACAGGGAATGCTGCAGCAGTTGGATTTCACAAGCACCTGATCCGTGACAAGGCCGGAGTCACACAAATTGTCTTGAGAATGAACATCTGGGTATAAGAATGGAGTGAGGTGCAAATATGTATTATATTGAATGGCTTAATACCAGGGGATGTCGGAGGCCCCAGAGGCCTGCCCAGCGCCTTGCCCACGGCCCAAGGGGCCCTCTGAGCAAGCACGGAGGAGCATGCTGAGCCTCCCTCTCGCCTCCACTGCTTGCTGGGCAGGAATCGGGCTGAAGTCCTCTCAGTATCCTATTTATTTAGAAAACAAACAGGGAAAAGTGTCACTGCGCCCACGTGGCAGTTGGAAGAGAGAAGTTCCAGCACAAAGAGTCAGGAGGCAGTGCAGGGACCTCAGCGTATCTTTGTTCTCAACCACACACGAATTACAAACGCTCCAACGTGCACCAAGGCCCGTGCCGGGAAATCCCCCCCGTCCCAAGCCCCGAGGGCCGCAGCGATTCCCGCCCTGAGGCCGCCCGGCGCCGCCATGGCTCCTGCCCAATGGGGTGTCCCCGTCGCCATAGCAACAAGCGGCTTGGAGGCGAGTGGCGGGCAGCCGGCGTTCCCCCTATCCGACGCGCCCCGGGGGCGGGACCGCGCTCTGATTGGTGCTCGTCTCAACGAGGGGCGGGCTGTTCCCCCTCGGGTTTCCCTTCGCAATGGGGGACCCGCCTCCTCATTGGCTGCTGCCGTTGCCCCGGCGACGGGAGGACGCGGCGCGGCCTAGGCCCGGCTGGCCCCGCGGGAGGCCCCGCCGCCATGGCGCAGGCCAGAGGCCGGCTGGCCAAGGAGCCGGCGCCGCACACGGTCCCCGTCTCCGACCTACCCGTGGAGGTGTGCGAGGCGGCGCTGAACATGGGGCCCGACTCCTCCAGCGGCCTGGCCGCGGCCGCCTTCCACACTGCCAAGTCTCTGCCCCCTGAGTGGCACCAGAGCCACGCTGCCCTGTACCACAAGGCCTTCACCGGCTGCGAGCAGGCCGAGCGCACCCGGGCCGAGGCCAAGGAGCTGGTCGAACACGCCGCAGCCATTGCCCAGCGCACCCAGCAGGGCTCCACGGCCGCCCTGGGCCAGCGCCTGCAGGACATACACTTCTGGAAGGCTGAGCTCCGGAAGGAGATTGAGGACCTTGATGCCGAGACCAGCCTGCTGGCAGCCCAGAAGCTGCGGCTGGAAAGGGCGCTCGATGCCACCGCGATGCCCTATGCCATTGCCACTGATAACCTGCAGTGTCGGGAGAGGAGGCAACCCCCGGACCTGATCTGTGATGAGGTGGAGAGAGAGCTGCTGAAGGTGAGCAGGACGTTAGGATGTTAAGGGTTGTTGGCAACCATCTCTTAGTTCTGCTCTGCTCTCTAAAATGGTGAACAGTTTGGTCAGTAGGTGATAACTGCAGCTCATGAAGGTATCTTCTGGCAGTGCACAGAGGCCTAGTGCCCCTTCCTGGCAGGCTGGTCTCTGTCACTCCTAGGTGTCACTGATCGTTTAAAATCCTTCTTAAAGGGTTTAAAATCACAGGAGCATGACTAGAAGAGACCAGATCCCCTCTCTCAAACAAGATCCAAACAAAATTAAAACAGGTTTCCTCAAGCAAGATGGGCATCCTATTCTGGCATTAAACCTCTTCCAGCCTCTTCTTGGCTTAAAGTCCCCTCACCTCTGCAGGTTACACTTTAAAAATGGAGCGCCCGATAAGCAGATTATTCAGGACCAGTGAAATGCTCGAGCTATCCAAATCTGGCAGTCTCTACCTTTTACTACTGAGTCTGATGCTGTAATCTTGCCAAGGTTCGTGACGAGATGGTGATCCAACGCTGTACTACAGTGTCTCAAGACAAACCGTCATTTTAAGTGTCCTGCAGGACAGCACGATGAACGGTACAATGTAGTGTGACACCTGCAAAGGGATGCTATCTACTGGCAAGCGGGGGGGCACGGAGAGATGGCATTTCTGACAGTATGACTTCAACAAACCTGAGATTCTCCTGAAATTTGCTTGATCCTTTTCCTCCCATGGAGGACTCTTTACTCTAGCTGGCACTTTGTTATCTGTCACTGAGATCCGACACTGCCTGTGGATTGCCTTCAAGGCTGATGTAATTATTGTGGCTGCATGTTACAGAGAATAGATTCTGGTTAATTTTCATTTTGTAATGATACATATTCTACTACCCCACAAATAAATCAATGATTATTTGCCTGCAGCCTCCAATATACTGTGAAAGTTGATTCATGATGAGTTACTGATTAAATCAGATGATTAATATTTGTTGTTAGAAAAATACTGAAGATACTTACATAGTCGATGGCATGATACCTAGAATTAACATGACAGTATTTAGCAATATTTTGAATAGGAATTGTGTACAATTGCTGAATTGTAATCGATATTTAAGAGGTTGTTCCAGTTCAAAAATAGAAATGTGGGAGTTAGTGTAGAGGATATTTGAGTGTGTGAATTTTCACAAAATTCAAATTACAGAAAAGAAATTATTTTCATCAGCTGCTGATGTTTTAGAGAAATCATGAAATGTAAGATTTGGAAAAAAAAAAAAAAATTCTGGCAGGATTTCTCTCCTGTATTTCTTTCCTCCTGATCTCAGAGAATACTCTGTTCATTGCTCAGAGGTCCATCTGCTGCTGCTGCTGCTAATTTTTCACCTGAAATTGTGATTGTATGCTTGTGACGACAGACCGTCAACAGCCAAGTAGGATGTCATCAAAAAAGAATGATGTGAGTTCAGATGAGGCGTGTATACCAGCAGCAGATGGACTCTTGAGAAGTGAAGATTTTGTTGCCATGCCAATGACCTTTGCAGTGCAGAAGGAAAAGGAGTACATAATATCAGGGGAAATCCTTCTCATTTTCACAGAGGAATAGATTTTATGGCACAAATGTTTGCAAATAGATGTTAAAATGTACCCTCTATGGCTTGGCCAGATTTTTAAACTGCAGCTATACTCTACTCCTCTTTCACTGCAAGAAATCAGATAGTACCTTGTATTTCTTATTCTCTCCAAAACTGAGTAATAATTCTTGACACTTAGAGCTGCTCTTCCATGAATTCTGACTGTTCGCTGCACAGATATCCAAGTTAATGGCCCAGTTCACTGGTAGCTCTGTGTTACAAGTTTGCTTATTTGGAGGAGTTATGCAAATTTTATCACTGAAGTACTGGTATACTTTTTCTGAATGTTGTTTACTTGTCCAGTTACTTTCTAATCTTAACTCTCTTTAGAATGGTAATGCAAGGGAGTTCAGGAGTGATTTCTTCTCTTCCCATGCTAAAGTTGAGAAAAAGAAGAAACAAAAAAGTCAGCTGTGTTAGGAAACAGACATTCTTTTCCTTGCAGTTTTAATTACACAGTTAATTGATATTCTAGAGCATTTTCCTTCCTTTGAAATTCTTCCTCTCCTACTAGCAGCCCAGGCTTGCGTTGGCGTCGTTCTCGGGTATCTTTGCCGTCTTCCTGCCAGCTCCCGTGGACGGGTGCATGGGGGAATCTGCAACTGGTGGAAGAGCATGTCCGGACAACGCGCTGCCTTTCACACACTCACGGAAAAGCTTTTCATAGGATGTAAGTTTTGTTCCTGCTTTCAGCTTTCTGCAGCTATGAAGAACATTTCCCAGTTCCCAGAGCATCCTGCTGAGATAATCACCTTTCAGCAGCCCCTTGGCAGATAGCATTTAGAGAGACAACATCAAATACACATACACAAGTAGTTTTGAATCTCTGCATGTAATTGCACTTTTATTATCTATTCAGTAGGAATCACTTCAGATGTCTCACAAAGAAAACAGAAGTATCTCTGATGAAGCTTTTATGCATCCAGATAATAATTGGGGTTTTCCTATTTTTTGGCACACCATCTATTTCTTTTAGCGAGTTTTAGCTCTGACTCATCTGCCCTATTTTCTTTGCAGCATGGACTCACATCTAGATCATCTATTATGATACATACCACTACTAAATAGCCACTGCTGAAACGAGGGATGAGGATATTTAAGTGAAATCTCCTTGCATGCATAGTAAAGTCAGCTCTAGCTCAGAAGTTCATTGACTCCACTTAACACCATATTCATCTTTTCTTAATGCAGTTCTGGTTAAGAAAAAGAAACGGAAAGACACAATTGTTTTTCCAGTGAAGAAGGAACTTTGATGACTAAAAAGAAGATAAAATCTCTCAAAAAGAATAATTTTATTCCTTTGTGCTGCTGCACTGGGAATAGATGAATTCATAAAAAGCAGTACCTGCATCTGTTTTGTATGAGGTTTTTGACTTTCATAACCCATACAACATCTCCTCTGAATCCCCTTTGCATCAGTTTAATGACAGTTTGCTATGTTTATGTGCATGTATTTAATATTGAAAATGTAAATCCTAGCAAAGGACTTGCCATGTGGTTGTATACTGTCAATAAATCATGTTTCAGCTGCATATATACTGCATTTCAAGGTTATTTCCCCATGTCCAGTGTCCAGACTCATTAACTGATTGCCAGATATGAATGTGGAATAAGCGGATGTACTTTCATTTATGCCATCTTTTTACCCTAGACTCAGAGTGTTGATTTGTTGTGTATTTGCATCAACAATAAGTCAGCCTCAGCTATTCCCTGATGCTGAAGACAAAGGCATTAGCCAAAATCTTGTCAACTGTGCAAAATTAAAGTTTAAAAAAGCAGAGGAAGGATACATACGTATGTATTCCTGCTAACTGCAATAACGGGGCAAGGGAAACAACAGAATGCCATTTCCAAACACTGATCTGTAGTTTTTGCCAAGTGAACCACTGTGCAATAGGACAGTCCTGAACGTAGACAACTCGATTAAGAGTGCAGTGCTTATTCTCAACAGCTGCAGATCGTGGATTTTGAAATGACTCTTGGAGACCCAGCAGGAAAAAGGCCAGACACAGAGCTGAGATTTCGAGGACTGTTACCTGCTTTCACTCCCAGCTGTAGTGAATAACAGTCTTCCTGTTACATGCTGTTTGGGGGCCTAAATCTAGTGAGATCTGTAAGCTAGCTTTCTTTTATTTGCTGTGCTGATGTGTGGGACATCTGGTGTCATGTTGTTACTGATGGATGGATGGATGCAGCTGGATTTGTAATCAAGGGCGACTGCACAGCCTCTCTCATGGGGTTCTACCAGTTCCTCTTAGCTGCTCTCGCACTGTGTCATTCTGGCCCTGGGTGCTGTATTTAGACATTGCTGACATCTGCAAGTCACTGATGTAAAAAGACAGGCTGCAAAAAACCTGAATTTGTAAATTCATGGAAGGCACAAACATCTGCTCTTAAACGTTTTCTTTGCACCATTAATTAGACACTTACAAAGTCATGAACTGGGATGGTTTTATCACTAGATTTGAGGAAAATCCAACTTTTGCATCATAAACATTAAATACTGTAATAAAATAAATGGCACGCTAAACTATAAAATGCTCTCTCTCTGTTAATTGACAACCATTTATAATAACAGAGGTTTATTAGTAGTATTAACTGTGAAGACAGCTGAAAAGAAGCCAACATGGCTTCAGATTTGACAGTATTTCATTTTAATAGACAGCACATAAAGACATATATGGGAAAAATAAGGAGGAAAAAAAAGACATTTCATCTACCAAGTCCTCTCATGAACTTAAGAAATGCAAATCTCAGTTAATGTTGTTCTCTGAATCAGAGATGCTGCTCGCTACTAAAATGTGCTTTTCCTCTCTTAACACAGACTGGGCCTTCAGGTGAATTGCCAGCACAATTCTGTGCACACACTACACAGAGGTCATCTATTCTGCCACATGCTAAAACCCAGATTGTCCCCAGGATTTTCATGTGGAACCAGCCACGTTTTTATGGCTGAAATCCTGAAGTCCGGAAGAGCTGTATTCCTAGCTACAGCTCTCTCTGCCGTGGTTGTTGATTGAATTTACTCTGCAAAGAAAATGTGAAGGAGCAGACATGGCATTTTATAAATCCTCCACATGGTGTATGAGATGCCCAGCTCCTGTGCTACCTGGCAGTATGGACCTTCTCCCACTCGATCCCACGAGCCAGCCACAGCTCTGGGTGGGCAGCAGGCTGGCTTGTACTGTGGTGTCTGACAGTACAGCCAGGACTGAGGGACCTAGATCAAAGGATCATCATCTTCAACCTAGTGCCACAGCTCTTCCCAGCCATGCAATCTGGCTTTTTAACTGTTTTAGAAATTAAGAAAAATTTAGTAGATAAATGTTGAAAATTCACTGTCATTTATGCCTCCTTACTTACTCTAGCTATTAGTTATGAATCATAGAATCATAGAACATGAGGTTGGAAGGGACTTCAAGGATCATCTGGTCTAACCTTGGCAAAAGCACGGTCTAGACAAGATGGGCCAGCACCGTGTCCCGCTGAATCTTAGAAGTGTCCAATGTTGGGGAATGCACCACTTCCATGGGCAGATTATTCCAATGGTTGATTGTTCTCATTGTGAAAAATTTTCCTCTTGTGTCCAGTCAGAATCTCCCCACGAGTAACCTGTAACCATTCACCCCTCCTCTTTTCCATGTGACTCCTTGTAAAAAGGGAGTCTCCATCTTCTTTGTAGTAGAGAACTGTATCTTCAGTTTTAAATGCTATATTTGAATACCTCTCTCCTCAACAGGGAATCAATTTTTAAATTTTATTTTAGTTCATTCAACAAGGGAATTCTTTATTTTTTCATTATTTCACTCTTTCCATGTGAGAGACCTTACTTGCTAAAGGAAGGCTTTTCTCATTGAAAATTGTGTACATTACTCATAGGAAACTGTCTGTCTATTTACATGGAGACTGACTACCCAACACAAAATAATATCAATTACTATAAGTGTAATTTTGAGTGCTGGATCTTTCTAACCCTCTAAAATATTTTTGAATTTTTACTTTGACGGCTCAGCCATTGTCATACTTCCTCCCTACAGAAAGGGAGTTTTAGTGTTCTTACAGTTTGTAAAATGATACCTTCAGCTATGTATTTATTTTTGCTGTGCTCTTTTAGAGCCTTAAAAATAATATTTTCTTTCCAATCATGATTGTCCTTTTCCATTTAGAATAAAAAGATCTTTTTTATGGTCCCTGTTGGTTTCTTATGATGGAGAAACTGACACTGCGGGGACGTCCACACTCATTTATTTGTCAAAAACAGTACAAGGATCAACCAGTGCCAGCAGTGTTCTGAGAATAAAGTTTATTAGTAAGTATATACTCCCTTAGCTGTCATTGAATGACTGTCATTGATGTAAACCAGCAAAATTAATTAGGAATTTTTCATATACAAAAGCTCTTTTTAATATCTGAGCCTCAAATATTAAATTCCTTTAAATAATAAAAAAGAAAAAATGCTTGTTGGACTGGACTGGCTTTTATATAATAATATGTAATCACCAGGTCAGTAAAGTCACTTCATAGAGCGTTGATAGTTAATCCCTAAAACAGAATTATTGCAGTCAAAAATGAGCACCAGATACTTTTTATTCAATAAGAGATTATTAGAAAGCACGGTCTTTTCTGGTTTGATCATATTTGTGTTGAAATGAACATTCCTCCTAAAACCAGCTTGAGCTGAAACTTCAGACATTGGATCCGTTATCAAGGTGAGGCAAAGCTTCATGACTTTGAGCAGTCACTGTCTTGCAACTCAGAGGAAATTAACCCCTCAAACAACACTGCATACCTGGGATAATTCTGCAGTCCTCCATACTGTCCATCACCAGAGGCAAAATGAGTTCTGGAATAAATAGGTCTAATAAAAAAAGTAAAGCTGAGTCATTGGGTTTTTATTACAACGGCTTTCCTATACCTGATGAAGCAGACAATGGCTGTTTAAATCATAGAGTAGTAACTTCTATTTTTAGTTAATACAAAGCATTCAAAGGAGGCAGGCCAGAGAAGATTATTATACCACCACTTCTTTATGTTAAATAGCACCTTATCACCATATGTCAGACAAGCTGTGGTTTTGGAGCTCTGCAGGAATCTGATGGGAAGCCTCTCCCTTGCGTACGGATAAAACTCTTACTACAGAGCGAGGCAGCGGGCTCTGAAGGGATCCGCAGGGACTCAGCAGGCTCTGGCAGCCTGTGACTTGCCAGGGAAGCTGAGCTCCTCTCTTGCATCCCTGGGCAAGGCAGCAGCCTCTGACGTCTGAGTTTGTGCTTGCAGGGCAGACAGTGTCCTGCCTGGTTTTAAAATGTCACCTTTTGTGCAAGGCAGTGACTCTGGTCTCCTGCTGAGCCTGACGCTTTTGCCTTATTTTTCCCCACTTCAAGGCTGTGCAAGTAATTCAGATATTCTGTTTAATCTGATAGAACACAGATTTTTTCATAGGATACACATGCAATATGAAAATAATGAATCCCCAGGCTTTATAAGTATTCCAAGCATTGCTGCCGCCTTAGACTTACAGCTGAGTTACCTCAGAATCTGCTAACTCCTTGGAAAATAATGTCTTGCAATAATAGGGTAAGAGTGGGTAATGAGGGGAAGATTTAAGTACTTATCCACAACTACTGAAATCAAACTGCTCTGCAGGATAGTGTTGACTGCTCTGGATATCACAGAAGTCTCCATGTTTTTATCTAGGAAGCTGAACTTATCAGAGATATCCAGGAGCTTTTAAAAAGAACTTTGATACAAGCTGTTAACCAGATACGGTAAGACATTTTTCACAGTATCTTAGTAGCTAATTTATATAGCCAAATAATTCCTGGCATACAATGCCCAGTGGACAAAGATCTCTACCAATGCCAGACTTACGAGCTATGTGAATTCCACTTCAGCCTGAAAAGAGGTACTCAGTGATGAAACTTCAGGATTTGCAAGTAGAGCCATGCCCTAAAGCCATGCTTTAGATTTTCAGTCCTGGTTTCCAGTATGTGTATTCAGTTCTCTCATTTTCCAACACTAAACTTAAGTGCAGTAAAAGTATTATCTGAATATTACTCTACCTTTTTGCACCTTGTGATATATTTGTAATATAGGCTCTTTTAAAAGAATCTATCTGATCAAAGGACCTTTTCAAGATGAGTTTTTTGCTACCAGATGTCAATATGAACTTAAAATATGAAACTTCATTCTACCTTCTGTATCAACATGGACGTTCATTGCATTTCAAAAGGAGTATTTGATTTTAATTTATAACAAGCCCTTTGGAAAGATGTTACCAGAATACTAAGGTGCATCAGTATGAAGTATGGACCAGTATGAACTGCTGGAAATCTTGATATTTTAGGTTTATCTGCTCCACTTTGTGCTATTCTACAAGATAAAACAAAATGCTGTTTTTAGAAAGAATGTCTATAAATGCAAAATAATTTAAAGTAGTTCTATTACATCAATTAGAGCATGACTACTGAGTTTAGGCCTCGCTTTTTATAATTAAGATTGTTTTAATAGTACCATCGTTTAGTATCATTTGCCAGCAGTATTTTTAATTCCTGAGGTGAGAGTGACATCTGGTGTTAACAGTTGATAATGACCCACTGTCTTTTGTAATATGAAGTCATTCTAAGTAATTGGGTGACGTGTGACTCATTTAATTGACAACAAAGCAGCAGTTCTATCTCTGAATAACATTGTACTTGTATCTTCCAAAGGCAAATTACACTGTCTGCGTGTTACAGTCTGAAAGGCTACATAGGAGGGCTCCAGGAATAGGGTCACTTCATGGAGGTCTTAAATTTGAGTCACACTCAATATACTAGCAAAAGAGGAGGATGAATCTTCTACTAGCACTGCCTGATGTCTTATCACAGGAAGAGTGTTCTGTTGGCCAAACCTCCTACCTGTTTTCCCCATAATAACTGCAGCTGTCGCCACTATTGAAAATATCTTCTGTGTTTTAGGATTGTTGTGTAAAATCCAAAATCCAACAACTCCTTTGCCTCAGGTTATAAGAGCTTGAAGCCTTCAGTAGGCACAGAACAGTACTGAAGGTCTGGGGTAGTGGTTAAAACATCAGGATTACTGTCCTTCTATCAAATAGTTGTGGGAGAGAGAGCTTGGTTAGTATTTTCATGACAAAAAGGAAAGTTTATATTCTCACTGCTCTTGGAAGGACAAAGGCTCAGAGCTTCACAAATGTCAGTGATAGTTTTGTTAATTGTATTGTTTTCCACTAACAATTTGTGATAATCATGACTTTTCAGATTAAATCGAGATCACAAAGAGGTTTGTGAAAGGGACTGGTCAGACAAAGTTGAAACGTACAGTATTGATGATAAATGTGGAAGATACAGTAACCAGAGCACCAACATCCAGTTCCATCCTAGTTCAGTGAAGTTTGAAGAGAGGTGAGTAGTTACTGTTATTATCCTCCACAAATAACCCTGATAAGATACAACACATCCTTTGTGTCAGTGAAAGCTGTAATGCTGCTCAGAATTAAAGGTGTAATTGCTGCTGCTTTGGACATATAATGTCACAGCTTTAAAATAGCTCTGTGGATAGTAAAGGCCGTGCTACCATCTCAGCATGGCACAGTACTGATGGCAAAGTTGGTTCGCTGTATGCAGACTGAGCTTGTAGAAGTTTTTCTTGGAAACAATTGGCTTTATACTTTTAAAGGCTGATCTAAATCCTGTTGAGACTTACCATTTGACATTGGCAGGCAGGCTATTCTTTTGGGAAAGGCAAGTGCTGCTTCCTATACACATAGAGCATTACTATTACAATAAATCTTGCTGCTTCCCCCACCCCTCCTTTCTGACAGTGTTCATGTGATGCAATGTCCCAAGTTCTATGTAGTTCCTTCTGCTTCTCAATGTAGCAAAGTATAACTAGAGACCTTGTTTCTTTTTGTTTCGAAGTAGATATAGACTGTAAAGCTTGAATATATCCATGTGTTTATTTGCTGGTGACTTAACTGCTTGTGCTTGCACAAAAAAGTACATGTATACTTTCTCTGCCTTAGCAGTATCAGCTAAAGATGGAAGAACTTCAGGTGATGTTGTGTCATGTATTACTTCCCCCAGAAGCCACAAGATGAACAAGAGTTTATTAATTTTATAAAGGATTAGTTTCCCTTCATGGTAAGCCTAGACTGCATGCAACAGCAAAACCAAATAGAGGTTGACAACACTTTTGCAGGGAGAACACCAGCTTCAGACTGTCTTCTTAGGTGCAACCTGAACAAAAGAGCAAGGTTTCTATTTGTATACTATTCACCTCTTCTTCCAGTGCTTCAACACCGGAGACATGGGCCAAGTTCAGTCATGACAACATCTGTAGGGCAGAACAAGAAAAACTGGCTTCCATCAATCTTCGTGTCTTGATTGACAATATTCTTCATGACATATCTCGGGACCTGAGGACACAGTGTGATGCGGTTAATGAGGCTTTTGCCAAACACTGTGAGGAGCTGGACAATATAAAATACAAACTAGAGTATCATTTGAAAAACGTAAGTGTTATTTTTTGAATTCTGTCTATGGGCATGGTAATCTTTTTGGAGAAGATCACAGTAGATTTATCCTCTAGAAAAAAGTCTTAGTCCCTGTCAGGTATCAAACACTATTCTGTGTCAGCTTAGTATCTAACCAGAGTCTTCAGAGCTGGACTGTGGCTCCAGTTCAGCTTATTCTGCTTATTCTGTTTTGCTTCTCTAAACAAGAGATGGACTTAAATATGAAGAAAATTAAGCACTTTCTTCCATGTCTTGCTGAACTAAAGCCTAAAACTGTGTGATCAAGGAACTGATCTTTGGGCCAGGATTCCCAGGCTAGCCTGGTTATCACTTTTATGGAATGAAAGTCATGCTGGGCTGCAGTAGTAGCAGCAGCGGTTCCTGGCAAGCCACAAGGCGTGTCTTCAGCCTCTGCCCCTTCTCCAGTGTGGAGCAGCTCCTACTTCTGTGTTAGACCACCTGCAAGTGTGGAAAAAACAGTCATTCCTTAGCACCTGTTGGGTTGTGACAGCTGGGTAGACTTTATTTTTTGCGTGTGTGTCAGTGGTTATGAGAGAGAAGTGATTTAGAATTTCCTGTCTTGAGTCATTTTCTTCACTAATGCCAGAAATCGATGCATTTCCAAGCTGATCAGCTGTTCTCAATCTCATTCAAAATAACTTGAATTTTTCTTGGAAAATTTACAGTTAAAAATTTACAATTAAAAGCAATTCATGGAAGTGGGATTGTGTTGTCAGGAGACATGAAAGAGTTTTTGAACATGCTTCAGAATATTTTCTGCCTCTTTTTAGGCTGAAGATCAGATTCTCAGTGCAGTAGTAGAAATAAACAGGTCAAAACCACCTTCATACTTCTATTTCTTCTACATTCTGGCCACATAGGAGGTCAAAACTATACCTGATTCACTAGGACCATGAACAGATGTATAGCATGCACAGAGACAATGTGTATCTTTTTTTGAACACTTCTTTTTCTTGGGTATCCTCTTTAGATTCTTAAGGAGATTGGACATCAAGAAGCTAACATTGCTGCTCTCAAACAAGCTATAAAAGACAAAGAAGCCCCAGTGAAAGTTGCTCAAACAAGGCTGTATGACAGATCCTTCAGGCCCAACGTAGAGCTCTGCAGAGATGAAGCACAATTCCGGTAAACACTATTAAACAATTCCTTCAAGGTGTCCACTCTGTCCAGAAGTGATGTTAGACAGTTTTTGCACTTTTTATTGGCAACACATAGCCTTTAGATTTTTTTACTAGGTTTGATTCTCATATAAGTCAGAAATAATTCATCTGACTGAAATCACTAAGGAAAATATTTTAACATAATGTATTGACAAATAGAAAATCTATAGACTCCACTCTGCCTTTTGTCTCTACGCTTTCTTCTCTGAACTGTGTGGTTTCCAAAAAAATCTGACAGCGTGTGGATCACTTGCAGCCCTTTTGCTTTTAGCAAAAGCTCACCACAAGGTGGACTATGTGCCGAATGAATTTCTGTGCTTCCAGTACTGAGAATGTAAATGGGCTGCACATACTCATAGTCTGAGACAAACCCTCAGTACTACAAAGCATCAGGCTGGTGGCATTTGATTTTCAGTTATAATCTGTTTTAAAACTGGAAGTCAACAAATCCTTTCAAATTAAAGGTCTGAATGTCACCTTTGTCAGTTTTGATCTCATTATAAGCTTTGTAATTGATTCTCTTCACATTTTCCTACGCTTAGGAAAAGTGGGGAATCGGCTTTTGCAGGCTTACAATGTCCTCATAGCAAAGGTACCATTCAAAGCCAATATCCTGTTCTTTGTACAGTGAAGAAGAAGTTACAGTTAATCCAGGTGCTTTATACCATCTCAGGCACACTGGTTTAAGGTCCTGAGTCAGGAACCCATCCGTGTGCGAGCTTTTCAGTATGTACATTGCCTTTAAAGGGATTTAAGGACACCTACAGGTCCTTTGCTGAATGGGCATGTATTTAATTGCCACACTTACACTGTCTGTAGTTATTCAGTTTGCATAGCACACAGGGATCTTGTTTTCCCGGGAAGTAAATATCTGCCTTCACTGTAGGCAGATTGCAGTAAAGCACCTAACCCCCACTGACTCAGTTTAAATGATGTGCTGCTTTAAAAATGGTTTGCTGCTGCTTCTTTAAAAGCTTATATGCTTTTAAAGTAAAGATTTTTTTCTGATCTCCGTTGCAATTATCATTTTTAATAACTGAGTTTTATACCAGTGAAGAGATACCAAAAGCCAGGCTGACCAAAATGCTGATCCAGTCAAACCGGGTGACTTACCTAACAATTTTTGTCCTTTAATTCTTAGTACAAGTGGGAGAAGGTGAGGATGGGTAGTCCCACTGTGCTTAGTGGCAAAGGACATTCTTGGTAGTATCTAAATTGTGGGAGACTCTCTACAGAAGCTGTGAAAGTGAACTCTGCTTTTGACCAAGTACGTAGGACCTCTCTGAGGTCCTTTGTTGTTATTATGATTCTGTAGCTGTTGATCTTTATTCCCATTACAGTTCATATATCTCTTTGAACACCAGCCGGCTTCTGCTTTTTATTTTATTACTTAATGTAATTCTGTTTAGGTTGACCAGTGAAGTTGAAGCACTAACAGAGCCCATTGAATCCCTGAAGAAAAAACTGCTGGAATCTGAACAGTCTCTGGCAAATCTGGAAGACACACGGATGAATTTAGAAAAAGAAATAGCTGTGAAAACAAACAGTATTTTTATTGATAGGCAAAAGTGCATGGCCCACCGCATACACTACCCTGTTCTTAAATTAGCAGGTTATCAGTAGTAATCTCTGTACTAAGTATGCAAAGTCTGGAAGAAAAAGGTGGTTTAGGCTCTTTCATATAAAATACATGGATAATATTATACTATAGTGTATTCATTGCATTTTCTTTTATTTGGGTTAAAATTAATTAGTATTGTATCTTGGTGGGCTTTGAGTCTTGCCTTTAAAAGTCCTATAAAACCTCGCCTGTAAAAGTATAGTGAGTTTAAAAGTTTCATTACATCTAGAACATATCTGTATCATATATGCATAACCTATATCACATATGCATAATTTGCACAGTATGTGATATTTGGGGTTTTCACCCTAGTAAGTGAATATGTTGAGTGAATATTTACTGTGAATAATAATAATATACACAGATGTAGATATAACATTTATAGCTTGCTAGCATTGTCAGGCAGCCTGAAATGACAGCAATAAAACTGCCTGCCTGACAGACATGAGCAGCAAGGAAACAGATGATAGACTTTTAAGCTGCTCAAACATTATTAGTAAAAAAACCAAGTTTGCACAGGTTAGATGACAATCTGCCTATTGGCAAAACCGCTCCCAGTCTGTGACACCTGCTTATGTAATCTGAAAATGAGTCCAAGGATTTTTAACCTTCAAGTCAATAAATTTAGGGTTTTTTCAGAAGAAAAAAAAACAAAAAACAAAAACCACGCTAAACAGCTTGTGAATAGCAATCGTGACTTTCAACTTAAGCACTTGGGTGTTGAACTGAGCTTTTGATCTGTTCCTGCTATTCCCTGGAAGCAAGGCATGTGTTTGAGCTATTACCCATAATGGGGAACACATAGGATTCATCTACTCCAGCAGACAATGTACCAAATGTCATTCATCCATTCGCTTAGCAGGCCACTTGGTTAAATATGTGACATGTGGCAAAAAAGGGGAAAAGAAGACACAGAACAGAATTCCATTATGGTTTCCTCTATTACAGTTTTTTACTTTTAAAAAGCAGCTGATCAAAGGGAGAGAAAAAACCCCCCAAAACTCAAAAAGCAAACCACACAAAAAACCCCTAGCCAGTGCCCATTTGTGAACAGCCCTGCTCTGTTAACCAGAGAGGAGAGGCCATTAGCCTATCTGTTTTTCTCCCAGACAGCTATTTGTATTATCTTAACTCAGGATGTGCAGAGCACTATTCAGCAATTGCCCTCCTGCTAAAAGCTCCTACCATTTCTTTGAAAACCAGCTGCGTCAGTGAGGGCTTTTGACCCAAGCCTCTATTTTTACAGGCTTTGTGTTCAAGAGTTTTGTTTTGCTTTTTTTAACAGATTTCCTCTTCATTATTATTCTATTTTTATAGTCCAGATGTTGACTCCTTATTAGAGGGAAACAGCATGTAGATTAAAAAAATGTGGCTCTACTATGCTTTTCTACACACAGAATTTAAAATGGTTCCTAAAGGTGATTGTTGTAGACTGAAAACATTCTCCTTCATTCTGCCTTTTTTAGAACACCTTCAGCACCTTTCTTCATGTTCTAGCTTATTCTTCATGCTCAAATCTTACAGCCTGGTGGATCACACACCTTGTATGCAGCTATACCACTGCACAGTTGTGTATAAAACTGACTTTAGCTGCACCAGAAGAATAAAACACTTTAAAGGGTGTTCCAGTATTCAGAGCTGTGGTGATAAAAGATTTTTGGTCATTTAGTCCCATTCTCTAGACAATGCTGCTTCTTTGCTTGCATGAACATCTCTAGGTGCACACGTAAAATAGAGGGAAAAATAAGGCAGTGAACCAGCCTTTAGACTAATGGGAATATTCACAGAAACCTTTCAGAAAGTACAGAAAGGAGCAACATTACTCACCCAACAAGCCACAATATCACAAGCGACCTTACTCACCCACTGAAGAAGACAAAAAGTGGAATCAAAGTGGAATTTGGGTTATGATTATGGCAGATAGAACGAAGAGAATATGCAGTCCAGAACCCAAAACTATTATTTTGATTCAACAGTTTTGCATAGAGGGAAGAAAAAGGTGCAGTCATCTTCTCTGAGACTCTGCTGAGCACAAATAACCTTATGTCCCTTATTGGGTTGTAAATGGAGCTTTCCCTAATTAAAGCCTATCAGTTTAATTTACCTTTGTGAACTGAATTAGTCTGCCCTTGCTTCAGGCCAATCAAGGAAAATCCTGCTCTGGTAAACCTCATACATTGGCAGGAGAGTAATCACTGCCCTATTCACATGGTAACAGATGAATGTGAGCAACTTCAGAGAGTGAGAATCAGGTGGAATAGCTTCAAGTTTCAGTAATTCTTTTTTTTTCTTTAATTATTGATTTTTAAAAATAGTAATTAAAGCCACTACTCTAACATGTAAATTTATTTTAATTATGTATTTTTTCATAATTCATTCTTAAACTGAGGTTTTACCAGGAAATATTTAAAAGATGTTTTAGCTGGCTCTCATGTGAGCTAAGGTAACAGATGAGTTACAGCTTCCGATTTTCTTGAGCTCTACCTACTAAGTTGTATGAAATGTGTGGATTTTTTGGACTTCATTAGGATTTTTTTGTTTATTATCCTGAGAGATTCCTGGTTATGAAGATAAATGATACTTATAGTGCCAGGTACATGGACTTCAGGAAAAAACAGGAGTGAAGACCCATTAAAAACTTGTTACTTAAGAGCAGATGACATTCTGCAAGGGGAGCAAAGAAGCTTACAGAGAATTGGGAGATAATATTTGTGTAGATTTTATCATGAATAATTGATTTTCTCTAAGACTGGAGCTTAGAACAAATGTCTGATAATTTCAGCTTTGTACGGTGTCACAGGTCACTAAAAAATTTAGTATCAAAGTGGCAGACATCAGCACCGAGGTGCCCAGGTGAGATTTTTCAGAAGACTGTCTCTGCTTTTGGACCCCTGACACATGCTACAAACAATACCTGCTTAAAATATTGATCTTTAATTAAATCTACATGATAAATAACCACAAGGACAGCCAGTAACACCAGCTGTGTCCTAAAGAACATGAGCAGTATTTTCTATTGTTTTTCAAGATTCTGTTTGAGGTAATTTGCAGTGTAATTACAAAACAACCCGCAGAGAAGTGGAAATTATTTTAAAATCTTTTCCTGAGCAATTTTTCCAAGTAATTTCTGGGTAGTCTCTAAGTTCTGCTGGCCTCTCTAAGTAAATTGCATCCCAACATTGGTCTTAGCAGTAATAAAAGTCACAGTAACAACTTTATGGCCATGTACAGTGCTCATTAGTGGCCTGTTTTATTCCTAGGATATTCCTCTGATAGCTAGGTCGAACACTGGCTCCACAGCAGGCTGAGAACAGCAGCAGTGAAGACCCTTTAAATGAGATCCAAAACCTCTTCAGACAAGGGTTGTTTGCAGGACCATTGCATGGTTTTTTGCAAGGTTTGTTTCCATATATTAGATCCCCTTTTCCATGTTCAAAGTGACAGGATGGTCTTCATAACATTGAGAAACAAATCCCAGCCGAACAGGATGAGGAGAACTAACTGAATAGTGACAGGTCAATGCCACTAAAATGTCTGTGAGCAAACAACCCGAGCTGGGCTTGCCATTCATAACATCACTGGATATTATTAACTAAATGGCATTTGATTAACGTATTCATCTTGAAAATTTCTTAAAGTTTGTTTTAAAAATATCTGTCAGCTATTTGTCATTTGCCCCCCTGCTCAGAGTTTATATACATGAAGTTAATAGATACAAAATATTTCATGTGCCCAGGTACCCAAGCAGACTGACCAATCCATGCTGTGATCAAACTGTACTTTGATCTGTTGATCTTCAAGCTATTAGACCACAATTCACCAAAGGGGTTATGAAAGCCTGCAAGGAAGGTCGCCTTCAACACACCACCTTACAGTATCTGCTCACTCCAAGCTGCTTGTTACTAGAGGCTTTGTGATTTCCCTTCCCTGGGAACATGCTCATCACCAAATGGGTGAGAACTAGTTTATCTCATCAAAAGTTTTTTGCATCCAGTTCCTTCAAAGAGAGTTTGCCTGAAGAAAGGCTCCGGTGGGAGCCTACATTTAGTCTGCTCAGAGGAATGGGCATCACCCCTCAAAATGTGTTTATCAAGACTGAGACACTCACGAAGCACCAGAATGAGAGCTCATCCTTGGAGATGCTGAGTGCCTTTACTTCCCACTGCTGCCTGTTGACTTGAGAGGAATGACCCGTCCCCCAGGATCACATCCCAGCTCCGTTCCTCTCTGAATGAGGAACAACAGCCTGTTCTTACCACTCTGTGGGTGAGGAATGCAGTTGTTTCTATGACAACCTCACTACCGCATCCTTGTTTCAAAAAATCGTGCGTATAGGGGGATATTCTGGTTACTACAACTTGTTACATGTGCCAAGCACATGCACTTTAGTCCTACAAGTTCCTCTTAAGCTTTCCTTAGAAGGAAAAATAAAGATTAAAAAAATAAAGATTAAAGGGAAGAGTAAGCAACTTGAGAATTTAGGAGGCCTAGACAGTAAGAAAATTCCTGTTTGAAGGAAGCCCATGTTGACAAACATTTTTAGACACCTGGCTCCTAAAACAATACTTCAATCCCATGGATTCGGATAGGAATTAGGAAAATTATAGTTTTGCATCATCCGTAGTACTGCTGTGCTGTGAGGAGAATCAGCTGCTGCAGTAAAACCCTCTCCTGCAGAGATGGATTTTACCCCCCCACTTAAAATGGTGACAGCTCCAAGCTGGGGTTATGCCTGACGTGCAGCCCATGCTGGGAGAGACTTTGTTTTGGACACAGTTGCAGGAGTTAGCATGTTCACATATAGCCTGTTGTTTGGAAATGCAGAATCATGGCAATTCGATGAAGAATTACTCCTCTTCATTTCCCCCATTTGCTCCTTTTCCCTTATGTCTGGCAATTCAGCCATATCAAACATGCTATGACTCTGCTTGTAATGCTGCTTCATCTATGGAGAGAAACTTTATCTTTTCTCTTTAAATGCCTTTTATTTTCTATCTGGAGAATGAAAAAAAGAAGCCACTGTGGAAGAATATCGATGCTCCTCTCAAATGCAGCACCAGGATCTGCTTCAAGTGTGACTGCAGTTTCAACAGGCCTGGAAACTCTGAAAGAAAAACAGCAGCAGGAAAGTATGAAATCTTTAGGGAAAGGGCCATAGAGCGTAAAAAAAAAAAAAAAAGATTTATTTTTAAAAGAAATAAGAAGTTGAAGTATTTTATTGCTGATTCTTAGAGCATTTATATAAACGTAATGACAGGGAAGAAAAATTGAATGACCTCTTCACACAGTCATGCACAGTTAATCAAGAAGACTGAAATGTCCATCATAGGGTAATTTGGGAGATTTTAAAAGAAGCTTCCAGAAAGGAAATAACTCTGAAGACTCAGAAATTTCACTTATTTCTTTAAAATATGGCTTGTTTCATGCTTTAAAAAAAATTTATAATGCTGCCAGTGACCTTCCAACCAAAGGAACAGGGTTGTCTTTCAGATCAATGGCTTTTAATTTCTTTAAACCAAAGCAGCACCAAACCATCTGAGATATGTCACCCCGTTGCTGTTGCTCAGTGGTCAGGGAAACAGGAAACTGCAGGATAGCGAAGGCTGAAACAGAGGTATCCTGGAAGGGAACAATACTTGCTACTGGAAAAAGACAACCACAGTTTTACTAATTATTAAATATTCACAGTTCTTGCTAATTCCTCCTGGCTTTCTTGTGGGCTGGCAGCTGTCTCTGATGCCTCACGGGCAGCCGGAGGTGCACAGACAGCAGCAAACAGCTCGGATTCAGACTTGAGGCACCGAGAAGCCAGGGCTGTGGGAATCCATCACCTTCCCGACTCAGCTCCCTTCACGCCAACAACACAAAGCAAAGCAAGACCAGCACTTCTCAGCACCCCACAGACAGAAAATGTCTGGGTTTTGCAGGCTGAATTCAGTGCTGATGCCGCTGTCCTTCCCAGCACAGGAAGCTTTCCTCTCCATGAGCTTTAATGATCCTTTCACCCTTATATTTTCAATATTTCACATCTTTTCTCTACATATGAGGAAACACAGAGAGCCAGGAGATGGGTTGCCAGACTCCAGGAGACATGTCAGCTGTCATTCCCTCCTGCCCCTTGGTTTGGGATTTTATAGATACGACGTGCACAAGACTGTAGCACATTTTCCTCGCGCAGCCCCAGCATGTAAACGCTTACATCAGCTCTGCTGGCATTTAGTCAAGCCACGTCGCACTCCCATGGACATTCCCTGGCTGAGAACATTATCTACCCAGTAATTGCAGGATGAGAAGAGGGTACGGGACTCGGGCTCTCCTGAGCCAAGATTCCTGGCATTTTATGACACCAGCTTTTGCGCAAGGGTAGATTGTAAGACTGATCATGAAGCCTTGTAACTCCCATCCCTATGAATCCATCACAGACTGCAATCATGAAAGAGCTCTTAGGTCTCTGTATACGTATTTCAAGAGCTGTAAACAAAACACATAGTACCAGCAAAATAAACCCAACCTGCATATTGCATGTGTTTGTGGCTTCACCGCCAAAGGACAGGCAGGAGGTGGATGGAGCAGAGAGCAGCCAAGAGCTGTAAAATCATTAACATAAAGCCTTCTGGATCAAAGCCAGGCCCTCTCCAGAGGGCTGGAAGGCATCAATGCACATGTGGAAAACTCCTGATCCATCAGTTGCTGATGGGGAGAGGACAGACTGGCGGAGGGGTGAAGGCTGAGCGGAGTACTGTGTTCAGTTTGGGACGAGGAGGTGGGGAACCACCACCGTGACCCTTGGGCACCCAAAGGACTCTGGGAAGGACTTGGCCAACACATCCTTCTCAGAAGGGACATCTGCAGACACTCTCTGGCTGCTGCACCTGTGAGGTGCAGAATTTGCTTCTCGAATGGCGTGAGACAAAACGGAGCTGCGAGGAGCTGGGATTGTGGCCTCTTGGTCTCTCTCTTACCCTTTCTTTAACAAACTTCCCATCTTTCTTTTTGAGTTTCCAGGATATTTGGAAGAAGTTTCCTCCAGGGCAGGGACTTTCCTCCAGGAGGAACTGCCAGGATGGAGGGCTTACTGGCATCCCAGGAAAAAAGGTATGATCCCTGACAGTCATGGGGCTGTAATCAGCTCTTATTTAGCTGAAGCTGCACTTAGCTGAGCTCTTCTCACTGTGTAGACATTTTCCAAAACCGGTTAGGAGTCACAGAGGAAACAGCACGATCAAGCTCTGAGCCAGCAGGACTCTTGTGGGGCTCAGCATTAGCCGCGTGTTGTGGCAACACAGTGTCTAGACCATGAATTACCACTCAAGTTTTTCATTTTATATTTGTTTAGGAGACAAAATGGAAAGGGGGGCAACAAGATGGTTTTGGGTTTTTTTCCAAATATCACACAGCTCGTTTGAACTATGTTCACAGATTGAGCAAAACCACAGAGTGTCCCAGACATGGAATGACAGCAGAAAGTGACAAAACCACTGAGATTAAATGTAAAAGTTTGTCTTTATTTGGAAATGTTTTCGGTTTCTCCTTCCTTAACCAGCTCTTTCTGAAAACCTATTAACTGGGTGAATCATTACTGGAGGGAATTAAATCAGCCAGAACTGAGCCAAGGCTACTCAGCAGCTCAGGGGAGGTGGGATGAGCAGAGCAAAAGAGGGAGGTTGCAAATTTAATCCATAGCTGCTCTTCCCAAAGGAGAAAGCTGGTCAGAGACATCAGTGACAGAGGAATATGGAGGGATCTGTTCGTGTTGGGACCATTTCTTCTGCCAGGCATGAAATTACGTGCTGCAGCATGAACCCACCAAAGCAGCTCCAAGTCCTTTTTCACCCACTTACAAGCAACTGGGTGTCCTCAGTCCCCAGTGGGGCACGTCTGGTGGCGGTGGAGCACCCAGCAGTGGTCCCTGAGCCCTGGGGACAGCCCACCCTGGGTGCTGGCACACATGGTCCTGGCTGTGGGCAATGCACCAAGCTGCCTGTTGTAGCTCTTGGTGTGCAGGTGTAGAAGCATTGCCTGCGCGGAGAACTGCGGAGCGGGATTACGCATCAACTAAATTGGAATCCAACAAAGTCCTTGGCTGTATTTCCATTTCATACGCTTATCCCATAATGATGAAGTGCCTTGTTCAGATGTGGGCTCGTGATTAAGGATTGCCTTCAGGCCTTGTAAATAGAAGATCATTTTTATGATTGCTGCAGTGTATGAGCTCTTCATAGGAGAGGCTTTTAAAATCCAAATGGATTCAAGCATGCAAGAGATTAATGCAGGGTTGCATGCATTTATCTCAGTCTGTAAATTCCAATTTATTTTTGTGAAGGTCAGTTTGGTTGTAAAACTGCTCTGTGCTTTCTGTGAAAGTCCAGGAGACTTTCTCTGCCCGTGCACAGTGGTCACTTGTCTGGAAACCTGGCAGTAGGTTACCATTAAAAGCCGACAAAAGTCTATTGCCAAAAATCAGAAAGCTGGCAGGTTTGCTGTAGTGTCGACACAGCTGACGAACACAGCAAACAGCTTTTTTACACTTTCAGCAGAGGATTTCTGGGTTGCAGGACAGCATCCTCATGCCGTTTCTGGCACGGGGAACAGTGCTGAGTTACAGTGGAGTTTACAGAGCTGCGGAGGCTTCACGGCAGAAGATAGACCAAGGCACCGAGGCTGAAGATATTCAGAGCATCTTAACAAGAGCTGCCCAAAGCACAGGAGGGGCAATTTTGCCTTCCATGGGCCATCGCTACCAAGGGGCTCAGTGGCAGCTCTGCTCGGGAGTGAGCTGCAGGCAGTGTGCGGGGGAGAGAGCAAACTCCCTCATTGCTCACATAACACAAACAGGCCTTGTCCTCCCAGGAGATCAGCGTCATTCAACCCCCTGGCCAAACAAATGTGGAAAGCTTCATATAAAAACAAGTGAGGACCTATAAAAATTTGTGTTAAGTCTCTACCAGCTTCCAAAGAAGAGGAGGGCAAAGCTTTCCCTGTGCAGCTCAGCTTACGCTGAGAGGTGGTAAAGCTAGGCAAGCAAGCTCTTATCTCTAACTAACTTCAGATTATTGCTTCCTACCTCATGGGTCAGAAACTTCCCCAGAGTCTGGGCTCCCTGCCCTGAGATGGATCAAACCCACCCTCCTCCCGTACCCCTTTCTCTGTCCTCCTGGCTGTGACAGTACTAGTTGGTCACTGTAGTTATTACACGCTCAGTTTGCTTTGCAGGCAAGAGTGGTTTTTACAAGGTCTCTGTGTCTCTGGAGCTGATGATGCAAAACTATATCCAGCTGTCTCTTTCAATAAAGTAAAGAATTAAAGGCAGGAAAATCTGATGGGTTTCGAAGCTGAAGCCTGTGACGGAGCAGGCAGGGATGGGGCAAATGCAGCTCAGATGGACTCTGCCCGTGCCGTACCCAGATGTCCCGTGTGCATCATGCTGCTGCCTCCCCACCTTCACCCAGCAAACCTCTCCTGTCAGCCTCAGCATCCCCTTCTAGGCTGGATCCCTCTAATTTACTGCATTACGTGGCCTTATCTGGACTGTCCTTTAACACAGGCTTAGTTCTTACTATGCACTGTCCCACTGGAATCACTGGGAATTAAGTGCTTTCCTGAATTTTGAATATCCCATCTGGTGGGATGCACAGGAGGCACAGCCCAGCCGAGATGCTCAGCTGAGGGAGGAGAGCAGGAGGGCTGGCAGCAGCACGGCACCTCCCGTCAAGTGCTGCAGCAGCGCAGGATGATTTCAGGGTCTTTCTTTGAATGACTTCCCTGAAAGGTGAAACCTACAATAACAACCCACATGCACTGAGAAAGCAGGAAAGTTTGGAAGTAACCTTAGCAGAGAGATTACATTTCCCATTTCTCTTTTTATTTGTAAAGAAGTGGCCAGAGTGTGTGTGTGCCCAGCCTGGGGTGCATGGGGCACATCTGTGGAGGCAGAGAAGGGGAGGATTTTTGTTCCAAGGGTGATCGAAGCAGGACAGTTGTTTACAACTTTGTGTGCCGACATGTTGGTAATCGTTACTGTTCATTGCCATTAGCATAACTCTTTAAATTGACACCCAAACATGCTTTTTTGGGTGCAAAATGTCCCTGGGGATACCCAGCCACGCTGGCCACATGCAGCCCAGGGACCACCCTGCAGAGACACCAGCCTCACTCCTACTGCAAGCACTGGCGTTTGGAAGCATCATCTCTAATTTTGGCGTTTTCCTGGGACAACATCGGGCTAAACTCTTCTAAAATAATTTTTGATTTCTAATTACCTTCCTACTTGCTTGGTGCAAGTTTTTCCAGAGCTTAGTTCACACCTTGCTCCAACCTTGAACCGGGCTGGTCCATAGGGGGTGAGCCAGGGCTGAGCCACTGCCTGGGTTTTCACAAATGTCACCTCCTCCTGTTACCCTAACACTTCTCCATGGCTGTGCTCTGGTGCTGAAGAAAGGGAAACTTCAGTGCATGCAAGAGAGCATCCTTCAGAAACACGAGCATCAAGCCTTTGTGATTATACACACAGCCTCCTAATTCTCAGTTTGTGTCACAGCACAAGATGTGTGTATGCACTGAGAGGTAAATACATTCCATAGCTTCTCCCCTAAACCAACATTTAAATTAAAATAATTAGGCCTCCCACCACTAAACAGCCTATGTTTAAATGCTTTGCATCTGCTCCAAAATTCCAGCTGACAGTTTAATCAAAGCTCTTACAAATACATTTTCCACTGCTTGCTGCCAGCTCTGATTACTGTCATGTTCTCCTTGCCGCTCGTCTCACGCTGTGATGAACTAAGAGTTTTGTGGGAAACATCCACTTTCGGCCCTATTTACAGCCCTCTGATGATCAGACTGGTGCAAATCTCCATGTGACAATAAGGGAAACCAGAATAACGGCGGGAGGGCTCTGGTGCTGAGTTACGTGACAGAGCAAACAAACAGACCACTTGTGCTAATGGTCTCATTAGGTGTCTCTGGAAAAAATGGGATGCTCGTTGTAAGAATGTTTTTTTTTTTTTCTCCTGACGTGTTGAAAAATCAACCAGAAATGCCAAAAGGTTCATCTCTTGAATGTTGTTATCATTGCCATGGAATTGCAACTGCGGCCTGAAGGTCAGGTACAATAAGAGGATGTTCTACAGAATGAAACGGGCTGGAGACTGGGGACTGCGTACAGGCTGCAATTATTTCACATGACCTTGTCTGACCAACTGCTGTGAGACCAGCTGGGGACCTTCCAGCTACAGAGGATGGAATAAGTTGAGAGTGAACCACAAAACCCAAGAAAAACCAGAAAACACCTCTACCAGGTTAAAAATCCCGCAGGGAATGTGCAACCCTGCTGCTTGCAGCCCTTTCTGCTTGTCTGACACCCCTCTGCATGTGCAGCTGGAGCTGCCCTTGCACTGGCTGCAGAAATCCTGCCTGGAGGGTCCCAGCTCTGGCATTAACGTTTTGCAAATATTTTTTAACAAATGGTTAACTGAGGAAGACCCTGCCCTGGACGTCCATGGGGCTGCAGAGGATGGGGTGTCCTGTGGACCATCACTCCGATGCCTCCTGTCCTCTGCACACACATAGGAAAATGCCATTTACACTCTAAAAAAGCCATCACTGCCTAGTAAGTATGAGACCTTAGCCACACTGCTGGAGGAAGATCTATTGAGGTGTTGGAGGCTAAAACCTTTTTTCTTCTGCCACACATTGTATTTACTAGATCCCGACATTCAGTGCATTGAAAAGAGATTAAGGAAATTAATGAAAAGGGAAAACCAGCCCAAACCCATCTTTCCCATTCTACAGAAAGCAGAGAGTCACGGTACTGCTTCCATTGACAGTCATGTCAGTGGATGCCTTTAATTGTTCTCTTCTGACATTTCAATTATATGTTTTATGTAAATAAATGTCAGCTTTGGGATTGTCCACAATAGGAGTTTTGTAGAGACTGTCTTGAAATGCTCATTAGTTACCCATTCTGATTTACCATCCCTCTGCACGGCTCTTCAGGTTTTATTGTAGAGGAGGGAGACTTCTGAATGCTCACAGCCATTTTTTCCTTTCAGGTTCAAAACACTCCATTTTGCAGGAAAAATAAATATTTCTTTAAACGAAATTTGCTGCTAACGCTTTTCATAGACTGATGTGGTTAAGTGCAAAAAGCTAAAAATCATCTTGCAAATGAAAGAGGGGTTTAGATAAACAGTATTTTTCTTTGGCAAATGACTTCAAGGGAAAGGAAGAAAGATGGAGCTGGAATTTTGCCCTGAGTTTGAACGAAATCATTCCTATTGCTCTGAGAACTTTAAGTAGCATTACACCAAAATGGATGCAACGCTTCCCTAAGTGCTTGACCCCAGCTCATTACCCTGTGCCTAAAGGCTGACTCAGGTGATCGATTCAGCTATTATTTTTCATGCTGATGAAAGATCAGCTCCACTTGTAACTGAAAAATAAAAGCTTTCTTAAATCAGGGAGAGCAGCAGTTCCCCTGAGGCACCTGGCCCTGGGCGAGAGCACCCAGTGCTGCCCCTGTCATCCTCCAGCAGTAGCAGAGATGTGGCCTTTTCCCTGTCACTTTGCCTCCCCACCAAACACCTTTCAGCACACAGGTACCACAGGACTCTGCTCTGTATTTGTAGTCTCTGGTAGAAGATTTTTGAGACTATTTCTGAGGTTTGAGGCTGCCTGGGCCTGCTCTGGGACTTTTGGGCACCATCAGCTCCAGCTGACACTTCAGTGTAGACAAGAGGTAAACAAAAGATCACAAAAATCTCTCTTATTCTCACTCCTGTGCTGAGATTGTCCTAAAAATATTCCTCTGAGAGCAAGATGTCTGTTGTGTGATCCTGGTTTTTGGCTCCCCGCAGCCAGTGCTTGCCTCCAGCCCTGGCAGGAGCTCCATAGGTTCCCTGGCACATTGGGGACAGACCCCAAGTTTTGCTTTTCGGAGCTTTGCAGAGAGGCAGCCAGCAGAGCAAGTCGTGGGCATTTTCCTTGGACTTTGGTGGAGGACTGGAGCTCTGCACAGCAACAGGGAGCACCCCGCTTGACCAACATGCACATTTCTGAGTTATTAATGAGCAAGCTCTCGGTGTGCCTTTCCCCCTGCTTTCTAACCTGCTGTTCCAGAGGCAGCTGGAGATGTGCTGAAACAACTTATTAGTTATTCTGTTTAAAGCCAGAGTTGTCTCCTCAGACTCTTCCTTTCAACTCCGCTCATCTTTTATTACCAGGATCAGAGGCATCTCTCCACCTTCAGCCTCTCCAGTGTTTCCTGCAGGGCTGGGCCCAGCGAGGGGGGATGCACCCCATGCACACTCAGCCCCGCTCCCCAGCTAGCATGGATGAGGCTCTTTCCTCTGTTTTCCCTCAAAGAAAGCTCTCTCAAACCCTCGCCGGGGCAAAACACCATATGTAAAGCACAAACCTACAACCTGCACAGTTCACAATCAAACCCTGGTGATGTCCTGGCTCCCTGGTCCCTCTGCCCATCCCCAGGGGATGCAGGAGGGCCACCACCATGTGTGCCCATCTCTAGCTGCAATGGGAGCACTCAGGGATGCAGCATGTTCAGCCTGCCCGGGCCAAAACTGCTCCTCTATCAGCTTTCCTTAAATACACTGTCCTGATGGTGCCTTCACAGCAACGGTGCAGGGCTGGGCGATGCTGGATGGTTTTTGGGGAAGGGGAGGTTTTTGTTCAGGTCTGACAGGCGCTGTGTTTAGCAATGGCCAAGCACCGGTGTGGCTGGGAACAGAGACACCAGCACCCATCAGTGTGTCCTGTTGAACCAGCTCCAGTTTGCTACTTTAATCTCTGAATCACTGCACCGAAATCCACTCAACTCATCTACAGCGCTCAGGAAGAAAAAAAAAAAAAAAATTGATGAAAGGGAAAGAAAAGCCCACAAGCTGTTTTCATGCAGGAAAAGGAATATGATCTGTCAAAAAGATTATTTTTTACAAATTGTTTGTCTGGTGATGATGCTGAACAAGTTACATTTTTCTCCCTGACAGCTCATCACGAACTGAGTGCTGAGCCGAGGAGCACTTAAGAGAAATGGAGCAACTGAGATCCTGCTGTCCTGGTTTATCTGCTCTCATTGCTTACAGTCGTAGTGGATGAAGAGGAATTAAATTAAAGAAAAGCCAAATGAACCCAAGAACTGCAACAACTTGAAAGTCCAGCTATGTTTTTCCCTCCTGTGCACTTTTTATACTTAAAGAAAGGAGCAAATTCACAGTTTGAAAAGACTCCAGGGCAGATTCACTTGTTTTTTTTCTACAAGGATTTTCCAAACTGTTGTCGGTAGGACAGGGAAAAAATTGCAAGAGAATTTGTCCCACCTCTCTGGCAGCTGCAATCAGCAAAGTGTCAGTGCTGCCCATGCCTCCAGCCATCAGCGCATGGACGGTGGGGCCGTGGAGCTGGGAGACCACTGCCTTAATTAATAATAAGTGAAGGAAGATGGAAAAAGAGACTGGGAAAAAAAATGAAACAAACCAATAACCAAAACACAACAAACCAAACATCAAAACACATTTGTCATCCTCTGATGAGATTTTTTTTTTTTTATTCACACATTTGCCTTAGTGAAATGAAAGTTGGGGCGGGAAGAGCTGTTTTACAAATCAAGTGAAACATGTTGTGTGACCTGCTCTGAAATGGCTTGGTTTGTTTACTGATCCTGACCCTTTTTGACCACCACTCCCCCTCCCCCCCACTTAAACAATAACACTTGGTAATTTTCAAGAAGGAAATATTTCCTCTGGAAAAATCCAGAACAAAATGTTTTGACTTCTTTCTCTGCAATCGCTCACTCACAGATAACTCTGGCTGCCAGGGGAACTGCAGCTTTGTTTAATTTAGCAGAAATTATTAAACTTCCCCATCTCAGCTTCCCAGAATATAATTTCATTCAAGAAACAAGTGGATTTTCTTATCAGTGGTTAAAATGAAAGGCTCCTGGGCATATTAGCAGAGGAATAACATGGGGGGATGCACAGGTTGTTTCCCCTCTGGCTTTTCTGTGTCTAGCAGCAGCCCTGGAATGGATCAAATTATGTCAGTCACTGGACCTTGATGGGAATTGGTTTGAGCACAACCTCCAGTGCTGGATTGGACCCCCAGGGCTTGGGTTTGGGCTTTCAGAGGGTTTCAGCAGCAATAAAGTGGTTACGGGTGAAGATGAGAGTGGGGAGATGGCTCCCCACCACCCTGTTGCTGACCTCAGATCCCGGTTTCACACCGTGGGAAAGACCAGCAGCAGCTGAAGGGCTTTGCCCCCTTCCCAGAGCCCACGTCCCTGACTGAAGATGAGCTCTGGCTCTGAGCACTCAAAAATAATGATTTATGTAAATGTAGTGCTTTCATTAAAAACAGGGGGAAAAAAAAAGTAGGCTTGCAAACATCCCTGAATGTCATAATGATATGTAATTTGCCAGAGTTTTCAACGCTGTGTTACAATGCCTATCTTAATTGTGATAAATTACTTCAAAATGAGTGGGTGTCAAATGAATTGATGGAAATAACACGGCATTACCACTTTCAAAATCTCTTTAAATCATGGATGTTTTTTGCTTAAGTTTTGGTTCTCACGAGGTTTTCTGTCTACAAACTCCCACCAGAGTTTCTTTCCTCTTCCACTCCTGTTCACACATGAGCAGCTGCTGAGCACAGTGTTTCTATGAAGAATTTTCTTAGGGCCATTCCTACCTCGGGCATCAATCCCTGGAGCCACATGGCTGGAGAGCAGGAGCCAGGTAGAGCACCCAGAGGCTTTGTGCAGGGATCCAACGTAGTCATTGCTTAAAACCCATCCCCAAGGTCCCTCAAGCCGGGAACCCGCCTGCAACCCGATTTCTCATCCTGCAAAAATGAACTTTTATCCTCTTTACCCTTTCCTCGGGCAGTTTGGGGAAGGTGAGACTAAAATTAGCTGTGACTCCTCGCTCTGTGCCGGGCTGGGAAAGCAGGTAACGCAGTAATGGGTAATTTGTCATCCTGCCTGTTCTGGGTAGCAGGAGGGATCAGTTTTCCCCACCGCTGCTGTGCTGGAGGACTGGCAGGTTCAAGGTGCCAAGCTGTGCACTGCCAGAAGGGAAAAACCTGTGGAGGTCTTTGGAACTGGCAGGTCTGCTAGAGTAAGGATTGCAAATCCCTCTTTTTAAGGATTCCTGTGCTTTTTTAGTGATTTCAGTTGAAGGTCATTCCCCCTGTCCCTTAAAACCAAGCTTCTTGTACTATTTTGTGGCATTTCAAGCTGAAGCAGAGCACATCACCAGCTGAAGCATCAAAGCAGCGACATGTCTGTTATTAGCAAACCTCGAGCATCGTGTGGCAGCACAATGAAAGCATTTCCCAGGGGCTCTTTGCCAGTAAAGTATGTTCAAATCAATGGTGATATCTGATGTGCTACAGGCCACCAGCTTGGACACCTCTTGCAGGTGGCAGTGCCAGAGACTGATGGGTCAAATCCTGCCTCACTGAATCCAGCTGCGGGAGCTTCCAGGAGCCAAGGCTGAATGGCAACATCCTTCCTCCCAGAAACAAAATAAATAGCCAGATCCAACAGGCATTGTTGGTAACAAGACTTTGTACGCTGAGATACACTAAGTGTACATAGCAGGACTCAGTGGCACGCTTTCTGCTTCAAGACAGGTGTCTTCAAAGTATCCAGAGTAACAGAATCTATGTTTTAGACTTGACTTTACCAAGAGGGTGGTCAAACACTGGAACAGGCTTCCTGGAGAGGTGGTCAATGCCCCAAGCCTGTTAGTTTAAGAGGCATTTGGACAATGCCATTAATAATATGCTTTAACTTTTGGTCAGCCCTGAAGTGATCAGGCTGTTGGACTAGATGATTGTTGTAGGTCTCTTCCAGCTGAAATTATTCTATTCTATTCTATTCTATTCTATTCTATTCTAGCCATGTGCCAATTTTCACTGAACTAGAGACTTTCCAACTGTGTTTTATGAAATGATTCAGAAGTCAAACCTCACACACTTGCCAGTTCCCCTTTAGCTGTTTCAGGGCTGTGGCAGTGACTGCAGTGACTTTCTCATTCGGAGGTTTCTCCCAGCCCTGAGCAAGCTCGCAGCTGGGATTCGGCAGCTTCCAGCCAGCCCTCACCATCGTGCAACTGCAAAAACCCACCGAGCTGCTGCAGTGGTCACAGCCTAACTGCTGTTACAATATGTGACCTTCAAATTTCCTCATTAAATTCTAAAAATGAAACCCAAAGAGCATATACATAACTATTCTGTCTTCTGGAACACTCTAATGCACTGCAAGTCCATTGGCAGCGAGAGGTTAACTCCCCAGCAGAGAAGATGCTCGTAACAAAACAGCAATGATGCGAGGAAGCCTGAGAAGCCTCATGAGGTCAGTGTGTGACCCACAGGGAGGTGTTCATCCCCTTCAGTTTTTCTCACCAAACCATTTTCGTGCTTTCCCTATCAGAAGTGACAGTTGTTTTCCCAGCTGTCCACCCAGGGAGCCACGGTGTCAAACCCTCTGATTGAATTAATATGGGTAATGTATATGGAGGTAAAATGGAATGAAAAGTAAAGTAACCAGAAATGAGATTATTTTTCAAGGTACATTTAACTCACTGTGACATTTGAGAACATGAACCTTTAACAGAAATAAGCAAGGCCCATTTGTCTGAGAGTTTAAATATTCAATTCTCAGGAAGACAGACACAATTTTTCAGATTATACTAATTATTTTTGACTTGATCAGCAGGAGAAAGAAGCTTTGAGCTGGCATAATAAAAAAGTCAAACAGGAAAAGTAATGACAAATTGGCCATGTGCTGGAAAACCCTGTACAACCGCAGGGACAGGCGCCTTCGGGGTGAGGGTTAGGGGACCAGGGCTCTCCTCCTTGTTCTGCTAATCATCACACCTCAGGCAAATCTTGCCATCTGGTTGCTTTCCCCTCCTGCTTTCCTTTCATTTAGAGCATGGACTGTTTGCAGCAAAGGCTGCAAAGATCACAGGAACCCTTTCCCATGCATCAGAGCAGTGCTTGAGCCCTTCATTCAGCCTCTGGTTTCCAAATATAGCGAAACAGGCACCCAGAGGAAAATCATTTAACTAATTTGCTTTTAATTACCATGGTACTATCTGGCTTAAGGCTGAAGTGGGTGCTTGGAGGCTTACCCATTCAATCCCTGACCCTTTGCTGATTCCACCCCAATATTAGCTCAGTGAAACCCGTGAGTGCTCGCCACCATGGGGAATATGTTGCACGGTGCAGCTGGACCTGCATTTTTGGTGAGTAAATGTCAGGAGTTGGAGCAATGACACTTCAACCTGCAAGAAACTGCCACGTTGTTGATGAAGAGTTGTGAGCATCCTGGGGACAGGCCCTGGGGTGACAGCAGCGTTGTCCTCCCAGGCTTGTGGTGGAGCTGGGACGCTGCCGGCCACGGTCCTGGGATTTAGCTGCCTAGAAGAGATTTAGGAGGGTCAGCAACCTGCCTACACTGGTGGGCTGGACAGGCAGGAGAAGTATCTGGCAGGAAAATCCTGCCAGGTGGCGAGGGCAGGACTTGTGAGCTGCTTCGCTGGAGCTGGGAACTGCCGGAGCAACATGTGAATCCACCCTGGAGAAGGGCTCCCACCCGACAGGCAAGCCCCCATCCAGCCCTAAAACACACTGGCCAAAAGAAGGGGCAAAAAGCGATCTCCTTCCAGTGTGGCAGCCAGGGAATGAATTTTCACATCAAGCATGTGCTTTTCCATCACACATGAGTAGCGTTAGCTGGGAGGGCTGGTGCCTGGGGCAAGCAAAGGCTGGAAGAGCAAGGGGCACCATCTCAGCTCTCAGGGCTATTTTGGCTTCCTCTGATTATTAGCCAGCACCACCAGACTTGTGCTGTGTTCCAAGCTTTTCCTCTTTGTCATACCACTGAAAATACTATCTCCTATGCTTCTTCAAAGGAGATGTATATAAATAATATTATTTGTGAGTAATTAGGAATAGGAATTAAGTTTGAATAAATTAACTATCTGTAATTATTCTCCTTACAGTCACACCAAGCCTGAATGCTAATCTGAACATTGTTCTTCTTCTTAATAATGAAAACTAAAATGTATTTAGTGAGATGCCTTAATCCAGATTTCTTAGCCAAGGTCTGCGCTTAATTGTGCAGAGGGTCTGCTGACAGGACAGTTTTGCATATCAGTATTTCAGGGGACAGATTTGAAGTACACAGGAAGATACAATAATTGGAGAAAAGCAGAGGGGAAGGGTCAGTGAAGGCAGCTCTTGAGAAGGAATTTTAGAGCTTCTGAGGAAGGAGAAAATGCATTAATAAATTAAGGTTAAACATAATGAATGAATGACTGTTTTCTTGGGGGGAAAAAAAAAAAAAAGAAATGGTCATTTTATCTCAAAATCTATTGAACTGAATAGATTGTTTTTTCCACCAGGAACTGTGATCCTACTCAGCTTCACTTTGTCCTTTGGTTAAACTCAGAAGCTAAATTAAACCACTGAATTAAGAAAGGGAGACTTTAGGATTCATTAAGTAAACAACTCGGCACAAGTTTAACTGTGGCATTTATCCCCCCTGGTTTCCTCAGTGTGTTCCTACATGAGCACATCCTCAAAATGAGACGCTCCCTCCTCTTTTGGCATCCCGTCCTTTCTGATCAAGCTGACCCTCACAGGGATGTATTTCAAAACTGGCTTTTATTGAAGGTGGGTTGTTCAGCTGAAGGATATAATTAATATTCATGGATATGGAGGCGATGCCTTCAGTAGCACACTCAGAAGATGAATCCCTGATAATCTGAGGTCAGGCCATCATGAAACAGATCTCAGCTGCTAAGGACCAGTACTATAAACTGACTTCAAAGGAGCAAGATTGCCCCAGCCTGGGATCAAACCCTGCACCTCCCTTAATTTTAACAGAATTACAGTCTTTTGCACAGCAGGAGTAGTAGGGTCGTGTTGAAGGTGAGACACAACAGGAGCCTCACACTGGACAGGGACCACGACAGAGCTGCCATGTCTATACCAGTGCACTCCTGGGTCTCGAGGTACATCAGCAGCAACAATGTGGGAAAACCTAAAGGGACTGGAGTGGCAGAATCAGTGCTGTGCATTGCTGCTGCTCCAGGAAAATATTTTTATCAACCCCTTAGATTTGCAAGAGGATTGGAAACACTGGCGCTGTTACAGACCTAGCCCAGACAGCCCTTCCTGGAAATAATATTATTATTATTATTATGACTTGCTTAAATAAGACCATCTCTTACACATACAGAGCGGGACACTTCCAGCAGTAGGGAAGTAATTGCAGCCTTTTTCCTTGACAGGCACCTAGAATTAACTCTGCTGCAGCAGCAACAGCAGCGATCTGAATATGTATATAAAATAATTAATTCCATCAGATAAATGATTAGAGCAAAGGCCACCATGTTTTTCACTTTCTAAAATGTAACTAAAACCCATTTAGCAGAAAGATCATTTTTATGTTTTATTAATTGCCACCTCGTGATAATTTTACTTCTAATGTCTTTCTCAAATAGTCCATAGAAGTGTTCTTTGATTCACTGAGGGTTTTTTGTGGTTTCTTTGTGAATATTCCCAGGCAGCTGCTGAAAAACAAGTACACTGAATAGACTGAGCAAAAGCGTCAGTCTAATATAAAGAACAATAGAGCAGAGAATCAAAAAGAATCAGAAATCCAGGGAAATTTTTGTCCATGTGCAGTAATGAGGGTTTCTGACAAAACATCAACTCTTTTCAGGACTAACATTGCGAATTCAGACAAAAAACCCTCATATTTTCAACAGAAGCTAGCAAGAGGTTTGTATTTGGAAAGGAGGGATATCACTGAAATGCAAAATTTTTTGTTGGGAAGCATCAGCAGACCTTGTGAGCAATAGTATCCCAACAAATCAGTCTTATGGTGGAGCTATTGTTGATTTTGGGCTCAAACCCCTCAGATACAGTCAATATTACTCCCTGGCAGCAGACACAGGAGCACAGCCCCAGGATCTGAGGGAAACCCCAGAGAAATGTCCTCAGCAGGGATCATGATGCAGAAACAGAGATGGAAAAGGCCAAGAGCTTTTTTTCCAATGCATAAATCCAACATCTGGAGCAGCCAACTCCAGGTATGGGCTGTACATCAACCCTGGGAGGAGCCTATGGCTCACCTGCCTGGAGGAGTTCAGTCTGCATGGGCTCAGCATCAGCCTCCTGCAACTACCCAGAAACTGGAAGGCAGCAGAAAATGAGTTTTTCAGATTATTCTAGAGGTGGGGACAACTGGCGTCTTTTGGACCCAGGTGGAGCATTGGAAGGTACTCCTGTCACCTCCCAGAATATGGAATTTGCCCTCATATTTTCCTCTTTTAGAGTAAAAGAAGAGCCTTTGTCCATTTTGTCCTGTTTTACCCCACTTTTCAAGGTTTCTGGTCCATTAGCTAGGCAGAAAGTACACCAAGAGATCGGGTTTGGAAAAATAATTTTGATCCAGATACATCTTGGGTGAAGCCTGAAGCTCTCAGGTGGCATCTCCACCACCCAGCCCAGCGAAACCCTGTCTCTTGTCAGCTGACGAGTAACTTTATTGGTATTGCACATCTCCAGCCCCATCACTCCTCCGTGCACCAGCTATCCATTACAACAGTACTGCTCAGCTATTCACATCCAATTTGATTTATAACCCTCTGAAGTCAAGGGAAAGACTTGCCTTTGATTTCAGCGATTTTAGGATAAGCTCCTAATTTCATGCTCTGTCCAAGAAGCAGATAAAATGGATTTGAGAATGGCTTTTTTCTTTGGAAAATTAATCTTCTTTAAACTACTGCAAGACGCACAATTATTTCTAAAATGTCCCATAATAGAAATAACTGGTATATTGAAATAAATAGATTTTATAGTAATCAAATTCTTCAGTCTGGGTTTTTATCCTGTTTATTACCCTGTGAACTCCTCCATCATAAACAGGAGCACTTACAAATACAGAAATAAGTCACTGTCAGTGAGCTCAGAGGAGCTGAAAGATTTGCTGTAATCATACAACTAGCGCTTAGTGTCACCTGAATATCGCTGTAATTCCACATGTTTATCTGATTCAATTACAAGGTGCACTGAGGAACTGAAAATATATTCTGAACACACTCATGTGAGCGTGCCAAAACATGACAGCTCCTGCTGAAATACTCCCCAGTCTGCAGTCCCCGTTGTCCTGACTGGGATACGGGTGGCTGGGGAAAAGGTGACTCCACTGAGGTGGGGTGAATCCCACATCTGCCTGGTATCCTTTGGTCTTTGAATAGATTTCTTTAATTTAAAAAGTCTTTATCGCAAAATTAAATCTGATTACATAGATTACACAATAAGATTCAGATTCTATGTCCACAAATATTCTATTTTGAAAAAATCCCTAGGGCGAAAATGTGGTTGACCTGTCAAAGCAGCCAGAATGGCACCTGGGAAAGGAGACCTTTTTTTTTTTTTTTTTTTTTCCCCCAACTGAATTAATTTCCACTGTGAAATAGAAGTAATTTTCTAGGGAAACAGAAATAAAATCAATACAGCTTGTCAACCAAGCCAAAATTAGAAAGTTCATTGATTCCAGTTCACAAAAGTGGAGATTCTTCCATCCTCTCTCAGGTTGAGGGTGGAAAACCACTCGGAAATCCTAAAAGCTCCTTGGGGAAATAGGAAATCTGCTTTCTCTTCTGCTCTGCTTGAGATACAAGTTTTACACTGTGATTGAGGATTATATGGTGAGGATGACTGTGCAGGGTGAAATAGGTTATATAGAGCAGGTTCAGCTTTTGCTAGACGTGTGAACACTGAAACTTTGTCGCTTTCTCACGTTTTTTGACTCATCATGACTCAGGGTTATGGCTTTGGACCATGGTTGATGTAGTTTATGTCTGCTACTGCCCCACTGCTCTGCCTCCACAGGGGAAAGATTGTCCTCTTCAGTGTAAAGTCCACGCGTTTTTCACTTCTCCCTGAAAATATCGATGAAACTTTTTTTTTTTTCCCTTCACCCTTAATTTTTTGTTTAATATACTTTTTACTGAATGTATCTATTTTATTGCATCCATTCAGGAAACAGAAGTAATATCATATGATAGGTATACTAATGAACAGCTGGAATTCATTAAGCGAACAGGAATACATTGAGCAAACATGTTTGTGAACAACCCAGAGATTGAAGCATGTTTGCAGAAAAGATCTATTGAACAGTTACGAACAAACAAATTAGTAAAAATCTAAAACCGGATCTGGCATCCTAATGACGGAAAGAAAAGCTGTAACCCATCAATAAGCCATTAACCACGATGAGGTGCAATGGTTGGGTCTCAGCTGGTTACCCCTCTGCTGTTCACGTCTCTCTGCAGATGGGAGGTGGATGTTTTACCCGCACAGAGCTGAATGCCTTGGTCGCCACCGAGTTCCTTGTGCTGCCCAGCACCTGGGACCCCTTCCCCAAGGCCTGGCAACTGCTTTGTGGAGGAGATAAGAAAGCCACCCCATGCCAAAACGTCCTCTTGTGACCGTCCCAGCGGGGAATGCATGCATTTCTCATTATTTTGAAATGAAATGGTTTCATTCTACGCACCAATATTTATCCCTGGAAACGTTCAAGGCCAGGTTGGAGGGGCTCTGAGCAACCCGGTTTAGTTGAAGATGTCCCTGCTCATTGCAGGGGGTTGGACTAGATGGCTTTAAAGTTCCCTTCTAACCCAAACTATTTTAGGATTCTATAATTTTTTGAAGTTTGAAATTCACAGAGAGCATTGTGTTTGAATCACAACATTTCTTCACATTTAATTATTTTCTGCTTCAAAATAAGAAGCAAATGGGGTGGAATTTCCTGTGTGGGGGAATCCAGCTCCTGGCCAAGCCCAAGAGTGTGCACACAGATACAGTGCCATTGTCAGAGGCTTTGACACTCTCATAATAAGAGCTGTATTAATCCCTGGAGATGACTGATTTCAGGGAAAGATTCAAGATATCTGCTGACATGAAGCCGTCTGTTGTAACAGGGATTTTTTTTCAGTTAATAACATGGCCCAAAATGGCACAAGTCTCCACTCAGTATCCTGTGCAACACAGCTATAATAAAATCCTGTCCTGGCATCAGGAAAAGACTGGCTGCACTAATGAGGTAAGGTTCTGTATTCTCTAGGGCAACAGAGAAATTACATTTAATTGCCAGAATAGAGCATCTCTGCTCATTGAACACAGTGCATCGCAGATGAGAATGATTCACTTTGCTCACGACTGCGCTGAATACAGAGCAGAGCAGCCCCGGCTGTTATGGCACGACAGAGGAGGGGAACGCTCACCCATCCTAAGGGAGAGGTGCAGGTTACATGACTTAGCCGCACATAAAATAGTTAGCAAAGAGAACAGCTCAAGAAAGGATGTGAAAGATGTCTTAAATCTCTTGCCAGGAAGCTCAGTGATGCTCATTGACTGAGACAAAAATTTATGAGATATGCTTTATAATAACTTCTGGATTTTATCCTTTTATTAGCGTTTTTCTGAGGCACAGCTCAGAAATGTCACTGAAACTCTTCAGGACACACAGCAGTGAATGATACTCAATTTGCAATGCCTGGAGGCAACTGGCTCTGTGCTCTAATGGGTCTGTCGCTACCTGTGACACAGAGGAAGGTGGATCTACCCCAGCCCTGCCAGGGGACTGTGTCATCCCCCGGGCACATCCCGCATCTGCACTCTCTATGCTCTGACTTCTTACCCTGAATAAATACAGCTCCTATCCAAGGAAGCCCGGTGCTGGGGGTGCCTCTTGACCCCACTGCAGTGTATTAGTAATAAATCCTCAGTGCCCATTCATCAGTGTTACGTGGGGAGTACTTCGTGCTGGGCGTATTAATCTGCTGAATTGCAGTGTGTCGGTGTTGTGGAAAGGTAAGAAAATGGAACTGACAGCAGCTCTGCTCCCAGCAAGGCAACGAGACTGCCTTAATTAGAGCTAATTGTAGCTTCCATCACATTAAACTGTAATGCAGAATTTTTCAGGTTAGTCCATGGTGAGTTGTGCTGGCTATCCCCCTCCTCCTCCCCAAAACGTTAGATGACATTTGTTTTTCTGCCTGTACAATATGCAGAAATGGCTATTCACAGAATGCAGCACGGATAAGACACCTTGAGGTCCGAAACAGGGAGCAGCTCACAATGAGCCTGTTGTATGCAGCAAGTGGCCCCCGTTAGTGCTGAGCCCAGCTGAGCATCGCTGGGGCCAGCACGCATGGGAGGTGAGCTGAGCCCTGCCGGGTGGGGAGCAGAGACTGTGGGGCAGGTTGGGGAAGGGGAAAGCAGTGCTGTTTCTCCAAGCATGTGTGCAAGTCGGCTGCATCAGCACAGCCCCATCATCCGCCTCCTAAAAAAGCTGGAGAGGAAGTTTCTGGTCCATGCTCATCAGTGGTTTGACACCAAAGGCTAACCACTCAAGTAGTGAGTCCTGCTCCATGAACCAAGTGGGAGCTGATGAGATGCAGCACCAGGCAGGACCACACCACCCTGTCCCATGGGACATCACCCCCCCCAGCAGCACCACTCGGGGCTGGGAAGTGGCTCTGTTTGGGTTTTAGTCTGCAGCGAGCACGCAATCCTTGGTGTCTCTTTGGGGCTGTTACTCAGCTGAATGTCTCTCAGATACTGCCCAGGAAATGAAGGCAGCACTGGAGTGGGGGAAATGCTGCTTTACAGCCTGGATCTTCCGTATATTCATAGTAAATGTCTGCTTTTCATGGTGAATCTAAACACTTCAATGCCAAAAGCCTTAACCCCCTGGTTTTGTTCTGTGGTGGTTTTTTTTTTTTTTTTTCCCAGCCAGAAGCATGGTGCTTTCCCAGGGTTTCTCCTTTGCAGAAAGGATGAATCAGTCTCCCTCTCTTCACCAAAAACTCCCCCAGGAAGAAGCTCAAGACACCCCACTGCCAGCCACCCCTCGAGACTTTCTACCCACAGCCCATTTCCAGGTAATTTTGTCTAACACCCGTATGCCTTACGGTGAGACCTGAATATGCAAAACCATAGGGGATTGAAGCACTGCTATTTATAAGACAGTATCTTTTCCAGGCGTGCAGGCAATGTAATTTAAGACCAGACAAACATCTGTCTGTCGGCAATTGCTGTTCGTGGTCGGGAGATCTGCTCTGGCTCAGTCTGTGCTCCATGTTATGCCCTTGGCAGATACTTTCTCCTCTTTGCGCTTCTGTATCACCACTGGCTGGCCTGAGACAGGAATCCAGCCTAATGATGAGCATCGCTAAGATCAGTCATAGACTTTGCTTCCTGGCCACGCGAATGGACAGCTTTGTCTTCATCCAATGCATTTGATCCGTGGCCAACGGTGAAATGTCAAAGCAGAGAGACGTGATTTTTATTTAACAACAGAGAAGGTAGGCTCAGCACAGAAGCACCTCGCCACAATTGCTCATTTGATCCATGGTGGTTGTGCAAAAATAGGATTTTAAAATGCACAAGCAGTCCATATGAGGCCTTTGGCTGCAGTAACATTCGTTATTTCAGACTGCTCTGAAATTGCTGCTACCATGCCTAGAAGTTACTGTACTGCAGACTCTTTTAAAAATATAGCGCAGAAATGCATTTGATGATGGATGGGAGCTGTGCTGGCCAAACTGGGAAGGGCACTGGGAAAGCCACTATCAGGGAGGTGAGGCATTGCCTGTCTTCCTGAGAAAGGTGTCTCCATTAGACCTGCTAAAGAGCAGCAGAAGTGGCAGCTAGCCCTTGAACAATTGCTGGTCTGCTGACAGCCCCCAAGGCTGCGGTGGGGAGGTGCAGTTTGATCCTGAGATTTATCCCCAGGTCTGATGCTGTCATACTGTGCAGATGGAGAGAAATCATTTAACCTTTCTGTGCCTCCCGTCTCTCTCTATAAAATGATTACCCTTATACTGATGTTGTAGGGGTGGTCTCAGGTGTCAGGATGTGGCCAAGAAAAAGAGCGCTTGGATGCTAAAAATACTCATGGTATATGTCAATGTCAAGTGCTCCTGCAGATCAATGTTACACGCTGACTTTCCTTCTCTTTTTCTCCAGATGCAAGAAGAAAAATGATGCTTTTGGCCACTGCTAGCTGTAGATACAGGGTGCCAAGCTGAGATCCTCAGTCTGGCATCCGACATGGAAAAAAGATCTGTGTGGTTGCTCCTGGTGCTGGGTCCACCTGAGCAGACTGCTCCAGTTGAAGGGTCAGAGACCTCTTCCCATCCAGGGCTTACACTACTGACAATGTTGCACCCGCTTCAAAATGAGACCAAAATCAATATGACAAAAAATGGTCTCCAAAATTATACCAGACCAGCTGAAATCACCAATCCCTGCTGCCACGGTCATGTGGATTCCTGTCTGATGCGTTCACAGCTCGATGACTGTTGTGGCACCGGAGCTGTATGAGTTGTCTATGTGAAAGTTCATACCTTGGCAGGTAAGAAAGATTGAAAGCACTAAACTAAATGCCAGGGAGAGAGGTTCAAGTCTGTGTACTTTGCTCAGCATTTGATGTGGGCCAGGACCATACACATCTCAAGGTGGTGAATCAGCCTTGTATCCAAGCACAGCTTGTGAAGGGGACATCGCATGCTGTCCCCAGGCTGTCCTGAGATTTCTGTGCCCACCTCTGACCCTGCCTTGCCTGAAGATTTTTCTCTAAAGTTTCCTTCAATTACAAGTTCTTAAAAGCAAGGACCTTCTTCCTGGGGTTTGTGGCAACTCAGGAGTAACACAAGGGCAGCAAAAGTTTTGGCACTGAATCCGTGTATAAAGCACATTCTGTGATTTTTTAATTTAATTACCAAACTGCCTCATCTCTGATTTCCTCATGCAGATGAGTGATTTTTGCTTCCACTTTTATATCACAGGTTCTTGCTCTTGGAAAACTCTCTGGCTGGGTATTCATTAAATGTTAAGAGTAAACGTCTCCAACTTCATAAAATAGCCTCCATTTGAGAAATGAAGAATTATTCTCAGTTTATTGATATCTTAGCCAACTCTTCCACATTGCTTCTGCACTGCCACCAGGGAATCAAAATGCTCCGGTAGCTTCAGCCCTGTCTGCCACGGCGCAGGAAATAAGTGTGAAGCCCGAGCAACGATAACTGGGGAGTGTTTAATAGGAGATTACAAGAGGAGCTGCGAGCTGGCCAAGAGCAGAAACACTGCCAGAGCTCGGCAGCCTGAGCTGCCTGGGTTCAGCCCGGGGAGGGAGAGGGTGGGCTGTGGTGTGAAACCCTCCCGGCAAATGCGGCCTGAGCTCCTCTGTGCCGGGGAAAGGTCTGCGCGGATGACCCGAAATGTCAGCGTATTGATTGTGCTGGGGTGACCGACACATGTCAAGGTGCTGCCAGAATCAGTGGGGTTGAGCTGAGCCAGCCAGGCAACACGTCCTCAGACAAAAGGGCTTGTCCAGACCCAGCCCTTGCATTTATCTCCTGGGTGAAAAATTATTGCAATTCCAGTTTCCCTTTCTGACAGGAAAATCTTAGGCGCAAGGTGGGTTTCAGACTGACATTTTTATGAGGGCATGAGCTCAAACCTAGAACAGGCTGTAACAGCTCCTGGGGATGCAGATGGGAGATCCACAGGGAGAGACAGGACCTGCAGCTGCTCTGGCTGAGCGTGGGGAGGGGGAGCGTGGTGTCCCACAGCCCAGCGATTCAACCAGCAAACACCATTTTAAAGCTGAAAAATAGAGATTTAAAACAAGAATCTGTGAAGAAAACCACCTTCCATCATTTTTACTCTTCTGTCCACAGCCTGTCTCACTCTCATGAGTTTTAACTTTTTTGAGATTATTCTGAGAATGTGCATACATCTCTCTGTGGAAAATAGCAATTATTATGTGCTACAGTGTTCTACCCATCATTACTTCTGTATAAGCAGGCATGGTAAATCTATTTCATTCAGCCTAGCAAATTAAATGAGCCCAGTTGCTGGAATGCAGAGCAGCAGTGTGATGAATGACGTACCAGGTGAACTCTACCAAGGGATTAAAGAAAACTTCCAAGTCATTTACAAAAAGGCAGAGCAGCATCTATTTGCTCGGCACCATATAATTACAAGTAATCTGAAAACTGGAGAGGAAATGAAAGTGAAAAATCAAAACTCTCTTTTGTCCTGGAAACAAAACAGCAAAGAGAAATATTTTCCTTCTCAGCTCATTTTGGTTTCCATACAAATACAGTCAGTGTGATAAAACAATCTAAACACTGCACACTGGTGCAGTGCCAAGGATTTCTTCCTGGGTTTGGCTATTTTGATTTGGGTCTGTCACCAAGTTGGATTTTTAAGAGATTCTAAAGGCAGGAACAGTGCTCATTGCCTAATATTACTCTAAGTAATGGGGGGGGGGTGTGTGTGTGAGAAAATGCACAGGGTAAGTTAAGCCACCTTTTATGTTACGTGGGTGAAACTTCCCTTATGTGTGACACAGACGTGAGCAAACACTCTTCCCACCATCAGACAGGCACTTTGAGAACGGCTACAAACCTCTCCCCAAAAGGTGAGGCACAGAAAGGGCTTAAACAACATTCTCAACACATGCCTAAAGCCCTGTAAGATTAGTTAGTGCAAACCACACTTAAACCCGGGGTTTGAAGTGAATTCATGCTCTAAGTCCTGCCTAAGTGGTTATGCAGCAAATCAGAGCTGCTTTCTATGCAAAGGTAAGGTGGATGCAAGGGGAGATGGATATGCTATTTATGACCACTCTGAACTCCCATTTCCATTCAACAAAGGCTTAACTCGAAACCAAGACTCAAGCCATTCAGGATTTCCAAATTTATATTTTAGAACAGGGTCTTAAATGTCTAAAGCTTGACAGCTTATAGATGAGGTGTAATGGTGAATCGATGTTGAAGCTTAGTACAGTTAGAGTCAATTTTAAGAGTACCATTATTCAGCAGGTTATTCAGCAGGTTTCCAGCAAAGCAGACCCGGTGGCACTGTGCCTATTGGCCTGGATGGCAGGAGAGACCGTCCCTCCCCAGCACACTGCTGCAAACACACGCACCCATCTCTCTGTGCCAGCCTGAATTAGTACCACTTTCCTTTTTTTCATTAAAAGGTTTTGACCAGTGTTTTGCCAAAGTCTGCCTATCTCCATCAAACGAGCTTTTAATGTGTAATAGAAATTAGGTCTACAGGATCTGTTTCCCACCAGTCCTGGCTGATTGGCATCGGCCGCATTACCCACCATTAACTCTTCATTAGAGATCATCAGCGATTTGTTACTTTGACAGGTTCACCATAAGGCTGATTAACCTATATTTATCCAGGTCGTGTGGTTTCCCCTTTGCAAATAGTGTTCGGCATGAGCAGCCCTGGAAGGCTCCGGGAGCCTGCAGAAAGCCACCCACTTCTCCTCGTTACCTATTATATTCAGCATTTCTTCTCATCCAGAAAGCTTTCAGTTCCCCTCAGATCCAGGCTTTAGCCGTAAATGTTTTCTTGCTCGGTTGTGAAATCATAGCTTTCACGCTATTTAGTAAATTATTCTTAAGCAGTTCCCAATTGTCATTCACACGTTGCTGTTTAAATTCCAATTAGCTTGTAATTATTTTTGGCTTTGTGCAATTGGCTGCTTGAAAGCACCACACATTCACACATGAACATGTATATATGTACTTTATTGCACTTAATTGTGCTATTGCTTGGGGATTACTATGTTAAAGGCTTTGAAAACTCTTTCTGGGCTGCCTGGCTGACATGGCAGTGCATAGAGAGCTGCTCTTCAATCTTTCCACTTTGTTCTGGAGTCCAGCACAGCCCTTGCATTAATCATATCTCTGCACACACCACACAAGCATCGTCTGGGCTCTCAGCTAAACACCACAGAGGTCTGGCTGCCTTTTGTGAATGCCAGGGGGCTGTTGTGATCCAAAATGACATCCCAGCAGAAAGCCAGGAGGAAACTTGGTTTAATATTTAATGTTTCCATAGGAATCATCCGTGCGAGTCTCTGCCACGTGGTGCAGACGTTGTCATGGCACAGAGCCCCAGCCTTGAGCAGGAGGGGAGAGCAAACACACATCGCTCTCACCGAGTTCAGCACGGTGGAAGAATCCATATAAAACATGCCTTTTCATTTAAAGAGCTGGTTACAACTCAGATAACTTCAACCATTATATATAGCCTGTTTGAAAGCTGAAAAAAATAAAAGATACACCTTCATGTAAGAGAAAGAGAAAGGATGGGCGTGCCTGTGGACACTGGCTGAGATGTTTCTGACGCCTTTTTACGCAAGCAGAGCTGTGGCTGTGGCCTGACCACGCAGGGAAATGCGTTTGCAGAGCAGGGATGCTCCAGCACCTCAGCACGCCGCAGCCGACGGAGTCCTGGGTTCAGCACAGGGGCACCAATACCTGGAGCGAGAGCCCGTGGATCGGCATGTCTGGGTGTCCTTTCCCAGCCATAAATTCTCATCCTCGAGCACATGCTTCCAAATAGACAAACCTCCTCTTCCTCCAGCACGAAGCCAGCACACTCCTCAGAACCTAGACACTTTATCAATTAACTGATTAGAAAGAAGCATTCACTTCCCTGTAGACCAGACCAATTTTAGCACGCCAAAGCTGCAAAGAAAACCATAGATTTGCCAGCTGACAATTATGTCCCTTAAATTGACTGCAGGTATGCCCATTTTCTAGTGGAGTATTTTTTAATTTCGTAATGCAGTCACTGCAATAACTGCCCCCCTCTCTCTAGCAGAGAGAAGGCAGACGGGCTCAGCGTGTCCTGAACTCGCTGCTCTATCACACACAGAGTTTCTTATTAATTTGCTGCAAGCCTTCAGCAGTGTGCAGAACTGATTTATTTATTTTTTTTTCTCCTTGCTCCCTGCATGGACAAAAGCCAAGCTTTATAAATCAACTGTGTAAACAGAAATATCCTTCTTCCTTGAATGTGATTATTATTTCGAAAAAGGAGGCTGTCATTTTATGAGGCAGAAAACCTGTTTAATCTGGAGACACCGGCTCTGATGCCAGGCGCTGGTTACCATAACATTTTTCTTCTGTCCTAAGTTTCAGAGTAAAAATAAAAATCTCTCATACAGACTGTTTTTGGACAGGTTTTGACCAGCTAAAATCATTTTCAGAGCCCCAAATGATCTTTCTATTGAGTTACATCTATAAACTCTTTTTATATCCATGCAAATAAGCTCTGTGGCGGCCTCACACCCCCCTGTGAAACCAGAGCTCTGCCTGGGTGCACTCTGATTATACTTTTTTTTTTGCCTTAAAGAGCTCAGTCTAAAAATAGGCGATGAAGAATGGGAGAAGAGATGTGCCATCCCCAGGAGGGCAGAGGGGAGCTTTCCCAAAACCCCACACCATCAGCAGCAGAGCCAGAAACCACACTCCAATCTCCAGGGCGCCGTCCCTCTGCTTTAAGTGCTTTGGCATTTGCGTTTGCGCTTTTGTTTGCATTGGTTCTTGTTACAAGGACGTACTTGATGCAAAGCAGCTCCCATGTCTCAGCAGGGCTAATAGGTATTATTTACTAATTGTGATAAATTACTTGCTGGATGATGAAGGAAAGAAACTCTCCAAAGCGTGGACAGGGTGCTCAGGACACAGTCGCTGACCTGCTTCTGGGAGGTAGATAGCTCCAAATCCTGAAAGGCATTGATGTCACCCATGTGGTGCCTCTACTGACCGTGCCACGAATGCGTTAATGCAGATTTGCTTCAGGTGGTTTGTGGGACCAAGTAAATGAATGCAGCAACGCCAGCAGGGTGGCTTGGGAGGCACCAGTGCAGGACACACGGAGGGGCTGTTCTCTTCAATGAACGGTGCTGACCAGTGCCAAGAGGAGAGCAGGGTACCTGGGGAACGTGATGGGGGAGAAAAGATTACACAAATTTGGTGTTTCATCCAGAGCAGAAAGGGAATAGAACAGAGAAGAGGAAAGGCTTTTGGTTGGCATTTGTGAGGCAAACTCATTTTTTTTCTTAGAGACTCTTTGAGGTCCCTCCAAAAAGAGCATGAGTAAGGTGTTTCCTTTTCCTGGCAGGTTTGGGAAGGCTGCAGCCGCGTTTCCCCCCTTTCTGCCCGGGGCTCCATGTACCTGTTTCCAGGTGGCTTCTGCCTGGCACAGTCTGCTCCTGACTGTGTGTGGGGCTGGGACGGGGACCACTGCGGTGGTGGGAGGGGATGGGGATGGGGGAACTCTGGGAAGGCTGGGCTGGAGGAGCCCCGCACCAGAGGGTGAGTCATGGAGAGCTGGACGCTGCTCAGGTTCATGTCAGGACAGCAGCAAAACTTTACATTTTGCTTCACTGGTCCTTGTTAACAGAGCCTCCCAGTACAGCACCAGCAGCATGTGTAAATCTTTACTCCCCCTTGATACGGGGACATCCCTCGCTCCCCAATAGCCCCTAGTCCCTCTCCTTATTACTCCAGATGCAGGGGTTTGAATTTAAAGAAACCCCAACATGCTGCAGTCTGTTTTAATCACCTGCTAGTTTTACTTAACACCATGAATATAAAAACATTCTCAACACAGGTCATCTGCAAACAATTTGAGTTCTCCCTTATATAACCCAGGTCCACCTACAGCTTTAAAGGTTGTTTTGTTTCTTATTGAATCCTTCAAAGACGTACAAAACGCCTTTTCCATCGTGGCAGCTGTCAGGGCTCCAGGCTCTGGGGCTGGGTGAGTGCTGGGCAGCGGTACAGCAGTGCAGAGCACTTAGGGGCTGGGGCACATCAGCACGTGGAGCAGAGATGGGGGAACCTGTCTGAGGACCTCAGCTGAGGTGTCGGCTGGGTCAGGGAGGGATAGGGAGGCTCTGAAGGGGTTTTGAAAAAGCCGAGTGGTTCCCAAGATGCTCTCACATCTCATCCCTCCTTACTTAAGTCAGAGAGTATTTTAAAAAAAAAAAAAAAAAAAAAAAAAAAGCATGACCTAGCCAGCATGTGCCCCCTTGGACTGGTGAGATGTGAAGTGCTGGGGTCTGGTGTAGGGCTGGTAGCAGAGCAGGAGGACTACAGGGGAGGAACATTTAAAGCAACAATTTGTGACCTGAAGTGGGGAAGGGCACTGTGAGAGGACAAAACACACCTCTCCCCTCCTGATGTTCTCAGGACAATCAGAAGCGTTGCTTTTCTTTTTCAGTCTTAGTGCAGGAATGATGCTGGAGCTTGCACTATATAGGATACCCATCTCTTTTAACTTCCTCTTTTACAATTAATGCAAGGCAGTTGCAAAACAGAGAAAGAAAAAAGTAAAGAAAACCAAAAACAACTAACCAAACAAAAATTCAGAGCCGAAACCTGGTTTTAAATAAAGCCATCAATGTGCTTTTTATTTCAAGGGCTGGAAATGACCAAGTTTGCAGTTTCAGCTACAGAAGTGTGAGCACTAAAACCAAAAGGCACTGGCACTGCGGTGCTCTGCCCTGGAGCCAGGGAGGTGTGTGATGTTCAGCACACTCTGAAACCCCCACGTCTGCCCCGTGCTGTCTTGAGTGACTGTGTCTCAGCAGTCCCTCGGACAAGGGCAGTCTGTGTGACATTCCATTTTATCTCTTGGCTAAGGGATGATCCAGCCATGCTGTGCTTGGTTCTGCAGACCCCTCGCTCCATGATGGCCACCAGCCCTCTCGAGGGACTCACATATGGCCAGGACCACCGTGTGCTCCTCGGCAGATGGGCCACCCAGGCAGAACAGGGCTGGATGGCTTCTCTGAAGATGCCCTCTGCTCAGCCTCCTTTGGAGATGGTGTCCACACCTCCCATCCCACACAGACCCTTGTGGCACCCTGGCTGTAATTGCTGCAGTTAGCCAGAGGATTCAGTAATTCAGTCCCAATTAATGTGAAATAAAGGCAACTTGCTCTCCAGCCATTTCTGGGTGTCATGGAATAGTTAATAAAAACCAAAATGCTAGCAAATAGGTAGTGATGGGAGAAGACTGTCTGCAAACACACGCTGAGGAAGTGTCACCCCTGTGCTTGTGTTTGACCTTCCCCTCCTTTCCCGCTCACAGGGTGCTAATACTCATTGTATCCTCCCATGGATGGTTTGGCATCAGGCATTATCCCTGAAACCTGTGAAGCAGGGAGGGAGAGCAGCTGCACATCACCCTCCTGTGACCAGCCCCAAATCTGCTCACGGAGAATCAAAGTGCTTTGTTTTTCAGCAGGGAGGTGCATGGGACAGTGGGGTGATGTCTGCCTTTAGTGCTGGCCCGTCCCCAGGCACCTGCCTGCGCACCTACACTTTCCCCCAGCATCACTGCAGGGACAGTTTCCATTGCTGCACCCCTTCAGGAGACTTTTTCCACCTTTACAGCTCATGCACAAAAGCCAGAGCTTTTATTGTGGATTTGGTTTTGTTTGTTTGGGTTTTTTTCTCCTTTCTCCTGCCTAAAAAGATGCTGAAGTCTCCCAAAGAAAAATTATTTCCATGCAATCCCAGCACTTTCTCTTCTTGGCTGGAACACTGGATGTGGTTTTGGGTCTGTGGTTTTTGATACTTTATTTTTTTTTTATTCACAAATTTTTTGGTCTTCATTTCCATCATTGTGAGAGGCACCGTGCAACCCGACAGACTGGCTGCAAGTCCCGAGGAAACTATAGCAGGACAAAAGCACCGGAACTCAGCACGAGTTGATGCAAGCAGAGAAACGAGAAAAATCCCTGCTTTTGCAAACAATCTAGCTGCTGGGTTTCATAAGGAGCCGGACTGACTTTCAGTGTTTCATTTGGATTCCAGCTAGGAAGCTGCAGCTGCCACTGAGAACGAAAAAACCTGAATGAACAGCAGCTTTCATACTATGCATCCTGCTAAGCAACAGCAAGGAAAGTAAGAGACGGGGTTCTGAGTCACAAGGTAAGTTAAATGGATCTGAATGAGTTGGGGGAAAAAAACAACTATTGCTATAGGGAACAAAGTGTTCCCACCCTGCAGAGGCAGCTTGCTTGGGTGAATCATAAAAAGAGGTGGTCTCTGCCTGCCCTGCTTCGTCTCACTTTTTCTGCTTCACTGCAGCAGGCAAAATAAGTGCAAGGCCAGGTTATTGCTGAGCTGGCTTTAATCTCTTCTTACTACCACTCCACCCTCAGACTCCAGAACGATGCTTTCCTCTAGTCTGGTTTTGCTCTTAGCTGTGGCTGAGCAGTGGGACGGGGATGGTGGAGGTTCCCCCGCGCTGTCAGAGCCCAGGGCAGGCAAGAGCCGTTTCCTGGTGTCCTCCACAGAGATGGAAACTTCCCGGGGACTCCGCTTCTCTAGCCTCACCGGGGAACGGCAGCTGTTTGAAACGTGCTGCTCATCCTGAGCCACGGCTTGCAGTGGGGATGGGACGGTGCTGCTGCTGCCAGCACCCGTGTCCTGGTGCCCCCCCCCCAGCCAGCCAGGGCAGCACCGCACGGGACCCGCTCCGGGGACACTCTGCCTGCTTTGGTTTGGCACACAGAAAGCCGAGTTCCCGGAGTGACTGAGTGACAGATGGCAAGTCATGGGAGAGCTGCCTTTCCGCTGGGAAGGGTGAAGGAGAGTTGGGTGCCGTCCACTTTGTCAGGGTGATTTGCTCCGTGGGAGAAGCTGCCCTGGGAATGACTTACTGTAACTCACCCTGCGCCTCGGCAGCGCTGGCCTGAATCCCTGTCTGGGCTTGCCACGGAGATGGGACCGCTTTCAAGGAGCCGCCCAGCACGGAGCGGGGCCATTTCCAGGACATTGCAGGCATGTTCCTGGCATCGGAGGTGCAGGCAGGGACAAGAAGGAGGGAGGGAAGAGTTGTTTGCTTAGGAACCAGCAAACATAATTCTGGTGCCTGTCTGTGCCGAGATAAGCGTGATAACAGCCCCGGCCGCAGACCAGCAGAGGTGGTACCACGCGAAGATGCCGGTGCCCACGTGCACGGGACCGTTTCCATACAGGCACAGCCTCTGCACCCCCAGCACCTGCAGGGAAATGTGTTAAACCACCACAGTCACCCAGGTCTGAGTGTGTGCAGGTACTAGGAAGGGGAGTTTGCTTGGGATCCTCATCTCTTCCCGGGCCTGGTCGGTGAAACGGCCGCTGGAGCGAGCACGTGGTGACTGCATGAGCCACTGCTGCTCAGGGGCACGTACTATTGGGGGTGAAAGTGTTTCACATCTCCTCCCGGGAGAGAGGAATTAGGGTGATTCACCCGCACTGGAAACAGGCACACGCTAAAAAAGCACCAGAAAACAAAAACCAAACCAGATAATTAGAAATGGAGGTGCAAACTCACTGACCAGAAGTTGATGCAAGCCATTACAAATATGGATGTGGCTAACATCCCCTGGACCTCCCCACAGCTGGATCCTGGATTTGCCTCCATTCCTGCCCTGCTCACAACTCACAGGGCTCAAACCAACCCGGCAGTCTCTGCCAACACCCCTTCTACATCACCCTAGCGTGTTGGATAAATGCCATGGACAAGAGGGCGTTAACACTGGTCATCTGCAAACCACTACAGACAGTGGAAAATTTTAAACCGCGTTGCTTTTCAGGATCCAAATATTCTTGTCTGCGAGCCCTCAAATCATTTCATGGATGCAGACAGGCTCCTGACGCTCAGCCCGAGCAAAGCATCTCTGTGGCATCGTGTCAGAGAGGAGATGCTCCACGCTCATCTCTTGCACCATGGGCAGAGGAACCCCTGAGCTGTTAAAGATTTATTTTGGAAAATGCACAAGCTCCTTCAGCATTTTGGGCTTTTCTACAATGAATTGCTCCTGAAGAAATTTTAGATCCTCCTGGGGAAGAAAATAAAAAACATCCCAAACAAATAATTTCCAAGAGGAAGTCCAGTGTCCAGACAAACTCGGCCCTAATGATGCTTCATTTCCTGCTGTTGGCGATGCAAGGAGCTCTGGAGCAGTAAGGATTTTGAGGCTTGAAAGAAGACAAAAGGTAAAAAAGCAGAACCAGAATATTTTCCGTCTCTTGGAACGATGCCGAGGTTCGCGACTGACACAACCATGTGTTTTTCATCTCTGTGGCTCAAGGAAGGTTTTAGTCTTAACTGCCCTCTTGGGTTTTCAGTCAAAATTTGTCACTAATTAAAATGGGCAGTGGCTAGTGTTGTCCTGTGCACTGTGAATTTAAAGCAAAGATAGTCATAGACTGCTTTTCCCGAGCAAAGCCATAGGAATAACAGGAAGGAAAATGTTAGCAGAAATTTAAAGTGCAGCTCAGGGATCCAAGAGCAATTTCTGCCTCGTGAACTCTCAATAACGCAGCATGTGAGCTCAGCACAGTTATCCGTGGGATTTCTTCTTTGAGCATCGCTGGAAGGACAGGACATACTTCCACGGGGCCCGGTGAAAACACGGGCTGGGGTAGGTAGATCTGTACCTTTGACATCCCCCAGGGGCTGCTGGCAGCGCCAACGGACCAGTCAAGGTCTGGCCAAGATTAGGGTTCAGGTTGCAAACTTGACATTGCTAACCATAGGGAAAACCTTTTGGTCCAGCCTCCAGGCTGACATGCTTTGCCTTCTTGCTTTATTTTCTCTATGTGCAGAGCAAGTGAGCTATTTTTGCAGATATTATGGGGATTTCTTATCATTTCTATTATACAGGTGTGTTACTTTATATCGAAGTGTTAGAATTTGTCAGGTACACAACATGATTAAAAAGCTTTGCATGAGCAAATGTGCCTCATACATAAGCTGTCTACTTTGAGCTATAAGATTAAACTCAATCATGAACAAAAAAAAAAAAAATCAATCAAGGTACTCTCTCCAGCTGTAATAGTGTCAAGAAAATATATTTAAATAAGAAATTGGACACAAGAAGAAAGAATCACATCATTTAGCTCCCTGAACTGGAACTAATGGTTTCTGCCCTTCCCTAGCAAAGGTTTGTGGCCCCTCTAAAGCCCTGCATGGGAGGAATTTGGGGTTTTTTTGCTGGCAGACACGGGGAATGTCAGGTTTCTCTGGAAAACCAGCACTTGTGATGCAGGTCATTTATAACAGATAAAAAATGAGTAAAAAGCTGGATTGATTACATTTAAGTCAGGGTAGTTCCAGGGTCAGTGCAAAGCGAAAATACCGTATTTAATCTTCTGTTCTGCCTTGGATTGAGCGTGGCAGACAACAGTGTCCCTGGTTTGGACATTACATCCTCACTGTGAGGCAGCAGCCGTTAAAGCGTTCCTATTATCTGCTCTGCTTAGACAAGCAGACACACCCTTTCCAATGGCTCCAAACATCAGCGTGTTTGAATTTCACACAAAGAGACTGATATTTTCACTTGTTCTTTCTTCTTGTTTTTTGCCAGGCAGAAATACCTGAACAAACAATCGCTTTTGCTAACATTTTAATCTTGTCTTTCTACTCAGAAATTCAGAGAGAAAGAATGGGGATGGAAAAAGCAAACAGTGGCTTTAAACCTTAGCTAAAGGGTGGTTTCAGTCAAAGAAGCCTTTAATTACATGTATACAGCTCTCCAGCTATAACACATATTCTAATATTATAATGAACACAACCATCAGCCATTCTTATCACCAAAATTCACTGAAATTAACTGTTTTTTCAACAGGTTCAGGTGTCTCATTTCATCATTCATAAATTTTCATTTTGTCTGCCAAAATAGAGCCAAAAAAAAAAAAAAATCTGTCGGTTTAGCACATGCAGAATTTCCTCCTCAGCCTCAGATTAAATTCACACTTAGTTGTCGGGTTTCATCCTGGTTCCGCTTGCAGAGGCTAGGGGCTGTGCTGTGCTTCATGGCTTTGGAGTGGGGATGCTTGAAAGGGTTATGGAAGAGCAAATAACATATCATGAAATTACCTATTGCAACCAAACAGGTTGTGCGCTCAGCCTCATGGTGAGCTTTCTGCTTTGCAAGCACTTTGCAAGAAGTATCAGAAGCATCAAAACAATTTTCATTTGCCTACACGTCACCGCAAGCTTCTCAGCTGAAACATTTCAAATTGTCAATCAACCATTTCAAAATGAACCTGAGCTAAAGCAGAGCCAAAGCAGCTGAACTGAAATAACAGTTTTGAGAGAGAGAGGGCTGAGACCATCTTCTTGTCCTCGGGTGAAACATTTACAGACTGCAGAGTTTCTAAAGACAGGAGACCAGTTTTCTTCCCAGCCATTAGGATGTCTGCTTATCTGTCATCATCTCTAGATTTTTCTACCTAATAACAGTCCTAAAAGCAATATTTCTGAATTGAACCAGGTTGCAACTTGCAGGTTCCTGGTACAGAAGACAAAGACAATAATTTATATGTCCAGTTTTAATCTGTCACTTTCAGGATGCTCCTGTCCATCTCTAGAGATGTGTCGTGAAGGATGACCAAGGAGGAATGTACTCAGTTTTGCAGTCTTGGGGCATTCAGTGGGTACTAATGCATCATTTCTGGCACTAACGAGCATGTCGGGTCGGGAAGGAGGATGGATGTCCCTCCCGTGCAGGGATCCAAGTGATGTGCAGGAGAGGCAGCCTCCCTGCCTGTGCTCTGGTGACTCATGGCCACAGCAGAGCAAAGCCCACTTTGTCGTTTGCTGTCTTCTGGAGAAGGTAAACCTGTGAAGCTGAAGTCAAATCCATCATTGCCACATTTAACAAAATAAGGTCACAACAATTATCTTTAAGGGAAAAAACAAATGGCTAAAAACAACTTCTCACTTTACCTCACATATCTTAAATTCTGAGCTTCATTCTTTTTTTATTTTTTTAATTTTTATTTTCAAAGTGTCAGATTTGACTTCAGCACCACCACAAAAGTTATATTTGCTTCTCCTCTGAAATCCAGCTCAAATCATTCTTTTCTCCAGATTGACATGATCTTGTTCCAAGGAAATCCTTATGAGGTTTGTCTCCTTTCCTGTTGCACATTTAATTTCTCTGGTTTGAGGTTTTCCTTCACCTGATCTCCGGTTTTGCGCTGGATGTCTTTCAAACATAATCCCATACTGCTGAATTCATCATTCTTTTCTGGCAGTCCTATCAGACACCTTTCACTCCACATCTTTCTTACTTTACTTTTTCTCCTGTCCTTTGTTGTGTTCTGAGCAGACTGCAAATCTGAAACTCTGTTTATTCACATCCATCATTAAGGTTTCACCCAACCACAGCTAGTGCAACCAAATACATTTCTGCTGTGTTAGTGAACTAACTTCACCAACTTTTAAAGGAAAGTGCGGTGGTGGGGTGTCAGCTCTAGAATACCCTGAACTGACTGGATTGTTGCGTTATCTGCTCCATTTTTTTTTTTTTTCAAATGCAATTTCTAGCCAATAACTTGAAGAATTGTTCTTCATGAATCATGCAAGTGGCCATGATTTCAACGGGTGCTTGGATTACCATAATGTGAAATGTGTACAACCTGCACACTGATTTTTCATCCAGACTTTTTTTTTTCCTTAAGTCACTTTTAAAAATAGGTAAGTCATTCATCTTAAGGAGAATAATGGCCTATGAAAATGTAAAGTAATTTCTTCATATTTATGAAGCCTTTCCTTTTTGCCCATTACAAATATCCCTCTTAATGAATGCTCTTTCTCCTTCATGAAGGTATTATGAGCAATTATGTCCTCTGGTTTTAATGTTCTGATAATGTAATCAATTGCCCTATACTTTATATCCCCAGGTGACTGACTACCCACACTCCTAGGAAGGACTGAATAGCTTTTAGTCCCAAAGAGGATACATTGGCCCTTATTGCTTGAGACTGAGTGAACATGGGGTCTTCTTTAGACTATTATGTGTGTGGACAAACTTTAATCACAGCAGAGGAGACCCCAGAAATAACATGTGGACCCCAAATGCTCTCTGTGCTGCAAACCTTCTGTTCTGGTCATGCACAGTCTGGTTATTTATGACCTGCTGTCCATTTAGACTTGTGTTGCATTTCTGTTCCTGTTTGGCAGCACAAAGATGGTTTAAGAAGTGAATGAAAATTAAGAAGAACTTAATGAGAATGAAATTCAGCCCCTGAACACTGATATAAAAGGAGTATTAATCCCTCCTCAGACTTGTACCTAGAATGAGGTACCATTATGAATAGAAAGATCATTTCAAGTTATGACAGATTTGAAGAAAGGACTTTCACTGCCATCAGAAGGAAAGTTATTATGTTCCTGCTAATAAGAATTCATCAGGTTTCCAGGGAGCTGGATTACATCAAGTAATAAAAGGTGTGAATGACAGTTCTTTTGGGGCAGGCAAGAACTAGCAGAAAGCATCTTCCAAGAATGCCAGTACAATCCAAATGCATTACCCCATACTTACACTCTTTTTTCCATATTTTCTCAACTGGCCCATTTGGTGCCCAGTGAAGCCTTTGCAGAGCTCCAAGGCAGAATTCCCTCCCTCTGCAGATGGGACTTGTGTGTTCATGGAGCTATTTCTGAAAGCCAAGACATCTATCTACTAGCTTCCCCACCTATTTCAGGAACTAAAGATGGTAGAAGAGGAGCTGTAAAAGCTGTTCCCAGACTGAGGTCAACTGATGAACTGGACTTTGGATAAGGTCCAAAAAGACATCAGTCGAAAATCTGTCCTGTATGAAATACCACTGCAATCAGCACAAAGACACTAATTATACATGGTATGAGGAGTCAGTTGCCTGACTCTGGTTCCAATCCCTCCCTAGGAAGGAGGCTGATGGGGAGCTAAAGAAAACTCACCTCCTTTGCACCGACTGAAAAATTTTCTTTCTGCTCATTTCACGCAGTATTCAGGGCCTTTGGAGCTTGCCAGTAGCAGATGAAAATGTAATAGACCATCTCAGAAACTAGTGTTTGTGCAGAGCAAATCCCAGTTTGGGCTGTTTGTTGCAGTTATTTAGCTTTCCATTTTGCACATTGGAAAATAAAACTGGAAAACATACACAGAAATTTTGCTAGGAAGAGCACATGGGTATGGTCAAAGCCACAAACTCCTTGGTGAAGTCACCTTGGAAAGAGGTTACCACCAAGAGACTGCGAGAGACTATCCAAAGAGACAAATGCTTTTGATCTCTTTTAGTTTAATTTCCCCTCAGGTTTGTCCTTTAAAAAAAAAAAAAAAAAAAAAAAAAAATCAGGTTTAGGCTCTATGTTTAAATAAAGTTTCACTTTCTACATCTGGTTTTGAAATTTTTCAGGATGGTGATGCAATAAGCAAACAAACAGAGCAACACCTCATGTCTTTTACCCAGCACCTTTTGCAAAGGCTGTTCCAAGGGCAGCCGGGCAGTGAATGTGCCTTGAGCAGAGCTTGCTATAACAGCTTTAAACATGTGTTTAAGGGTCGTTTAGATGAGCTGTTGGGGGATATGGTGTAGGGGAGAACTTTGTAGAGTAGGGCTGATGGCTGGATTCAATCCCAAGGGTCTTTTCCAACCTGAATGATTCTGTGATCTCAGCCTTATCTTCTAATCTCAGCAGGCTGTTTTTCTCTTGGGTTTTTGTTTGGGTTTTTTTTTGTTTGTTTGTTTATCTGGTGTCTTGTCTGATATTTCAACTATAGGTAATGAGACAGGGATTGCCTTTTCTGTTGCTTGTAAACAGTACGCAGTGGGGCACCCTTCCTACCTGGAGCCTCCTGGTGCCACTACAAGAAAAGCTAATAATTAATCAGAAGAAACACACCTTGTGGTAGCATTAACAGATGGCTCATCAGAAGCTCTGATTTGATTCACTGTGTTAATCATTCCTGTTCCTTTACTCGGTCCAGCTGGCTCCGCTGAAGATGAGCGCGGTGTTTCTCCTGCTTTTGGTGTGCACTGCGGATGTCGGTGCTGTGCTGGAAAAGGCTCTGCCGAGACGGGAACCGCGGCGCCTCTCGTGCGTGCGATGCTGTGGGCCTTCGGAGCAGCCCACCTCCATCATCTCCTCACGATACACAAGGATGAGCAGCGACCCTGCCTATTCGGTACCCAAAGTCCAGCCCAATATAGACATCACCATCCTCAAAGGTGGGTAAAGCTGACTACAATGATAAACATCCTTTATCTTACTTGCTCATCCTCATTTTGCAAGCTGTGCTCCTCCCTACACCAAGAAACTCATTCACTTCATTTACCCAAAGGAGGGTCAAGGGGTGACATGGCACAGGCTGTAAAAGTGTGCAAATGCGAAGCTTGGCAAAAGGCTCTAATCTGTCAAAAACTGGAATCACCAGAAGCTCAGGTTAGATCACACCTGAGACCTAAAAATTAGGAAAGACACTCACTTTTTTCACTGAACATTTTCTGTCTTCGTAAGGCACGCAAATAAAATTTAAGCATACAGTACATGCCAGGAGTCCTGTGAGCAGGGATACACAGGCCAGACAAATCCAACTACCTCTCCCAGGCCCAAATCAGACATCAGCAAAATCAATAACTTTTCTTACCCTAATCTCTGCAGGAAGGAGCTGGGTTCATGAACACTGGATTCAAGTATCCAAGTCTGGTCAGGCCATGGAGTTCTGCTGTCGGATATTGAGCACTGGCACCACAAGCTCAGTGGAGTCAAGCTTTCACCTGGTGTTTTTATCCTTCTGAGAATTAGGAAGGTGCCAATGTCTGAGCAATGCTTCCAGATATCTGTGCTGGCAAAACAGTGTTTCAGCAGCTGCCTTGCTGGTTATCTCCAGCAGGATGTGTCTGCAGCTCGGGCTTCACATGCTTGTGTCTGACAAGGTTTTCCTTTACACTTGCAGGTGAGAAGGGTGAAATGGGAGAGAAAGGGTACCCTGGAGCAGTTGGGAAGGAAGGAGAAAGAGGGCTACGTGGCCTTAATGGACGGAAGGGACAGAAGGGCCAGCCTGGCCCACAAGGCCATTCCTGCAAGCAGCTCTATGCTGCTTTCTCAGTGGGTCGGAGAAAAACACTTCATAGCTCAGACTACTTCCAGCACGTCACTTTTGACACTGAGTTTGTGAACCTCTACAAGCACTTCAACATGTTCTCGGGGAAGTTCTTCTGCTACGTGGCAGGAATCTACTACTTCAGCCTCAACGTCCACACCTGGAACTTCAAGGAGACCTACCTGCACTTGATGAAGAACGAGAAGGAGGTGGCCATCCTCTACGCCCAGCCCAGCGATCGGAGCATCATGCAGAGCCAGAGCCTCATGCTGGACCTGCAGGAAGGAGAGGAGGTCTGGGTGAGGATGTTCAAGCGGGAGCGAGAAAATGCCATCTACAGCGAGGAGTCTGATGTTTACATCATCTTCAATGGCCATTTAATCAAGCCAGCCATAGAGTAGCCATTCATCAGCTTTAGGCTCAAAGCTTTGGTAGATACATTAGTGTCTTCCCTTTTAGAAACGCATATGTCTAGTTCCACTTAGAACGATTACAGGCCTCCTGGCCTGCTGACAGGGTTGTCTGTCCATGCCAAGGACACCTGTGTGGGTGGAGGTGACCGTTTCAAGGTGATGCAAGCTACACGATTACTGAGAAGGCTTCAGCCCTTATGTGCCCTGAAGAATACACATTCAGAAAGCCCCAGTTCTGCAGCCCTGTATAGATCCCCTGTAACATCCCTAAAGCGTTTGCCAAGTTGGTAGCAAAAATTTAACTTCTTTACTCTGCTTTAGAGAAGGTGTTTTATTTATATCTAAGGATCATCTTCAGATACCAGTTATCCAGGTGCTACTTAAAGAATGTCATTACTCCTACAACAATACTTGGATACCTTTGCAGTGTTCAATAAGAGTCCACACTCGCTGGCACATACACCAGGTCTGCTCAACTCAGGTAGGCAAGAACACACCAGTGTTAAGAACAATAGTTAGCACAGTATGTTTACATTAAATTGTATTTTTATTCCACTTCATGTAATGGGACATTCTGAGACCATAAGCAGAGCATCATAGAATGATTTGGATTGAGAAGGGACCTTAAAGATCATCCAGTCCCACCCCCTTGCCATGGGCAGGGACACCTTCCACTAGCCCAGGTTGCCCAAAGCCCCGTCCAACCTGGCCTTGAACCCTTCCAGGGAGGGGGCAGCCACAGCTTCTCTGGGCAACCTGTGCCAGGGCCTCACCACCCTCACAGGGAAGAATTTCTTCCTTAGATCTGATCTAAATCTCCCCTCTGTCAGCCTAAAACCATTACCCCTAATCCTATCCCTACACCCCTGATGAGTCCCTCCCCCTTTCCTGCAGCCCCTTTCAGCCCTGGGAGGCCGCTCTAAGGTCTCCCCGGAGCCTTCTCTTCTCCAGCTGAACCCCCCAACTCTCTCAGCCTGTCCACACAGGGGGGTGTTCCAGCCCCCTGAGCATCTTCGTGGCCTCCTCTGGACCCTCTCAATCAGGTCCATGTCCTTCTGATGTTGGCATCCCCGGAGCTGGACACAGTACTTGTACTACCTAATGTTAGAATTAGATAAATAACAGCGTATCTGTCTGGCACAGCTTTTTCAGAGGCACATAGTTTTAAGTACAACTGTAGCCACATGTATAACTTTGCTAGACTTCTGTTCTGCTAGCAATACTTATCACACAAGAACATCTAAAATGGCTGGGAATATGTGTGTTTCCTATTTTATGGAAAACAGTGTGCCCTGCCTTGGGATCCAGTTTCAGAGTGCTCATTGCCAAGCTGGAATTTGATGCCATGCTTATGTCATCTTACAGCACACTGTCTTATAGCACCCTCATTTCTGGCAAGTGGAGAAGAACACTGAAAAGAAAAAAAAAGTGCTTTACTGTGAGCAGCAATATTTTAGAGAATTTGGTTTCTTTTGTCCTAAATAAATATTGACATAACAGTGGAAAGGTACATGCAGCAGCAAGAAACATGGTTTTCCCCAGTTTCTCCTTGCCCGTTCCCCAGATCTCTTGTTTGCATCCCAAGCCATCTTTATGAAGGATACATGAAAATTTCTTGCTAGACAAACTGCTTCACTGCTGTACCTCGCCTATCCACAGCTGTTTGGAAATGTAGCCAAAATAAAGATACTGCTTTGAGTACACTTGCTTTGAGTAGCCTGGTTTGGTTTATTTATCTCTGTATGTTTTTTTCACAGTCCAGGGCTAATAGCACTAGACTAAACATCCAGTTCCATATAATAGTCTCAGGTGGCAATATCAGTTACTTGAACACTAGAGGACCTCAGAAACTAGACTGACACCAACTCTTCTCCTTGCAGGCCAGTAAACAACCAACATCATCAGGATGAGGAGACAGAGAAGTTAGTGACCTCTTGCTGTAATATAAATACCAAATCTTTGCCATCTCACAATCTTCTTGATAATAGGAACTTTTAAGAAGCCTATGTACAAAGTAAATGCATGATGAAAATGGGTCCACAAGCCTTGAAACATCACCTCTGCTCCTGCTTCCATCACAGCCTGCAATGCTGACAAAGACAAGGGGGAAACCTGCATAGCTTTAAGAAACACTCCCAGAGGCATTTTATGCAGATAATCTGCTGAGCTGCTGTCAGCTACCCCAGCTGCTTAGGTCAGGCCATTGCACAGCATTCCCTTCCCACCCACTTTCTAAAACAGCTTCTTAATCAGCCGTTCCCATTAGGATGGTGGTAAAAGCCCCAATGGCTGTGTTGCTTCCTTGCAGCACATCATTTAGTACTGAGAACAGCAGCAGGGAGATGCCAGCCCTGAGCAAAGCCATGCACAAGCAGAGACCTTTCCACTGCACTCGACTCAGTGAAGGCATTTGCAGACTCTTTTTACCAGCTACATACCACATTGGAGACCTCAAAAGCTTTTTCCCCCTCCTTTGTCCCTACATCTAAATCATTCCCTACCCAGACGTAAATTTTGCAGCTGCAGAATATCCTCCTCTGGGTGCAGGGTACCGCTGGCAGAGGACCTCATGAGATGCCTGTGGTGGAACAGGGATTATTCACTGAAGCTGATGTGGTCGCAGGGCTGTCGTAACATTCCTCACATATTGAGCCATTTCACCACAGCTTCAGCTCATTCCTGTCTGCAGTTGACTGCATTGACTATAATTAAAAAGAAACAACAAAGCTTCAAGTGTCGTGCCCAGCTGGAGTTACTGACAGTGCTTAATCCAGCACTGGAAAAAAACACACCCAGAATGCATTTATGTTCAATCTGCACTGATTTTGGAAAAGTTACTTTCTGCCAGGAAGCAAGAAAAAAATCTATCCATCCATCTATATCCCTATATATGTATAACTCCATAACACCTAGACACACAGAGACTCTGATTATTGAAGCAACAGGACACATTGCAAATGCTCATGACTGATACACCAGTGGCATAATCAGGTAAATCATTAAAGCCACATTGCTTACAGGTGCAGGATAACCTTCCACATAATAACAAAGGTTATTGGGTTGCCTACCTTACTCAAATTAGTTATTTGTAGCATCAAAGAACTAGAAGTTTCAAGCTTCTGAGTTCTTTAGGGAAAAAAATTGAAATATCTAAAAAGCTTAATGTACAAAGCTATGTACTGTCACCTTTTGCATGCATCCCTCAGTTTTTTCCAACTTCAAGAGCTGGGACAAGCATCCCTATTTAGAGAAGTTTAATGAGTCAAATCCAAAGCTCAAATATTTGAGATCTGCGCATCAACATACAGGCAGCTTGCCAGAGGCTGTCTTATAGGGACAGAATTTAAATCCCTTTTTTCCAGCAATATGTGGCTTGGTGAACTAAACTTGGAAAAAAAGCTTTTTAAGTTCTCTTTTGAAGAGAAGAAAGGCAGGAGGGGTTAAGTGCTGAAATTTAAATGAAAAGAAAAACTTAAATTTGTATTTATTTTCATAATTATTTCCCTAAATTGCCACTTTGTGTTTCATGCTTTGAAGTAAGGCATCAGGGCTCAGTCAGAATCTTTTTTCCAAACTCCTCAGTACACAGAAATGACAGAACTGCCTCAGCTGCCATAGATCCCAGGTGCATTTTATTACAAAACATTAGCTCTCCTGTAGGTCCCTCTCAGCCCAGGATCCCTGAGGAAGATGAAGCCCCCATGGTACAAAGCACCAATAAACCAATTTGCCAAAATAACCTTACCTGGCCTTGGGCCAGGGCCAGAAATAGGGAAGCAGAGGGACCCATTAAGATCATATACAGTGACCTGTAAATGGAGAACAGAAACCCTCTATAACAACAAAAATATTACAGAAAACATAAGATGAGAAGCATCTACCCCCCAAAAGTCTCTTTTGTTTGGCATAGGAAGATTAAAACAGACTTTAAGATAACATACCTTTAGTTTTATGACTGCAATCTGTACAAGATTTACTAGACCAAACTTCAGCAACAGGGAGGAGATAAACTCATCTAACATCATCTCCTTCATTTCTTTGGCATCAGAGTCCCAGATGAGCTCCTCACAGGGAGAGAGTTCTGGGACAGCATCTGTCCCTGTACCAAAAAGGTGATGAATTGAAGAGAGCAAGCAAATTAACTGCCCATATCCAATGAGGGTAGGGCAAGATTTCCATTCAGTATCAGGAAAAAAATACTTCAACTAGAAGAAGAATCAGACTCTGTGGCTGCAGCATGAAAGACAAGCTCTCCATCCCAGAAATGCTTCAACAGCATCCCAAGATCTCCCAGGAATGACAAGGGCAGCTCTGGCTTAGAGCAGAGGAATGAAGCACATAGCTGCACAGGGCTCCTTTAACCTTCCTTCCCTGTAGATTTAAGTTTCAGCTTTTTTTCATTGAGAAAAGCCTGAAAAAGCCACAATAAATAGTTCCCACTAAAAATCCCCATATGAAGAAGCTGAGCCAGGCCTGCTTTCACATTGCTTTAAATTAGCTTCAGCTGCAATTTCCAATATCACAAACCCACACATAAGACATCCTGCAGCACAGCTCAGTAATTACTGGGATCTATCTGCCCTATTGAATCCTCTGCTTAAGTCTGTCTTATGACTTCCAAATGTGCTCACTCCCTACTTTTGACTGCACTAAATGGAGCATTGCATCATGACTTACGGGATTTCTGTAGGGTCCTGGTTTGACTACGTAATTGCTCTATAACTTGGTTTTGCTCATTTTCTCTGTTCTTACCTTACAGGTGTAAGACAGGAAAAAAATCCTTACACTTGTAGATTTAACCTAAAAGCACCACTTTTCTGAGTTCAAACATAGAACCATCTGACTTGTAAGAGTCTGACCCTCTTTTCTTTGTGAGCTTAAAATAGTCCAGACTTTTCTTCCTCTTCTCTTTTCTTTTCCTGGAGCAGAATTTAGGGGTGGTGCTTGAACTCCTCTTTATATGCAGAAGCAGGAAATTACTTGGAGCCCGCCTGAGTCTGCCTTAACAAGCTGAGGGGCCGTGCAAGGCAGCAGTAAGGGCTGGGGTACCTTCTGGCCTTGCTGGGGGAGGTGAGGTTCACGAAGGTTTAGTGAGCAAGATGCTGGGGAAAAATTATAGATGAGAGCTTTCCCTTAGTGTTTAATAGAGGATTAGAGAAGGCAATGTATTTTACTATACACTGGATGTACTTATCTCTTCTCTGTGACCTGTGAAGAACTGTAGTAGTACTTAGTGTGAGGGTGGTTTTACAAGGACTCTTCTTGAGTCCTAATGCTGGTCCTGCAACTTTTTCACTGACCAAGCAGAAGATCTTACTCTTTTTGTGCAATCTTTAAATAATGCTGTAACTACTCAGAAACACTCTCTTGAAAGAGGTGTTGAAGGTTTTATAATCCTGGCTGTGACAAACAACCAGTGTTCAGGTTAATAGCTCTTACAGTGCTATTAGAGCTCATTATACCTGGCAGAGCTCATGACTGGGCTGGAGTTTAGTGCTCTTGATGCCAAATGGCATCAAGTAAAGTAAAACCTCTGTATGCTCTCTGTTTTCTTTCCTAATTATTCTGTTCCTGCATGCTTGCTCCTGGTCAAACCCTGTTGCTCCGTACTGTCAGCTGCATTTACGTTAATTAAACTTCTGAAGTTGTTCATTGACTCTGAGACTGTTCTGCAAAGCAAAAGTCATCTCCTTGAAGAGAACCCCTGTTATAGCACTCTTTAATTCTCAACAAATAGGGCAGGAGGTGAAGAATAGGTCTTCATCTTGCTGTCGGTTCAGCAGTGAATCTGAAGCATAGTTAATTGCTTTGCTTGCACCCCTGTGATGGTAATGAGTAGCCAAAGCCAGGTGAGAAGCGGACCTAAGAGGACTGACAGTGTTCTCTGAACTAACCACTAAAGCAATCTGGCTCCTGGGCTCTCTCCTGCTCACCTTGTGCTGTCGCAGAGGGAGGATGCACTTGTCCCGTTCCTGCTTTACAGCAGCTCTCTGACCCAGGGTTAGAGCTGCTAAGCCTGTAATCTTGTTCTGTGCTCGGTCTATCAACTGTGCTCTTCAAAGATAGCCCAGTTCCTTGATTTGATTTCAGCCTGTAGCAATAAGCCATCCCTTAGTAACTGCTGTAATCACAGTTCTCTTCTGGCTGATCATAAGTAAGGCCTGTGAGCTCACGTGGATCAGGTTTTCCCCAGCCACATGAGACTGGTAAAATCCCTATTCTGCCAAATTCCACTCAGAATGTTAAATTCCCCTAAACTCTAGCTCTTTGTGGTTTTTTTCTGCCTGTAAATATTCAGAATGGGATCTGACAGCAAACATGTTTGTCCCCAGCAGCAGTTTAGTGCTGCTCCTCTGATCCCAGGTTGGGCAGGCTGTGCTATAAACCTGTCCAGGCCCTAAGGAGTTTGCTCTGAGGATGTGCTGGTCACTTGAAGTCTGATTACCTTCCTCATCCCTTTTGAAACCTTTCTTCAGGTAACCAAGTCTTAAAAGCAATGATGACATGAAAACTGAAGCCTGAAATATTCTTCCTGAGCACATCTGCGGATGTGTGAGAACACCTGTGGCATGGGTGTGAGCTGCAGGCGTGGGACACTCGGCACTTAAATATCAGTTGCTCAGTGGATTAGCTAATATCACAAACATCTATTGCCATGCAGTGCCTCGCTGCACCCTGCCTGCTCTGCTTATGGTGCTCCCCTCCCTCTGCCATGGGGATGCTGCAATCTGTTGCAGTGGGATATCCAACAGATCCTGTATCTCCATCTTCTTGCAGCCTTATTTTTTTCGTGTAAGGAGGCTGTTTCTGCTGAGGTTTCATCCCTCCTCACTTTCTGGAAAGATCCTTCTCTGGCAGTCAGGGTAAGAACAAAAGGAACCCCTGCCTTCGGCAAACTGATTTCTTCCTCTCAATAAGGAAACTTTTATTTTACAGCAGGAACAGGCAAATAACATCATTGCAGATAAGGAAACCAGGCAACAAATAAAGCTAATGGTTTGTGTTTGGATGAGTTGAATGGAACTTAATGATTCTAGTAAGAACCTATTCACTAGCAAGGATTTAAAGTAGCAGATAAAATGCACCAGATAGAATAGGAAAGTGTTAAAACAAATAGAAACCACTTACAAACCAGGGAGCAATACATAAGCTAAAAGGCCAGAGACTTCGGCCTGCACATGCTCTGGGGCCATCGGCTGCTTCCCGACCTTTGCCCTTTAGTCTGCTTGGGATGGAGGTTGGGAATGGAATTTCTTAAGCCCTTGGGCTGTGTCTCCAAACAGAGCAGTAATGGGTACCCCAGGACAGGCTGGGGAGCCCCCATCCTCCTCCTCACGCGTTGCTCAGGGAGAGGTGGGATGTGGCGGGGGTTCCCTGCTCTTGCTCCACCCTGGGCACTGCAGCTGTCCCTGCCAGGGCCGGGTGATGCCTCTTCCTCCTCCTGCACCCTCATTTTCCATGGTGGTTTTAGCAGCAGCACCTGAAAACAGCAAACCTGTGTGCTCTCACTGCCAGCTCACGCTACCTGGCTGCTCAACACCTTTTCTTTGCCTGATTTTATGAGATTTTATATGCTTTCTGCCTAACCAGGCCTTCAGTTAGAAGCCCCCAAGTAAAAAAGTTCACAGGCTGTGTGACTATAATGGGGCAGGCCGTATCTTCTTGTGAGGAGCGCTCAGAGCTTCTGTCTTCACAGTGCTGGATTTGGCCACAGCAGAAACGTGGGCAGCCCACTGGCTGAAGCTCAGGGACTGGCAAACAGGGAGGATGAGCTGGTGGAGCCACGTTGGTGCTGTGGTGACGGTGACGAAGGCTTTGCTTCCCCTCTCCCAAACCAACGGATGTTTTCTTGACAGCAGCTGCGCCACACGCTCCAGCCAAAAGCTGCTGCAGAGGATCTGGGCACCCCGACAATTGCTGCCATATGTTGGGCATGACAACCTAATGCTATTTGCAACTCCTTTCTTCCAGGGAAAATTGCATTAAAGCCAACTCACAAAGAAATTGCTTCCTCCCTTGGTCATGGGGGGACCAGACACCTTTTTGCTGGCTCAGGGACCTGAATGCTGCAGTGTGAGCAAGTGGCAGATCTCCTCCTGCTTTTGCCACCAAAAGGCCATTTGAGGAGGAAAAACTTCTGTTACGGGAAACAGAAGAATTGCCACCAGGTTTGGGCTTTTTGCTAATGCAAAATCCCAGAGCTGAGCAGCTGGCTGAGCGTACCCGGGGAATCACATCGCCTTGTTTCCACGCAAGGAAGAATGCAAATCAATTACTGAACAAGGTCATTCTTCCCCCTGTTTCTCTGTCTGTACTTTTCATCCCTTTTAAGGCAGAATTCCAACTCCGCTATTGATTGAAAAGGCACCTGTACAGTGAAGTGTAAATCACACACTGCTGCGTAGATCTTGCATGGCAAGCCCAGATGAGCATTAGCATCCAGGGAGTTAAATGCTGCCTGCCTGCTTTTTGGGGGTCTGCCACTCGCTTGTGGTGCCTGCCTCCCATTGATAAGAATTTCTCTGAAGTGGCCTGGGCAGGAGTTCCCCATCACTTTTGCTTTCAGTCCTGGGTAAAATCAAGGAGGGAAACGCTCAGAAAATGCTCCAGAGGGAAGGAAAATGCCAAGGCTTTCAAACTGCAGCAAAAAGCTTTGAAAAGACATGACTGTGAACAAATGCAGGTTCTGGCCCTGAAACCTGCTTCTCTCCATTGGAAACGCTCCCTCAGACCACACACTAATGGCAGTTGTTCCGCAGGGTGGAGAAACAAGCTGACAGTAGCATAATGCTGCCCCGATGATGCTCACTGTGTGCAAGACTACTTGTCTGCTATTTTTAATATCTAACAAAATACAAAAGGAAATGCTGGGATAGGTGATGTGGATGCCAGCCCCTCCTTGCTCTCTCCTGCCATGCTTTCTGTGCCCATTTGGCAGCAGTGATGCATGGCTTGGCTTTATTATACATTGCAGAGAGAGAGTGATCCTTGCTGCTCTGCTGGGAATGGAAATACAGGACTGGGAGGAGTAATGCAGGAAACATGAAAAAACCTACCAGGCACACTTAATTTGGGATGCTATTACAGCCGTGTTGAGTCATAGAGGCTCCTTGCACAACCTTAGCTCTAACAGTGGACATGACTTTAGTAGGTCTCTGCCATGCTAAAGCAGGGACACTTAAAACAGACCATAAACAGATAATGTACTAAATTATCATTAAGAAACAGAAGAACTTAGTGGTCTGATGACCCAAAGTGAAAGTGGATCAGGGCTAAGAAAGGGTATTGGTGCATTCAGGATTTTGGCAAGGACTCCTCACCAGCCCTGCTCCCATTTGTGAAAGCTGAAGGAATGGCTGGTGCAGGCTACACAGCTAAAATACTTGGAGAAATTGTGACTCAACCGAATATAATCCCCAGTCATTCTCCTAACTGTACCCCGAGACCAGAATGGAGTAAAATAAAGCAGGTAGATAATGAGAACTTGTCCTGCATTTAGCAAATTCATGGAGTCTGGGTCATAAAGCCAGCACTGCCTGTACTGATCAGACCTGGCCCATTATTGGAGATGATTCAAGTTATTGTGTCCTGGGGATTTCAGGTATTTAGTGATGGGTCTACTAATGGTTTGCACGTTAGCAAATGTTCGACCATAAGTGTCTCTGGTGTGGCTGTATTTTGTGCTCAGTATCTCCCAGTGCTGGGGTGTTTCACCTTGGATGATTCTGAAGTGGAGCAAATACCATTTATTTTGTGTATTAACCTTGTCTAATTGAGTCTCCCTGCTCATTAAGAATAACAATTTATCAGCCATAAAACTGCTAACTGCATTTGCTTAATTACTGACAATGTCATTTTTTAGGGGCTTTGGGGAAGAAAGCAGTGGGTGTTTAGACCTGACAGATACCGCATACTCCGTCAAGCTGAAAAGCTCCTTCCTCACTGTGGCTCTGGGCAAAGCAGTTTGGCTCCTTCATATGGCCTGCAACGCTCTTCTGGCCATGCAAAGCGACTTAACCTCTCGGCATTCGCTGCCTTCACGGAGAAGTGGACAGCTGAAAGTCAATCTGCAGCATCTCAGGACAACCCTGTGATGGGCAGGATAAATAACAACTAGATGATCTGTACCCCAGGCAACCCTCCTGTTTTGCCGTGGCTTGTTCACCTGCGTCAGCAGCCGGTGGCTCAGGGTGTGTTGGGCTGCTCCTCTTGTGTGGAACTGAAAAAGTTGTGATGGTGCTGCTCCGAACTGCTGCACTGACTCGTGGCCTGTCTCTTTGAAAGACTAGTGAAAAGGAAAATACTGTAAGCTTTTTCGATTAGGTGGCATTGGTCAGAGGCAGAATGGCTTTGCAAGTCAAGTATTAGATCTCTAAAATGCAAAAAGAGCCATGGAACTCAATATAAAATTCCCCAAATGCCTTTAGGTTCACACTGAACGATACCCCATGGCACCAGATAAAATATTGTTCCAAAGTGATCTGTGAGTTGAATAGGATCCTGCTATTACTGGAGTTTATTGCAGAATTCATCTCTCTCTGCCTGGCATCTGTTTTGAATCCTTGGTAAGTGTCCTGTAACCTCTTCTCCTCAACTACTGGGTTGCAGCTTCACCCAATTGCTGAGTAAAAAGGGTTTGTTTGTACGTTTGCATTTGTAACCAAATTAAATATGACACCACTTCTTGTGCGAAGTGGCCTGTGCACAGTAAGTCGTGATGCAAAGAACTACTTGAAAAAGGCCCTTAGAGGATTTAAGGTGCAGTAGCACGTCACAAGCCGCAGAGCCAAGTGGTATTTTCCCAGACCTTGTGCTGCTTCTGGAGCTTGCTGTGATTGTTACTCACTGGAAATGACACTTGCTAAATTGTCAAGTGCCACAAATGTGTGCTTTCATTTCCCTCTGAAATTCAGTTTGACTGGAGGAGTATCAGTGAAAGCCTGTGTATGCAAGATCCTATTGTGCTCCTCTGATGCTTACACTCACGAGAATTTAGCAATAACAGTGAGATTTAGTCTTTATCATTATTAAGTGGTGCAGTCGAACAGAACAAAATATCGCAGGTAAAAAGATGCCTTTGACACAGGCTACACTGATTTATTGGTGAAAATACAAAAAAAAATAGCATCCAAACTGGCACATTCACAGTGTAATTCATGTCCTCCTCCCATTCAGCTAAGCCCAGTTGACCACAGGGCAGGTTATTCCCAACGCTGATTCAAGCCCAAGTAAGAAGTGCAGGGCTGTGCTGAGCTGTCCTGAGCCTGGTTAACCAGTGCGACATCAACAAATCAGTTCAGAGCAATTCTTAACTAAATTTTGCAGACCCTGCTTCTTTCATTTCTGGTTTTGTGACATTAAAAAATAATGTAGCTAGTTGTACCTGTTGAGAGATGCCCCATGAAATACCAGTTTCCTGCTCACCTGAAGCCCATCCCTGGACCAGCAGCACCTCCAGACTGGGCCAGCTGAGGTGCCACAGCACCCAGTGCCCAGCATGGCCTGGGTGACACAGACGTGCCCCAAGCCACCAGCCAGGGTCAACTGCACACTCTGTTCTGGCTCAGCCAGGCTGAAATTAAACATCTCAGCCATGTGTCATACACATCTCAGTTACTTCTTATGATTTATCACAATCTTCCTCAAACTAAGATCTCCCCAGTCCCGGAGTGAATCAGAAAGCTGGCAATGCATGGTCAAAAATCTTAAGACTACTGTATTTTTTTCACCTTGATGTGCAGCAAATGCCATGCTTTGAAATTTTTCAGCATTTTAATTAGTTGATTAATATCAGCCTCAGCTTTCAGGTTGCACCTTTTAAAGGTTGGGGAAGGAGGATGGTTAAAAAAGGGGAAAAAAGGAAGAGAAACACCTTCATGTATGGGCTTTTTGTACAATTCCATTTTCCACACTCTTTTTTTTGGTGCTCTCTGGAAATTGCAAATGCTCTTTGCTAAGTGCATCTCTCACAATGCTGGCTCCTGCTCACTGAACAATATGGAGGTGGTTTAATATCCTATTGGAAAATTTCTTGAGGGATTCACAAAGGATGAAATCCACCCCGGGCAGCCAGCCAGCACCAGGTCTGTCATTGTGAGATGTAAGTGGTTCATAGACTTCACTCTGGCCTCTTGCACAGCAGTGAATTTCACCTAAATGAACTGCCTGAAGTGATTTGAGACTAAATTCATGCTGGTTTCAGCTGGTATCTAACATGCTGCCTACTGGCATTGCAGAACCTGGTCCAGGATCCCAGACAGGCATGCAGGGTTGATGTTACCCTGCCAATAAACCCATCCATTTCAGGGGTGCTGAAACCCCCCATTCACATTGCATGGCTTGGTCTGTATGTTCCGGCTCAGCTCCACATCTACATCATGGCTACACCAGGTCAGAAATGCAATGCAATTGCATTTCCCCCACACAAGATTTTACAGGTGTTGAAGAAATCCAAATAAAACTTGGTGACATTAATTTATTCCATGTAAATGACATTTTGCTGTGCTGATTCTTGTCTGGAGTAGTCAGGCACATGAACACCAGAAAATAAAATATTTGCAAGGCTGAGATGTGAAGCCCATCAGACCTCTGTCTATCACCTGGCATATGGGACTGGATTCACACATGTGGCTACAGAAAGCGAACGCAGCCTGTGGTGTGAGGCTTAATAGCGGTGCAAACAGGAAAGCAGAGTGATCACATTAATTCTGGAAGCTGCACAATTAATTCCCCCTGCCCATGGGAGCTACTGTCATCACATCTCTTCAGAGCCAGCATTTCTTCTCGTGATGTGACACTGCTCTGGCGTGTGTGCTACCTGTCTTTGTTCTGCTTGTTTGAAGCCACAGTTTTACAGAGAAGTCGGGATAATCTCTCCTGCTGTGCAGAGCTGCTGCAGCCCCAGAGTGTTAGTGATAGCCACGACTCATATGTGTCAATCTGAGATGGTAAGAACAGCCTGTGCAATGTGCTGTGTTATTAATTTCAGTAAATATGTTTCTGTTGATCCCACTCATTATTTTGCGGTGGCTACAGGTTCACGGGCTAGATATCATGGACAAGCACAGACTGAAAGGTGCTGTCTGATGGAGAGATGGTGAACTTGGACGATGGACCTGGACTTGTGAAGCCTTGGACCTTCTATGTGGTGTTGCTAAGAACCCATCTCCACCCTGGTTTTGTTTGTGCTCTCTGGACATACTGTTCACTCCCAGGGCATGGGACACAACCCACTTTTTTTCAAATTTCAAGAAGGCAAGATGATGTTATGCTGGGAAAATCCAGGAGAGCATGAGTTAATTGAGACCTCGGGAGGAAAAGTTTTTTTTCTTCAGCTTCTCCACAGAGGGACATGGTGGGACTTGCCCCTGGAGCACTGGGAGGGGAAGCCCAGAATCTTCCTCTGGAGTTTCACAACAGGGAAGCCAAAGGCAGGTGCTCTGGACCAGTGATGGCTGCAAACCTGGACTTTCCATCCAAACACTCTTCACTTGCACAAGGAATATAAAACCCAGGGCCCAGGTTTGCTCCTTGGACTGCCTGGCAGAGGGACAGCCTAACTATATGAAAAGGTAGAATGAAACACTTGTCCCTGATGGTAACTGCCAGGCCACAGCAGTGCTGCAGGTCCAGGGCTGTGCTGTGTGTCTGTTTGCAGTGTGGGGGCTGTTGAGTCACATTCAGATGCAAAGTTATCTGTTGGCCTCACACCACTAGAGGACAGGACTGTACATCCCCTGTAGCACCCACTTCTTTTAAGGGCTTTTGCTTTTTCCTTACTCATATTGGATAAAAAGCAAAACACAACAGCAACTCTAAAAGTTCATCCTAGGAAATGGAGAGTAGACTCGAGGAACAGGACACATCTGATGTCTGGGTCAAGTCATTGCTCGAGGTCAGAAACCTGGATCGAGAGCTTAAAGGCTCAAGTTATAGATGGTAAGAGACCAAGTAGAGAAAGCTTTCACCTTTAGTGACTTTTCAGGGAAAGATAAAGAGATACAAAGGATTAAGTGTTATGAGACTACAGCAGGAAAGAGAGAGAGAACACAGAAACCCCAGAGCATCATCCCTCTCATAGCAACAAGCCTGGATTTAGATGGAGTTATTCAAACAATACAAAAATGTGCAGGAATAAATGTGACATGAAAACAAAGTGCAGGTTGAGGTGACCAACTAAGACATTTTGGGTAACTGGGATGGTGGAGCTGGATAAGCTGTTCTGGGAACAAACCACAGAAGTACAAAATAAGCAACTTTTGCCTGTTTTCTGGTTGCAGAAGGTGATGGGCAGTTAGGAGGAGCAGGGGAGAGGCACTGTTTGCACATGCTGGAAACATGGCCTTGTGATTTTTGAGGATACTTCTGCATGTATCAAGTCTGTGCCAGGACCATACGTCATAGAAAACATTTGGATCCCAGTGATAACCCCGTCCCTGGAGCCAGCAGCACACAGAGCCTCAGGGACCAGGGATCTGGTTTGAACAGTCTCTCAGGATCCTGATAGTCCCAGGGGGTTTACATTAAGGCACACGTGAGCGATATTGGTCTTGGAAGTTAGACTACATTTAGCTGCAACTCAAAGAGGGAAGGAGTAAAAATATCATCCTTGGCTCTGCTCTTACTCCGATGTAAATCCATCAGGCTGTGGATATGCTCCTGCCTCAGGCCCCAATTCAGGTCTGTGCCTGGGTGCTGCCTCCCTTAGAGAGCAACCAGAGAGACATCCTGATGCCCGTGGAGTCCATGGTCACTCTACTGAAACCCGGGAGGCCAGAAGTCACTGGTGAAGCACATTAATCCCATGTCACTCCTGACTCCTCTGAGATACCCACCTGGAAGCTGCCGTTTGGAATTACTGCATTCTGCATATACCACTTACACAAACTGAATATGTGACTTTCCCCCCTCACTTACAAGCATTTTTATTGGAATAAAAAGTGATACACTGAAGAAAGGTATTCCTTTATCCCAACTACTGCTTGTTTTACTTTCGCACACATACTTCAGCAAAGCACTTCAGTATCCAGCAGTTGCAAATTTGTTTATTGAGAGGTCTGCTTGAATCTCATTAAATATTCATAACTAGAGACTTAAACAGAAACAGCAACAAAAAAATATATTTTTCAAACTTATGAAGGTCAGATGGGCACAGGGCAAGGCTTCCTTGACCTTCACGTGCATGTGGGTGTTTGTTTTCAGTAGCGCAGCAGGAGAGCTAACGTTTGTAATATTTCAATGAATCAAACGGCTGGCCAAGAAAGGAGTAGTTAAAGCTGAATAGGAAGTTTTAATTTGAAGAATTGTCTGTCGAGGTATTAAAAATGTCAGTCAGTCCCTCAGGCTTAGTGACTGGATTTGAAATGTGTAAAAAAATAACTGCATTGGGGAGTGTCACTTCTGTCTGCTTTCTGGGAATGGCTGGCTGGGAGGACAGATTTTCATCTGAATTTGTCAGTCTTTGTCAAAGCATGACATGTTTTGATGAAATGTGTTCAGAGATGCTGTCAGCTTGCCTGGCTTCTCAGAAATCCACTGCCAAGCTGCTGGGGAAACCCCTGTCTCCCCAAGAGCAGGGTATAGGCTTTGGAAAAAGAGCGAGTGGAGCTTTTGAAGGCATAACTCAAGTCTGTGGAAAGTCTTCCTGGGGTAAGGAGAGGATCCCACGGGGCAACGGCTGCACAGTATCAGGGTAGATGGTCTGCAGGAGCCATGGAGGAGACCTGCAAGGAGCAGATCTGCTCCTGGAAAAAAAGCCCAGGGCCAGGAAAAGAGCTGCCAAATTTACGCTGAACTGCTTTATCTGGGCCACACTGAGGGGATGATGCCTCAGAGCTGACCCAGGGGCCGGATTCTCCCTGGGAGCAGCAAGCAGACCCTACATGTGCTCCTGGCTGCAGCTGCCACTGTGCTTCCTCCTCTAACCCCACCTGGGGACAAACATTTGTTATGAAACCGAATTCCCCAGACAGTTGTTTGTTGGAAAGGTCATTTGGCTGTCTTATCTTAAAATCGATGCATTGAAAGCTTTCCTAAATTTGCTCATTAAATATGATGCATTGCAACATTATCAACGAAAATGTTGGCAGGCAGGCTTCTCGCTGGAACATCTATTTTCTGGCAACTGTGGTCCCAGTCCTGACCTAGGGGTAGTGGGAGCAGAGGTGGGGTAAGTCTGGCCCCTGCTCAAAACCAGGAACCAGAATGATGCCTTTTCAGACCAGCCTTAACCGTAAATTCTTGTAGTACATGATGTGACACTGTGATAAAGCTCCCTACGTGACTCAGGTCGAGTCCACAGATCCCTCTAAGGGCAGGACAGACGCAGTAGGATTAAAATGGGGGTGAGGCAGATCCAAGGATGAGAAGAACAGAAGAAAAGGCCAAAACTGGGAGAGAGGTAATGGAGCTGGTGGAAGGTGTGGGTGTCTCTGGGAAGGGGGAGGACTGGGTCTGACCTGAAGAAAGGGCAGAGCAAGTGCAATTGAGAAAAAACCCTCCTGTCCCAAGAAGAAAAACCTCAGCTCCCTGCAGGATATTACTGCTGCTGCCGAGAACTACAGGGACTGGGACACGTTTAGTGAAGAGCCCTCCAACTCACACATCATCCCTGGCAGCCCTGCCCTTCTTTTTTAGAGACATTGTGGCTGTGTTTTTACATCAGGCATTTCCACAACTGGCGTTTCAGATACCACTGTCCTCCCAAGAGGACCATTGTGTTTGAGACCAACTTCCCAGCTCTCCTCATCACCTCCCCTCCCGAACGCGGCAGCAGCTGGTGAGTGAAACGGTGGCGTTATGAACAGTGCCCTCGTCCCCTCGCCCCTCCGCCAGCCTCTCGTAGCAATTTGTCAAAGCAACGTGAGAGTCAGAAGCAGTGCTGAAACACTTTGCACTGAGATTTTCAATTAGGGAACACAAAAGCCTGTTTAATAAACTCTTAGAGGCTTGTTAGCTGAGACATAATTAAGATTAATGTTGACTTGGGACCAGAGGAAACAGGGCTGAAAGTTAATCAAAGCGAGGAAGACGGTTTCCACCATTAGGATAATGCAAGAATGAGTTTTCTTCCTGCCATAGCGGATGGTATCAGGTGCACTGCTATGCTGGAGGGAGCCCTGTTTATATTTCCCTATTCTGTTAGAAGGCAAACATTAAAAGGGGCAGAAAGCAGTTTTCTCCTTCTTATTCCCCAGAACGTGCTTACAGCCCTTGCACAGGCAGCTGTTTTCACCACAGCTTTGCACACTCAAAGCCCAGGCAATAGCAGGTTTGGAATAAAGCTCCACACTTGGGGTTGACAGTGATCTGGCTGTTCAGCTGTCTGATTTTGGATGCTTCCCCGAGGCTGTGATTGACGGTAGGAAGGGTGGCAAGCACACAAGAACAATTCCTGCCTGTTTTGCTAGGCTGGTCTCAGCCCTGCCTCAGACAGTGGCTTAGAGGGGGGCAACCCCATACACGGGTTGGACAGACCAAGCCAGCATCCATGCACGCACAAGGGCACAGGGCACAGGGCAGACACGACTTCTGCACTCCCTGCTTTGATCTCAGGATTATCAGCCTGTTTTTCAAGTGTCTCATTCTTCCCTTCAGATCAAACTTCTCTTGGTTAATTCCAAATATGATCAAATTCTGTGGAGGAAAGAGAGAAATCCTCTTTGCTCTGCTAATGCAAAGCCAGGCTTTAATTCTTTCCCATTCATCTTCATTTATTAAAGTCCTTTTTCTTTCCAAGGAAGAAGATTTTCCTGGCTGAATTCATAAAGCAAGCCAGGATAAGTAGGTGGTAAAATCCACAAGCAGTTACACACTGATGCCAGTGAAACAGCCCTGTTGCTCCCTCCGAGATGGATTTTCAGGCATCATCTGGCCAACCACATACTACACTCCACAGATTGTCTCCCATGGATGTCAAGCTGTCTGTGGTTTCACTGCTGGGTATATACACCAAAAAATGTACTCTGGGGTCTGCAAATTCAGTTCCCACTTGTGACCATCTAGAACCACGTAACACCACCTTCAACAGCCAAGCTCTCACTCTGGCAATGCAAGTGGGGAAGGATTGCCTTCACTGCCCCAAATCTGGCACCCAAATGCTGCAAACCCCCTGTCTTGACAGAGATCAGAAAAGGCATCAGAGAAAACAGGAGTGACAGGCTGTTCGAGGGATTCCTAGGTGAGACCAGTGCGGATGAGATGTAGGCTAGCACAGTTGGGGCCAGGCAGGAGGCAACAGCAGGAACTGGGAAAAAATGCAACACAGGCACCTATTCTCTCTACAGAGCAGCAAAATCCAGGATCATGAGGCAGAACATGGGAGGGAGAAAGTATTTAGGGCCAGGGAGCAGTGAAGCACTGCGGGAGGAGTGGATGGGTGAAGGCAGGCATGCACCAAGGGGGAAGCTGGAGTAAGGGGGACATGTCCCAAAATAACAACTGAGCCGCACCAGAGTCAAATCCTGAAGTCTGCAAATGTCCTCGTGAGGTGGGAATTGTTAAAACACTGGCTCCCACACCACCACCACAACTCTCACAGATCTCTATGGAAGATAGCCCACTCGCTATTGAGTTGTGAGGCAGAGGGGTTTAGTCATTTCTGGTTTGTTACCCAGAATCTCAAGACATGCCTCATCATAAACTATGCACATACAGAATAAGCTGACGGAATGTTGCAAGCTGTGTGGAGACAGAGAAAGGAAGAAAGAGATGAAAAACCTGAAATGCTTACAAGCCCCAGGAGTCCCCAGAACTGCCTGTCTTGCTGCAATCCCCCATCCCTCATCCCATGCTCTCTCATTTACATCTTTATCAAGTAAAGACCACATGCTTTTTTTATGCTGGCTAAGTGCACAAATGCAGGAGCACCGCTCTGCTCTGCTGGGGTGCCCTGCTTCTCCCATCACCTGCTACTTGGGGGCTCCTCTAGCACCAAGGGGCACTCTTCTTGGTGTGCAGGCAATAAGCATGCTCAGTACCAGCTGGCTTTTCACTAATATTAGTGAAAAATAGTGCTGTAAATCAGTAGTTACACCAATATTGATCAGAAATATAAAACTACTGTTGTGGGCCAGCCAAGCTGGATTTGCATGACTGTACTTGCATGATGGCTAATTTAGGCTTTAAATAAATACAGTGACACCAGACCAGTTTGCACCTCTGTCTTTTCCTGTTACACCTCTACAACTCCTTCTGGGTGCAATCGTGTTGACTCTGTGAGCTGAAGTCTCATGGGATGGCCCCATCTGTTTTTATCCTACCTGAAACATTTTTGTGACAGACCATGAGTCCTCTTGGTCACAAACCCAAAAAACTTTGCTAAAATTCCTGTGATCGACTCCCCTTTACTGACCTCCGTGCCAAATTCCCTTTTCTTTAAAGTCTAAGATAGTTTTCCTGCTGCTCTTGATCTGCATAGACATAACCTGAGGACAGGGCTTAATTCACCATGCACTGACTACACCACCTTTTATCATCCAGCCAAACTCTAGTGCATGATCAAAAGGGAGAGAAAACAAGAAAATATTCAGAAATGGGTTAAAAAAAAACCCAAACCCAAAACAGGTGTGGGGGAGAGAGTGTCTATCCATCAACATTACATTTCATGTAACCAAGAGCTGCAATAGCACTGATTTATCGGTTGCTAAACATGGAGAGTAACATAGGAAAAAGCAAAACCTGTGAGCCCATTTGAGCCCAGGTGAGGGTTTCAGTAACAAACCTTTTCTAACTTGTTTGATATGGACTGAAATGGGTTATAGAGGGTGAGCAGGGAGCTGCATCTCCCGCTGCCAACCAGGGACAGGCAGGTGAGGGGGGGCCAAGGCCAATTTTTGGGCAGGTGTAGGTGGACCAAGTGGCTGCAGGGCTGAGTGCCCAGTGGGACAGCTCTGTCCTTCAGCTACTGGCAGGTGTGTTCAGTGCAGGCAGACACCTCACATGCCTGCACTTTGCCAGCCAGCAAAAGCAAATCAGCCAGGCTCCTGGGAGCAACCACAGGAGTTGGCAAATACAGCGTTAGCGTCTCTGTGGGACCTCTTCCATCAGGTTTTTGGGATAGAGGATGGATTTCATGATTAATAATATGCCCCTTCTCATCATCCTTCAGAGCATAAATCTTGCTTGCAGTGAAGGGCTGGAGAGAACAGCTGCACATAAATGCCTTTGGGCTGGACAGGGGCATTTAGACGCTGTGGCTCAGCTTGAAACAGTTAACAGTGGCTAGGGAAAAGAAATACATTGTCTTTTGTTCTGTCATTGTAGGGGAAAAGATAAATTAATAATCTATTTCTGTTCCTAAAAGATGGTTCCCTGCCTTTTTTTGTGTTATTTTAGCAACAGAAATGACATATTTCTCATAGATCACACTGCTGCTTTGTAGTAATTTCTGTGTTTTCACAGCACGTCAATGTGCGCTTGCAGCCCAGAAAGCCAACTGTACCTTGAGCTGCACCCAGAGCAGTGCGGGCAGCACGTCGAGGGAGGGGATTCTCCCCCTCTGCTCTGCTCTTGTGAGACCCCCCTGCAGGGCTGGGTCCAGCTCTGGGGCACCAACATCAGAAGGACACGGACCTGCTCGAGCAGGACCAAAGGAGGCCACGAAGATGCTCAGGGGGCTGGAACACCCCCCTGTGCGGACAGGCTGAGAGAGTTGGGCGGTTCAGCTGGAGAAGAGAAGGCTCCGGGGAGACCTTAGAGCGGCCTCCCAGGGCTGAAAGGGGCTGCAGGAAAGGGGGAGGGACTCATCATCAGGCGTGTAGGGATAGGATGAGAGGTAACAGTCTTAAACTGACAGAGGGGAGATTTAGATCAGATCTAAGGAAGAAATTCTTCCCTGTGAGGGTGGTGAGGCCCTGGCACAGGTTGCCCAGAGAAGCTGTGGCTGCCCCCTCCCTGGAAGGGTTCAAGGCCTGGTTGGACGGGGCTTTGGGCAACCTGGGCTAGTGGAAGGTGTCCCTGCCATAGGCAGGTGATGGGACTGGATGATCTTTAAGGTCCCTTCTCAACCCAAACTATCCCATGATGCTATGATTCTATGATGTATATTCCAGTCATTGGCAACCAGCAGAGAATAAAATCAGTTGGTCCTATTTAGATAAGGCATGGTTGGTTATAAAGCTCTGGCAGAATCCTTCCCTAGCTGTGGTTTGAAACCAGTCATCAGTACAACCTGGCTGATGCAGGTTGATAACTCACCCACTGAAGGTTTCTGGTACTATGGCCCTGTTGCTGAGAGTTCTCTTGCTCCGACAGACAGGATGGCAGCAAATGTCCAAACAGCTGCTGAAGAATAAAACCTGCACTGATGTTGGATGCAAAACCCCTTACAAAAGCCAAAAGTGCCTGGCTGTACTGGCGATTTGCATGGAGGAGGAAAAGAAGGATCCAGTTTTCGTTTTAATTTTAATTCAGACAAGTGTAAGGGGTGTGAGGCAGTCTGAATGAAATGCCTCAACATGTGAAGCTCAGCAGCACCCTGCTCACGTAGGTCTGCTCAGAGGGCAGGAAATATGTCCATGGCTCAGAGATAGGGAGGGAAATTGCAGGCGAAGCTGAGTGCGATTGAACATAGACTACAACAGATAAGAGGGAGCATATATCAAGGGCAAGTCTGACTGCAGAAGGACTAAGACAGGCTCCGGCAGCCTGGGTTTCATTCCCGTTTCAGCATTCAGGATGTCAAAGACCCTACTTCATGCTGCATGATGAAATGTTCCTTCATGTGCTTCAGAGATGTGATTTCCCAAGGCTTTACCCCAATTTCATTCCTCCTCTTCTGTCACTGTGTACAAATTACCTGCATTTTCTCCATAAAGTGAGGATATTATTTCTACCCTATATTGCACACACATACAAACTCCCTAAGCACTGGCAAAAGTTATCTGGCTCATAAACCATTTGCCTAATCACTGTTGTGGCTGCAGAGTGTTGCACATGGCTGGTACCTGTCACACTGAGTACTTACCCAGGTTTCGTGGGGGTATTGCCTGGCATGCCTTAGCATCATCATCCTGACCGTGTCGCTGATGGATGGTGTGTTAACGTGGTTGATGATCCATCAATGCCTGGTTTGTGTGATCTATTCAATCCTTTACCCCATGAGAGACACACTGAAATGCAATTTTCTTTCAAAGTTGTCCCTCTTGGGGTGGGTAATGACAAGCAAGCTCACAGTGCCCAGAGAAAGCTGCAAATTTTCTGGAGATGCACTGTCCATGAGAGCCACCTGACTGTCAATCCAGCACAGCTTTTACCAGAAAAACCCCCACCCAAAAAGGGAAAGGAGACTTATGTCAGACAGACACAAAAACAATGCATCAGAACTCACCCTGTTTATAAAAAGCAACTACTCCTGCAAGACTTTGACAAAACTCATGTAAATTCCATGGTGCTGGCACCAAACACACACTTTGTGATGGGACTTTCAAATCTCTCCCCCATGTAGGACAGGTGTGAGAAAGGAGGCACCGAGTTACTTTTACAGGCTGAAAACTTTGGGAATCACCACACATCAAAGTTGTAAGGTTATAATTAGGAGGTGAACCTAGATCTGTAGAGTCCTAAGTTGACACCATAAACACAAGCCCATCTTTTCCTCACAGAAAATGCATGACAGGACAGTTATCCCTTCCTCATTAGCTCCCCTGTTTTTATGGGAATATATTGCATTGAATTAAATGTGTTTGCAAACCAAAAATTCCTTCTGAAATGCACATTTATGCATTCACTTGAGCGTGACTGTTACTGTCTGCTTAGTAAATAAAATTAGTTTTGATTCTTTTTAAATTAGAAAACAAATCAGTCATTAGCCTAATGGAAAGCTTTTACCAATCTCATGGGTACACACTGCACACATTTCTAAAATGTTTTCTCTCTTTTTTTAATGGCAAATTAATAGAAGCCAAGTCCTGCTCCCCTGCTGTAAGTCAAGAGAGGAATTAGAAGGAAATTCATACGCTTTAGTTTTTCCATATTCTGGTGCCATTCTTTCTTTTAAGGAGTTAATCTTCAGCACTTTATCAAAAGTAATTTCCTTTGAAATCAAGGTAGGGAGGATCTCTGGCTTGATCAGCATAGAGATCGTGTTTTTCAGTGTCCTTTGTGACTTTCTGATGGTCACTTATGGACCGAACATCAAATGAACCATTGAAAAAAATGGGTGATCAACAAGGACTAAGCAAGGATTCATCATGGACTGCAAATTTCACTGAATTTTTCACTGAAATCAGCACTGATTTGCTCCACTTCCATTCAATCATCTTGATGTAGGAGTAAGCTCCAGGGCTGGCGTGGACACGCCAGAGGAGCAGCCCTGATGTCCCAGGGGGCTGAAGCCTCTGTACCCCCGAGGGGACAGTGCTGCCACCCGGGGAATGAGCTGAGAGAACAGCCCAGCGAGGGGAGAGACCTAAGAGTTACCATCATAAGCAACAGCCAAATCACTTAAAAAAAAAAACCAACCAAAGACTTTTTAGGACCCAGAAAATATCCAAACAATTTTTGGTTTTGGTTCATCTGATGCATAAATTGTATACTTGGTCCAGAATGTTTATTAACAGAGGAAAGCGAAGAGAATCTCTGTAGCATAAACCTGAAGACCGCGGTGGATGATTAGTGCATGGTAACTCCACACAATACACACTGACCTGATTCTGAGTCAGAGAGATGAACAGAGAAATTTCACTGGGTACACAAAGAGCTTATAGTTTACACTAAAACTCTTCCTTTGTGGTAAAAGATGATGCTTTTGTTAGCACAATATTAATGCTTATAAAGCGTCTTGGCATGAAACACTGTTGGCTTTTCTTTCCAACATGTTATAAAATCATCATGGAAAGAAAAACAGTATCCCTAATGCACCAGATTATCGTTACACTGGTGTCTCCTGATACTGCACCAGATTAACATGACAGAGCAATAAAACTCTGGATCTTCATTTATCACACCTCTTTAGCTCTCTCTCATGCTCAGAGAGGTTTGAAATTAATATTAGATATTTCCCTGAAGAGAAAATACGAAGTTACCCAGAAATCATCGATATTTCAACTCTGCCAATTTTTACTCATGTGTTGGCCTTGTGAGCATATTCAGTTCTTCTGTGTTCTTACCTAATCCACTGAGGAGGTTTTTTATTTTCTTTGGTTTGGGAGTTTATTCTTCCATCTCCTTCTCATTATATTGCTTAATCTCTAGGTGTGTGACTTACTCTAGCAATGCCATTTTACTTTTGCGTTAAAGTAACACTCCTGCAATCCCTGGGGTCTGATATACCCCAGTATAAAAGGGGTGTGGGATCCTGGGAGGAAACGTCTGGAGGGACATTATGGATTTGCTACCTACCCTCTGTCCTCAAACCACCACCCCGAGTCTGCCAGTGGATTTGTCTGACTTCAAATTCCCCCATCTCTATTCTGAGCAGCCTTCTTGCCAACCAGTACCCAGCTCACAACTTCTCTCTGCCATACACTGGTCTCTGCCCCAGCTATAAGCTTATTTCAAAATATAAAAGGCTAAGTATGAGACTGCTGCTCCTCGCACATTTTAATTCTGTTGGTGCTGCTGCCAGTCCCAAGCATATAAAAGGTTTCTGTTGGACTGCTGGTTTAGAGGCTGTTGTGTGCACTTGCTTCAGGTTTATCAGTAATACTTCATAATCCTCAAGTGAAATGATTTCTCTTAAAAATGAAGACTGGGAAACCCAAGCAGCCTTTCTCTCAGGCAGCCTTAGGAAAATATTAGTGAGAACTGGCAGTGATTACACCCTTCTCTCCCCAGGACTGCCAGATCTGAATTTTATGGAGCTTCGAAAACATCGGTAAGAGACAGAAAATTATAAGGTGGGTTGGTTTGTGGGTTTTTTTGGTGATGACTTTCAGCCCTGAATGCTGTAGTGGTCAATACCATTCTTCCCAGATTTACAGATACAAGAACTGATGTACAAGGGGTGAAGTGACTTAGGCAGGTCTCACAGCCTCAGGGGCAAATTCCTAAATCTCGCCCTGGCATTTCAGCTATTTTATGCTCATAACTGTGTCTTGCTACTTCCACAGCCAATATAGCATATAGCTCGTGAGAGCAACCAGCATTGCTCAGCTTTGCTGCTAGTGTGAATGACCCTCTGGTTTCTTTATTCTGATAATTTTCCATGTACTCAAGAGATCAGCTGCTCCAGAGGATCAGGCTGGTGATGGACGATGCCACAGATGTACTCAGTCACAAATTTTTACTTGAATTATGTGTCCCTGTGCTTCTGCAGAGCAAGCTACCAACACTGCATACATGGGCCACCCTCCCTCTGTGAGAGCATTAATTATTACTGCTGCTTGCAAAATGATCTGTGAGCTAAAATGGGTTTTTCTAATTCTGTCACTGGAGAAGAACTTCTGGCTAATCAACTGGAGGCAGATGGAGTTGGCAGAGATGACATAAAGGCCTGCACTAATTATTCCACGTGTCTCAAGAATTGATAAGAGAGTTGATTTATGCCTGGAACAGCCTGATAGTTCCGGAAATAATAGATATTGCATGACTTAATTAATCATTGTAAACCTGGTTGTGCTGTGATTTTTGAATTAACTGTCGTGCAGGTGTATGGAAGGTGGGCTACAGCCTGCTGCTGCGAGAAGCCTAAATGTACCTACTAATGGCCCAAAGGAAGGACCAGGCTCTGGATACATCCTGAAATTGTCTCTCATTGTATCTGCTGAGTTCTTGTGCTCTTGTGCCTGGGGAAGACGAGCGTGGCCATGTATAATGGCACGAAGAAGGAAAATGGTGCATATATACACAGCAGCAGTGGGTAGGATCGAGAACTTGTTTAGGAATCTGTCTATCCTATGAGTTCATACTAAATAGTTACATGAGGATTAAGTAGTTTTAAGGCCTGAGTGGTTCTAGCTCAGGCTATAGCCCTGCCTGGTGTGTTTGGCCCTCAGGACCGGGGGCCAGGAAGGCAGGTCTGTTCTCCAGCTGCGTGGATGAGAGGGGACACCTGCGGGTGGGAGCGAAGGCTCTGTCCACCCTGAGCTACATGTCCTGCTGGCTGGAGTCAGCCTACGGGACAAAACATCATTTTGCTCTGGCTGTTGTCCTACTTTCTCCATTCTTCATATACAGACTGTTGCAGCTCTATGACCCACCATGGGACCTCCCTGTAGGACCCCCTACCTCTCACGGCAGGCTGATTTTTTGGACATAACACAATGTTGCTGTTTGTATTTGCAGATGCACAATGTTTTCCTGGAACAGCCTGGGAGTATGGACAGGTTTTATTCTGTTTTCACTTTCCCAGGAGCTTGTTTTCATTCCTCCACTGTGGTTGTTGAAGTGAAGATCCATGTACGGGCTCACTGGGACCCACCCACAGTGGGCCAGAATATATGTCACTGAACAGGAACATGCTTTTCCCAACCAAACATCAGTTAGAAATATCTTAGGTATGACCATAAATCCAAAAAGGAACTTGCCTGCTAGAGATGATGAAAGACAGGTAGATCCAGGGTCAGTTTTAGCCTATTAAGAAGCCCAGTGACTAGGTCTCTGGGCAGGGATTTAACTTCTTCTGCAGAGTATTTTAAGAAGCCTTTGTGTACCACGGTGCAACATGTTTTAACAAATTAGACCTGCATAGATTTTGAACTGTGCATGGACACGGTTTGTACTGGGAACTACAAACTCCTGAGAAGGACAGTTAAGAGAAGCAATAGGTCTCTGCTTCCAGGCAGTGCCGAAGCCCTCAGTCAGCAGGACTCATGGAAACAAGCTGCCATGGTCTAGCTGATAATGGCAATTTGGCTTTGAAACAACATCTTCAGACTCCTCTGCTGAACTTGTTGAGCCTTTGCGAAGCTACAAGGAGGAGAGGACTGCAACCTGGATCTCACTGTGGAAGGCCGACAACCCCAAAGTCTTCAGTAATTTCGTCACGGGGCCTCTCACTTTAATCACTCTTGTCCACCCTTCTCACGGTTGCACTGTAGGGGAGATCCATCTCAGCATCGTGGTCTGTTTAGAGTTATCTGAATAACCTGCCCTGCTTGTACAAATACCAGCCTGATATTTACTGCTGGTGCCGGGGCTCAGCCACGTCCCGTAGAGATGCTGTAGAAGGTCACCAAAGGTTGGAAGGGCAGATGAGATGCCTTCTCCTTTTGTATCCCCTGCCCAGCTTGCTATTATCTACAAATACATTTCCTTACAGAAGAATTGTTTGACCTGTGTGGGTGACAGTGGTGGTAGAAAGCAATTTCTACAGAGAACAGATAGTTTCTGCCTGGATTAAAAGAAATATCTAATTTGCTTTCTTCCCTTTTTTTTTTTTTTTGTATGAAGAGTCCTTGCTTTATAGTGCAAGTAGCTTGGATCAGATACAAGGCAGGAACTGGGTCTGCGTGTTGTTCCTTGCTCTCCTCACCCTGCTATATGGTCTCACATTAATCATTTGACCTCTATGTATCTACTGAGCTGCCAAGCACCTTAAGGCACAGGGACTTTCCTTTTGGTGTCTGAGCAGGACAAAGCCCTGTAGGTCCCTGTACTTGGCCCTACCATACCCAACTGTATTGCATCTACGATGATTTAAGCATCAAAGACTCAGCTGTATCTTGCACAGTGCCTGACAGTGCTTAGCGAAACCATGAAATGGATAGTCAGAAGGGGATTAAACTTGGTTTAATTTCTGAAAATACAGTTTATATTCACGTCCATACTTACATTCAGAACCAATAAATATACACAACAGCTTTCCAGGACTTCACAATCATTGTCACTTACATAATAATAAAGTGGTTACATTACATTTTATATGCAGTTTGGTTTAGAATGTGAAAGTATCAGGAATACATTGAACCCTTTCAACAATGTTTTCCTAGGCTTGTTTTTATTCTTTCTTACTGCATTGAAAGATTCCCAAATACTATAAATCTCTTCTATGGGTTGACAGTAAAACAATGTAAATGGACTACACAGCACTCTATAACCATGGCTCATACACAATTTTAAGATCAGTGCTGTGGCCTTTTTTGTATGAAATTTCCTCTTAAGAAATAGTGTTTTTCTTTTAAGAGATCCCCTTGAAGACTTCCAAAGATATTATCTGAGCTGTTTTCTGCTTTGAGTGGATCCCAACAGTGCAAAGCAGCCATAAACTCAGCTTAACAAGGTAGTTAAAGCAGGTTTAGTGTTGTTTTGCATCACTAGAGCAGTACAAAGCCAGCAGTGTGTACCAGTAAATCAGTTCTCTAGAGTACAGAAAGTGGTAACACACATCTGACTTAGCTAAAACACTGTAAGAGCTTCACACAGCCCAGTATAGCCCATAACACTTTTAGCTGGGAAAGGGAGGGGAGTGAAGAGAAGTCTATGTACATTTATTTGAGCTTGTGGGTCTCCAGATTTTAGCTTTGCTGTGAATTCATCTCTCCTTTAAGTCCCAAGTTCTCCAGGTCTACAAGTGCTTTGCAGTACCAAGCCATGCCCTTAGACCTTGCTAGTCTGCATATGTCCATTGAATTCAATATTTCTCTGGGTTAACATTGATTCCTGCAAGCGGCTGCTGTTCTCTTGCCTGTGTTCAATGGGGTCACCATCCTCTACACCATTGCCCTTTTGGAGACAAAGGACTTTCTGAAAACTTTGCTTGAAGTTGTCAGAAAGAAATCCATAAAGAATGGGGTTGGCACAGCTGTTTGCATAGGACAGGACCACCACAAAGAAGTACACCCCTACCAACACAGGATCTTCTGGCAGTATAAATATCAAATTGACAATGTTCATCATGTAAAATGGGAGCCAGCAAAACACAAAGACCACCACAATGATCACCACCATCCTGGTCACCTTCCTCTCTGATCTCCTGCGCCTCGTAGACCCAACTCGGATCCCCGAAGATTTGACTTTAATCACGATCAGCAAGTAGCAGAGACAGATCACCAACAAAGGACCAAAAAAGCCAAGGACTGATGTGTAAATGATAAATGCTGCTGACCAGATGTTGACGGGCTCTGGCCAGTTCATGTTGCAGGTGTGAAAGTCTTCCTGCACATCAGAAAAGATGATGACTGGAAGCACCACCAAGAACGAGAATGTCCAGACAGTCACACTGATGAGCTTGGCCACCCTGGGACGTCTCCACTTGGTTGACTTAATGGGATGAACTACTGCCAGGTAGCGGTCCATACTCATCACAGTCAAACAAAAAATACTAGTGAATTGGTTAATACCATCTACAGTCATAACCAGCCTGCACAAAAAGGAGCCAAAAGGCCAATAGGAGATGGCATTCTGGGTGGCCAGGAAGGGCAGGCCCAGCATGAAGAGCACGTCGGCAACGGCTAAATTCAAGATGTATATGTTGGTGACAGTTTTCATCTTGGCATAGCGCAAAACCACATAAATGACCAACGTGTTGCCGCTGAGTCCGACTGCACATACAAGGAGGTAACAGATGGGAATCAGGACTTTGTGGATGTATTTGAACGAGGGCTGCTCTGAGAGTGTCCCATTCTCTGTCACATTTGTCAGCAGTGAGGAATTCACATCACTGGAACTAGCTTCTGTACTAAATGTGTTGGAAAAGTATAAAGGATCCATAACTTCTACTCCTCAGTTTTTCTTTTAAGGCTAAGAGAGATTAAACTTCATGGGCATTTTGTTCCTAGGGAGAAAAAAAAAAAAAAAAAAAAAAGAAAGAAAGAAAAAGAGAGAAAGAAAGAGTGAATTCAAAGTAGACTAAGTTTTACATGTAATTTCATTTTCTATCTATAGTCAGAATCTGTGTTTGAATTATGCAGTTAGTACCTGTGATGAGATCAATGCCTGAACAAGGGAATTGCACAATGAGAGAGCCCAAGGGCTCATCCCAGTAGATGGTGGTATCTAATTTTCACAGGCTCCATGCAGTGGGGCCAGAGCTGGCTGTAACCATGCAGACGGGAGCCCGCACGGCAGGAACACAGCATGCATCCTGCCACGAAACGCAAGCGAGAGGAGAGAGGGTGATGGCCATCACACTTCACAGACAGAGCAGAAGCTTTCTTGCAGTGAAGGCGTCTGAACGCCCCGGCATGTGGGCTGTTCGGGTCCAAAGCCTGCTGGTAACAAGGCCAGTTCTTCCTCTGCTGATGAGAAATGTTAATTCTTACATGCCTCCTGTGCCCCTTGGCAAGCAAACTTTACCATCAGACCATCTCGCTCTCTGTAACCTGTTGTACATATATTTTCCTCTTTTGTGAAATCAAGGAGCAGGGGGGATAACACCCTCTACTTCTCAACTTGCAAAAAAACTACACAAATCCAGAACCCACCTTTCCTCCCAGCTTTCAGTCTAAAAACTGTTAGAGAAAAAGTTAGAAGATAATTTTGACAGACTCTGATGGAACAGCACATAGAAATCAGACTGAAAGCACAGCCCTGGCATTAGCACCAAAAGCTTCAAAGTCAAATTTGGTGCAATTCTGCTGTTGCTTAGCAGAGGGAGCCTGGAGGGGCTCAGGGACTGACTCAGCCCTGCCTGACTTCCCTGGAAGCTCTGGGTGCTTTCAGAATCCAGAACCAAAGATAGTTCCTGGCTCTTCCTATCTGAAGCTCCGCTACGATGTTTCACAGGTCTCCCTGTTTACATAGAAACAGTCTCAGTTTGATATATTCAAATGCCACTTGCTGCCTGGCAGAACCAATTGAGAACCCCCAGGGAACATCGGCAGCTGTGTAGGTGGGGAAACAAACCCCTCCATAACAACTGACAAAACCCTAGCAAGAAAAATCAATGAACTCCCAAGACTGCAAAGGCCATGTCTGGAAAAGTGTTCTCATCGGATCAGGCCACACGCACGCAGATGTGAAGACTGCAATGGAAAGCTGTTTCTTTTCCATCTCCCAAGACTATTCTGTTAGTGTTTCCAAATCCTTCTCTTCTCACCCTGAAGTGCGCTTTTTGTCTACGAAACACCTTACTTCTGCACAAAATCCAAACTGCAGTGGGCAGCTTCATGACACAGACAGCTGAACAGATTTGGCATAGAATATGCTTTATTAGACAATCTGAAAAGGATTGAAAATTTCCAACACTCTGTTTCTGTGGTGTGCTTGATGCGCATGAATATTTTTTCATTCTTCGTCTAAACATGGTCTAATTAAGTGTTTATAAAGCTGCCCACTATAAAAAAAGTTAAAGCATATGCTTATAAAAAAGTGGGGGTTCAAAACACCTATCTGGCCCAAGGCCTCTCCCAAGTCAGGCCAGCAGACAGCAGTGAAGGTGCTCATGCAGGACATGCCCAGCAACTTTTGTTCCTGTCATCTGATGGCTGGGTTTCCATAATAATCTGGGGCCATGAATCTTGATTCCAAACCACCCAGCCCTTTCAAACGCAAGCAAAAGCCTGTATCATGTAAGCATGCAAGAGACTTCTTGTCTCCAAGAGGAATGCAAACCCCTCCATGGGCTGGTTACTGTGCTTTCTCTTTGGGTGAGAAAAACTGCAGTGGGTGAGAGTAGAAGTCCCTCCAGCTACCAGTAGTAACCATAAATATGCTGTTCTGATTTGGAAATGTGCAGATGGGAAGTAGGTGTCTCACATGTACCTCCGTGGCTGGGAGGAGATGTACCAGAGAAATCAGAAATCCAGGGTGGTTGGGATGGGAAAGCTGAGAAAGCTGCCAAAGCTCAAACAAATGTTGGCGTGAGGCTGGGGATGAGAAAGGGGCAGAGAGGATCTGCAGGTTCTGAATATGCTATCGGGGGTTTGGGATTAGGTATTGCAGCTACGGGCTCCCTGCAAGAGTCACTGCAGAACCTGACAGCACACTGCAGGGAGAGGTCAGCTGAAACCATGCCCCTCATGAATTAAACAGGACTGGATTAGGGCTTATATAAGAAGAGGCAAACTCCAGTTCCGGCCAAAGAATGGACTTTTTCATTCTGTTCTGAAACTAATTTTGAAGTTATATTAAACCTCAGGTTACTTGTATGGCAGTTCTGGGAGAAGCCAAAGCAGCACCACACTCCTCTTGACCTGTGAGGGTTTTGATCTTTGAAAAATGGCATTTTCTTGCAACCCAGATGCTGTGTGACCCAGTTGGTTAGCCAGTATCTTTGAAGGGAAGAACATAAAGGAAACAGGTGATGGGATGAGGCAGTTGTGTTTATAAATTCATATTAATGGAACCACATCTTTGGACCAAGTATGGTGCTGACATTGGGAAGGCACTTCTCCCCAGACTAGCTCAGCAACATCCAATCTGGGCCAAAAAGCAAAAGTTTTGTTCTGGGACTGCTAAAATAGGAGGACAGTAAAAAGAACCAGCACTGCCACTCAGCAGGGGAAGGTCAGGAAATGCAGTCATGTGTGGCTCTCATCTTAGTGTTATAAAAAATGAGGATGGACATTTTTTTTTCCCCCCCCTCACAGTAGATATCTTTGAAATTGTTGACTATAAAATTACACAGTAAGTTCTTCAAGCCTGGTGCTCCTTCTACCACATTTAGAGTTCAAGCCTTGGGAGAAGCACCGAGGAAGAGAAGTTGCTTCATGTGGATAACCTGCTGCAAGAAATCCCTGCTTGCCAAGGGCCTCAGGTTCTTTGAGCCCTCCGTTGCTGGCATTCCTGATGCACTCAAAGGTTTTTCTTGAGGGACCTTTGTGTGTCTTCCACAGAGGGGCACAACTCTTCCAGCCTCCTTCAACAGCAGCTGTAACAGTCGTCTCTTGCTGCTGCACTATTCCCAGGAGTCAAGAGATACTTCAGCACTTTATCAGTCTGCTGCTTTAGTGTGTTGGGGTTCTTCATTTTGTGTGAACATTAATCTTTACTCTCAGGTTTTTTTGTTCCACTTGATGAATTTTACACCTTTGCCTTCAACAGCAGGTAGATTCAGAAGGAAATGCATTTGCTAAGGCTCTTATGAAGTCTTTAGTTTCTTCATTTGGTGCCAGCAAGGTGTAACATCATCTGAACACTTTCCGTACACTGCCTGGGGACGTGATGTGCTTTGAGTCATCCAGATCTGGAAACTGATCCCAGATCTCCAGAGTCCCCATTCAGTGCTTTATCCACTAAGCCATTGAAACCTCATTGCCTTTGCCCTGTAGTCACTGGTATGTGGGGATCCATTATGGCATGGCAACAACAACAAAAAAACCCTGAACACCCGTAAAAGCGTGTTTTGCTGGCTGTCCTTGCTGAGCGTAGATGATTTTCCCCTCTGTCTAGCTGATAGCTTGCCCCTCACCAGCACAATTTTGCCTGAACTTATATTGCCACTACAGCAGTTAATGACCATGAACCTCAACAAAGCATGACTCAATATAATTAAGGCATGCTGACTGATATCTTATACACTTGTTTTGGTATTCTTAATTAATGGATTAATAAAAAAACTGCCTCTAGGGAACTTTCCCTTGTCCAGATTTTTTTTCCCTTTGGTGTTTGATCTCCAAGGCATCATACTGATATACTCCATAAAAATATGTGCTTTCTGCTTAAAACACATGAACCAGAAAGGACAATGGAGCTAAGAACATAGATCCAGAGTCATCACTTGTATAATTTGAAGTTCTACTTTTACAGAGCCGTACGCTGAAAAAAATAAATAGGCATCCTCTTGCAGCTAAACATAACTGACTGCCTGTGTCCCTGGCCAAGAAAACAGAGAAGAAATAGCAGAGATGTTATGGTACAGATCATTCTTCTTGGAAGAAGGTTTTTCGCCTTTATGAAAACTTCTCTAGCAGGTATCCTAAACAAACACACTTTTGCTAGGCACAAGAGCAGGTATCCATCTAACAGAGCAGCCCATTAGTGACTGAAGCATCGTCACAACATCAGGAAGAACAAACCTGTAAACTGTCCAGGCAGATCAAGGTTGAAATTCTTCCTGGCTGTGGTTACAATAGCAAAGCAATGCAAAAAAAACCCCCAAAACCCAACTCTATGAAGTGCATTGCATGAGTATAGCTGGGATCAAGAAGGGATTACATAAAGAAACATAATTTTAAGAGTAAAGATTTGAGCTCAATGCCTATTTACCACCAGAAACATAACTCCCTCTTACGCAGCATCAAACATAATTGCTGTGAAGAGAATTACAACAGAGCAGCAGACTGCTGCTTCCAGGTGCAGAACAGCCAGCAGGAACAGACAAAATGGTAATCCAGACAATTTTAAAACAGATGGCCTTGATAGTAATGGGAAGAAAAACACCTGGATAAGTATCCAAGAAGTATCTAGTAGCAGCAGAACTTTGTGTTTTTTTCTCCTGTCCCATAGAATTGGCTGTGTTAGTGGAGCAATTTGCTGTAATGAAGCAGAGAAAAACTCTCCTGGTCCTTGAGTAAATTTGCCCTTTGGGGGGGGATGAGTATTCATCACCTGCTTCTTCAGATACAACCCGTGAGCCCCACGGTTTGTATTTGCACGGACGGAGCAGGCAGAGCCAAGGGTTGCTGCTGCAGAGGGAGAGCGAGCTGCTGGGGGACGGGGACAGGCAGGAGGTGGTGGTGTGAAAGTTGCTGTGACCTGGCAGAGCTCTGAAATAACACAAACACCCAGGCAATGCTCTGCGTGAGGAGGAGGGAAACACAGCATCGTGCCAAGACCTCCCCTACTTCTTGCAGTTATAATATTCTTGTACTAAACCAGTAACTCCCTGGGAGCACAGAAATCTCATAATTTCATATACAAAATTCTGGTTTTCCCCACTCTACCCAGTTCCACCACCTGGGGTCAAAAAGCAAGAGGATTCAGTTCAGATGGGAACTTTCTCTTTGCTAAAGTCTGCCATTTGGTATTTCTCAGGGTATGTTTCTCACTAAAAAAACCCAACAAAACAAAACAGCCCACAAAAAAATCCCAATCAAAAAACCCAGTGTGGTTTGACATCAGTGGAGTGACTGATTTTTCTCTACAAAATACAGAAAACAACTTTCTTGCACTAATTTAGTTTTCTTTTCTGACTGGCTGTATTGGTACTAAACCTTGATCAGCTGAAGTCAAAATTGAATAATGTCTTGCCACTTCTAGCATTATCAAAATCTCCAGGAACTATATTTTCAAGTTGGCAACAGTTACCACCCTGCTCAGCCCAGCCCAATGTTTCCTAGAGCACTCTGCAGAGATGTTACCTGATCACTTGGTCCTATTTTTAGTTTGCAAACAAACAGCCCGTAAAACACTTCTGCTTTGGCAAAAAATTTGCTAAATACACCCCCCACCCCCCAACACATTTCAAGCTCTATTATGCTCAGAGATTACTCACTTTGGCTGAGCTGGTCCTGTCACACAGTCGTGTAAACCACATGTCTCTTGTTTTGCTCTCAGATCGGTTGATTTAAGCAACTTCAGCCAGGGGAAGGTGTGGAGCCCAACGCCCCGGCGCTCACACCCGGGCAGGTGCAGCTGGGGCTGAACTCTGCTGCACTGGCACATCACTGAAACCGGGGGGGGGGTTACCAAAATATTTCTCTTCTGCCCCTCTCTCCTCCACAGTCCACCGACATCAACTGATTTCAGGGACGTGACAGATTCAAAGACAATTCAGCTGAGGAGGATTTAACTGCGGGCTGTGTCTGCTCCCAGGCTGAGGGAGAGCCCAGACACCCACAGATCCCTGTGGCTCAGGGACCCCTTCCAGGAGAGCCCCAGGGAGCTCCCCAACAGCTTCTCTGGCTGAAAAAGGGGAGCGGCTCCAGGAGAGGAGCGTCGGGGGGACCTCGGGCACAGCCCACCCCAGCAGCACAGACCCGCTCTGGCCACCGAGCTCGGGTCCCCCAGGAATGGGGACTCCCCCCACCAGCACAGACAGCCTGAGCCCAGCGCCTTGAGCACCGGCTGCCTGGTGTCACCCCCATGTCTCCTCCCCAACAGAACTATAAAAAGTCTCTCGTTTACCCCAACGCAAACCTGCCAAGTTCAAAACACCGGAGCTGGGTTGTCCTTTCCCTGCACTTTGGGGCACAGGGAACAAACCCTGCCCCGTCCTGGGGGTGCCGGGAGCTGCAGAAAGACACATGGGGCTACTCCCAGGACTCGGCTTTGACCTTGACCATGCCCTGCTTGCTGACCACCCTGGAGCACATCCGACCCCCTGCACGTCTCTCCCGCGTTTTTCAGAAAGGAGCATCGTGCGCTCATATCTGCCCCCCCATGGCTCTCCCTGTCCCCCTCCCGCCAGGCCGGGCAGCATTTGGGGCTCTGACACCTTTTGGGGTCACAGTGGGGCTCGGGCAGCGCCGAGCGGGTGGTGTGCGGGGCTGTGCCAGCGCAGCCCCCCCCCTTCCCGGTGCTTTTCTCCTCCCTTTCAAGCCATGCGAAAGACTGTCCGGCTTCAAACACCGCATCCCCCGCTCGGGCGGAGGGTGTCCCCCCCCCCCCCTCCCAGCCGGGACGGGCTCACTCCGCTCGCCAGCAGCAAAAGCCGCGTAAGAAGGGCAAACTGGGGGCGGGGGGGGGCCGCGAACGGGACCGAACCCTCCACTGCCTCATTCATCCCAGAGAGCCCTCAAAAGAGGGGTGCGCTTTGCAAAGCCCCAGCTTGCCCCATCCCTATCCCTCCAGTCTCTCTCTCCCCCCCCCTCCCCCCCCTTTTCTCCCTCCAGGCTCCCCCAGCCTCACTCGCTGCTCCTTCTCCCCCAGCAACGGTTACCTGCAGCTCCTGGGGCTCCTCTCCGGCGGGTAGAGGCATGAACCCCCCCGGGCTGCCGCGCTGCACCGGTTGCAGCCCCCCCCCCCCTCCCTCCGCCGGCGGCGGGCGGGGACCGCGGCCGCTCCCCCGGGGAAGAGGGACGGGGCTCCCGGCCAGGGCTGCCTCCGACGGGGTGGGGGGGACGGGGACACACAGGGAGCAGCGGCAGGAGAGGAGGGTGCTGCCGCCCGGGAGGGGACAGCTTGGGGCCACCCACTCCGCAGAAAGTTGGGCTGGAGGTAGGGAGCCATCGGTGCTGAAGGCGGCAGCCCGCCGCCGGGATGTTCTGCCCCCCACCACCACCCCCGGCATGCCTGTGCCCCCCTCCTCAAGCTCAGGGACTCCCTTACCTGGCTCTGTCTCCCCGCTGCTCTGTCCCGGCCCCCCGAGGAGGCGGCAGCCCCCAGCCACGGGGGGAGGGGGGGGTGTCTGCGCCTTGCGAGGAGAGCGGCGGCTCCTGGGAGGGGCTGAGAGCACCCACGCTGTGCCCACGGAGAAGGGAAGGGGGTGTCACAGGAGATCTGCATTTCCTCCCCTGGTCTAGCTCCCTTCCAGCTCCGAGAAGTCCTTTTAAAGACTCTCGCAGGCTCGTTTGGAACGAGCCCCCTCCCCGAGCGCAGGGGGCTCACCGCTGCTCCTCTGAAAGCCCCTGAGCCTTGCAGGCTCCTCCAGGGACATTGAGGAGGGACCATCATCTTCATCACGTTTATTTTACGCTGCTGTCCCCAGGCACTGAGCCGAAGGGGAGACTGAGGGACAGGATCGCATCCTGCCTCTCCGTGGAGAACGGGAGCTGAAGTCCCAGGTGGGGATGTTTTACTCCAGCTGGCTACAAATCAGGCCCTGAAATTACTAGTGAATGGAAAGATGCGGGGCTTAATATCCAGGCTGTCAGGCTAAACTTGGTGTTTGATTTAATCCCTTCTGAATTCCCACTGGCTTTACCAGGGTTCTACTGGGCTGAAGTATTTTGCCCTTTGAGCGCAACAAGTGGAATAAAAGTCACACATAGCTGTCCCCGCTCTGCCCCGCACCCTCCCTCTGCTATTACCTATAGAACACCTGTAGCAGTATCACCTAAGCCCCTTTGCTCGGCCGCTTGCCCCCGGGTATGCGGTGGGGGTGATCAGAGGGGTGGCTGTGGTGAGCCGAGCCCCCGCCAGGCACTCCTGTGGTCATCAGCATGCACGAGGCGTCGTTGCTCCGTAATAATGTATATGATCTTAATCCACTGCTGAGGCTTTTCAATTAGAGATCTGTGATTGAGTCAGATGTGTGAATGCAAAAAAGAGAAGGAGAAAGCTGCTTGTGGCATGTCACTTTCTAATTCAATCTGCTGATGTATTTATGGTCATGTATTGGTAAATTGAACTAAGACTCCAGTCTGCTCTTGCCATGACAATGGGGAGAGTCATCTGATAAAAATAGAGTTGGGATGATAAACAGAAAAGGAGATTTTGATTACCTTCTTTGAAAACATGCCAAGCAAAATGTGATACAATAGCCCCACTGTGAATATCAGCTTGAATCAAAATAGGGCTAATTTAATGAATTTCCCTTATATAAATTATTAGCATTTTATTATCATTTGCAATATAAAAAAAAAAAAAAAGTTGCTGAAGAAAACACGGTAGTCCCTAAGTTTCCCTGCAGAAAACAGCACTCCTCTTCTAAACACCTCACCAAATGCATTTTTACCAGGATCTGTGCTATGATAAAGGCAGGATTTTCAGAAGCTCTCAAGGTCTGTTGAATTCTTCACCCACCAAAGTCAACAGCTACGCTCCGTTTCAGGGCTGAATGAAGCGAACACAAATCGAGCACGCTACCTGTCATTGTGCTTTTAATGGCTAATGGCCCTGGGCAGAGACCAAAGATCAGTTACACCAACCACAGAATAAACATGGGAGGAAAAATAACTCCTGGCACACGAGTGTGGGCGCAGATTCCCAGCAGCGTGGGCTGGGCACACAGACCTTCAGAGGCGCGTGGGAAGGGTGACGGCCCAGATTTGCTGTGGTGAGGGTCAATGTGTGAGGCAGATGAGATGTGTGGAGGACAAGCACACAACTCTGATGTGACAGTGGTCTTTTTTTAGTTCTACTGGGTCTGTCCTTTTTGCTACATGCAATATTTTATAGCTGTATCTATGTATCTTTAACATTTTTCTGTTATAGAGGTTATAGAGAGGGAAGAGATCTAATATTGAGCTAAAAGCCTCAAACCGCATTATTTTGTTTTGTTCTACTTTTCATGAAAAAACACCTCTCAAATAGCCATAACTTGGATACAAGTCTATTTATTTTGCCATTCCTTGTCACATACAGAAAGTTAGTGTCATAACATGATCCCCAAATGGTGCATTTCCTACTGTAATGTTGAATGATGATGACAAATGTAATGGTAGTAATACATTTTAAAACCGTGCATATGTGTAACATGGGGGAGGCGACAGCTCCAAGGGAGCTGTAAAGACAGGTTGCATGGGAAGCTCCTCCTGTGCTTTCGAAACTGCCTTGTCAAAATTCAGCTGAAGCAGAAAAGATGAGTTGTGATCAATATTTTTAGAAGGAAGAACTCCTGGGGAAGAACTTATGTCAGCCGCCTCTCCTGTTGAACCTGGCAGCAAGGAACGGAGACTGATTGGCGGCAAGGGAGCAATTATTAGTGTGTAAACCATCTCATTGATAGACTTGGGTCCAAGCCTGGCTTGAACTAGATGGATGTGTTGAAACTGAGGCCCTAGGGTTGGATTGCCTCTGATTAGAAGGACTGAAGTGGTTCAGTAGAGGAATCTTTCAAACTCAGATGAACAGAGAAACTGAAAAGGAGCAGAAGATGCGTGGTTTGCTCCCAGATTGTTTCTGGAGACATTGCTCTAAAAATTGATTGTATGCTAATGATAAGACCCAGACTTTTCATAACCATAAGAGGACTAAGGGCAAAACCAATGAAATCAGTACTGAAAAGCAGGCAAGTCTGCATAACTTTGCCAGGCTGGAAGACAAATCCTTGGTGCTTACCAAGTGGTAAAATAAAATAAAATGAAATAAAATATTTATTTTATTCCTCCAAGAGGGAAGTATGTTCATGGTTAAACAGCCAGTTGGGGCTGGGAGACATGTCCATTCCTCATCCCCACAGGACTCCCCAAAGCGCAGGATGGCCATGTTATGACGGATGAATATGCCCATTCCAGCAAGCTGCAACACTGGCAGTAGGTTTTCCTCCAAGGATTTTAAACTTTTTATTTTTTTTTTTTAACATTACTAGTTTTGAGAAAACAGAAATGTATGGGGTAAGAGCTCTTGTATTTTACCTTGAAAGAAAATTTTCTGCCATTCACTGTTCAAATCTTCAGACTACACTGGCTACAGATGTCTACCAGCCCTCCACCTCACGACCCCTGGCCATGACCATGGGGTTGGGTTTCCAATCTTTGCTTCTCATGGGAGCTCCACATGCAGGAGAGACTTCTTTTTTTTCTTTTTTTTTTTTTTTTTTAATGATTGGCTTGCATTCAGCTCAAACATTTTCAAAGCTCACAGAAAACATGCTTCAGCTCAGCTTCTAACTGGAAGACAGTTACTCTATTCAATTACATTCACAGTTTGGCTGGCTGAAGCTGAATGTTTTCACTTTGCCTGCAGAATATGCTGTGAAAAGCCAGGCAGCGGGAATCACAGTGAGGTTGAGGTGTTTTCGCTTCTCTTTGTTATTCTCCTTACAAGGAAGAAAAATCAATGCCTTTCAAATCAGTGCATTAAAAATCTCTCAAATGGGCTGTAATTACAGGCCCATCTGTTGTCAAATTGTTGAATCGCCTGCGGCAGAGATGCGTGAAGATCTTCCCAGTTGGTCATTACTGAGCAGCCTGGGGTTACTCCCCACCGTGGTGATGCACTGACAGACCGCTCAGCCCCTTGGAAGCCCTCTTTGAGGAGAAAGCAGGGGTCAGGGGGCTGAGTTGGCTCATCACTACCTCGAGTGAACATTGCTTGGCTATTTGCAACTTGGTTGGGAAGGAAAACCACTTTTATTTCCACGACTTTCAAATCACCTGTTCTTAATAGCTATAGAGCAGATTCATTGCTCCTTCAGCCCTAGATCTGGTAGACAAACTGTGATTAAAGTCTAGGCTTTTGCCCAGTCCTTCTGATAGAAATATGTATCTATACACAGAGCTTACTCCTCTCCAAATCAGCCCATCTATAACTCTGTACAGACATTGAAGTACTGTTTTCCCAGCACCAAACAAGAATCACTCGTCTTAATCTTTAAGTGGAAAAATTTCACATACACCATTTTATTTGTACCAGCAGCACCTTGGAGTTTTCAGCCGATTTTTCTAGCAGTGTAGTTTTTAAATGAGAAGCTCCTTTTCAGTCAGGAGGACTTCATCAGATAGGATTCTTTTTTTTAACCAAGCATTAAAATCACTGAGCCCTTCATGCTCTGGGGCCATGACTCAATGGCAGGTATTCAAACTGTTTTTCCTAAATTCATTGATGATGAAGGGTTCTGTGACCTTCCAGCGGTTGGCCGGAGAGACATGGTGCCACATGCCATGGTTTCCCACCATCTCTGTCCCTCCTCCTTCTCCTGTCCTCGATGGATCACTCTCCAGCAGCACACGTGATACTGAGCAGACAGGAATGGTCCTGGAGCTCTGATTCTATAAGCTTTTGGGGACCATGGTTTTTAAAGATGAATAATTTATTAAAATAATTTTGCCTACATCCTGGTTTTCTCTATAGTCTTTAACTGGCATCCTGTAAGAGTCTCTCAGACAGACTCAAGTGACATTTGAAGAGAATTTCGCCATCATATTGAAATGAAGAGGACATTGGCAGGATTCCAGCTGCAAAGCAAGTCTTTTCCAAAGAATTGCTGAGTTTCATCAAAGGGATGAAACAGGAAAAACATGTGAGATGACCAATGGTTAACTGCAGAATATTTGTAGGAAGACATTTGTATGTGCACATTTTTTCCGGTTTTAAAGCAGTATACTTCTCTGTATTGTGTTTGGAATTGTTTGCATTGATTTTTTTTTTTCTGGTAGACTATAATAAAACAGATGCATTTTCCTTTAATTGAGGTGCTTTGTTTTAAAAGAAATCATGTCCAAGCATCATATTTTCTTCAGAATGTGACTTTCTTCTGTTAACCTTCTGCTTACATCTGTTACGAGAAATGTGAGATGTTGTATTTTGAGAACCAGGTGATTTGGAAACCTGTAGCTCAGATGAAGGTATCTCTCAGAATTCTCATCATTTTCTGCATTATGCACCTGATCCTTAGGCAGCACTTCTCTAAAAGGTTCTGCTAATCTGCATTACATGGCCACTAAACAAGTGATAGGACCACACACAACACACAGGGAGTCCAGATCTGGCAGGAAAAGACTGATTTTCCGTTAAAATTTCTTGTCTTCTACCTGTGCAATGAAGAAACCATCATTATTGATTAGTAGGAAGCATGTGACCCTTTCCAGCTCTCTTCTAAGGAAAGTTCACTGTAATTCTTTAGAGTTTAGGCGTGCGAAATACATGTCATACATAAATGTCGCCCTCCCCTAAGCATGTCGATGCTGCTGAGGTGCTCAATAACTGAGATGGAGATTGCACTGGTGCTGGCACCTTCAGAAATGTGCTCTGTGGGCTGGGGATTGGAGCTGGTGAAGTCAACAGGTCTCTTGTGACCTCTGTGGGTGGCTTTTTGTTGTACTCTTGTGACCGGGAAGCAAAGTGATAAGCTGAGTTACTTAATGATTCATTATTCATTTTGTAGTTATTAATGTGAGCAGCAGCCAGCATCTCAAGCCTGCAAACTTGTTTGGTTTTCTGCCAGTTTCCTCATTATGCACATGTAAACACAGGCAAATCATTTAATAAAACAGTCTATTAAATAAGGAGAGAAGCTTTATTAAATAGAAAGCTCCTGAGCTCTAATGACAAATATTTACAAGCTTGGGGACTTGTTGCAGGATTGAAAGGGATAATAGCAGCAACTTGGCAAAATCGAGTATTTGGTAAAATACTGCACATTTTCGGATTCAAATCCAGAACTTGCTGCTCTCTCCAAGGAGAAGGGTAGAAAGATGATCTTTGGATTACAAGTGCTCTCCAGTGAAAAAACTTGGAGTGTAGAAGTAATATCATTCACTGGCATCTGTTATAACCATAAACAAGTTTTTCCTTCATGCTATCTGAGAAATACTCAAAGCAGAATGATAATATTTCTGGTGAGCCAAACAATTTTTTAGAAATTCTGAAGTCAGAAAGATTTGCAAGATTTGAGTTGTTTCAGTGCAGGCCAGGAAGGTTTTCCCACACCCTGTAACCACCCGTGACAGACAAATCCCTGCCTCAGCCCGCCCTACATGCAATCTCTCGTCTGGGGCATCTCTCAGGGGAAAAAGGCTATAAGCTGCTTAGAACAAAACTCAAGTCAAGGGGGTTTTTTAGTGCTTAATCTGTTGTCACTACCAAGTAAAAGCAGCAAGAAAAGCTTTTCCAAAGAATGAAAATAAGTTGGGAAGTAAGAGAAGTTGGAGGTATTACAAAAACCCGTGTAGAATCCTGCATCTTTTGTGCTAGGGTTGCATCAAAGATGCTTCCAATAGCTCAGATCTGCAGTGAGGCACTGTGTGCGCTTCCACCACATGAAGACCTTGAGGTGAGTCATCTCACAGAGAAAAGGGAGGAAAACAAACCAGATTCGTCAATGCTGATCACTATCCACTTTGTCCAGCGCATCAATAAAGAGGTGGCTGTGCACTGGCGGGACTGGTCTCCTGCCTTAGGGACAAAGAGTGCCTGGGAGGATCAGCTGGTATTTTCAACTTTCCTCTCACCTTTGAAACAAAGTTCAACCCTTCCCAGGAGAGGTGGGGTGAAGGAATGTAACCTGCAAGCTTGACCACACGGAGGGCAGATGAAGGATGAGGACCCTGTGGACACTCATTTAAATCTTACTCCTGTCCTAAAGCAGCATTTTAGACTAGCCTAGGCTAGGCTAGTCTAGGCTAGAATCTTTCAGAAGGGACCCACAAGGATCATCTAGTCCCACTGCCTGACCACTTCAGGGCTGATTAAAAGTTAAAGCATCATATTAAAGGCATTGTTCAAATGCCTCTTAAACACCAACAGGCTTGGGGCATTGACCACCCCTCCAGGAAGCCTGTTCCAGTGTTTGACCACCCCTTCAGTAAAGAAATGCTTCCTAATGTCAAATGAACCTCAATTTTGAATAGTCCTTGTGGATCTTGGACCACGGTCCCTTGCATTTGTATTTCATACTCAGACAAGTTGCAAGCAGTCCTTCCCACACCTATAATATTTGCAATATAATTGAGGTTGTGTTTTCTGCATGTATTCTTCTTCATGGCCTCTGCTACCACTTTAGCTGTCTTCTAATGGAAATAACATGCAGCCTTTGGTCCTGTTAGGAAATTAAGTCTGCAGACAAATTCCCTTCAATTTATTGCTTCGCTTTTAATAAGAAGCAGATGCAAAAAAGTGAAATATTAAAACCAATCTCTACGCGCATGTGCCAATTTGTGGAACATAATAGCCTCATTATTAAACTCAACAGTCAAATTCTCTTCGGCACTGAAGTGAGCCAGTCTCATTAGCAGGCTCGCTATTGCTAACAAGTGTTTGGTTAATGGGTAGAATACGTCTTCTTGGATTCTTCCTGGCACTTTACATGTCTTGCTGTATGAAGAACAAACATTACACAGGTTTTTTATCAGCTATAATGTCTTGTACTTAAAATACCTCAATTTAATCTTTTGAAATGCTCTATCAATACGTATTTAATTTCTGTCCCTGGGGAGTATTATGCCCATTTTACTGGCACACTGTGTTCTGCAAAGCCTCGACTGTGAGTTGATAACAATGCTGAAAAAGAAGCACTAATATCTTTCCTTGCACTACATAACAAAAGCCACCTATTTACTGGAAAAAGCTCTACTACAGTGACCAGCAAGTTTCACTTCAGTGTTTATAGTATTTATGAGACTATGTTTTTTGAGACCAACATTTAGAAAACATTTGTTTGCTTTTTATTTATTTTTATTTACTCCTTTACAGTCAAAATATTTCCTTGGTGTTGAATTGGAAAGTCATACTGATTTCTGGTGAGGTTTTGTTTTGATCTTGAAATGAAACCTCATTCCTGCAGCTCTAGTTTCACTTTCTTATTGTGTGTTTCAGGGAATTGAAAATGCTCTTATCAGAGAGACTGGGAGATAAAACTTGGTAGAGATGGATATATTTATGTTTCTAATGTCACATTTCAAACCATGACTCAGTCTGGTCAACTTTAAATGAAATTTTTTTGGAACAATGTACCCCCTCTAAAGTATCCAAAACTCCCACCTCTAAAAACACATGACAGTGCATTAGCTGAGATTGCTGCTGCTATTAATGTACAAGAGAGCAGGGCTTAATCCTGCTTTTCAAAGTATTTCTGATTTATACTTCAGAGCCTGAAAACACATTTTTTGATCCTCCCATGTTGGTAGCCTGCCTTTGCAGGTGGGTTTCAGCATTCGGAAAACTGACTGTGAGAAAGAAAAAACCCAAACTCAGACATGGAAAACAGAACATACACACACCGAAAAGTCTGATAGTAGATGAAGCACTGATCTTCAACTGACTGCTCATAATTTCTCCTGAAAAGCAACAGACAGGGAGGTGCAATGCACTTATTTTGCCAGGATTGTGCTTGGTGTGAGCGTACACCCTGACCAGCTAACCAAGATGTGAAGTGATTACTAAAAACTTTAGTTAGTGAGCTTCCGCTGAGGTGCCTGGTCTCATCAGAAGCAGAAGGACATGTCTATGTAACTTATTCTGTACCAAAATGGAAACAATCCAGACTTTGTCCCTTGAACTCACAGGGTCCAGCTGGCAGTTGGACAGGTTGGGAGCTGGGAACACAGGTCATGGAAATGAATAGCTGGGTACATGCAAACAGGGGAGATGTTAGCTGGAGTTGGGATTTGATGACAATAGATTCATTGGACATGAACAACATAATGTCCCTTCATTTTAAGAGAGTCCACATGTGTTTCTTGGCCTTCCTTCTTTTGTCATACAAGCCTTACAAGGCTTTGATTTCTGTACATTGGAGATGCTGTATACATGCCAAATATCATAATTATTAAGATCATTTGCACTGAAGAAAGTCTTAGTGAAAACATGAGGGCCCATAACCTTAAGCGAAATTATTCAGGCTGCAGTAATAAAGAAGTTCAGGCAGAGACTTCCCTCAGTCTTCATCCCAGCCTGGATGTGAGTGTAACACGTACTATTCCCCTGACAATGAATGAACAAGCAGCTGTGAGACTGCAAGTCCTCCTGGCTCTTCCCTGGGTAATTAAATGGATTTTTAATCTGTATTTGCTCACTGTCGTGTCTCAGGAATATGCTTGAATTTTAAGCCATGTGTAATTCCTGCTAACTTTTGGCAGTCACCGGCCAAGGAGTCCTTTGGAAGTGAGATACTTGCCCTCCAGTACTGAGGCTGGTGTGAAAGAAAGAGGGAGATGCAACCTGTGGAAATGTGCGGGTTTTATCCACAAAACCTCCTTCACTTGCACTCTCCCCTCCTGAGAACGTTTGCTCTCAGCTTTCCATCAGAAAGCACTGCAGCTGGTGGCTACAGGAGCCTTCGCTCAGCAGAGTTATCCCGTGCTGCCCTCGGGTAGCCAGCAGTGAGGATTCACCGTCCCAGTGAGGGTGCGTCCCGGGAGGAACCGGGATAGCCCACAGGAGTTCTGCTGGGGACGGCCCTGCACCCCGGCAGACACTGGAAGGGGAGATAACGTCTCCATCAGGTCCTCATCATAACTGGGCTTCTTCCTCCACCACTAACCCTCTTCCCAGCAGGTGCTGTGTCCTTGCTGAGGTCTGGGTGAAGCTTAACCCCGGTCTGGATGCAGATATAATGCTCTGTGATATAGTAGATACTTCATCCAGCCATTCAATGGGTGGCAACACTTTAGTGCTCAAGGTAGAGCCTTAAACAAGTGTTAAATCAGCTTTGTGACGGAGGTGAGTCTCTAGAGAAGGGCATACCTTGCCTACCACCTTTCTTAAGGCTTATCAGCTTTATTTTACTGTTTTTTTCCTTCAGTTTCATACTAGTTAAACTTCCCCCTGGCTGCTACACTTAAGAAGCAAAGTAGCTTTTCCCTTTAACAGAAAAAGAAAATTGCTCTTGGCAAGTAGGACTTCTTGTCAAATAGGTTTAATTTGTGACTGTAGCATCCTACATAAGTGCATGGAGATTCATAACTTACATAAGAAGTTTGCCTTCCTCTCTGCCCTTGTTTCCTTCTTATTATAGCATATTATTGAACAATCCTGCGTTGGTAATTTTACCACTGCTTATCTTTGTGCAGTTTTTAACAGATTTTTTTTCTCCCCTCCGCAGAACAAATGTCAGAAACAAGATGACAGATTTCCCAATGAGATTCACACACAGTCAAGGCAACAATCTCTTGTAAAATAGTGTTTTCTTTAAATACTTCAGTGTTTGCACCATTTAGCAGAGTATTTCATCAGGTGACAGAGGATTTATTATAGTAATTTTACTTACCCGTTTTAGACAACATTCCTACTTTGCATTGATAATCTCTGTGGTTTCTCAGGAACATGTAATCATGATAAACGAAGCGCTGCAAATTTTGTGAACATTTTCTGTTATTGGAAGTCAAGATACAAACGAGCAGGGTATTAATTCTTGTCTCTTTTCCCAGACTTTATTTACACCTAGCCAGTCCTTAACTTTCTTTATTTTCTGAAGTTGAAGGCATGAACTATCTAGAAGCTTTTGTGGCTCTCAGTATGTCAGGATTTGAGCATCTTGCAGCCACTGGTGTTACTTACATGTGACTCTTGGAGCTTGGCAAAGTGTTCTTCTCTTTGACAGATGGGAAAACAAAGCATGGGGTGTATTAATTGATCTCCCCGAAGTCGCATAGGATTTTTGTGACTTATCACTGCTTTCACATCCTTCTTGGTTAGAGATTGGGGAGAAAATTCCCTTCGATTGCTGTTCATATATGCAGATGAAATGCAAAGTAAAACGGCACTGAGAATTCTGGAATTATTTCAGCTTCAAAGATTTTACAGGAAGAAAGATGCTGGGATAGGAAAGATATACATTTTTTTACCAAATTGTTTTGAAAGGAAGCTATTTTAGAGTAATTTCTACTTTACCACTCTTTTGACATTTTGCTCCTAATTCTTTTGCTTATCTGATTTTCAAGTAGCAGGAGACACACCTCCACTTTCATAAGAACTGAAGCACAGCCAGCACGAAAAGGAAGTGTAAGCTCAGACCCTGGAGTGGTCTGCACTTCATCACAGGGGTGCTTTGGCTTTGGAGCCTCCTTTGTGAGCCAGGAGGGGACAACACAGCCTCTTGGGGGGCAGAGGTGCGGGGACACTGCCAAGGTCAATTCCTGCTTTCAACATCAAGCCATGTGGTTGAGCAAAGAGGAAGGGTAGGAATAATTGCACTGCCAGCCTCTCCTGGCAGTTATTTTGGTCCCTCTTCAGTGGATCCTAGGACTGCCCATGCAGCCTAATACAAGGAGGTGCCTCCCCAGCCTCCTCTGCAGCCAGGGGAGATGGGTAGTTCTCCAGGAACTGGTTTGGAGAACCTGAGTTCATCTTGCTCCTCAAAGAAGAGAATCTTTATCTTTGGCTAAACTTGTAGTCCAACACAGACAATAATTTTGTTTATGGTGAGGCCACGCTACCTGGCAGCTCATCTGCAAAGTGGAGTTGGACAGAGAGTGGGCAGGAGATGCGTGTGGAAGGAGACAACTGCAAGGGTGGAGGCTTGGGAAGCCAATAACGCATGCTTGCAAGATGAAAATTTACATCTCAAACTGCCAAAGAAAGCATGTTGCAGGGGAAAAACATTTCAGGGGAAAATCTTCAGAGCAGTTTGTAGCTCATTTGGCTTGAGCACACCTCCTATCTGTCACTTTACAAACACCCCCCACTACTCTTCAAGGGAGTGGTGGGATCCTGATGGCAGGTTGCTCTGAGGATCCTCCTACGAGGAGGAAGGGTGTCAGTGTGCCCATGCCAGGAAACATCGACATGCTCCAGAGCTTCCTATTGCTCTTCCATGCTCTCCAATCAGCAGGAATTTTACGCTGTCTGAGGATTCCAGAGTCTCTCCCTGCTCTTTTGGATCTGCTGTCCCAAGGATGGGATTTATTCTCAGAGAGGCACAACCTGCTCTTCCCAGGGACAGCTGATTGCCAGCCAGGGCCACACATGCTGCCCAGTGGCTGGTGATCCCACCACCTTCCACTGATGTCACAAGCTGTCAGTGCTGGAGTGTCCATCTCAAGTATCAGATCTCTTCAGAGCCAATAGTTTATCTGGTTCAAGACTCACTGAAATGAAAGAATGGGGAAGTTTTAAAATAAAATCCAAAGGGAATAAAAATCAGGAGGGAATACTGATGATCCTCAGATGCCTCCTCTGGCATGGTCTGTTTGAAGACACATTTTAAAACAACAAAACCTCCCTACCAATTAGTTTTTCCTAAGTTTTTTCAAATATAGAAAGAAAAAGAGCTCTGAAAATAATTTTCAGTATTCTGAACTCTTTCCAGTTCAAGAACAATCTCAGAGTCTCCTAGCTGCCACTTGTCTTACCTGCTCCTTCCCTCTCCATTGCTTTTAGGGGTCACATTTTCAGTTTGGGAATTTTTACTCTACACAGCTAAAATAAGACTACACTCAAGATCAAATGATGTCCATGTTCCACTTGGAGTCCTTCATACTATATCAGGGCAGTGAGTGGAGTTCTTACTTGACACTTATTGACTTTCTTCCTCCTATTCCTTCTCAGATTTATCTTCCTCCTTAACCGTTTTAACTGTAGTCTGCACCGGGAGACTTTCTGCATTGCATCCACTAAGCTGGCAATACAATCTATTCTAAAGTTAACTCAATTTGCTTAATGTCAGGTTGCAGATAAACACACAGAAATTCATCCTGAATTTCCAGTTTACTGGAGGATGGGCAGCGAATACCAGCTGATAGAAACAGGCATGTGTGCACTCTCTCTCCACTTCCAGCAACAACAGATGTTTGACAGCCACAATTATTATCTGCCTCATTTTCCTTTCTAGCTTTTATTTAGTGTATTGACAAGCTGGACTGGATTTGGAGGGGGCAGGGAGCCAAGCCTGAGCTGCCAGAAGAAATCCATTTGCTGATCCCAGTCCCTGTCCAGCTCACTGACCTTTGCTGCTCTCACAGCTGTAACAGCTCAACGCTGAGTCAACAGCGAAGCAGAAGGGAAGTTTGAACCAAAGGATTTGGGTCTAGGGAGCATTACATTTTTTGAGGTACAAAGGTAGGTATGGTTATCTGGACTGCAGCAGCACAAAGCAAGGAGTTTCACCAGGCAAGTCCAGTCATCCAGTCTCAATTTAATGCTCTCTGGTGCTGGAGAATCCACCCTGCCCTTTGGTAGTTGGTTTCAGTAGACAGGGATCGCCATCTCAGGAAGCTCTGCCTGTTCCTAGCCTGAACCTGACCTCCTTCAGCATCCAGCCAACATCTGGGTTTGACCGTCTGTGCAATGCATTGCACTGGGATGAATGAAATCTTTGAGAAGCACAAGCTATCCCCACATTGCAGAAAACAGACTGATATCTTGTAGATATTCCAGTTGTGATGGTTAATATTTAATTCATCCAATATGGTCAGGAGCATAAGAATATCCCTTTGGCTATTTTTATAAGCATTTTGTCCAAAATAAATTTAAAAATCCCAAGTGCTCATTATTTTCCAATATTTCCATCTCAATACCCCTAGAAATATCCTATTACATTATTTCATCTCAGTTCTTTCTTGTTTAGGTCATTTTTTGCATCATTCATTCAGTATGAAAAGCATTTACCTGCAAACGTGCTAGATTTCAGTCGTACATCTTTCTCTTGGAGGCTGACCCCAGTGATTAATAACATAGACTTCAAGAGCCTGACAAGTATGAGTAAATGCTCCTCAGTATGAGTAAATGCTGAAGCATACATCAACTGTAAGAAATTTGTAGACTTTCCTTTTTATCAAGCTTAGTCAAGCTGTGCTTTAATTATCTCTGTTAAGCTTTCCTCCTCAATTAATTTCTCGAAACTCCAAGTCATGTTTGTGTACTGAGTGCGAAACACCACTCTTATTTCCAAGCCAAAGCCTAACAAAAGCACCCTCTTATGAACATGAAGAGCTCTTCACTCTGCTTTCTCAAACACTGCCATACACATCTGTTAAGATTTATCAAGCCGTAATGAAGGATGCTGTCTCAATTTTGTAGCCAGCAGCAAGCTCTTGATACCTTAGATGTGAAATTAGATTATAGTGAGACTAATGCACCACAACATATCTTGTTAGGTGATTTGTAGCTTTGGCTTGGGGAGCCTTAATATGGGTATGTCTGCAAGGGGCACTTAGCATAGAGGTACATATTTAAGAGATAAAGGCCATTAAACAAGGAGGGATGTTCTTATTCAAAAGCCCAACATCTGCACCAGTGAGGAGCGAAGAGGGGACAAACTCTTGACTGTAATTCTCTAATTCTTTAACACTTGTCTTCAGCTAATTCAACTCGATTTTACTGTATATTCACACAGAGACACACTGGAAATGTAAATCCAACATCAAGTATTTAATTCCTTTTTGGGATAGGAATTCTACTTTTTGAAAGGATTTTGGTTACAAAGATTTTACCCAGATTTGTACAATCTTGGTTAACTGTAGGAAACTACGCTTGAATGCAAAGAGATTTAATGTCAGTATTTCTCTGCCAAAGTGAAAGAGACTGTCCTGCACTACTGCTCATCTGCTTTTAAAGCTCTGCTGTACTCAGGGTGCAGAGGTGCTTCTGGTTAGTGTTGAGGGGGCAGAGGCAGAAGATAAATGAAGTCATCGTCTGGATCACACCTCCACACATATTAGCTGTTTGCATCTAGATAGGAACACAACTCCTGTGAGACTGGAAGGGAACATGTACTCCATCTAGAAAGGTTCAGAAAAGATATACACCACTGATTAGAGACTATTTTCTGATATTCAATAGTAAATTTAAAGCCCATAGCAAAGACCGAAAGCTACAATATCAGTGTAATATAAATGAGAATCGTGTGGACAATGCACACGTTTATACTCATCCTCTTAGATCCTTTAACATTTCTACCAGTGCACTTCAGAGTCCACATCAATATGCTCGTTTACACCTCTTCATGATCTTATTAATTACTCAGATTGTTCAGATGTCAGCCTTGTGCTAACAGAAGAATTACACCGAACGTTACAGCTCAAACACAACGCGCAGACTGCTGCTGTGGACAGGGGGCTGTTTACGCAAGGTCTGTGTGCTCTTCCTGCTCTACTAATAAAATGTCACACCAGGTAGCACTATGATATAATCGGTTACAATATAATGACTCTGTTTCTACATGCAAAGCTTCAAAACAGTAAAGGAGGAATATCTGCTAGAAGGCACCACTCACTGCTGCTTTCATCTGCCTTGCTGATAGGGTTGAAGATGAAACACATCACATGTTCCTCCAGTTTCAGCCACCGCAGCTGTCATAATAAAATATGTTTGAAAAGGGATAGAGGCTTCAGACCCACAACTGAGACAGCTCCTCTGTGCATACCAAACCATTCAGACAAAACTTTCCATCCTAAATAAATCGGAGATGATATGGACAACCTCGGTCACACCGAGGGGAACTGATTTGTCAGGAAACATGGGCAGAGCCCTGAGCAGTTTTACTCTGCAGGAGATCTCCATGCCTGAACATTTTTCCTCTCCCCCTGCCAACTGCGTCTGCTGGTCTGATAAAAGATGTTGCTTCTCCCTGTGTGCTTTGTCTCCTTTTGGCTGAATGAGGGATGATATAAAATGAAGGACACTCTCCAGGTGACTAAAGGTTGCACCTGTGATTGCCAGTGCTGGTCTGGGAGGCAATTTAGACATGTTATGAACTAGATACACAGCTCCAAATAGGAAAAGGAACAAAATGAAGATGATGTAAACCCAGTGGACCAGACCTTTGATGGTAGCCAAGAGACAATGCCCTCTCTGGGACTGCTACACTGCCAGACAGTTTGTCTTCCATAAATAATGCAGGCTGAAAAAATAAGCTCCAAAACCAAAATATCCTAATCTTTTGTGCTTGTGTGCAACAACCTCTGTTACCCTCTTTGTCAACCCTCAGGAGTACAACAGGTATTAGATAGCATCAGAAGACATTCTTCTAGGGGAAAAGAGAGCTGTGATCCTCACAGGAGAAGCTTGACTTGCTCTTACGTTCTCTGATTTTAATCTCTCAGCTGTAATGCTGATGTTAATTGTTCAGGCAGAAGGCAGCCCTGACCAAGCCCTGCTTGGAGAGCTGTAGGACTTTGACGCCTGTCATTCTGAACATCGATCTTGCTCTGAGTGAGTGATTCTGGACAGATGAACTGATCCATGGCAAATGCTAATTGTATTCATGTGGAAGCTTCCTTGTCTCAAGGCCATCATGAAACCCGGGGGAAAAGGAAGATATTAATATTAGTGATGGAATCTATGAACTTGTCAGGAAGCCTTTGCCTGAAAATATCTTTCTGGTGGGGTTTGTCAGTGTCTGATTTGGAAAATAACAGGATGTCCCTTCCCAGCAAAAAGCCTCTCTGACTCTGTCATGCACTTGACCTTCTGTAGTCATCCCCTGCAGTAAATGTCCACAGTGTAGTACTGCGTATTTGATAAACCCTGTGCAATTCAGAATGGATAAGAAAAAGAAAGAAAGAAAGAAAGAAAGAAAGAAAGAAAGAAAGAAAGAAAGAAAGAAAGAAAGAAAGAAAGAAAGAAAATCAATAGATTTTACTTTTGAGTTCAGTAGGACTTCAGGAAAGTTCAGACCCAATTCCTCAGCTGCAACCCATTTGCTCTGGAACAAAACCTTCAGTAGTATCCACTTCACTTATTTTCAGAAAAGGCTTTCTTAGGCTCTAACCTTGAATCAGAGAGGCGTAAATCAGATTGTTGCATGTCAGCTGAGCTATTTGTGTGCACTCTCTTCACTTTGAAATCAACTTAGTTTAGTCCTCACTGGCAAAGGGACAAACTGAGATATATTCTCCCACAAAATACTATGACTTTGAAAGTGTTTAACTGAGGAGATTTCTTGCAGGGAAAAAAAAAAAGAAAAAAAAAAAAAAGAAAACAACCAACATACGAGTCAGCAGTGTTAAGTTATGAAAAAAACAACACCTATCTCAGTGTGCAAGTATTATATAATGTCTACATAGGAAATTATGAAGGGAGAACACAGCCTATAAAACACAGGGAGGAAAGCTTTATCTGGAGTAGTGAGTATGATTTGAGCATTGCATTTCAAGAAAGATGTGAACTGATTAGTGAGAATCCAAGAGAAGGACAGATGGGAGGTTCACAAACAGGACCAGAAAAGAGTATCTAGAATTAGTATGAAAATAAATGTCTGAGGGAAGGCATCAGAGTAGTCTCAGAATTGTATATGAGGTGGCTGGTCAGAAGTGGTCTTTCAGAAGAAAGAGAAGAAAAAAGTCAATCCCACCCACAAAACCTCACATCACCTCCTACATCCCTCTGGGCTTCTTCCACATCAAGAGACACTGAGGAGCTACCAGCGGAGGCTGCCCATGTCCCTGTGCCCCCCAACAGATCTCCGGCCATCACGCTTCCACCGCTCTCCACCCTCACTGTCACACAGATTTACACCACTGTGGTTGCAGAATTGAACTTTACCCTCTCAAGAGTAGGAACAAGGATGATAAAGTCCTACCTTGGCCTGCAGCATGCACTTTTTCCAACATCATTAAGAAGGCTTGGACTGACTTTAACAATATGGTCAAACGCAGATCTGGAGGATGTCTTAAAGAAATGTTGTCCCATGACTCCATCTGACTAACACCAAGTTACATTAGAAAGTGCAGAGATCTCTTTCATAAATCCATTCTTTTTTTGGAGAACATTTCTCAAAATAAGTGAGAGATGATCAACTAAGTACAGAAAGTCCTTCAGCAGTGCTGTATAAAACAACTCATCTTTTTTTTTTTTTTTTTTCGTCCATGCTACCTGTTTTCAGACCATCTGAGCTCCTTGAATAAGGACAATATTTTGTCCAGTGAGTCATATGACAGTTTCCAAAAGTTTTATTTTAAAAAAGAAGTGGAAAGACTGTACCTATCCCATCTGTTTCTTCTAACATTGTTCTAATACATCTATTCTTCTAATACATCAGAGTGTTCAGGACATTTCTTGGTAAGAACAAGTGATGTCAAGAAACATTGTGATTGAGTGATGTTGCTTGAGTGCATGGCAGCTGACTCAAGAACCATATGTCACATTCTGCTGCCACAACTGAAGCGAGGATGAGATGTACTCCATCAAATTCAGACATGAACATGAATTTTTTTCCCTAAGCTATGCAAAAAGTTCTTCCACTCAGCCAAAACTCATTCACACAAGGGGAGATTCTTGGATTTACCAGATGAGCATAGCAAACTCAGCAAGATTCCATGGGCTGAATTGTGCTTTTGCTCTTGGTTTGGAAAAATGCTACAACAGTTGTTCTATTTTTACATTTCTATATCTTGATCTCACCAATAGCCACAAAAGGTAGGTCAAAGAACTCTTTCTATAGTAAAAAAACAAAAACAAAACCAAAAAAACCACAACATCAAAGCTTTATTTTTAGTATATAGGTGTATATTTGGTTGAAAAATTCCATCCTTACTTATTTTCCACTTTCTCTTCTAAACCAGACATCAAGAGTAGCTGAATGAATTCCTTTCAGAAATTCACAACTTAGAAGAATGGGAGAAGTGGTCACAGTCTTATCAGTGTTTTCAAATATTAACAGTATTCTTTATTGTGCTCTTGCGCCTCAGTCTCCCTAAAGCAGATGACATTTTTGCTTCTGTTTTTATTTATTCCAGCAGATCTGTCTTTCCCAAGTACATTTGGGATGAAATCTCATTGTTCTGAGAAAAGTCACACAGGAGCTCACAGGGGGTATTTAAGAAGGGCCAGTGGATACTGATAGTCCTGTGATTCAAAACCCGAGTGCTTTGGGTTCTTATGCCCTTGGATATATACATATATCCTTTCTTGCTTGCATAAATGAGTGCCTGAGTGATATTGATAAGAGCCAGGGTATTGTTTTCTTTGCAAGACAGAAACATTAAACAGATACATTGCAAGTGGCTCTGCAAATTTAAGATATCCCCAACAAGCAGCATTTACTGCTGAAGATAAAGGCAAGAGTATAGAAGTCATTTGCAGCCACACTCTGTGGAAAGGAACTCATTCCGAGAGCCCATCTCACTTTCAAATTTTAATAGTCTTTCTTTAGTATTACTCGAAGAGGAGTTTTCCCCTGACTATGACATGGGAACCCACAAACTGGTGTTACCAAGCAAACCTTTCCCCTGCAGCAGCTGTGGAAAGGTGAAGATACTCTTGACACTAACAGCCATGGGAATTAGGGGGCAACAGGTCAGTGCATGGTGACTGAAGCCACCCAATTTAAACCAGTTGGGACTTCCCCAGTTAAGGTTCACAACATTATTGGGAGAGAGTTGTGGTCTTCTTTAGATGATCCCCCACTGATATAGGCTGACTTCCCCTTCAGCCAGTCTTCAGTCTGTGATGGCCACCCCTTCTATAGCAGGGTGACACCTTGTATCCCAGCTTGTACTGACACTCCAGCTCACTTCTTGTGGAAATAGAGCCACTCTGTTCATTCATCCCCACTGATGTTCAGATGTCAGAGAATCTCATGCAAATCTTCTTTAATGTAAAGGTACAAAGGGAACTCTGTCATCTAAACGTGTCAGGAGGGAATCACATCTTACATCTTGCTCCAGAGGCATCAAGAATAGCCAGTCTGACCTATTCCACTGCCTCTTGACCAACACAGAAGGAGGTGAAGCTATGGTCTATCATCCGCCACATGTCTCCTCAACACTCTCTCAAGTATGTGGATCCAGGACCTTTCATTCTTCCTTACGTTGTCATCTAGTTACAGCAAGGAAATGATTGAGTTGTCAGAACTGGCTTCAGGCTTGCTCTTGTTGCATTTCTTTTCACATCATTCTCCACCTACCAGGATGTGTTTGGTGTGTTTATGCTCTAAGCTAAAAAAATTATTACCCTGTGGAACATGAAAGCAAATGCTCTTGGAAGCTTTAACATCTTATTCAACACCATAATGAAATGTCACTACCTTTATCTAGGTAAGTGTTGTAGTTTGAAGGAGAAATGAATAGCATTTTGGCTCTTCTAACAACATTATTTCAGACTTCAGAAACATGGTGAGCTAAGTATTTTATAGATATATGGTTTAGGGACAAATGAACTTCAGAAGAAAAATTATTTTTCACTGAAAAAAACCTAAGCGCAAATCAAAATTTGAATACCATAATAACAAGCTGTTTTTTTGCCAAATGCAAACAAAAAACACCTACTGCTAGGCCTAGTGAAGATCCATCCCTTCTTAGGCCTTGGTTTTTATAATGTATTGACACTTCCTTCTCCAGTGTAATTTAGTAATACTTCAATCAGTCTGCGTAATAATAACCATTAAAAATTATGGTATTAGTTTAATTTAGAGACTATAACTGACCCTATGAAGAAGTCTAGCAAAAAGCATATGAGTCATTTAAAGCTCTAATACTGTCATTGCGAGCACCTGAATTTATTCCCTTCCCTGCAGGCTGGGACAGAATGAAACCCCACGGGGTTGTTTCCCAGCACAGACGCAGTGAGGCAGCTTTCCCAACGAGTACTCGCTGATCTCACCAAACATCAGGCTGTCCTAATAAGAGGATTTTTAAAGCAAAAATCTTACCTATTTGTTTGCCAGTCGATGGATTAAGTGTCCATAAGTCAATTATTTCCCTCGACTAACTCTAGGGGTGATCCAGGCCACGGGTAGTTCCCTGGGAGGCTGGGGGAGGTGGGTTTGTGTTTCAGGGTGGAACTGGGAGGACAAAGGCCGGGCGGGGCTCGTGCGCTCTCCATGGTGCTGCAGCCCATCCGCTTTTGCCCAAAAATGTCTCTTTTGGCCTCCTTTGTACCCCAGCTCTGGCAACCAGCAGTTGCTTATCTTCACTCTGGAAACCATGTTTTCCTACCGCTTTGCAGGACCACATGAGGTTAAAGCAGAGAACTATACTCCTGGTCTATTCACACACCAGCTTTAAACCTCATCAAACTGTAAACGAGTTTTAAACTTAAAATAGGCTTCCACCAAGTAAAGGTAAATTCCTAGATGGAACTGTTCTTTAAAAAATGTGTTTTGTGGCTGAGGTGTCCACCACTGACATTGAACTGTTCATATGAGACTTGCATAAATCTATTTGTACCTGAAAATAGCTGCTATTCAATGCCTCACAGATCATACTTCCAAACAACAGCAAAACTGAGACTCATTAAAAACCCTGTTGTTTTCAGAGTATCTTCTCTTCAGGGCCTCAGAAACATTGTGGCAGTCCTGGAAACATATCTGCTACTGTGCCAGAGACTTAAAAAACAATTAATTGCAGTTATATCTGCTACTGTGCCAGAGACTTAAAAAACAATTAATTGCAGTTATACTCTTAACATATCATGTTCTTTTCTTATTTTATTTTTTAGGCTCTGCATTGACCAGGGCATTTTAAATAATGGTCATTTGCATACAAATCCAATCATTTAATACCTGCAATACCATACCGCCATGAGACTGTCTGTTCTTGAGCAGCTTCAAGTTTGGAACGAAGCTTTAATCGGAAGATTAGTACTTTTCAATGAAATTCAAGATAATTCCATTAGGTTTCATTGATGAAATGGTTGAAAAGATTGCAGTGAATTTGCACAAGGACATTTTTTTGGTATACAGTAAAAAATTTAAATCAGCAAATGTACTCCTTCTGGCTCATTTGGTGATGTATAAAACTCCTCCTTTAAACAAGACAGATGAGTTCACTTCTGTGTGGAGGCCGGGGTTTGGGCATTTCTTTCTTCATATGATCCTGTGAATTGACTGTGTTTCCACCCACCATTTCTACTGCTTGATTTGGCTTAGGGAGAATAGGGCAGTGTCTTTTTCTTCACCTTAATCTGTAGTTCTGTTTTAAACCTTCCTTACAAAAGACTTTAAATCCATAAGTAAAGCTTTGAAATAAAGCCACAGTTCAGTTACAGACTCACTCATGCAACTGTACTATGACTTTGGTGGGGTTATGCATGTGTAGATAGTGACCATTTGGTCATGTGGACCTGTTTATTGCATATTGTGTTAAGGTGTAATTGTGGCCTGATTATCAAAAGCAATAAGTAATTTCAGTAGATTTTCCAGAGCAGAATTTAGTAGACCTGGTGCCCTGAGGTTTTCTTTAGGAGCCCACTTACAGATTCAATAGCCTACCTCTTAAAATCACGGCAGCAGAAACCCCCTGTCTTCTAAATCATGTCTAAGTGATCTTCTGGATCACCCTCCCAGATTCTGGGAAATCCTTGCATTTCAGCAGGAATTATACTTGAAGATGCCTACAAGCCATACTAATGTGACATCTGTACCAGCCTGAAATCCAGGTCCATGTCACACCGAGGTTTGCAAAAGCTCTCAGAGCACTTGAACACCCAGGTGTGTGGGTCTGCCTCACTAAGGAAGAAACAAGCCCAGGCATTGGTCACTATTTTAAGCTCTCACTGGAAAATTTTGCTAAATTCAAATCTCCCAGCCTCAGATGGAAAACCTAGTGCTATTTTGAGCTAGGATAGTCACTCTGATTATTGAAAACAAGTGTGTGGGCATCTTTGAAAGAGAACAACAAGAGTCTATGAAAACACTCTGTGATGAATGTTTTCCCTCACTGGAATTTTTAATTAATTTGTTGGCCTGAGGCAGTTTAGATTTTCTGGCTTGTGATAAGAACAGCAAATGATGGAGTAGTTTTTGTCTCAAGTTTTTTACCATTTGTGCAGTGCCCAAGGGGCAGTTGTAAATTAACTTCTCTGAGGAGCAACAAGATTTTAGTCACTTAGCTGATGTGTTATTATAGGACTTTTGTCTGATGCTTGTTTTCTTTTTATTTCTGATGATACCAGAGATGAATACAGGCAGTGCTGAGGCACCCATATTAACTCACAATCATAAAAATGCACATAAAATTAAGAATGATCCAAAATGAGCTATTGACTGTCACAGGGGAAATCAACCTGTGCTGAAGCAACATCTTCTTTTTACCCTGAGAACTACTTAGTGTCTTCCATCAAACTGAGTTTAATCAGGGTGCCCCATCCACTCAATTTTTGCAATATGAGAGTCACACCCTGTACACAAGTCCCTGAGAGTATTTGTGCTTGCTCTGGGAACTGACACAAAGCCACAGTCAAAGGTATCTGCCTGTGCACAGAGGACATGAGCCTGCAAATCCATGGAAATGGGTTTTTTTGGTGCCATAGGCTTAGGGATGTTCTGAATGAGGGGCCTCAGTGTATACCAAGCTCCTATTCTTTCTCCTGGGACTTTATATCCTAGGAAACCTTGTCAAAATGTGATATTCCTGGTGTTCATTGGTGCATGTTCAGGTGGTGAAAGGAAAAATATTTTTGGTGTAGAACTTCTGAAAAAAAGACAAGGCACAAAGGGACTAGATCCAGATAGGTCAATAATCAGACATAAGTACTTTATCAAAGCATGTTGGACTTACCAACATCTTGGGAACCAGGATGGACATCACCCTTGATTGTAAAGGAAGAGCTTATACCATTCTATGGCTGATAAATCAGATAGATAATTATGCACATGGTCCCTCTTCATGACAGCATAGCACAGGGGTCTCCTGAATATGAGCTGGTCTGAAATTTGCTGCTATTAATCACAGTTATTTTCAAAGTAAAACATTACTTTGAGAATTCTTTCTGTGTTGTCTCCAAAAGACAAAATGCATCTCATCACTTGTATGCTAAACACAAAGACTTACTTAGCAGCATCTTTACCATAATCAAGAAGTCTTTGACCTGAATAATAGGGTGAAATTTAGTGTCATGCAGAAGGACTGTTCTACCACTACAGTCATTTAAGGCCATTATACTGTCAAAACAGGACTGAGGGATTTAAATGGTCTGTAGATTGTCCTGTAGACCTTTGCACAAAAATAACTTTGATCCACAGAGATTTATTGTGTTTTACATCTTACCAATTGTCTACACAAGGTGAATTTCAAACAGAACAAAAGTGACTGTGTGTACGTGCATAGACTTTGAGGAAATATGTCCCCAGTATTTGTACTAATGCCTCTTGTTGCTTCATAACACAATTCAATAATTCATTCTTCAGAACGGTGCTGCAATGTAAAGTTTTGACTGAATTTTCTTCTGATATTTATAGGAAGGAATTAACATAACAGATAAATTGAATTTTCTCCGTCATTGTTTTAAGCTAGTCTACAATGAAAGTAACAAAGCTGGTAAGATCTCAGAGATGGGTGGAATCTGTTCTAGGATCAGGCCAGTCCCTATATTCTGCTGCTGTACACAGCTAACCTGAAATAGATCTTCACAAAATTGTTATTTTCATCTGCTTATCCTGTTCCCAGCCCTATTTCATTCTAGGATGGTCTGATTCCCTCAACTGCATGAAGTCATCCTCTAATGGGTTTTTAATTTTGTTAAAATTGTGCAGGTAAATGTGAAGTGTTTGTAGCTAATATGAATATGAAAGGCAAAATGGAAGATGTGATGATACAATTCCACTCAAAAAAGATTAAGGTCTGTTTGGAAAAGTAAAACTGATCAATAAAGAAACCTATTTTACAACTTTTTTCTTGATACCAGTCTTTGAAAATGTCCTGGTCCTTCCTGGAATAAAATTCGTGTTAGCCTTACTGGAACAGCTCATTGTCTAGTCTCATGTTTGATAGGAAAATTAGTGGCTGATTTGGAACATTCTTTTAAAACCTTAACAGGTTAAAAGAGAATCACTGCCAAAATTCATGAAGTCTCATTAATTAAGGACCTAAAAAGAGCTTTAAAATTCCCCCTGCCCTCCTTGGAGGGGATTCTAGCCTTGCAAAGTAAATGTCATTGAAACAGTTTGAGCTCATGGAAAAATAAATTGTCTCTGACAGAAGAGAAAATTTGAGGGCCCCAAGAGTGCAAGAACATAAAGTCTAGCCAGAACAAACCAGATCTGCAATATATTAAGCCTGAATCATAGTACTGAGTCATTCTTCACATGAAGGAAACCAGCTATTTAGAGTTAGATCATGAGGTCCCCATGCTCAGATTTTACTCCAGTAATACTCTCATTGAGGATTACATGTAATAGGTTTACACATTTGTTTAAACTTACTCACTTGCTGATCATAACCCCCAGTCTGAGTAAGCAGGAGCAGAGATTAATACTATTAGATATTAAAAGCTTCTCAGCAGGATGAAACGGAGGTGAATGGAGAGATCTTACCCCAGCCTGGGGTGTATAAGTGTCTCAGACCCTCAATCACAGCAGAGGGAAATAGGAAGATAAGTGAATCCAGGAGAACTCTGTATTTCTGTGCTTTATCTGCCCACAGAGATTGTGCTATTATGTCTTTATTTTCTAGGGGTTTTTTTCCCTCTTCCCTACTCTTAAGCTATGAATTGTGTTTTTACAAAAGAATCTTGGCAGGCTGAAATTCAGCTTGCCAGCATGGTTTCCTTTGACAGCAGCACAATGCTTGAATTAAATACCAGATGTAGTCTCAGTTCAGTCATTCTACTGAGCAGATTGGAGACCCAAATTTGTAAGTGCTTGTTTTTGGAAGGGGATTGCTATATGCCACTTTTCCATATCTACTGTTTTTATAGCTATCTATATTTATTACACGGAGTGGTTTCAGCCTCATATGTGAGTTCTGATTCATATATATAAAATGTATAGGGATATATGTTTGTGTGCATACATGCATATAATTATATGTAATTATGTATGCATATATGTAAATGTATTTAGATAAGTTGGCTTGTGAGAAGTTGGAAAACTTAAGTTCATTTTATGATGCCTTTCCCTTCTGTGTGTTTTCTGATATCTAATAAAAGTTAAACTTTCTAACCCTTCTTGCATTCTTTCTTGCATCTGCAAGTTTCTGGAAAATAAGGGACTGAACTGATGTGGGTCCTTTTTCTTTCTGCTGGGTGAGATGTAGATTAAACAACAGGTCCAAGAGTTACCGGAATCAGATCCACTTGTCATTGATATGCCTCACTCTGTCACCTGAAGAGCTACTGCGTGAAGTTTCGGTCACATTATTGATAAAGAGGCCCTTCTGAAAGGGAAAACGTGGTTTAGGAAGCGTCTTTTTAATGTCCTTAAAAAATATCCTGGCTTTGTTCCAACAGTCCAAGGAGCTACTCAGGCATTGCAATCATCTTAATCACCATCACTAAAAGTTTGATCTCCACTTAGACTAGATTTGATTTCCTCCTTACAGGCAGTAAAACCATGAAGGAGGCATGGTGCTGCCTTAGAGCCCTGGCTCTAACTCTGACTTCAGGCAAGTTAAAGACATCTCAGCTGCCTCAGAGTGTCAATAGTTATTTCTTTCGTTGGTCATGAAACAGAATTCTAATTTTTTTGCAGCTTTCCCCTTTGCCAATGCTATAGTATTCATAACAGGCTAATTATTCTTTAAACAGAGTAATTAAATTGCAGTTAAACTGACAAACAGAATATGGTCCTGGTCAAATGCAAACAGCATTTCATTCACCCTGTCTAAATCAGAATCTCAGCATACATCAGCCTTAGCAAAAAGGGATAAAAGCAGTCACAGCTGTTGATGGGCATGGGGGAGCAGAGGCAACTCGCCAACATCCAGCGTGTAAATCCAAGCTCTGCAATACTGGCCACCTCACAGCAATGCGTGAATCCTTGGATTAGCATTCTCTGCTTCAGCTGTCAAGTGATATTCAAGGAAGCACCACGCAGGTTTATTAAAAGTCGTTTCCTGGCATGTAACACGCATCAGCGTCACTGCCGCCAAGTACAGCGCGCGGTAGCTATTGGCAGCCTGTTGTACGGATGCGCTGAGCTGTCTCCTTCTCAGAGCTTCAGAGGGTCCCACTTCTGTCCCTCATCGATGACAGCGGAGACTTGTTTGTCACACAATGGGCTGTTCTGGTGTTAAGTACTGTAATGAGAAGAGTAATTGGACTGTTCCATGGTAGCCCCACTGCCTGGCAAATGACCATCCCATTATAAGAATGTTCATGGAGAAGAGGCATAAATAAAATGCCATTAATTAAGGAAGGGGCAGATCTGTAATTCTTTCTCTTGTTAATGGAGATTAACTCATAAATGTAGCATCTGATGCCACCTGGAGCGTCAAGCAAGAAATGGACCTGTCCACTCCATCCCGCTGGTCTGACTTCCCCATGTGCTGGGAATCAGGATTAAAGCCTTTTGGCCAAATTAATTTGATTAAGTAGACGAGAACTCTGCTTGCACAGCACCTCTCTTGGCTATTTAAGGGCCTGATCAAGTTGGCATCGGAATCGAAACACTGCGAGTTGAAATCTAATTCCATTTCTATAAACTGACCCTTCATTTAAATCAGTGATTAACCAAATGTGGCTTGGAGAGTGCCATGAGGAAGCCGTCCAGAGCTGAGCCATGGGAACAGTTTCAATAGGAAATAGGTTCAAAGGTAATAAATAACCCAGGAAGAATCACTGTGATTTATGAACGAATCTCAGATCTGTGAAGAAGAGAGACGCCAGTGAAGTCCAAGAAACAATTCCATAAACAGTGTGTCAGTTCTAAGGACTAAGCAATAAAAACCAAAATAATTAGCCTCTATGTCTCTGCAAAACTCTGTATGTGCCAAAGAGAAAGCAATAAACATTTTCTATGACTCGACTGCAAGAAATCTGCATAGCAGGATCAAATTATCAAAAAGAGAAGGAATGTGCCCAGAAGAGAGGTCAAATACAGCTAACCACAGGTTGGGCTGAAAACAGCATGGGAACAAAAGCAAATCTGGATGAGAATTAGACTATATATCCTGAGTTTAAGCATGAATATAAGAATTTAAGCATGAATATAAGATCTGTTGACTTCAGGGCTTGATTATGTTCAGAGACATTTAAAAATTATTTGTTGAGTCTTGGTAATAGCACATACACCTTTAATAACTGTGCTCCTTTGGCAAGTCGTTTATAGGCATATAATTGGTCTTGCAGCAAAACACAATCAAGATTCCCGTGTTAAAATGGGTCTGTATTCCAGAGGAAGAGAGGACAAGAAAACATTCCCTGACTGACTGGTTAGCAAGTCCTTTGCTCTGCCAGGTTTTGCTGCATCTTTCCTTCCGTCCTGAGGTATCAGCATTTATTTTGTGCTTTAAATTAATCGTTCCCTTCTGGAGAAGTTATGTCTTCAGCCTTTTATGCTCTGTGACCTTCCAAAAGGCAGGACCTGAAGCCAGGCTTGGCCGTGGGAAGCCTGGGCAGAGATGCCAAGGATGCAGAGCACACGGAGCGAGCATGCAGAGCACATGGAGCTCGCAGAGAGTGCAGGGCATGTCTAGCACCAAGCTGCAGCACCCTGGGTGGTACTCACCCAACAGAGGAGCCAGAGGCACTTCCAAAGCCAAGGGAAGCCCCACCACAACTCCACAGAACCTCCCTGCAGGCGCTGGGCTCCTCTGCCAGAGCCTGTTTGTTTCAGAAAATGTTTCAGATGTTTCAGGAAATCCATCTCCAAGATAAGAAAGCATGGTAAGCTGGCTACATTAGCTGGGATTTCCACAGGAATTAAGGGATCAAGCAATCAGAATCCCTTAGGCTCCAGTGCAAACAACAGTCTTTGTACCTTGCATTTAACAGTGTTACATTTTTTCCCCCTTCAGTAAAAAATACCAGGTCTTATAAAGAAAACAGATATAACAGGGGACAATGTGGCTACCACCTTTACAGATTTTTGTCATTAAATTTTTATTCATACTGTGTTAGATAAACGTAGCCCACATCATCCTGGATTAGGTTTCATTTATTCCCAAACAACTGTGTTTATTTAATTCTCTCCTTTTCCACGTGTGGAGTATCTCCATCCCGTTACTTCTCAGCAGCAGATGTTCACTGAAACCTGATAATACAGTCGCAGCAAGGATAGCTACTACCTCACATGTCACCATTCAAAGGAAAGGCTTGGGTTTAGTTTGCTCAGGTTTCTCCTTATTTAACTTTCTCTTTTTGTATTACATGTAGTAAGAGACCTTTACTCAAGCAAGCCTGAAAGATGCTGGGGTTTTTATTCGGCTAGGAAGGAGGTGAAGGAAAGGCAGCAACACTGTGCATGGCTGAGACTTGATACAGGAACTGAACTGGAAATGATTAAACGCCCTCGCACCCCAGCTCTGCTGTGGGTGTTTACACTTCTAACTGCTTCTGAGGAAGCCACGCATCCTGGATAAATGACCTGATGCCATGGCTGCGGTCCTGGCCCAGTTATTGTGGGGCCCGTGGGGATCACGGCTGCATCCCCCGGCCCATCTCCCTCCCCTTAGGAAGGTTCCCCCCACTGCAGCGTGGAGCTGAGTAAAACCTGCACCACCGTCCCCAGGGATGTTGCAGCCCTCCTTGGGCTCTGCGTGTGCCTGCCAATCCACAGCAAACCAGAGATTCAGCAAGAAGCTTTGTAGAGCTTCTTCTGCTTCTCCTTCCTCCCCTCCTTCTCTGCCTTGTCTTCCCTCCTTCTCAGACCTCCCCATCCCACTGCTCCTATTTAACTGCCCATTACAGAACACAGCCTCTGCTTTCCTTTATCGTTTTGATAAACCCACTTAATCTCTGATTTCGCTGCTGATTTTGCTTTCCTCCATGATGCCACTTCAGATAAGGAGAGGGGAGACAGCTCGCTAGCCAGTGAGAATGTAGAGCCAGGTTTGTCACGCTTGTACTGTTCCTGAGCAGTATGAAGCTTCATCTCTAGGGAGAGTTTTACTGAGTTGTTCAAGCTTCATTCTTGCTTAGAAGCAGAAATTCAGATTCAAAAAGACATGGTAAAAACAGCCTTTTAAATCACTGATGCTTAGACTTGGACACCCTCCCTCACAATTTAAAGGAGTCAAACAGCCTCTTTGATTTCTCACACGAGCTGCAGTGGGTTTAGAAGCAGCCGGCCCAAACTGTCCCCCACTGAAGCCCCCCCCCCCCCACGTATAGATCTTTTCTGCTGTGGGTCTGCAGTCAGCCCACGGGGCCAGAGCTGCATTTCAGCCCCACCTTGCAGGTGCTGCTGCTCTGCTGGAGGACGAGTTTTATTCACCCAGCATTTCTGATCATTCTTCAACCCTGGAAACCGGGCAGATCACAACCAGAGGCAGCGGGGTAGGAGTTTACTGTGACGTTTGGTAAAATGCTGACATCTCTGATCCCTCAGGGTCAGGAAGGTGCACGGTGACTCTGGGGCTCACAAAGCTCTTGCATTCTGCATGCACAGGAAAGGGCAACACATTTCTCCAACGTCTGGTCCTGTAGTGGCTGATCCTGGCTGCATGGAGGATGCTTACCCCGGGACTGACAGGCTTCATGTGAGGCCTGACATTTAAACTTGTCTTGACATTTTGCTCCTCTAAGTGAGAACAAAGCAGATGTACAGTAACAAGGAATCAACAGGAATCTGCCTGAGCCTCCAGCTCTTTCAGGGAGGTGTTTGCCCTCAGTGCTTAAGGCTGAGTTGTTTGCGATGTAGAGAGTGTAGCACGCTCCCCAAGTAGAACAGCCAGTGCTGTAAAAAATGGAAAGACACACAGATCCTGCTCCTGCAGGGAGCTGGCTCTGAAACAGAGATGTGTGAATGACACCCAGCTTGCTGGACCTGAGCACTGACTTTCTTGTTAGACAGGGCTGTAAGTGAGAATAAGATGTCTGTGGCAAGAAATGCGGAGAGGTTGCAATGAGCATCAGCTGAAGCAGTTATGTTTACAAAACACGGGGGTTTTAGCAAGCTGGCACACACCATGGATTAGAATCTTATACCCACATGTGACTGGGATGTTGTCACTCCCCTGGAGTAATGCGCTGCGCCGGGTTTCCCTCTCCTTCACTTCCATTGAGTAAGCTACTTCACCCACTTCTGGTTTAGTCCTACATGCGAGGACTCAGCAGGCAGACAGAAGAGGAAAACCACATCCCTAATAGCCTGTTAAAGTTTGGAAGATCCTTCAAATGAACAAATAAATTTCTTCTGCAGGGGTCAGCTCTCCAGTCTGGTAGGCACAGAGGTCTGCTTGCAGGTAGGAGCCCCCACGTCCTGCACTGGTTTCCTCATTTATCAAAGAAGACGATGGTGTGCAGGGACTGTACTCAGGTGTGCAGCCCCGTGTAACACACGATCTGTGGACACACGCTTGTCACCTTGGGAAAACTTCATCTCCCTGTGCCTCACTTCATCTATACACAGCAGCACCGCCTGACTTCAGAGAGGCAATGTGAGGATAAACAAGATTAAAAAAATTAAAGATTTATGCTCTACAGATTCATCATAGAAATAGAAGACGATGAATTCATATTAATTTTAATTTTTTTTGTGCATACAAAGTGAAGATGTGATGGACCCATTAGGACTTTCCCATTGGAGTAAGGTTTCATCCAGATATTGGCTAAAACTTGCCAACTATTATTTTAGAGTGGTCCAAATGGCAACATTCCCAGGCTGCTCAATGCAATCAGTGTAATGAGACGGGGCTCTTCAAAAGCACACAGACACTGGCAAACCTGAGCTGTTAGTCTTTCCCCAAGAGGTGAAAATGGATGGGCAACCGAGGTGTTTGCACTGCAGCTGTATTTTGCCTGTTGCTGATGTCCCATCTGCAAATGCTCACGTGCATCACAAGGTTGCTCTTGTCTCTCTTTGGTGACATCAGCTGCAGCTACTTTTTATAGTCTTTCTGTGGCTTCTTTTCCCCTTTGACTATCAGGGAGGACCATTCTCTTCTACCCTGCCAAAAAGGGTCTTTACTGACAGTGTGAAGTGTTTATAGCAAAAAGGACCATTTAAGTACCTAAGACAGACAGCATATTGCATCAGAAAAATCATTTTAGCATGTACATTTTGTAGCCTGGTGTGCCACGTGCCAGTCTAGCCTGCGATACGCACTGTGAGTGCTATTAAAATGTTATTGTTTACTTTTTCCCAGCTGTTCTTGTGCTTTAGAAGGAATTCCCCGGGCTCCACACTGAATAAAGAGGATTTCTGCAGCACCACAGTAACACTCTCATCCCCAAATGGTGAGCCTAAACATTTGGGTTTTGGCTAAAACCCCATTTTAAAGACAGCATTCGATTTCAGTGGTGTTAAAATGTCACACACTATAATTTACGTCACATTTTCCCCAATTACTGATTACAACTAACTCAGCTTCAAAGATCACCACCTGCTCCATCCATCTCCGCTACTAATGCTTAGTGTTTATGGCAGTGTCTTTAGCCTGAGATCTTCAAAATGCAGCGCCTCATTATTAGTTTTCCCATTTTATGCATCAGGACAGGATGAGGTGAGGCTTACCTCTTATTAGCATCCACTAGGTCTGAGGTACTGGAGCCCTGATACCTGCACTGACTGACATTAGGATCAGTCACCACTTGGCCATATTAATCATGCTGGAAACTGCCTCTAGGGAGGGCGGCAAAGTCCTGCACAGAATAGATGGGCTCAACAAACAGCGTGGGGTTACAGGAAGGAGAAGGCGAAGCTATAGCAAGAAGGAGGCTCGATAATACTCATCATGATTTTTGTTATCTTCAGCAGCCAAGGATGTAGGCGGCTGTGATCTTTCTCTCCCCAACTCGCAGGAGCACGTGGCAGGATGAAGGTAGTTTCATTCCGTTCATCTGGAAGGCCGCTTTGCCTCCGATGTTAAAAGTTCAACTGTGTATTTAAAAATTGGGCTGCACCCGAGACGGGATGAGCTCTGCTGACACCAGCTCTGTGCTTCAGTCAATTCAATCAATGTGGTTGTTATTAACTTGGTCAGTCCTTTGCTTCACCATCCAGGGTTGCCTGTATTTTCCCTCCCAGCATGAAATTAAAAAACAATTAGTAGTAAATTATCCACTGGCTGCAGCAGTTGCTTGTAAAAAACAGGCATGGAGACTCTGGAATTCGCTCCTGACTTTCTTGCCAGGTTGAGGTTTATAAAGCTGAATTTCCTGGAAGGTTTTCTTTCCCACACCCCCTTCACCTAGAAGGTCATGCAGCGGGCCAAGCCTGTAAAGGGAGTGAGGGTGGGTCTAAAGGACATTATTGATACCATGTACAGCATGAGGGTTTGGACTGGAAAAAATGGCAAGGAGTTGCTCTACTCTTAGCTCTTAACTAAGGGACACTCCCTAAATGTCTTCCCTAAAGCAGACCTGCACCCTAATGAGCTCGGCATGAGGGACTTTGTAGGTGCAGATGAGGTTGAGGAGACCTTGCTCAGCTTCTCTGAGGTTTTCGTCCTCGTCTTCCAAGTGTCTGCTTTATCTCTGGCATGTATCATGTATATTAATGAATCTATCCTTTATCCTGTGAGTTACAGGAATAAAATTACCATTATTTGGGAGACAGATGATATTATATTTGCTTGACATCCAACAGGGAACTGAACTTTGATCTCCTGTCTTCCAGCTCTGTGCAGAGCTATAAAACCTCCCCTTCTCCTCCCTCATTTTTTTCCATACTTTGGAGCAGGTAGAGTCCAAGCTGGTAAACACAAAGCCTAGGTATAACCAAGACAGGGGCTTTGCCCAAGGGGGTCATGGTCTAAGTTTGTAACAACAGCAAGCAGATGGCTACAGCAGACGGATGGGTAGCACAGGGTTTGCTGTTGTTGCTTGTAATGTTTTATTCAGTCCACATCAGTTATCATCTGATATGAGCCTTATCCTGAATCTTGGGCACAGCCAATTGTGCTTCAGATTGATTTGCACCAAACAGGAAAGCTTCTGCTACAAGAATCTGCCTAAAATGGCAAGAATGTGATGGGAAAGTGGGTATAGCCAAGGACAGGGGGGGAGACAGACTCATGCATTTCAGGCAGAGCACACACCTGGAGCTGGAAAAGTCTGAAGTGTGCTCAGGGGTCTGTGTCTCTCTGGTGCTTTGAGTCAAACCACATCTCTGAATATGGAAGGCGTTGACGCTCTCCCTATGTCCCCCGTAGCACCCCATGGCAGCAGTGGTACACGGCACAAAGCGTGTTCGTGCTCTCACTCTCCCTGGCTGGTACCTACCATGTTCTTACCACCTCCCTACAGGTAGAAAAAACACAACATGTTTAAAATATGTAGAGCCCAGCTCTTTCTCTCTCCCCCTCCCAGCAAAATACCATGCAATAATGAAGGCTGACTCTATATTTATCCTTGCAAGAGCCTTGAATAGGAATTAATTCCTGCAAGCTGCATTTATTAAGAGAACACTATTTCAGATGGGGAAACAACGCTTGCAATTATTTAATTAGAAACCCAGTGCCAGACAGCAGAACAGGATGTGCCCTGGGCTAATAACTGCAGGTGTCACAGCTCCCTGTTTGCATCGTGTCCCCTCCTTTAATGTGCCTCCAGACAGATGCACTGGAGGGCAGGACCAAATGACACACAGCTACAAATGCATCAAGATGTGTTTTATTCCCTAGTGAGCTGCAGACGCTTGCAGCCTCTTGTATCTTCAGTCATATATTGTGATTGAATTTTACATGACCTCGCTGTCTCCGAGGGAGAAATGAGGGCATGAAATGGGACAGGTCCTGTTTGCTTTCATTGACAAACTAAAAGGTCCTCAGGTCTTATATTTTATTTTTTGATATTTTTAAATCCCTGAGAGGACCAGGAAAGACCCTGTAGACTCAGTCTGAGTTGTTCCAGAGCTCACGAAGAAGTTTTTCTGGGCAAGTTACCTAGATCAGCTGCAATGTTCAGTGCAAAAGTGACTTTGTGGAATAGCTAGAGCTCCTCTTTCTTGGGAACAGCTTGTGTGCTGGAAGGTCAGGGGAAGATCATTGTGCACCTGAGGAAAATGGAGGTGCGTCACGCGTGGTGAAGCACAGTCTGGGGACAGCTTTCCCTGCTACGAGTGAGTGGTGGAGAGCAGGCAGAGCTTCACTGCACTTCTGTTCATCGCTGGCTGTGGACAGCGAAGGTGACCTTCCTCCTGCAGCCATCAGCTCTTCCTCCCCAAGCCCCAGACCTCCTAAAATAGGCCTGTTGGTCCTTCTTAGGGGAAATCCCTCCTCTAGCCTGATCCAGAGCAGATCTTGGTCATGAAAGCCCACTGTTCCTCCCACAGCCCCACCAGTTCAGGTAGGGTTATTGCCATGGTCCACGGAATGCTCCCACAGAGGGTTGAGTTGGTTTTGTCCCATCTTTTTGCAGAGTTATTCCCTGTGACAATGGGACCATGCAGGGAAGAAACAGCAGCCAGTGTAGCCACTGGGTCACACTTTGTGCAGATTCATTGTCAGGGCAAAAGTGCCAATTTTCAGCCCTCAAAGCCAGATATAACTGTTTCTATACATCCAGGAATCTGGGGGAAGATTGCAATGCAACTTCTCTTTCCACTTTTTTTTTTTTTTTTTTTTTCCCCTTTGATTGAAGGACTCACACTAGAAATAAGTGATGCTTTTTGTGAGATGTCTATTTCTGATAAGCTCTTGCCAGCCCACCAGGAAACACTTAGCCTCACACAGCCCTTCTCTATCATTTTTTGAAGTGAATATGCATGATTTACTGCTTTGCCCAAATCTCCAGAACATCTCTTGTCATTGTCTTCTTTGGCATCATTATTTATCATCATTTCAATTCTTGCTGAACCTGAGAAAGAGAGCACACTAGTGAATTGCCAGGCAATTGTACAAAGCAGGGGGGCAAAGTTGGCAGCAAAAAAAGGGAAATAAACCAGGAATAATCAAAATAATCACCTGGAGTGATTAGCACAGCTTTTGAGAGAGCTGGCACTGATCACCATCCCTAAAGCTTGTTTCTCAGTGCTTTAAGACAATTTAATCAGGCAGCCAGAATTTGTCTTATCAGGTGGAAATCAAAACCTGCTCTTGGATGAACAGGACTCCAGCTCAGACATTCAGAGTGTTCCTCCCTCTCGTAAGGCTAAGCTGACAGGCAGAGGCGTGGTGTGAAGGTTTACCTTACATCATCCTCTGTAAAATGCTGAGATGACAACTCTTCACCTGGCCCCTGGAGATGGGCCCAAACCATGCATGTGGCATTTGCTACCTACACTTCACTGGTCAGATATTAAAAATAGATACTAACACCTGGAAAAAGGTTTATTTTTCAAGTATATGAGCACACAGCTTTCCTGGCCTGCTCTGCCCACACTGCTCCATGGAAGATTACTCGGTTCCTCTTCTCAACTGGGCTCCTAGAAATAAAGTGTGACGAACTTTCTTCCAAAACGGGATGATAGGACTTGGGTAACATTTCTCCCATATGCTCTGATCTACTCTTATCTATATCAGGGTTTTTTCCCCCTTTGCCGCATGAGTGTAGTTTTACTTTCATATTAATTGAAGGGAAGTTTCTCTTGTGGGACCAGATGAAATGGGGATGACTGTCTGATCACCTGGTGGAGATGGGGAGGAAGAACATGAGAAATGATGGAGTAACAGAAGAAATCATAACTAGAGTTTTCTAATAAATCTTTGTTCCAAGGCTTAATTTATTTTTTAAAAAATCCTGAATTAACTTAATCTCCCATTGTAATAGTAGCTGCCAAGTGTCTGTTAACAGCATCAAATATCCCAAACAATTCCCAACTTAGAATTCACCTAAATTTCAGTATAAAGTTAGCTTGGAAAGCTCAGGACTTGGTAAGGAGCAGAAAAGCTATTGGGCAAAGATGCACAAGAGGTCTGTACACCCAGAAGAGTTCTTCAAGTTCTTAAATCATCTTCTAATTATGTTTTATTACTCACTGGGAAGGCCGGGCACTTGCTTTAAGCCGGGGTCCCCTTTCCCAGCAGCAGAGCCCGTGGGAGGCCCAGGCAGCCGACACCACTAGAGGCCACTGTTGTAATTTAGCAAGACCCTTCAGAGTGAAATACCGCTGTTAAAGCCATCCCTGATTAATTCTTTAATGAAGTATTCAGTAGGTGCAAACCATGGCATCAAAAAAAAAAAAAAAAAAAAAAAAAAAAGTATTTTCTTTGTATTTCTTCCTTTCAGCTCTAAAGACAGAGTTGGAGCATTTTCAGGGAGGGTTAAACAAATTTTGTTGGTTTGAATGTTCATTAAAAATCCAAATGTCCTGAAGAGCCAGCGTGGAGTTGCTCCTGGTTATCACCAAGGACCAAGGGCTGAGCCGAATGGTAGTGGCAGAGGGCACATCCCCAGCTGCAGATGTGCCAGGGCTCACGCTTTCCTGAGGAAAAGCCAGCTGGTGACACTGGCACATGGTGACACTGGGACATGCTGACACCAGCACGCGCAGGAGCACAAACGAGGGCGAAGGCCACCTGCAAGCCCAGCTGCAAGGGGAAGAAGAGGTGCCATGAGCTTTTATCTGCTTCAGTTTTGCTGGTGGACACAAAGCCAAAGCTGGTATTTGGGGAAATCCAGAGTCAGCTTAACCAGATTTGCCTCAAAATCTTAACAAAAGAAAAATATTTTACATTTTACAGATGTCAGGACTTTTCCCCCCAGTGTTATTCCCTCTCTCCCATCCCTGCTGGTTTCAACATCTCTCTCTTTTGCTAGGCTTGCTGTAGAGGGCAAACCCATCAAAACTGGCCCAGCCAGACATTGCAGGAGGGTTCCCAACCCCAGACCCCCAAAGCAGATAGAACGAGTGCTGCATCACCCAGGGCCTGTGAAGAGGATACTAAGGGATTATGTGGGCTCAGCTGCCTTCTCTTGCAGGATAAAAAGTCACATCAGTCTCAGAATAGTTTCCCTCCAGCAAACTGATCTCCAGGAGCCCCTCAAGTCCATTTTCCCATGCAGGGGAGGGCAGGGGGGGTGTCACCATGTTGTACCGAGTTACTCTCCCAGCACTGCTTCAAGGCAGGTGATGCTGATTCTCATAAGCTGCTCCTTTTCCCCATTAATAAATCTTCTTCACTGACTTTGATTTCATGCTACAGTGAGTGACAGGCAAATCTCTTCCAAGACAGTGTGTCGTAACGCCCATGCTCATCCTGGCTGCACTGGCAGCTGGAAATGCCTCCTCCGCCCATGGCAGCGTGTGGGTATGTCACAGAACTCAGAGCCTGCAGAAGCAAAGCATGAGCCTTGCCCGTGCAGGAAAAAAGGTCTGACCCCTGAGGAAGAAGCAGTTCGGACTCAGATGTTTTTGTGGATATGCCACTAGAGGGGAACAAAGATCTATAATATTTCCTAGTTTAGTGGTGAGCGCTGAAAAGCCTCCTGCAATCTGGGGGCCACAGTGCCTGCCTGGAGATACTTCCATGCCAGCACCATGTCAATGCTTTTCCTTATCTCTGACATTAAAAAACTCAATCAATTATATTAATTGCATTTATCACAAGCAAAGAAGAGTAAAGCAATTTTTCCAGAGGATCTGTGAATTTTACTAAGCACTGACACCTACACCAGGTGAAAAATGAAGCAACCAGTATTGCTTTTGGCAATTGCTTTTTCTGATAACACTATCTCTAAATTGGGTGTTTGTGATATACATGGGAGCTACATGTGTAAAAACTAAAGAAATTAGTTCCAAACCATTCATACTTTACGTTGAGAGCTTCATAAATGAAGCAATCTCTTCTTTGCAGTTTGTCTAGAAATAATAAAGGTTGATAAAGTGATTATTAGGTTATTCATTATGGAGGCATCATTCATTTGCAATAATCTGGAGGCGTTAAAGCTGAAGATCTCTAATTATGATGCTTTTAGAGGAAACACACATAAAAGAAAAGTAGGGGGTAGCTTGTAATTCTCTCCATAAAATTAGTTCATAGATGAAAAGGAAAGGGTCAGAAAATTAGTTAGTGACTTAATTAGTTTAGAGAAAAACTGTAAATTATCTGAAAAAATAATGTTGGAAAGCTTTAATACATTGAAAGGGCTTGTAATATGCAGAATCACAGTAGAAATTTGAATTTGGCAGTGATTTGATTAGTGTGATGGAAGCCCTTTGGGGAGGGGGGACAAATGCCATTGTTTTCTCCCAGGGTCCCTTTGAAGCTGAGCGGGTGGCAGAGGAAGCACATCACATCAGACAGAACGGACTCGGTCCTCGAGGCCGTCGGGAATCCTCTCCTGCCCCGGCTGCGTGTGAAGGAAAGCTCAGCAGAAATATTCTCACCCCAGTACCACAACACGACTTGGCCAGTATCCCTCCTCCAGGTGCCTTCCTACCATCCACCCCAGCTGCTGTCAGAGCTTGATGGTGATGCCTCGGTTCTTTCAGCCAGTGCAAAGGGAAGTGTGAAGGTGACACATGTAAAACCTCTCTTGCGCACATACAGTCTCTGTGCTGGGTTAAGGTACTGGACTCAGAGGAAACATGGATTTCTTGTTCGCTTTAACTTACTGCAAAATGTAATGTCGTGTTCAGGAGGGAGGAGACTGGGTGTCCTTGCTGGATTAGCACTAAAGGGAAGTATACGTGCTTGTCTGGACATAAAAGTTACGCAAAAATCCGAAGGGATGCTCACTGATTTCTTTAGCAAAATGTAGACTTCTTTCCTACTCTGCGTCACAGGAAACCTCTGTTCCTGGTGGCACAACTGCAGGACTGGAAACTAACTGAAAAACCTAAAAGCAAGAACAAGTACATCCTGCTGCTAGACCCAGTTTATGTCTACTATACAAGAACTTGAATGTGAAATTTCCTCTATTCAGTGTGTGATAATGCACCACATTGCCACTTGGAATCATGAGTCCCCCCAAACAGCTCCAGTGTAGCAGCCTCGTGTCCAGGTTGGAGTTTGGACCTACATCCCAAATCCTTAATGGCTCACAACCCAGAGAGAAGGGAGATTCCTAGACTAGATAAGGTATGGTCCGTCTCAGTCCAGTGTCAGGTGTCATCTCTAAACTGAACAGTCACACACCAAAGGTCTTCTCCATTTATTCAGGAAAAGGGTCTACGTCTTCTCCAAAACCAGAGAGCTCTGTTCCTCTCAAAGCTTTCAAGAGGCTTAATCTGAACCTCCAGAGCTGGAAAATAACCACAGGTGAATACAGAGAGGTTTTCATCTGTGCTGCAAACACATCTTAAAATTCTCACAAACATAGAGCCCCCTGGCCATGATTAGGTTTTTTTGAGTCTGAATTCTCTCCCTAACTTTTGAATTGTAATTGCCAAAAAGCAATAAACAAGATGACCCAGGAGAAGTGACATTTGTTCCTTCCACCTTGTTGAAAATGGTCCCTGCCCTCCTGCCACAAAGGGGTGACCCCCTCCGGGATCACCCTGATGGTTGAGGACACGACACGTCTCTTCCCCAGCCGTGCTGGACATGTTTGTTTGGGACACTGAAAGTGAGTCACCGCAGAACTACATTTCCCCAGAGGTCTGAAAAATAGCTGGCCACTAAATCTCACTATAAATCAGTCAAGAGTTAATGTTTATCTTTTATCAGAGTAATGGGAAAAGTTCGAGCAAGCCGGCTAGATTCAGGGTGAAGTCGAACTCCCAAACTTTCTCTTAAATTAGGCCCAGCGGGGGCGTAAAAGCATCCTTAGGGACCACAGAGCTCTGCAGAAAATTATGCCAGCTCCACCAACTCGTGTTCATTATCAGTGTCGCTCACTCATGTCACCTCCACAATTATTTTAGGACCTGTCACCAGCAACATTCTCCCACTAGCAAATGTTTCCAGCTCTCTCTAATGGGGAGGCTGAAGTTCGAAGCAGAAGTTACCTCTGCACCTACTCCTTCGTGCTTACTGCCTTTTCGCACCCCTGCTGAACAGAAAGCAGCCGAAGGTTCCTGCAATCCGCCCGCGTCTGGCAGCTGATGGGAGGCACTTTGGAGTGAGGGGGCTGTGCAGCTTCCCGTGCTCAAATAAAGGAGTGGAACTGGGGGAGGTGGGATGGATGGGCAGCATCAGACTTCAGGGAGTGGACCCAGGGCTAAGCTGGGGTCTATAATGCAAAAACTTAAATCCATGGACTCCAAAATTTGAAGGAAATTAATGTCAGGCTCCTGTGGAGGTGCTAATGATGTGGGGAGAGGATAGAGAGGAGATAAACAAAGTCTACCCTGTTATAGAGCTGTCATCCAGATCCTGACAGCTGATCAACTTGGATAAAGATTTATTAGCTTTCAGAAGATTTTTGGAATATTATGAAAGATGGAAGAAAAGACTAGTGTCGCACAAGCACACAATAATACAGGTTTGAAGAAACCCCACAGGTCTCTAATCCAGCCCCCTGCACAGAACAGGTATAAACTCAGGATGAGATGACATTGCCCAGGACTTCACCTGGATGAGTGTCCAATAGCTCCAAAGATGGAGGCTCCACGGCTTTGCTCTGCCCCTGTGCTAGGACTTAACCCCTCTTACTGGGACCATTTTTCTCTTGCATCTACTTCGTATCTAGCCGCAAGCTGTGCCTGTTGCCTCCTGCCTGGGAAAGGTCTGGCTCCATCTCTCCTAGAAGCCCCCCCCCGCCCTCTCACCACCAGCCCTTGGCCACCAGCAGCCCCCTCCCTGCCACCACAGGCTCCATCTCTGCACAGTGGCAGTTTGTCCCACGCTTCTCCTTGGCTACTTGTGCTCTGAAATTGCAGAGGTTGTGAAAGGCACTGGCTGCAGCTCGAGTTCAAATGTGAATATGCCAGATGAGCCACCGCCGGAGACTCCAGGGATGAGCCGTGTGCTGGAAGGGAGCAGCTTTGATTAAGTGGATTGTGCTGGAAATAAGCACCAGACAAAGCACTGAAATGTTGACATGAGCTATAGCAATGAGAAATGGCAATGATTAATAAGCTGCAGTACTGTAACTAATCAGTGTTTGCAAGCACGTTGGACCTGGAAAGCATCTGCTGAGAACTCTTCGCTGTGAACATTTCCTGTATGATGTTGACAAATCATACTGATATCTTCACAACAGGGAAAGGGGCTGACAAGTCCTTTGGTGGAAGAGGTGTTTTAGTGATGGCACACTACACCCTCATCATGGGCTGCAGGATGGACCCACCCCTTGTCCCGTGGCTCCGTGGCCCTTTGGGCATCAGGGCTTTGGGCTCTGCCATGCCTTCAGCCCTCAGCGTGCCTCCAGGACACTCAAACCTGCACGGGGTCACAGGTCCGGGTGTGGGCAGGATGGCTGTGAGGTACGTCGGCCCACAGGAACCTCCACGTACCTCAGCTGGAGCCAGGATTTCTGTTACATCTTTTCCAGCTCCATCATCTCCCTCCCATCCAGTTCTCCAGACAGCAGATGGTTTCCCTGGGTTAGCACAAGCAGCGCACACAGATCAGAGCCCATTATCAAATTTTCTTTCATTCCAAGTTGAGCTTGAACTAGATTTTCTAGAGAACATACAATTTCCTTACTGTACAAGCCAGCAAGCAAAAAGCAACTTGCTAGTGGGAAGCCTCCATCCTTCTTGTAAATATTTCTGGGGAAAAGAGTCCTTGGAGTGGAACTGATGGCCCTGTCTTGCCACCACCGGCGCAGACATCCCACCTCCTTCCCCAGACACCCTGTCCTGAGACAACAGGTGAAAAGCAAGTTCATGGAGAATTTTTTCTTCCTCCAGTTTCCCTTTTCTTTCACCCCCGCCCGCCTTTTATAGTGTAACACATGTCAGGGTTCATGTAACAAAAAGAATTTCCAATGTCAGGCAAATAATTTTTCCATCTGTGGGTTTTTTTTTCTCCCTATTTTATATTTTTTAACGGAAGTGGCATCTGCGAGGTGCTGGCTGTAACCGATATGTCCAGGAGTCGTGCAGTTCATTACCAGCAGCCCGCTGTTGGCATGCCATTTTTGGCTGCTCCAGCTGTTGTTATGGAGAGGGCATGCATCAGTTCAGCTGACAGCTGCAGGCTCGCAGAGAAAATGAAAGTTGTTTTTTCCTGTTCAACAGTTGTCTTACCCTTCCCAGCACACCCTGATGGGGTTTTCTAGTAATAGGCTAAGGTTAGAAATCATGAAAAACAGGCACAAGTGTCTTCTTGACATGAGTCAGGTCTTTCTGTTCCTCCTGTCCTTTTGCAGAGCGGTGCATCCCCAAAGTTGTATATGAGCCTGATTTACCTGGTTGGGAAACACTCAGGACCCTGAGAAGGTACGAGCTGCTCCAGATTGTAATAATTCACATCAGACACTAAAGGAGTGTGATGAGAAGTGGAAGTGAATGCTGGGTGAAGAAGATCCTCCAGGTCTGCTGTTTGAAATGTTTCTGTCAAAACCAGTTCTTAGCACCAAGAACTGAGGAGTAGGCATTGCTTCCCTGGAAAACCATTAGGGATGGACTTCACTGGACAGCCCCTACCTTTCTTCCTGCTGAACCATCCAACGGGTGTGTAGGAGAGATGGTGGTGACCCTGTCAGTCCCATGGCCATGCCATCGGTCAACCCCACACCCTTCATTCCCTATCCCCACACCTGGGAAATGCCCGCCAGGTGTGTAGGACCAGGCAGGGCTTCCACCCATCGACAAATCTGATAAATACAGAGGATGACTAGCACAGGTATGGGCTCATAGCCTGCCCGCATGAGCCAGCACTTGCTGAAGGGAGGAAAGGCTTTGTCAGACCTTGAGCAACATGTGTGTGCTATTAAAGGCACATTAATGGAGATAAATTTTTAGGTATGCACTGAAACCCTACCTGCACAATATAACAGCAACAGCAGCCGTAGTCTGACAACCCTTCTGCTTGCACGGCTGTAGTGTAACCAGATCTTACAACCTAGCTGGCCGGGATGCTATTACCTCTCACAGCTCAGCATCAGAGTCGTCAGGATCCCAACCCAGAGCCCTGTGCGGGAGCTGGGGGTGGTGACATCCTCCTGCAACCCCACAGCCCCCCCCCGCATCGCAATCGCAGCTCTGCCCTTGGTGCGGGCACCCGTGGGTGCCGCCCCGGTTACACAACCCTGAGCCTTGACAGTGGGTCCTTTGCCTTCGAAGGAGGGCCTGATTTCTTGTTAAATGCCTTGTGGAGGTGGAAATGCTCTTTCCATTGCTTTCCTGCCCACGCTCCTCCTGTGAGATCCCACACACGTGGCAATCAAAGCTAGGAAGCCAGCCTGACTTTCTGAGCATTTCTTACCGCTTTCTCACCCGTGGGGGGACGTGGCAGGGGGAGAGCACCAGGGGATTTACAGCTCCCTGTGCCCTCCTCTTCATTGCTCTGAGGTGTCCAGGGGCTTGCACTTCTGGTGGGAATGTCAGATTGGGTGGGATCACTTTACTACATACTGCTTCTGAATCTGCAACATGGATGCAAGAGGAATGTTTCTCCCCAATAGAGTATCATAAAGCAAAAATCAAGAATATTTGTTTATCTTTCCAATAAAGGCAGCATGGGAACGACAATTTCCTACATGCTAAAATACAGGCTGTGTCGCCCTGAGAAAACTGAAGGAAATATTGCTCATCTATTCCTCTTTAACTGCCAAGGTATTTTCAAGCATCCTTCTTTTATTAAATGCCACGTGAGACCTTTTTTCAATACTACATGAAAGAAAGGTACTTTATTAGGTAAATATAATGAAATAACCATGTGTTGTTTCTCACTTCATGGCAAATGTTTCTACTTCCTGACAGTATTGATTCCAGATCGAAAAATGCTGCTTTATCCCAGTACTACTTACCTTTCACACAATATGTTAAACTCAGCCTAAGACCTGTGTAAAATTTCCTTTTCCATCAAGTTTCCCTGACTTTTTTAGTACAATACTTGTGGAGTCAAAAGATTTTGCTCAAACTCAAACATTCTTTCCAGTGCAATGTATTTTCTCTTCAGATTTCCTTTTACTGTGTCCTACCATTTGCACACTCATGAAAAGAGAAGTTAAATTGTGAAAAACAAATGACAAAGTACATTTGGTGGCAACTTTATTCAAAATTTGCAAGGTGCTGGTGCTAGCCATGCATCACCCAATAGTAAAAGATGGAAACTATAAAACCTGTAAGCATGGAGAGTTTGCAAAGGGCTCTTCTTGCAGGCGGAAATACTAAGAAGCTGTGTCTTGATGGATACCCTGGACCAGCAGAAGAGATGAGATTTCCTCTACAGAGACTGTTTGAATTCATTACCTGAAATTACCACATCCATGCCACATTTAATGAACTACATTATTTTGGGGGTACGTTCTATCAAGATCACATTAACAATTTCCCATGGAAACCATGTTGATCATGTTACTGACGGAAATGATGCTGAACATTAAAACCTTTGTCACATCTATTGAAAAAGTGAATTTCAAATGATGTGGGATTTTATTTTCCTTCAGATAAGCATCCAGAGAGCCAAAGATTCATATGGACTTGCACAAATCTGATTAAGCCATCAGGAAGGAAACCTTGCAATGGTGAAATCAGGTTCCTTCCTGAGGGAATCTCAGTGCTTCATGATTATTTCTGATAAAGAAAAACTGCCAAGACTTTTTTCTTTTTTTGAGATGCTTTGACCACAGAAGCAATAATTTTGGATGGTTCTGCACACTCACACACTCCAAAGTCATTGGGAAAACCAGGCAGTGCCTGGTGTCTCCAAACCTTCCAAATCCAGAGAACAACTCAGATGAGCTTGGGCTCGGGGGACCTTTTTAGTGCTGCAACACCTGCATATAGCAGAGATGTGATGGACTAAGGGAAAGACTCACCCTTTTCTGTTTGAGGGCTGGTGCACGGTGATGCTTTGCAGAGCCAGGTGCAGGCGTCTTCCCAGTTACAGTAAGAGCTAATCACAGCCCTCTGCTGCAACCTGACATCCCAAACTGCTCATGTGCCTGCTCTGGTGTTACATGGGGAGACCCAGAGCCAACTCCAGGTGACGGCAATGATGACTTAGGATACAAAAAGAGGTGGGAAAAGAGCTTCTACCCTAGATAGCACAGCCCCAGGCTGCATGACTGGTTCCTGCAGCTGAAGGCAAGGGCAAGGTGTGGCTCTTTGGGGTGGCAGGGGGACAAAACAGCCCCAAAGCATCTGTTGCCTTCCTCACCTCTCCCAGTTCCCATCTAGCCAGGAACAGCAAGCTTGTCTGTGTAGGTCACTTGTTCCAGATAGCCACCTACTACAGCAATTCTGGATCTTCTTCCTGACCTTTAAGATTAGTTGCCAAACTCCAGGCATGGAAGCAAGATTGAGAAGAGGTAAATTGGACCTAGAAAGGTAGGAGGACCCTGGGATTACTGCACCCAATATCTATTATACCTTACATGCCTTTAGAGTTTTCCTCCAGCTCTTGGTTTTGCTGCCAGGCACAAGGAGAGCAGCCACCCCTGCCTCTGCATGGAGTGCGTCTCCATCACAGCTGGTCTGGGTGATTCTGTTCATGTTGGACACCCCTCAGCCTTTCTTGGCAATCACTGATCACCTGTACAACCAAACATGCTCTGATCCATACCCTGTGCTGTGTGACATAATCCCATATCAGTTACTGCTTATTTCCTTCTTTTTGTCCCTTCTAGCTTTGTTCAGACAAATTCTTCACCTCCTACATCAAATGTGTTGTGACCCGCTTCCTCCAGACACTGACTAGGGAAAACTTGGCACCAAGACCTCAGTGCATATAAGATGATTTTTTTGTTGTTGTTGTTTTAAGCTGTTGATTTATTTAAGGTTCCACATCTTCTCAGCATCACCAAACATCTGATGATTTTATTTCGATTGCCTGGTTATTCATGGCCAGCCTGCTTTTCCACTCACCCAAGCCTCTTTCGGTTATGAAAAAAATGAAATGGTGGATGTTTATTTTATCTCTTTTCCCCAGAGAAGGAGTTTAATAATTTAGCAGCAGATATGAAACTGCTCCATGAGGAGAAATTTGTTTTAGGGGGGAAAAAATGAGATGATTTTTTTCTTTCTCCCAGATCCCTATATATAAAGGTATGGTTTGCTTTGGATCATATTCACTCTCTGAAGACTTGGTTTTGCTATTAAAATCTTTATTTCGCTACAGATTATTCTACCATTCCTTTGTCTCTCTGCTATTAGTCTGCTTTTGGTATGCAGCTGTCACCATGGCTTTTAGTAACCTGCTTTCTATTGGTTCCCAGAAATGGTTTATATCCCCTTAGAACAAGCCAATAAAGGATTTCAGGTGCTTTTTAACCTGCCAAATGCAGCTCATCAAGAGATGCATGGAAAGGAAGGGCAGGAAACAACAGATTTTTTGTCACAACTTATTTACTAACCCTGTATTTTGACTTTATTGCTTGCTTGAGCTCTTCAAGAACTTTTTTTCTTTATGAAAGCAGCACCTTTTTACTTATAGTGACCAGCACAGGGATGGACGAGTCCAGTGTCACCAAGTGAAGGGTACCTGTGCCTGCTGCCCATGTGCATCCAGAAAATGAGCCCTGTGGTCCCTTCCATGGCAATTGCGAGAGCAGAGCTCAATAAATTGCATTTCTAGACTAGGGACTGTCAAAGGCCCTTATACATATTTCCTAGAAATTTTAGAGGTTTAATGGCCTCTGAAATCACCAAGATCTTCCAAAGATCTATTCTCAGAAGACCTGTAAGAGCTCGGTATCTTGCCAGCCTTGGCGTCTCTGTCAAAGGGGGCTGAAGTTGACTGAATTATTGCAGGAGAGGCAGACAGACGGGTGCATTCACAGCAACCACACAGGGCTCCTTTCACCAACCAGGTGAAAAAAAAAATCCAAACTCTGCAAGTCTATGCTCAGCTTTTCCCCAGCACCCAGAGCCCAGCCCTGATGTGCGGGTCCCCCTTGTTCCCAAACGTGGGTTCCCCCTCTCTGAGGACACCCCACCACCACAGATCCCCATGAGCTACTCCCATCCTCCTGATGGGAAAAGCGGGATTAAATAAATAGCAGGTTCTGTAACTGCTAACTCCTAAATAGTATCACTTTTGGCAAAGCTGTTTTGCATTCTGACCAAATGGAAATTCTTCTTTATAGCAGAGGGTTGGATTTTTTTTTAAGTTGCTGCTTTTTTTTTTTTAATAGTTCTTGCGGGTTCCCCCCCTCAGTCATTTTTAATGTGCGGCACATAATAATATGAAGCTAAGGACACTGTTCTGATAATTCCTTGAGCAGCCTTAGCGAAACACTATCCAGATGTGTTGCTGTTTTTCTGCAGGGGGAATGCATTGTGCATGTCAAAGAAAAAAAAAGGGCAATTTTCCCCTCTGCTTGGCCTTCAGTTTTAAATGAAGTGAGGTAGGCCACCATTTTGGGGCCAGAAGATGAAAACCAGCACACCCAACCCTTCCAATAACCTAATGAGGAAGGATCCAGAAGGGTTCATTTGAGGAAGAAAAAGCAGGAGAGAGAAAGAGAAGGGGGAAAAAAAAATATAAAAATCCAGGCTTAGGAATCAGGAGCAGAAATACGAGCCTTGTTCCTTGTAAGCTTGGATAATCTAAGTCAAAAACCACATGAATCAATTCAAGCTGAGTCCAGACTGCTGTTCTGTACACACATGTATACACACACACTCACACACACTGCATTTGCTCTCTTTTACAACATTTTAGTGGCTGCTGCTTTGTTGGGAACCGTTGGGAAACACATTTGCTCTGTTCCCACTCATGAGAGGGCTGAAAATGTTTTGGTTTTATAATAATTGGACTTTCACACCCTGAGTGTTTTCAAAGCACTGCACGAGCATTATCTAATAATCCTCAAGGCAGCTCAGTGAGGTAGGTAAAAGTCAGCATCATTATCCTCATTTTACAAACTGGGGCGAAACCAAGACAGGGGTGATATATGCCTTGCCCAAGGCCACACAACACGTCGATGGCAGAGATGGGATTAGTGCTAAGGAGCTGCTGGCTCACGGCCCGGGATCAGGGCTCCGTCCACTAGCCCGGGCTTCCCCTGGGATGGAAATGCATTTGTGTGTGAGCGAAAGAGGGGAGAAAGGGAGGGGAGGAGGGCAAGATGTGCAGGAAATATGCACCGTAATGAGTAGCGCAGGGGTATTTTTTGTGCCAAAAAGATGGGCTCAGAGAGCTCAGTGCTGTTTTAGATGTCCTGTCTTGCAGGCAGAGCTGATGCAGATGCTCAGCTGGAGGGAATAAGTTTTTCCAAGGCAGAGGTTGGTTGGTTGGTTCCTTTCTGACTGATCTCCTTCAGACAAAAATGAGCTGAATGCAGAGAGGGAGTGAGCAGCAGGTCTCCGTTAACGGGGCTCCTCTGGACAGAGATGGATGAGAGAGCACTGACCCCGGCAGCTCTGCTGGCAGGGGAGCAGTGACAAGCAGCTGGTAGTTGCAACAACCTCCCCCGAAACAGCTGGATCTGAGGGAGGACATCTGGACGCAGTCTGGGTGGTTTGCGAGAAACAACGTCCACTGAGTCACCAAAGAGAGTGAACCTGTGTCTTCGGGAGGCAAAACACGAGACGCCCTGTGTCCGCTACAGAGATGGGGCTGCAGGGTGGTTGAGGAGATGGACTGGGCCTCCCACAGCGCCGAGGTGAGAGGAATAACTGTGTTAGGGGGTTACGCACCCCAAACCCTGCCCTGGTGTCTGGGGACTGTGTGTGAACCACCAAAATCTTATAAATCCAAAGGTGTACTCAGAGACTCCACAGCCTACAAGCACACTAGGGCCAAAGAGCCAAACTGCGATGTAACAGGTGGAGGAAAATGATTAAATCTCTTCAAATCTTGCCTGCAGCTGCTAGTCCCAGTTTAGCTAAGTTGCTGGAGTCTTCTGAAGCTCCAAGAGGGCTTTTTTCTCATACAGAGGTAGGTCTGCCAAACCCGCATCCCACTGCCAGACACGGCTGTGCCCGGAGCCTTGTGGATGATGGGACCCTCCAGCAAAGCACCTGAGGACCCCAAGTTCAGGAGTTTTCCAGCCCCTCTCTCTGGCTTTCAGCAGCAGGTGAAGGCGAAGCTCCACACGAGGTAGTGTGACTGTCTAGTTTCTCAGTCACAGTCTTTTATTGAACACCTATTTAGCCAATTCACAGCCACTTCTGTTGAGCTCTCCCTACTGAAGAGTACTGCCTGACTTCCCAGAGCAGTATCACAACGTAGCGTTCGTGAAAAATGTCCCGTAGCATCAAACACCAGAAAATCCAATTAGTGACCATCTCTGCAGGTGATTCATCAGGGAGGGAACTTAAGTCAGAACTTGCAACTTCTTAGACATCAAAGCCTCAGAAGAGCAAGCAATCAGCATAGGAAACCAAGTTTTACTAGTTTCTGGTATTCGGGGCTGCTTCTTACCAAGATTATAGAAAATACCCTTGGGGTGTCCTTCTCCACACTAGGAAGAACACTGGTTACAGGATTAAGTCCAGCTCCGTTTCCTTCAAAATTTTACTATCTGCAAAGCGGTTACACGGTTTGCATCAAATGGCTGTGTTTGCTCTTTGAGAAACCAAATGTTCCCTGGTTTGAGGCGCTTTTTGCCTTCAATCCCAGGTGACAGCATACAGATGACCTTTTGTCAGCCAGCTTACAGACCCAGGAGACATGTCTGTATGTCTGGAGTCAGCCACGGGACCATAACACCAGGTCCACAACCCTCTCCAAAATTGGCACCAGAGCCCACCCTCAGGGCAGGTATTAACTACAAGTGCGCGTAAAGCCTGTGCTCTCTGGGTACCCACCGTGTGAGGTGCCTGAACCCGTGGCCACTGCACTGTGCAGCTCCTGAGAGTCAGAGTCCCTTCTCCCAACTTTGGCTGGAAGTTCATCTCAGTTCAAAACAGTTGTGTTTTACCTTTGTTCTGCTTCCCTACGCATAAGCCCGTGGCCTAAAGGGAGAAATGCTGCTTGAATGTGCAGGAAACCTGGGCTAGATTCCCGTTCTCTTGCTCCTTCAACTACTTTAAAAGGAAAAGGAGTGGGGTTTTCCAGCCGCATGCATGTCACATTCATGCATCTCGTTAATGCAGCATCGCGGGGAACTTGCTCTCCAAGCCTCATTACCTTTTGTCTCCAGTTCCAGGAACAGAGCAGACAGTTGCCAGACCATGGTATGCAATGCTTACCCCTTGAAAAACCTTTAAAGAGTTTAAACTTTGCACAGACGTTTTAAGCAACCCCAGCTGCCAATTCCACATGAGACAGTCTTAAGATAAATGGATGTTTGTAATCATCCAGGCGCTGGCAAGGGAAAGAACCACCATTCAGGTAAGCAGCTTATTAAATTTACCGGTGTGCCCTGGGTGAATGCACTACAGGGTTCACCCGTGTCTGTCCACACTTTCTTACAGTGCCGCTTCTACTGTGCTCAACACTGCAATTAGCTTGATTTATATTAAACATTGTTACTGCTCCCTTTCCCTATGTTCCCATCCTTGAGAAGCCTGGAGAGTTTTGACAGGAGTAAACCATAACTAATAGGAGTGGAAAATGGTCCAGCTACTGGGGATCTGGGCTCTGCTCCTTGTGATGCCACAGGCCTCATCAGGGGCAGCAGATAGCCTAAAAATAATAAAAAATAAAAATTGGTTTGCCTTGAGAAAACCCACCGCAGACGGGCTGTGGGTGCTCCTGGCTCCTGTGGAGGGGAGGGAGCGACCCTCTCTGGTTGCCCTCCTGGTACTTGGAGCAAGACTTCAAGCAGGTAGAAATCACCTGGTATGGGGATTTCATGGCAAACCCGACTCTCAGGCGAAAAGTTTGATGTGTGGGGTGAACCTTTCTGAAGTGGGATTTGCTGCCAGGCAGAGGGCCAGCCCCAAACTGCCAGAGCCCTCTGGGCTTGCTTAACCCCCGCCTGGCACCCCGAGTGCCGAGCCCACGCTGCCGCTCGGCTTTGATACGGCCTCGCACCCCTCAAACAACACACGGGGGCATCAAACAAAAGCCCCCGAGCCTGCAGCGCTCAGCCCTGCCCACCTCTGCCTGTGCTGCCAGCACCGGAGCCCACATAGCCCACTCCTCCACCCTCGCTGGGTTGCATTTTGCCAAAAGCCACGGGCATATGTTGGGCCAGAGCATTCCCTTGCCCTTGCTGAGCATCCTGCAAGGTCCACTTGCTGCTGGTGATTTGGTAGGATACCTGAAGAAACCGAGCGCATCAGGGGCAGCCGAACAAAGTGACTCCAGTTAAAAGAGGTTAAGGAGAGGCTGGTGGAAAAGGGGCTGCCACTGTCACCCAGACGCAGCCATGACCTCACTTAACCGCACTCGGCCTCCTCTGAGCCGACACCTCATGGCACTTGTGCTCGACTAAACCGACTAAGCAATAATGCAAATTTACTGCAGCCGGATGAGCAAGAGATGAGAAAAAGATCCTGGGCATTCGCTGTAGGGCAGGATTGAGGGGGATGCAGAAGTTGCTTCTCTTGTGTTGGGACCTTGCACTAACGGTGGACAAGCTCCGGAGGGTGGCATTGACCCTGTGGACAGGACAGCTAGCCTGCAAGGTTTGGGTCGCTCTCCTCGCCCTAATCCACACTGGATCAGCTGATTTCATTTCTAATTTCCTCACACATGTGCTCAAGCACAGCTGTGGAACATGAGCCGAGTCTGCAGAGGAAATCCTGAGATTTACACAGGCCCCAGTGGATTATAAAAACCTGGAAACTGGACAGATAACACTCATGTAACAGACTCGAAACATGCTGAGGAGAAAAAAAAAAAATCACAATAGATTAAAACCTGCTGTTCTCTGCAAAATGTAAAAGTGTCTTTTCCAACACTTTGAACTACTGTGTTAAAACTTTGTAGGTAGCTATCGTTTCAAAGGTGTAATCTTCAGGAGGATTTTTTTTTTTTTAATGGATTTGGTAAAGTTGCAATAAAAGAGTTCTTAAAAGGGCTTGACCTGGAGGACTGCAAGCTTTTTGCCTGGTGAGGTTCATTTCTAAACTCCATGCAGCTTCCAGAGCTTCTGAGAACTTCTAAAATCTGAACTGGCTGATGATGTTAAATGCACAAGGTAGTGGGAGTAAGAAGTAAACATTTAATGTTGGGAGATGTTATGTTTCCCATCCCAGTGGAACCAGTTGGACACTGTGTGGGTTTCTGACAGGGGACAGATAAATCTATTTTCCCAGTTTCTCCCTGCCTTCAGAAAACACAGACTTTGAGAGTTTGGCTTTACTGCAGCCTGTGAGATGACCCAGCTAGAAAAGATTTCATTCATAGGTTGGATGCTCAGCTGTTTTCTCAGTGTGAATTCACCACGGTGGCTGTGTCAGTCTACACCTTTACCTGTATCTTGTGGTTTTGTAGCCCACTGCATATAGAAATGAAATAATGGCCACAGCCACTGTTTTCTTTATGAAATGTCTTTGTCCTGGTTCATGGTTTCATCTGTTCTGTGCCCATTGCCCCTCTGCGTTTAGTCTTAGACCTTTTTAATAACTTCAGCTAATGACTGATCTGGAAGGGATAGCTGCTGTCCTGGAGAGTCATTTTCATTTCAGTAGTGTATGAAGAACTCTTTCCACGTGTTTTCCAGTTGGCTACTGGCTCAGAGCTGCCATTTTTGTGCTCATTGAGGTCTCCAGCTGCATCAGTGGGATCAAAACCAGGCAGAAGGTCAGATTGTTTTTTCTTAGGCTGTCAAATGTGATTTATTGCTCTTCTCAGGATCAATGACTTAAGAATTCGGGTTGCCAAGCTGTGCTGGGTCACGTCCATCCAGGGCAGTTAACAAGGCCAGAACCTCTTATTTCAAGTCCCCTTCTTCCCCCAGGACTTTGTGTGAATCTTGGTTCCATTTTATCTTGGGCATCAAAAGAATTTTGAGGAGGGGTCAGATAAAAGTTTGGGGGGTTTCCTCCCTCATTTCTATGAAGAGCAAACCAAGATGGTTTGGGGTTTGCGAAAGTAAACCCAGGTTGACTTGGATCTCAGATCTATTTTATCTCAGTCACCAATCTTTCATTTGAATTTGGGGTTTCCAAACCAAAACCCAGTTAAGACTTTGTAAAAAAACAAACCTGAAATCAGCCTCCTCCACACATTCCAAGTGGTTGCTGAGAAGAATTCTCCTCCAAGTTCATCTTAATCAAACTGTGACAAGAAAAAACCTCAGCTGACATCCACCTCCCCCCAGAAGGAGCAAATCCCATCCTGAGAGGGGCAGAAAGAAGAACAGAGAAAGGCAGACAAGACCTGACTTGGTGTCTGCACTACCAACATTCTCCAAGCTAGAGCTATTTAAATGCAAAGCAAGAACTCCAGGCATCTCATGACCTTTAGCATGGCTTGAGACACTGTGAAATGATGTTGCAAGTATCATATGACAAGACAGAAGAAACACTGCTGAGATTTGCCTGGACTGCAGAAGCTATTGGGGTAGTCAAGAGAACAGAGTGGTTTGAGCCTTGGTGCCTTACAAGATGACAGAGAAGGTGTGAAGGTGAAGAGTGTGTTGCCTTGAAAGATAATTGTCTGAAGGATGTGGTAATGTCCTCAAAAAGGGAATCACTTCTGTCACAGATGAGGTTAATACTTTAGGATGCACAAACCTGGGGCATGTAGGAGATGGGGCAGCGCAGAATGCTCGGTTTTAAAAGGTGGGATTGTAGCATTTGTATTTTGAGCCCTTCTCTTAATATCCAGAAAGAATCAGGTCTTGGCAGATGGTCAGTGACAGAAAGAAGGAAATCAGTCTCTGCAGGTCAATTTTTCCACCAGTAATGTGATCCCAACAAAAAAAGTAGTTTCCGTCCTCTCCCCCAGGAATTTATGTGTCTCCTATTGGATCCAACTCTTTAAAAAAATTGCTTCCCACTTAAAAAATGGATTTCCTCAACTCTAAATTTCTGTGCAAGTCCCTTCTATCATGTTTTCCAAGGTATCTGTTCTGCTCTACGCGTCAGCTATGATTCCCAAGGGTTTTGTGACATAAACTGTGGCTTTTGACCGAGAATCAAAGCTTCCTGGGGTGAGCACTGTGTGTTTTCTTTCTCATTTTGCAGTTCTCCCACTTCACTAAGTAATAAGTAGCCAAATGAAAAACTGCCCATTCTGTGCTGCTAGAACACGTTCACACAAATGATCTTTTTTTTTTTTTTTTTTTGTACCCTCTATATCATTTGTTTAGTGTATGTCACAGGCCAAATTGAATGGGAAAGTGGAATGAGTCAGAATCTGCAGTGGTGCCTTTATTGTTTAGTTAAGCCTTTCAAAACTGTACTGTGAATAATCCAGAGAACAGAGATCCTGCGGTGGTCTAGAGAGCAAAGTACCCCACTTGTTCATGCCCGCCCCAATACTTGCTCTGATCCGGGCACACTGCAGTTGACAACATGCTGCAGACGGGTCCACAGGAGACATCCTTTTGCAGGCAGAGACCCATAAACCCCAAACCCAGCACACGTTTGTCCCCACACTCCCATGCCTAGCAAAGGGGACCGTCCCCGAAGGGGCACAGCTGCCCTCTGCGCCCCAAGCACGCTCGCCGCACGCGGTGCCAAACTGCGTCCGAGGCCCTGCACTTTCACATCCATCCGAGGAGGATCGTAACGCACTGTAACAACCCGCTGGAAAGCCAAAGGCCCAGACTTGGGGATTTTATTGGACCATTAACTTGGACAATGAAATTCTTCAGGGAGGATATTTCTCGAGACAGACAGTTTCGTCAAGCAGTTTTTTCCATCTGACCCTGGGCCCCGAAAGTAACGACAGCCTGAACACAGACACGCTGTTTGCTGATTGGTACCACGATCCCGTGAAAGTCAACCATGAGCCTGGTGAATTTTCCTCTTTAATTAGGTGTGAAAAGTCAACGGAGCCGTGTGGCTCTCGCAGGGGAACCGTAGGGAGGCTGTTCCATGGACAACCCATTTCCACTCCGCAGCGCTGCAGACCTCAGCCCTGTACAATCGCCCTTTGAAAGCCAGGCCACGGTTACAGCCCCGGCTTTCCTTCCCCTGATGGCAAACTGGGGAGAGGCTGGAAATCCTGTAACCCCCAGCGAGCTGAGCAGCGCCTGGCTACATCCATTCCTCAGTAGGTTTCTCCACTGAGGGGACTCAACCACCAAAATAATTTCTGGACTGTTTTCACTTTGCATTTCAAAGCGTCTTTGCTGTCTGGAAGTTGGGAAGTGCTCTGTGTGCAGGGTGAAATTTGTCCTGCAATGTTTGTGATGCAGCTGGGAGGATCATGGTCATGTGCTGGACGCACCAGAGACTGAGGCACTGGGTTATTCATTATTTCTGGGTTATTCCAAAGAGCTGAAATCTTATTTAAATGCCAGAATTTGGGTGCTGTGGGCTGTGCTTCCCAAGGGAAGTAGCACAGCACTGTGTGCCATCACCTCCAGAGCTGAAGCCATGTAACGAGAACATATTTTCACTGGTGCTTATTATAGAGAATTCCAGGTTAAAGTGACCTGCACATTTCCTTTGGGGGGGGATTTCCAGTGTAGCCCAGTGTTTGCACTGTTGAATCTGAGATGCATGAGACTCTGCTCACCCAACAGCAGGAGCCCTGCCTGGATGGAGAGATCTTAATCTCAAACAAAAGGACAAACTGTGGGCATTTAAAACAAAGCAAAGTGATTTCACCCAAATTGCTTTCAGCAAGTCAGTGGCACAGCCAGGAAGGGGTCTGGCTCCTTCACTTACCGACTGGCTCCCCAGCACCATCTCAGGTTTTTAGACATTTATTGTTTCCTTAAAACTGCACCCCTGCAACTTCAGGTTGTACAGTACCACTGCAAGACTGAGGTGAAGTGAAAAGTCCCGAGCAGGAGAAAGGAAGAGGGATGGGAGAAGGAGCACTTTTGTTGACCAACAAGAGGAAGAAGAACGAGGCAAAAAGGGATAACTGTCCGCCTCCAGCCAAAGCAAAGGGAAAAGCTCTCACCTGGTCCCAGATGGGTGAAAGGAGCAGAGAGGTTTTTATCACTCAAAAACCCTGCCTTGCACTGTGGGTTTGTGCAGCACCCAGAACAACAGCTTTCTACCCAGAACAAGAAGAGAAAGTGGGGAAAGAAGGAGAGAAATTAGGTCACTCACACCAGATAGTTTAAGTCCATGCAAGGCTTAACCACCGGTAAGAGATTTGCTGACTGGCTTTGGCAGTTATCTTCAGATAAAAAACTCAAATCTTAAGAGATTTCAGATTTTAAACTGCATAAGTCTTCATGAAGAGTCATCGTTGCTCTACCAGTGGCCCGTTAGTCAAGCAGTTTTATTGGCAATATTAAAATACAGTCAAGGTATCATAGTTTCTTCTTACAAACATACAATTTATTGTTAAGATCAGACACCCTCACCTCCGCACACGGCAATATGTGATCATGGGAGTTAACCTTCCACATGTATCGATGTTTCAGGTCAAGTTTTAGGTGGCTTCCTCTGCACCAGTGGGGAGAAAGAGCAAGCCAGCAACAAAACACGAGCAGCCTCATAAATCTATAGAAACTTGGGAGGATTTTACATGGCTGAATGCAAAACAATGCAGTGTGTGCAGTAATGGAAACACTGTGTTGCAATTAGACAGGGAGGGTATTTGGTAGTACCTTCAAAGCTAGGTCTGAGTGCGTGTCTGCGTGGCACAGTGTTGGTGGCACGCAGCAGTGCTCAGTTTTACTGTAACCCAGATAATCTGAGGACAGAAATAAGGGCAGCTGCATTACTCTGGCATCTGCCTGACTCTGTTTACCTTACTAGTGCAGCTGAACAGCTGCTGCTGCTGGAGCAAACTCAGTTATTACCACTATCATTAACAACAGCAGTGCACTAATTCCTATGCTAACGTACCTTACGCAACATAAGCCAACACTGCCCCAAGAATACACAGTGTGAAGACCTGATGGATAAAGCAGAAGCAACAACGCTAAAAGTGTCCCTCTATCAAACTATAATTAGTTTGTGAAATATGGTGAAAGCTCAGAGCAGGTTTTTTCAGATCGTGGGATAGGAACAAGTGAGCTTGCACCGTCCACAATGCATGTTCAGCTCAGGCGGCTGGAGAAGGCTGCGGAAAATGAACAAAAGGCCGTTACCACATATGCACCACAGCTAAAGGCTTCAGCATTGCTGCCAGAGCTTGCTGTTTTCCAAGGAACTGCCACAACAATGTCCGGTCACCAAACCAAGTGTTTGCAAAGCCCTCCAGAAATCTTCCACGAACCACACCATAAGTGTCCTGCCAGGAGATGCAGTGCCGCTTGCTATCTTCAGACTATTTCGATGACTAATTTGATACAACTTTGTGCATGAGAGGACCCATCCGGCCAACAGAGAGAGAGAGAGATGAGACTAAAGCCTGTCACATTCCTGACATAACCTGACTTGGATGGTGTGAGCACTCCCTGCAGCTACCAACATCTGCCTTGGCAGCTGAGCGAAGAGCCACCAGAGCAATATCTGATGAACTAATGATTTAAAAAAAATCAGAAACTGCTCATGATACATGCCCAAAGGAAGCGCTTACATGGCTCAGCAGCCTTCAAAACATGGTGCTCTGCCATCTGGGAGAGGACGGTGATGGGGAGGCACGAGCACATCTGTAGCCTCGGCCCCAGCGAGGACCACCCCAGGGGATGTGGGAGCAGTTGCTCTTGGCTCTCATTTTTCCATGCAGGAAATCGCAGACAGAAATATGATGCATCCACCATACGGCGAGTCCAGTGTGTCCTGGACAAATGAGCTGCTCTTCGTGGCCGGGTGTGCAGGGTGGAGCTCAGCCCCGGTAGCCCCTTTCCCCTCTCCCACCTCCAGTGAAGCCGCCCCATGATCAAACCACGGCACTTCACCAACACAATGAACTCAAACATTCCTCTTCCGGAGAGGATGTGGTCAGTCACCACACACATCTTCTGGGGCCCGACCACAGATCCAAACAGTCTGGTCACACATCACATGTAATCTTAACAGCAAACTTTCTGACATGCAGTTCAGACCTACCCCTGTCCTTGTGGGATATTTCCCTTATATCTCCATGATAATAAAGAGTGAGACTTGTTCAAAATATTAGTATCTGGGGAGAGAGAAAAAACGCTTCAGCAGACTATGACTCACACAAGAATTCCCTGAACCTGAGATGTGGGTAAGTCGTTAGGAAGAATGAACTCATCCCAGCTCGGAGGTGAGGAGTCAGGATCTCTTCCCAAGCTGAAGCTCCCAAAGCCTCCCCCGACAAGGCCCTTACCAGGGGATTCATGCTGGCATCACCCCGCTGATCCCACCCCATGCAAGGCTCTGCCAGTGGGGAGATGTCCCCAGATGCCGTGCTGGAGCCCCAGGCTTGGAGCAGGGACCACCCCAAGATGTAGCCTGTTGAACACATCTGGTAGCAAGGGATCAGATCTAAGGCCACCATTTCATGCCCCGTGGCAGGACATCAGAGTGGACATGATGTGGTGACACTTGGAGTGGTTCCGCTACAACCAGCAGCACCCTGGGGACTCTGAGCTCCAAATTTCTCATATGTCCTCCCTCATACACTGGACCAAATGCTCCCGCAAGTTCTGCAGCACCCACAGCACATGCCAGCATTGGCTCTGCATATAAAGGGCAACATTTTAAACAGCAATACTCTCCTGAAAGTATTATTGTCCAATTTGCAACATCTATGGCTACGTGAGTCTGTATAAAAAGAGCAGAATGAAATTCTTCTGGCCAAATTTTTTATAGAAGAAAATAATGCTTATGACTAAACCTAACGTTTCTCTTTTCACTTCCATTAAAAACTCAGAATGATTATTGAAATATAAAATGTCCCTTGATTTATTTTTTTTTACTGAATACTTTTAAATGGGGCAAGAAATATATTTTTTAAAAAATCTGAAGGTGAAAATTCCTTTTTTTCTGATGTGTAGTTTCCAGGAAATACATATTTGGGTTTAATTTTGGTGAAGACTTCTGCAGTTGGGTGAAGCATATTTTCCTGTCAACTGTGTGGTGTATATCAATGCATTAATTTAATCAACCTGTAGTTTCCCTGTTTAATAACTCCTGGTGTCTATTAAAATGTAGTTGGTATAATGTCTATATTCTTGGTAAAATGCTGTTGGTATAATACGTAAAAATTTCCAGCAGTTAGAACAGAATATCAGTAATTTATCAACATTTCCACCTATGCTTGGGGTTGCAGATATCTGCAGTGACTATTTAGTAATTACTTTCTTACGGCTTCTGTTGCAGATATAAAAGCTTATAATGTTGAAATGATTGGTTTTTATCAGTCAAAGTATTTTCCAATCTGCCCCATTTCCTCCACCCACATATTTTGTTTTGTGTGAGGAAAATTAAATAAACAGAATCCATTTTTCCAATGAAAACAAAATTAGTTTCCAAGCCAAAAGAAACTCAGCTTGAATGCAGTTGGGCTTTGAGCAATTTCAAACTATTTCTGTGCTTGTGTTAATGAAGAAATTAAAAGTTTAGAGGGAACAAAATCATCATGACTGACGCATTGGAAATAGTCTAACTCAGCTCTGCAGGATAACGTGCATCATTTGGACATGGCCCTGGTTGTTGATAACATCGCAAGAGCAATAAAGGGCATGTGGCAACCAAGGTTTTGGAAACCAAAGCACAAACCAGCTGCTTTCGTGGCTCCGGATCCAGATGCTCAGGATCCAACAAGCAGCACTTGTTTCTCTTTGGTCTCACAAGCAGCAGAGTTGAAGCAGCAGCTCATGGATGTGGGGCAGGGACTGGGAAAGGCAGAGTCCAGTAGGGCAACACATGGGGCAGTGCATGATGTTGTCTTCTGGACCCATGGCCCCTTCTGCAGCTCCCGGAGATGGAGATGAGATGAACTTCCTGGTCTGAAGCCCACGCAGTTGCCTAACTCTCTGGTCACTCCTTAATTTCTCCTGGGCTCTCATTAATGTTGACCCTGGAGGAACCACCCTGGCTCCTAGCCCCCATCCTGCTCCCAGCAGCCCTGTCATGCAGCCCATCCTCTTCACGTGCAGCAGACGATCATCCGGCTGTGTTCACATCCCTGCCTTGAAATTCAGCAGTGGCTCATGCCCAAGAAATGGTCTCTTCCCCCCCAAACTAGAGGAGCCAAGTGCTCCTGCCTCCCCGACACTCCCACGTCGCCGGCCAAGTGCAAGCGGTGATGGATGACTTTTTTAATAAAGACAGCCAACAGCCCAGCGAGCTGCAACCAACTTTGCAATGAGCCCAAAACACATGGTGTTGGCCGGCAGGTCCCCAGGGAGGATTCTCAGCAGTCCAAGGGTTTCTTCGAGAGCTCCTCGCCATTCCGGGCTGTCCCAGGATATTTCCCCACCAGCACTTCAGTGGCCAAGGAGAGTTTGCGCTGAAGCAGGGGGCATTTCCATGGAGAATGGAAATACCTAGAAACGTCTCTGAAGGTACAACCGAGCTGAGAGCATTCGAACGTGGGATGGAGGCTGTGGGAGGGAGGGCAGCAGCAACAGGTTGCCTCCGAGCTGCTGCTGGCACATGCTCCCGACCGCCTGTTGCTGTCTCCGAACAGATGTGGGCAGTTTCTCAGATGATGAAGTATTGAATATGTTTCTCCTTCAGGGATTATTACTACTAAATAAATCTGCAGGTTTATATGTTTAGCAGCTGACAGAGATTCTTTTTCCCTCCCCTTCTCCGTTATATTATTCCTTGCAGCAAGAGCCAAAACAAGGCTTTTAAGCCAGGGAGCAGAGAGAGAATGATCAGGATGTGATTTGGGAAATTTTAGAGACAATGCTACAGCAAATGGGGGCAAAATATCCTACCCAAAACATAGCTCATTTATACATTTAAGCTTGTTTCATGGTGTATCTTGGACTCCATGAGCATTGGTTTAACCACCAGTTCATAAATTCGTCTGGTATCTTCAGAATTTGTGGCCTGGGAAAAGATCTTTCCCTCTCTCCTGGTGGTATTGGATTTATTTTTTTTTTCCTTTCTTTCTTTCTGAGCTGACTTTGAGAAACATGGGGCTTGGATTTACAGTGTTTTAAGTTCCACTGAAAATATTCCCTGATCAGCCCCAAAAGGAAAGATGGAGAGTGTGTGATGAAGGACCCCAACCTGTTTGCAAGGCTATTCCAGCTCCTCTTTGGTAAAGGCAGGTTGATCCAGGGGCATGACCTGAGTCATGCAGTCTTGTTGTTTTGATGTCTACTTTTTTGTTAGAGGGTCTAAACTTACTTAAAGACACCTCTAAAACCAGCCTGGAGAGAGGCTCGGTGCTCTTTTGGTGGCTTCCATGGCTCCTGGGTGTCTGGTGACAGAGCCACCCTCCCAGCACCGTCACAGGACATCACTTCCTAATTCCTCCTTCCAGTTTCTAACTCCTTGTTTCACAAACATGCAATTCAGACTGCCAAAAGGCCTCAGCTCTGGAGAAATAGGGGACATGCAAGAAACACTTGCCCATATACTGAAGCTGATGGCAGCCGTCGCTGAACCTGAAAAGCTCCAGGACTGTTTTACCTGTGATGGGATATTGCTCAAGGGATGGGGGACTCCTGTGAGACAGCACATTGCTCAGCTGCTCTGGTTTAGGAGCCCAACCCAGAACTCAGTCCCTGCACGTGGGAGCAAGGAAGCCCACCGCGTGCCTAAGGGTGCCTGTGTCCTGACACTTGGCCGTAATAATCATCATCATAATCCCAAATGCACTATGAAGAGAGGAAAGCGGTTATGAATTCAGCTCATCCAGAGCCTCAGGGAGCCAAGGAAGCAGATCCCACTTGGGTGGAGCAGGAAGGCGTATCGTGTTGTTTGAAACTCCCTGCTAGTTTGACCACAGATATAAAAGCAGGAGAAAACCAGGAGGAGGGTGCGAAGCACAGGGCAGGGTGGCTGGGGCTGCTGTTTTGGAGAAGGAGGAATGCCACATGCCGAGCTGGCAACACCACCTCTGTGACAAGGGCCAGAGCTGGCTCCATGCACTGCTTTTCTCAGCTACTGTGTGGGGTGGGGAGGTGGCCATGCCCACTCCGGGAGCGCAAGGTCTGGGCAGGCTTTGCTCTTCTCCTGGCTCCAGCTGCACACGTGGCCCCATGCCCGGGGGGAGCAGCACATGCTGCGTGTCACCAGGTCCTGGGGTGTTTTTAGGAAAAAAGGGGATGCTTGGAGTAAGTCTGGTACCAAATCCCTGCTCAGCTCATGGGTTTTCAGAAAACACTCCTCGCTGCCTTTTCTGCCTCTCAGACTCGAGCTAATTAAACCCTGCAACGAGCACGGCGTCAGATAAAAGTAATGGGATCCACGTGGAGATGGGGAAGCTGTTGGACTCATGACTGTGTTTCTGATTCCTGGCTCCTAGCTGTGGTCAGCCCAGGGAACGTGCCTCTGAAGGTGTCTCCTTGGTGCTCGCCATGCGGCAAGCACATGCTGGGAGCCCGGCCGGTCCAGTCCTCCTCTCTGCTCTGAGACTTCACTGAATCACCCAACAATTAGGTAAGAATAAAGCTGAAGTGGGCTCTCATGTTACCAGCGAAAAGCCAATGCAAGTAGTACAGAGCAACTTACATCACAAGTCTGAGGTTAATGCATTTCACAACAGCACATGAAAATCTTTTAACAGATTGTTCTTTATTTAATGGTTAAAATGGTGGGGGGAAGGTGCTGTGTAATCCCACGGTCGTGGGGAGAAACCTGCTCTTGGACTCATCCCCCCACATCTCATTGCAAAGCTGAGGAGGAAAGAACTATTATTTGTTTTGTGTTTTTAACAAAAATACATTTTTAAAAAAAATTTACATCCCAGTTTGCGTGAATGAACATGGTATTACACTGGTTTAAGAGAACTTTGGCAGCTTTTTATTGCTGTTTTACAGCACAGTTGTTCTTAGAAACAAAAGGTTTGAATTAATGGTGTTTTAATGTACAGGATATGACAGAAATGAAATGCAGAAACAGTTGGCTTGCACACTGGGATCCAAGTCAAAATAAAATTTGGCCGTAAGCCTGCAGCGCTCCTCTGGGACACCCAAAAGGGGTGTGAACATTAACTCATACAGCAATAACCCTGGCGATCATGAGCCTGCTTCAGACTCCCACTAATGCAATAATTGAATAAAAACCATCTTCAATTGTCGTATTAAAAAGCAACCTTGAACACTGGATAAAGACACAAAAGCAGAACAAACCACATGTCCTGAGCCATTCAAGGTTTTGGTTAGCTATGGTTTTCCTGTTAAAGGTAAGCCTCTGACAAAGTCCAAAGCTTTGGTTTGTATCTATTAAGATTTAGCAAACTACCCCCAAAAAAAGCACTGCAGATTTTGCTTTTGTGTTTTTCCAAGGCAGTATAAATCCTCCAAGTACCCAAACCAGAAGGCAGGGATGGCTATCATCAAAATATCTCTGACATTTCCTTCAGGGTTTTTGAAATACTCAAGACCTCTTTCTATCTTTGTCAGTCTCTTCCTCTGCTGCCTACAACCACGTGCCTTAACTCCTCCATCTTTCCAGCCTCCAACTTGTCTCTGATGTTTCATGCAAGAAGGATGCATGGTGTAGCTGATGACCGCTTCCTTGTGGTGCCAGCTTGTTCCAAAGACTTAACTCTGTCTTTCCTTTTTTTTTTTTTTTTATTTTGGTAATTGGGAACAGGCAGAAGTTTGGGTATTAAAAAAAATAAATAAGAGCGTTCCACGTAATTTAGAGAAGTTAACAAAGCGTGAAACTAAATAAAAAACACCATCCGGTGCTGATCTCAACATTTATATATGCATGAGTGCATATAGCCGAATAGAATATATTTGAACTAGATCCCTGTTTTCAGAACAAGCTTGTTGCTGTTGCTGTTGCTCTGACACTGCACAGTATTTTGAAGACTTTTTGACCAGGTCATTTTTTTGAATCATGGTATCCGCTTGAATGCTTTAGGTTTCATGTTTTGGGTACTTTACTGGGAGCTCTCTAAACTGTCACAGCGGTGTCTAGGAAACACAGTCCTCTGGGTACTTTCTGGAGGTTTGATTTACCGAAGGGGCCACCTTGGATGGGTTCTTCTTGCCTTCTGCTGTTTCTGAAGATCAGAAAGGCCTATAAGGAGGAAGAACTAATAGGGGAAGAGAGCCAACAAGTGGAACTGCCTACATTAAATGGTGTTGCTCTTGCATGAGAGGGTGCAGAAGCACACCAGTGGTGCTGTCAGGCTGGGGAGCTGGAAGATGGGACGTCCAGAGCCAAAAGCCATAATTCAACATTGTCACTGAATGAGATGCCACCAAGAGGAGAGGAACCAGTATGTTCCTCCAGCAGTTTTCCCAGTGGCCCCATCCACAAGCACTGTCATGTCCAGGATCTGCCTACGTGGACTGTGCCACTAGTACCCCTCTGCACTGGAGCTCCCTGGAGCTGCAGGTGTCCCACCAGTGGATCTTGGCCCCAAAGTGCAGAGCAGTTCGGTCAGGCTGTGCCTTAAGTGTTGACACTGGCAGCTGGCTTGTGTCTGTCAGTGTGAGGCTCAGCATAACATGGTAAAAATTGATCCCTTCTATGTTTCTTCTGTTCCTACCCCAAGCCCCACATTAGACACATGCCTAGCCCCTCGCTAGCAAAGTTGATTTCCTGGTTATGATTAGGGATGGTTTACATATATTTCCTAAAGTTGTTTTCCTTTTATTACTATCATTTAAACAGAATTCTGTGTATCATTGCTTTTCCGAGACATCTGCACTTCAAAAAACCCTTGCCAACTTTGGTCCTGAAATGGGATGTTGAAATCCACACAGCCAGAAGGACTCGCACTGGCTGAGGCTCTGACCCAAACTTCCTCCTGTGAAGTCTCAACCTCCCTGTCATCCCACCACTCCAGACTCAAGCTGCAAGAGGCACTGCAGGAATTAGAGCACGTTTAACAGAGCACTTAGCAGAGAGTGCGATGTTAAATCGCAACGTGAGAAATAGCCACCAGGATGAGTAATAACGAGGTGTCAGACTGTCACTTCTCTCCTCCTGGATGAAGGGTAGGGTGGAGCTGGGCCAAGCTGGGCATGGAGAGAAGGGCTGGGTGTGCAGCTCTTTCTGTGCTCACCCTCCCTCCAAGGAGAAAGCTGGCGGCTGCTGGACAAGGTCGGTTGCAGATTTCTTGCTTCTCCTCCCCAGCTCAGCTGGCCAACGGTTTCAGCATGAGTCTAACCCTCCCCTACCCATTCCCATGTCCATGAGGAGTGAGAGGAAGGTGACAGGGAAACTGGCAGTCCTCATGAGCTCATTTTTCCCTACTGGAATTAAGTCATACTGCTGAGTAAAGAGGTGGATTCACTTCTTCCTTTAGTCCCCTGCCATAGTACAAGAGGGAGTGAAGCTCTTCCCTTCAGCACTGAGCAGCAATGTGTTTGGGATTTGTCTGTCCTGCATTTCAGGTACATCTTCACCTTCTTCAGAGGGGCTGTGGGAGTTTATTCCTTCCTGAAAGCAGAGCAGGACTTTCAAATGCATTAGAAGGCTGCACATTAACGTCCACCTCAGTCATTTCTAATAAAAGGACGATGGAGGGGCCTTCAACAGCAGAGCACACGATCTTCTGTGAGAGCAGAGCAGATTCAGGATCAATATTTCTCCCCAGGTGGAACTGGGAATGGTGGTTTGACTGCACCCACACCTCATGGGATTATGTTATTTCACTCAGACCCTGGCACAGCTGGGAATCACAGAGCAGTTAGATTCTGGGATTTACCTCCTTTACCAAAAAAATAGTCAAAATATTTCAACATTGTATCCCATTGTGAAAGTCCCACTCATGCAGCCAAAACAAAATGTTCTGACCTTATTCACACAAAATTGCATCATAAGCTTTGATTCCTCCTCCACTCTTCTTGCAACTGTAAAGCTCAGTCTTTTTCCTTTGGCAGCATCCCTCTGGTTTTATGAGGTCTGTGGGGTGTTATTAATGTAGTTCCTGACTCCCTGACAATCCAGTACAAGAAGTGGTTTTCCCAGCTGAAAACCATCCCTCAGATCCCAGCTGGCCCAACAGAAACAAGTGTCATTCGGACAAAAGAATGGGCACACCTGGGCACTGCCCTGTGCTGCATTGGAGGGATGCTGTGGCTGCCAGGGGCTTTGCCTTTGCTCTGAGCCATTGCTCGTCAGGGACATTTCTTTCAGGGAAATATCTCCTTTCAAGTTCTCCTTCTCTCCTGCTTTACCCTCCCTACTGTTGTCATTCCTGTTCGATGGATACCTGCCTCTATGCTATAAAAGCCCCTGGTTATTCTGCTGTGAATAATGGATTTAAGCACTTGCTGTGGTGTCTAAAGCTTCCTCTGTGGTTGAAGGAGGCTAAAGATGCAGGTGTGACAGCTAAACTAGCACATGTAGAAAGAAGCACGGCGGTTGCAGCCCCTAACCATCTCCTACAGCTATTTAGGGAGTCAGAGCCCCACAGCCCTATAGACACAGTGGTTTGAATAACTTTTTGTGCCTGTGCCTGCCTTGGATTCACAGATAATGCCATAATAGCCCGTGCATCTTTCCATACCAGATCAGAGCAAGTTTCTGTCTAACTCGGACTTAACTCTGTGAGACAGAGCAAGGTGATGCCAAGGGAAGAGCAAGATGGCACGCCAGTAATACAGATGCAGTGGTAACAGGCAATTAAGGGGACATGTGCCAACAAAATCAAAATAGGTGTTTGGGCAGAAATACCAGGCTCACAAACACTGTGTACTGGAGGTCTCATTATACACAGATAAAGTCATTTGTCCCTTGAATTTTACAGCCATTAGCCATCGGGTGATTAGACTCAAACTGGGTTGGTCACTAGTTCCTTACTTAACAACTTCTGTCTTGTTCCCACCTACGCACCAAGGTGGCAAAGGGGGAAGACCTCACCAAATCACACCTGGAAGAGGAAAAGCACCCACACCCCTGTCCTCAGCTGCCATCAGCATTCCTTGCTGGTGTGTCATGGCAGAGCAGCAGCACGGGTCCCTCTTCACTGACCCCATCCATAGGAAGAGGGGTGGGATGGGGATAAATTTATAGATGCCACAGAGCAGTTAGGTTCTCTATTTGCATTTTGAACATATGGACAAGAAAGTGCAGACATTCACAAATGACAGTGAAATCCTTCCAGAGAGCAAGGTAGAGCCGAGAAGATATTAAGGCACAATGCACTCTGGAGTTGGAGGAATCCTCCCACTGATTTTGCGGAGGTGACCTGGGGGTCCCAGGCAGGGTGGGAGATGCTAGCCCCGGCACCACATTGCCGTGGCAATGAGCAGGGGCACAATTTCCTATTGCCTCTATACCCTATGTCCAGAAATAGCAGTTAGAGGAAAAAAAAAAAAAGTCACATTTTTCAAAATGTGAAATTCCACAGGTCTCATCCATAAAGTGTGGCTATTGCCCCAAACAGGAGACAGCTTGGTGGAGAAGGCAGTGTTGTGTTTGCTGTAGCAAAGCAACAGTAGCTAATGTGAAAGACCGTTCCAAGGCTGTTTTTTATTACTTGAGGTCCCTTTGAATTAGAGTTTTAACAAGCATTACTGACTCAACCGGTAAACATGGCAACTGTTGCTAACAGCGTGCAACAATTAAGCAAATTAATCTCAACACAGCCACATGCTGTCCTGCTCACAGGCCTGCGAGCCTGGCTTCCCCTGTGAAACCAGAAGAGCTTTTAGCCCCCCCTCCTTGATTTAAGTGATGCTGTTTTTTCCAACCAAAAATTTTGAACAGTGTTGGCTGAAGCACTTTCATAGCCTGATGTACCATAGGAAAAAAACCTGCCCTTCTAGGGAGGGAGCTGACAAGTGACAAAATGACAGTGAAGCAGAGGTGAGATCTTGTCCTTCTCAGAGGTCCCATCAGCTGACAGAGCGCAGCAGAAGAAGCTGTTGTGGTGCTGTTCATTATCTTCCAGGCTGTTGTTATGCTGCCAGTAAACTCCCTTTCACCTTGGGAAGTCTTCAAATGCTGCCAAAGTGCCTGTCAGGTTTCTGGTGGAGAAAACTATGTGTGCATTGGGGCTGGAACAGGAGCAAGGGCAGGGCCTGATGTGATCAGCAAATCTGGTGCTCAGGAAAACACCATAATGGACCTGGTTCCTGACAGTTAGCCGTTTTGCCCAACCTCTGCAACTGAGGCTTGTCATGGCTCCGAGTACAGGCTGCAGTAAAGCAAAGGACCCAAAAGCAAGAGTCATTTTTGGCAATGGAAAACACAGGATCAAGTGAGTGCCTGGTGCCAGCACTGCAGCTCAGCCTTCGCTGATGCACAGGAAGAACACGGACCTGCCAGCTGTGAACATTCACCACAACCCCAACACCCTTCCTGCCACCAACATCCAGAGTGAAAATGTAATTTTATTTAAACCTCAAACAAAGCCAAATGAAGCAGATAAATGCTGAGCTGCCATAGCTCTTCTGAAGTCAAATACATCACCCTGAAAAATACTGATCTGTTACTAACTTCTGGGTTTCAACTAAAGAGAAGCCACTGACAAAAAAGCAAGTGACAGAGTGCACAAATGGATATGAGAAGACTCTTGGAGGTGATGCGTGTTATCTGTACCCAGCTGTACCATCCTTGCCATTTAAGCACACTCTGATCAGAGCAGTGCACCGTTCCTGCACAAATATCCCAGTATGGTCCAGGAGATCAGTCCGCTGCCCCTTCCCCTGGACACTGTATTTCTGATGTCCACCGAGACCATCAGGTGAATGAGAATTTACTGCATGAATATCCAATATCTTTCTCTTCCCAACCGAGAAAGCCAAGGTAGCTTGTGGAGTGAAATTAGAGAGAGCTTGGTCAGCCTTCCCAAGAAACCAGAAGGCAGTGAAATCCAACCCAGCTCAGTAGACTCCATAAAGACTTTAAATGATGTTTCATTTTCATTACTTATAGAAAAACAAAAACCCAAGACATTAAGAGCCAAGACATTTACTAGGAAATTCTTGGCATTTCTTCTTGGAATGTTTCATGATCATTCTGGGACATGGGTTTTCAGGAAAACATAGAGAGGAAGGATACATTATACAGGGAATGTTGAAATGCCACACAGCTTTGTGACCAATTTTATTTACAAAATATCATTTCAAGAACAAACAAAAGAAAGGAAATAAAAAGCCACTGCAGTGTGAAGATGGGGAAACTGAGGCACAGGCTCACGTAGGTAAGCAGGGGAGATGCAGATACTTAACTGTGGCCCAAGCAGCTGCTCTTGCCCGAAGAGCTGACTGTGCCTCTCTGTCCTCCCCACGTGAGTCCTGCACAGCACGTGGCTGTGGCAGAAGTGACCAAAGGGTGAAAGCTGGAGGCTGCAGGCAAATCTGAGCGAGCCCACCACTGGGAAGTCAGAGCACCCCGTGGCCAAGCAGGGACGGCAGTGAGCTCTGACAGAGCAAGGGCCTTTGGAGAAAGTGCTTAGAGATGAGTCAGGCAACTGATCTGATGGGACTTTGGTCTGCAAAAAGGCTGAGAAAAGGCTTCACTATTTGGCCCATGACAATAGAAAACCATCCAGATGAAAATCTGTGGTCAGAAGCTCTCTAGCTTGGAGGTCTGCTCTGGAGCAAGTGAGCTTTTCAGCAATGCAACATGAACCTCAAGCAGATCAGCAAGGAAATCACTCTGTGACAGTAGCTAAAAATACGCTGAAGCAGAAAACATTTCAAGGCAGGCCAGGGCCGGCTGGAGCACCCTCTCCCCAGCAGACCTTTCCAATCACTCTAGCGTGCTTCCTTTTTCTTTTTTTCTTTTTCTTCCTTTTTTTTTTTTTTTTTTTTTGTTTAATCTGAATTGGATGGGACATGACTTCCTATTGCGACCAAAATTGCTTCCGTAGGACTGTGGGGGAGAAACCAGAAAATAAATATGTTAATTTTTCCTCTGAGGCCAAGGAAGAATATGAAAAGAGAGGCTGGATATGCAGATGGATAAATGATTAACCAGGCGCTGTCCTTTATCTGTCTGGAAGTCTCTGGAAAATAAAGGTTAAGAAAAGAGTACAGAAGCAACTGGCCATGGACCTCATTAATCTGTCTCTTTTTGTTGGCACCAGCCAGGTAGTTGGACCCCCAGGGATTATCAGCGTCCACTTTCAACATATTTCTTTGATAACCAAAGCAGTTTTTCATGTCCAGCAATGACTAAGTGGTGGATTTTGCACTGTTACCTTACCTTACCCCCAATGTTTTCATATCACAGGACAATACAATAATCAGCTTGGCAAAGGAGCTTGGCCAGGCAATGCTTTTAATATGATTTCCAGAAAGAAAAAGCCCTCGAGTTTGTATGAGAGAGAGCCTGGGTTTCTCTAGAGTTAAATAGGAAGGGAGAGCTGAAGAGAGAAGGCGGCATCTGAAAACACAACTCTCCTTAATGAGGGAGCCTTGACCAGCATAGTTGGGTTTTTTCCAAGTATTTTCATTGTTTTGCTCCATTAGAAAAAAAACAGCCTATGTTCCCAATATGCTGTACATGCAACGTTGAGAAAAACCATCATGGGGAGGTTCTCGAGGCAGCTAACATCATCCTCTCCTGCTCAGCCAGCGCTGTGCAACTGTGCTTTGCACTTCTCCAGCAGCCCTTGTGCCAAGCTCCCCAAGTGCCTCGGGAGGATGAATGCCCAAGGCCGTGTCCACACCACAGCACGTTCCAAACGGGGCAGCCTGAGAAGAGCCAACGCGTCCCGGTGCCGGGGTCTCTGCAGCAAACATCTCCTGCCACGCAGCATCACCACACACTGCGGCTGTGGGACCTGGGGAAACCGAGGCACAGCCCAGGGATGGGCACAGGTGTCAAAAGGGCTGTGTTATCCCATTTCACATATCGCTGAGTTAGCACACTGCTTGACTCACACAGAGCCTCCACAAGTTTGACAGAGGAAAATAAGTAACAGGGGACGAGGAAAAGAAAAGCAAAGCAAAGTAAATCCACTTTTTCCCTTCCTTTCATCAGGGAATGTGGCAGGCAGCGCCCAGGGAGGGAGGAGAACGGGTTAAAGTGATCTATCCAGCTGGAGATCAGAGGAGACCCCCCTTTGTCAATCTGGAGTGCTTGCCAGATATTGGGTTGAATAATTAAACAGCTACTTAACCCTCGGACAGCGTGTCTCCCACTCCCTCCCCTGCTCCTGACAGCCTGTACTTAAGTAGCTATGGCAACGATTTGGGCGCCAGCCTGTTGACTGAAGAATATGGAAATCACAAGGATTTAATTTTGCTGTGGCACAAAAACTTGTTTGATCTGAGGGTTGTGGCTTTTCTGCAGCTTTCAGCAAAGAATAATTTCTATATTCATATCTCCCATTCAGATGTCAGTTAACAGCTCAAAAAAAACCAAAACAAGGAAAAGAAAAAAAAAAGGCCAAAAGATTCTCAAAAAAAAAAAATCATCTCCGTTTTCTGGGCTGGATTAACACTTGAGATGCCAGCTGGAAGGATCTACCTCTGCTTCATCCTGACGTCAGAAGGGCTGGAGATGCATCATCTGCCCCAAGTGTGTCCAAAGGAACAGGGCAGTGGGAAGTGTGGTGGGAATCACTGCAAAGAAAGAGCCAAGGAGGGCTGAGAGGACACAAGAAAGGGCCAAGGAGAGCAGCAGTCTGAAAAACTTCATGGGCTAGAAGGGACTCAGGGGATACCCAGAAAGACTGTAGCAGAGGAGGCTGATGGGGTCAGGGAGTCAAGGGGATAAGCCAAAGATCAGAGACCATCTGGTTCTGCAAAGCAAGGAGATAAATCCCCAAAGTGGGGGCATCCCTGAAACAACATCCTCTCCAATACTGCAGGGAAACTGAACTAGAGGCAAATGCAAGAGCTGAGCCGCAGCCAGGACATGGAAGAGAGCTGCCAGCTGGGGAGACAGGATTCATCCATCACCAAAAGTGGCCGTTGCAGAGCAGACTGCAGGTGGACAGACCTGGTGCAGATAACCCACCTGCTTGGAAGATGCTGTTTCCAGGCCAGTTATCTGGGGGCTGGACAGTTTATAGCCATATGAGGAAGACACAGAAGGAGAACGTACCAGGGACAAACAGAATTGTGTTTTCATCTCACCTCTTTACCTTGATAACAACTGCCTGGCAGGGGAATATGTTCATGTGCAAAGATCAGAGGCATTTAGCACTGGCCTTGGGGAAAGGACCTAGGAGTCCTGCATCACCACTCTTATCCTGCTTTTCCCTCTGCACCAGCTTGCATCTCTCTTCCAGACTGCTATCCTGAAGGAAGCTGATTGATAACTTGAGTTAATGAAGGAATGACAGAAGTATAGGGGCATCAACTGTTTGCTAAGATGTTAATACTGTATAGCCAAAGGGGCTGACTTAAACTGTTCTAGATATTTTTGTTTTATCTTTCTTGAATGTCTGTGGGGTGGAGGTTGAAGCAGAGAGAAGAGCTGAAATTCAATCCACATGGTATCAGAAAGAGTTGTGTGCATCACAGTGTGCACAATTGTAGCCTACCGAAGCCAACAAATCTTTGCCGTCAGCAGTGATGGAAACTGGACTGGTCCCAGTGCTTGCGTTACGAGTTACTGCTGATTCATATAAAAAGGGTCTTCCTGCAGCCCTTACCCCTGGTCAGCAGAGGCTCAGAGCCCTGTAGCAGGACTATGCACCCACATTTTACATGTGCTATTTCTTGTCCATTTTCAGAAACTCTAGGGTATGAAGAGGTAAGGCTGTGATTTGGGCACTATTTGGGGTCAAAACAACCAGCACCCTGGCCAGGAGGAAGGTTCCCAGCAGGACCCAGCTTTTCCCTGCAGAAGATCCGCAGACATCTTCTCATCATAACGTAGCTCCTTTGCAAGCAGTCAGGAGGAACACAAGGATCCAAAGTACCTGACATATCTGATCCTCAGAGGGCAGGGTGAGATCAGCAGGATGCAGGTACCACCGTCATGAGCTAAACTCTGCCCACGGGGAACCTGCTTCCCCGCCATGACTGTGCGATGCTGAGACTGGTGGGAATTGCTCAGCCCTGCAGAAAGCTACTGCTCTTAGTGTGATATCAGCACGCAGACAGCCCCTTCTGATGGAGGGTCTAGTGTGGTGGGGCTCGTAAGTGCTCCAGAATTACAGAAAAATCATAGTCCTGGCACTGTGGCTTCTCACCAGTGGAGCCGGTGGGCAGCAGCTGACTGTGCAAGCTGCCAAGGGAGCAAGAGGATATAGTTAATGGGAGAGCTAAAGCTCATTTTTCTCATCCCTGGTAAATCCACTCTGCAGTTAAAAGCTGTAACAGCTTGAACCAAAGAGCACAGGCTCTGCAGCTGCTGGCTGTGACAACTCGTGACCTCTGTGGATTGGCAAAGATGGAAGGCTCTTGTAACACACACCCCAGGAGGTTGCTCTGGCTCCTACGTGGGCTGAGCTCTTCATGTCTAGCCTTATGTTGGAGCTGAATTTTAAATGATTAGTGTAAGAGTTCCCTGGGGCTTGGGAGATTCCTCTGAGGTACTGCTGCAATGCAAGAAAATCACATTTTTTTAAAAGAATACACTACAGACATGACAACTTTCACCAGGTTGGCTGACTGTTTTGATGGAGGTTGATTTGCCAGAGCACTCAAGTGTCTATCCACCCCTCTCGCTCCCCTTTCAGACATCCAGATCTTAAAGAAGTCATCTGGGTATCTCCCAAGAGTAGGTTTTCTTAGGAAAATTCATACCTGGTTTGTCTTTTGGAAGCAAGCAAGAGAAACACAAGAACAACTCTCCTAGGAATAACACTACAAGGTTGTTTTCTTTTAACTGGTCCAAGTCTAGATAAACAGAATTGTGCAGAGGGCTTTGGTGGATGTATCAGGAGTGAGGAAGGAGGTAGGACCCGGGTGGTGTTAAATTTATCCAAGATTTTCAGATGCAGTGTGAAAAGGCAGCAGAGGTTTCTGGACAAATAGTCAGTTCTAATGTCTGCAGCAGCTATTTCATTCTTAGGATGATGGAAGGCCCTTAAGGCTCCCAGAGTCGGTTCTGGTCCATTGAACACATAAATTATTCTACGTTTCAGAGTTGTCTGAATAAAGTATGCACAAATAGCCAGCTGGCCAGAGGACACTAATCCCATGCTGTAAAAGGTTTTCCTTTCTCAGCCATCTGCCTTTTTTGCTGTCCATAACTATCTGTCAGCTAAGTGCAGAACAGGTCGGGTTTGGTCATCAGCCATCCTTGAGTGGAGAACTGCAGGAGAGTACCTCACTGGCATCCATCCAAAAAACTCTTTTCCCTTTCTAGGAAGGCAGCAAGCCTGGGCCACGGTAAACGTCCTTCTCAATTCCCTGTCTGACAGCTGGTGAGAGCACCTCCCTGCTGCACCGTGGTGGCCTGAAATGTGTCAGCTGCAAAGCAAGCAGTTCAGCAATTAAATAGAACTCAAGCAATTACCTGACCTTGAAATATCTGCAGTGGTAGAGATCAGAAACCTTGGAACAAAGTCATGCAATCATGAAAACATTGACCAAGCCATTGGCTGGTGGCCTCTAATTTGCTTGAACAACCCCTAAACAGTCCGACCCAAAGACCACCTATCCGTCACGGCTGGGAGCACTCTTGCCCCTGCCACTGGAGTAACTGGGCTGAGTGGATTTGCACTGCACAGGAATCCCCAGGGGGGACCAAACTCCAAACCAGACCCCACACAAACCTAAAGGGACGAGCCCATGAGCAGAATTTGATAACTGTGCCCCATCATAAGTTTGTTAGATGTGCAGTTATCAGACAAAGTGGCTCTAGAACAGAATTACTGGAAATTCCAGTGTTTCAAAGTGGCTTTTTAATCCCAAAATAATTTTTAAAAAGTCAAAGTCGGAACAACTAAACAAATGTTACAGAAACTTCTTAATGGATGTGTTTAGAATTATAACAGGAAAACCTACTGATATTTAAATTCTAAAAATCCCAATTCAGAAGTTTTATTTATTACCAATAAATGTGAAAAAAACAGAGAAATCACTATTTTTACTTGAAAATTGCTATTTCAGTGAATTCACATCTTCCTATAACACTGTTTCAATCAGTATATTTCAAGTGTCATAAAGAAACAACAATCAAAACCAACTTCTGTTGACCCTTTGATACCCAGAACAATTTAACTTCCCTGACATAAGTAGATCAGGCTTTTCCCTAAAGCAAAGTGCCTTAAAACAATATTCAAGAACATTTACTCAAAAAAAATACCAGTAATATGATTTCAGCAGAATTTTTCCACTGGGCTGACACATTTGTAAATACTAGTCTGTCCATGGTCAGATGAATTTTGCCTTTCCAGTCTGCAAGTTTATTGTCCATTAATAATTATCAGTATCCATTTCATTCTGTAGGAATGAAGGGATTTAAGTGCTAATGTGTTACTGTAAGCAGCACTTTGCTGTTTTCTTGAACTGGAGAAAATTATTCTGTCTCTCCTTGTCATCCTAGCAAGGCTGGGGTGGATAGATTACACCACACCATGAAAATTGCTCGCGGTTCAGGAGTTTAAGCATGTGCTGGGCTGTGGGGGAAGCGCCCGCCAGGCTGCATTTTGCTCTCTGGCACCAGGGCGCCTCACTTTCTTCAGCTCCCCATCAAATATAGGAAGTCTGCAAGACCACAGAAGAAGGTTCTTCTTTCCAGGCTTTGTACACACACTTCAAAACACCTTTTATTTTTCTCCTCTCCAAACTACACAATCTCATTTTGAGCCTTTTCACATCTTCAGTCTTTTTTGTTGCCCATTGCTGGCCCCTTCCAAATTCACAGAATAGTTTGTGTTGGAAAGGACCTTTAAAGGTCATCTAGTCCAACCCCCCTGCAATGAGCAGGGACATCTTCAGCTAGACCAGGATGCTCAGAGCCCTGTCCAACCTGATCTTGAATGTTTCCAGGGATGGGGCATCTACCACCTCTCTGGGCAGCCTGTTACAGTGTTTTACCACCTTCATCATAAAAGATTTCTTCCTTGTATTTAGTCTAAATCTGCCTTCTTTTGGTTTAAAACCATTGCCCCTTGTCATACCACTACATGCCCTACTTAAAAGTCTGTTCCCATCTCTCTTATAAGCCCCCTTTAAGTACTGCAAGGCTTTCCGTCCTGCCAGAGATGCAGCAACTGAAATGTAATGCAGTCTTTAAGCACAGTTAGTTCTGTGGAATGACATTAAGATACCTTTGCTCATGTTTTCTTTAAGTATTGTTAAATTGTTGGGCTATCAGGTGGCAGTACCGGTTTTGGCAGAAGGAAACAGCCAGTCCTGCTGCCTGTGCGGGGTCCTGTGCCGCTGAGCAGAGATTATCGGGCAGGACCGTGGTGAGAAGCGGGTGGGTTGCAAAGGCTGTGATTAGCCTTAGTTCCCAGGGTAGAAAAACTGCTTGGGAAACAGGCTGTGATTTTGAGCTGAGATTGCTGGAAGACGGGATTGTCCCTGTTCCAAGACTGGTATCAATAAGATAAATCAAAAAAAAAAAAAAAAAGATACCAAACCAGCCCCCACATTCTGTATTAGAGAAACAGTCTGCAAAGTCCCGGGTTTCTGTTGCAGCTCAACGGGGTGAAGCAGAGTGACAGGACGAGATGAGATACCAGAGGAAAAGACCACCCAATTGAAAGCTTGCATCTTGTAAGTCATTTAGCAGAAACCGCTGTGAAATCTGCATTCACTTTAATATGTTTTAATGGTTTTTGAACATCAACAAGTTTTGGCAGATTTGCAACACTCTACCTCACTACCTGCTGTATCCCAGCATTTCATACAATCATTTTTCTTAGCTCCAGGAGGACACAGAGCAGCCATTAGCATTGGGCTCTCCTGAGTGGCAGCCAGGCATTTTCTCTGTGACTGTAATCATGTGCAGAACTCCCTCCAGAAACACATTGCCTCGAGTGCAAGGGGTTTCATTTCAGGGTCATCAGATGATGGCTCCTTCCAGCTGTGAAGCACTTCCCTTCCGAGCCATACCATGGCATGGGGGCCACAATTGCCCAGCGCTGTTTTTCTTGCAAAAAGACAACGAGCAGAAGGAGCTGCTGCGCTCCACTCTGTGGCAATAGCTCCCCAAAGCAAACTTGGCTGGCTAATCCTTGGAGCCTGTCAAAACCTCGCCGGAGACAAGCTGTGCCGTGGTACAAGCCTCAGCCAGTCCCCAAAGGGTCTGTTGCTGCACAGGGAACAAGAGATCCTGTGACACAGATTAAATCGGGAGATCTGTGGGTTTTCATTCAACTCTAGCCTGAATTGTCCTTTTTACTACTTTTTCTTAAGAGTAGGAGGGGGGAAAACCCTGCACATTATTTGAAAGGCTCCAAGCCCAGCCGTAATGAGCAGATAAATCTCTTTATCACAAGTCAAATGGCAAAGGCTCTGGCTGCAGTCAGGTTAATATTTTGTCTGATGAGTTATCTCTGCACCAATGCCAGGTACAATACCCTTAGTTAGCAGGAGTTAAATCACCCTGTGGACCTAAACAGCTCAAATTTAGGTTTTACAGTGGTCTGCTGCGTAATGTCCCTGAGGTTTGCTGGGAAATGAAGCTTGGTGCAGAAAGGCGAGCTGGGCAGAGCACCGGTGGGGCAGGAGGAACGTCAGGTCCAGGATTTAAGGAACATCAGGAAAGGGACATTCAGGAAACCCTTCTTTGTCATGCTAAAGGCAACAGGGTCACTTCAGAAGAACGGCTTTGGGAGCACAGGACTCCAATAGACTACACTCAACATCCACACCAGTTCCTTGACTTTTCAGAAGAGGCATTTAGTCCAGGGAGGTTCACAGGGCGCTGCTCCCCATGTCCCCCATTCATTACTATCACAGAAACCTCCCAGCACCTTATAACACACAAATCCACCATTGTAATGTGCAAGAGCATCACTAATGTCAGGTTTCCTGCAATAGTAGGGAATTTGCTGGGGGAAATCCGCAGTGATCCTCTGCATGCTCCAAAGTCCTCACCCTTGTGACCTGAGAGAAGGCATTTCTGCACCCTAAATCAGACAGTTTGTTTAACCCAGAGCATGGAGGAATGATCTATCCACCAGGCATCCAAGAGATTTTAATACCACTAGGAGCATAAATGCTTTGCTCAACATCCTGTTTTTAGCTGTGGCCAATTTCCACTGTTTCAGAGGAAATAAAAGAAAGGAAAAAAAATCTCAAAACCAGAAGCTAAATCATGCTAAAAGGGTCAGAAATAAATCCTTCCTTGCCCCTGTGGATGAGCTGTAGAAACCCTGAAGAATGGGACTAATATAGTATAAAAACAGTGCAAACAAATTTAAACAAGCAGCTAGTACTTCTCCTTTCATGTCTCCCCTCCATCTTCAGGATACATCAGACAATAAGATTTTATTAAATCAGAAAATAATCATATTTTCAGGTCTTTTTTCCAGACTGTCTTCATACAAAACACCCTTCTGATTTGGATAACATTGAGTAGGGAAAACAAACCGGAGCCTAACTGTCCTCTTTCCTTCACGTCTAAACTGGGGCCATGTGTATCATCCTCATTACCTCCACCAAACCAAGCCGGTATCTTCTGACCCCAGCCCAGCCATACATACATGTTTCAATTCCCCCTTTCAGGTTAGATATACAACAAGCATCATATAAGCATGGTCCTCTTCCTCCAAACCAGAAGAACTCGCAATTTTGCTCGCACCTCCTACAATATGCATTTTATGAAACCAAAGAAATGCTCACTGGATACAAACCAGAGGCAGTTACCTTCAAATCTTGAAAATCCCGATTCTTTGTAACCTGGCATGCATCCCACACCACCTCATATACAAACCAGGGGAAGCTCGGGCACCAGTTCCTGCTGCCTCTACTCAGGAAACGAGGATTGTTTGAGCCTTCATCCCTTCTCTCCGCCCAGGCACCCATGGGACAACCGTCCTGACTTTATCTGTTAGCCAAGGGCCTGCTAATGTGAGGCTCATATGCTGAAGCAAATAGATAAGAAATAGGCAGATAATTATCCCTCCATTTCCCAGACCACCCAGGGCATATTTTCAGAGTCTCCATAGCTGGTGTTCGATGGGACCTGCTTTACGGTGTGATAAGTCCAATAACATTAGGTGTAATTCCGTACCTATATACAGACACATCCATGTATGTGTGTGTGTATATATATATGCATGTGAGTGTGTATATCCACGCATACACATTTATAGGAAGTAACCAGCAATTACAAGAGAAAAGCCACAAGTTAATGTATGTAATCATGTCAAATCCCCAAAGCAATAAAGGGGAAACCGCCTCTGCTCGAGGTTTTTGCTCAGTGAAGTCAAGCAGTCAGCTGTGCAGCGGAAAGCCTCCCCGAGATGCCGCCGTTCCCATGGCAAAGTTCTCTCCCACCCTCCAGCCACCCACTCCTCCCTGGTGCCACTGGGCACATCTCAGCCCGATCAGCCCCCGACCCTTTGCAACTGCTCTCTTGGCTCCCGTCTCCTTCCCAAACTGCTCCAGGACACTGTGGCCAAAACATTTCCCTCCAACTCTCTGCATAATCGCCTTCCCCACCCCCCCTCTCCCCTGCAGAACAGGGTAATTAAAAAAAAAAAAAAAATTAATGGGACATAAGCTACTTTCAGAAGCTGCAAGCCTGGAGCCTGAGGTTAGTGAGAGAGAGAAGAAAAAAATGCACCTAATTATAAGTGTGCAAAAAGAGTTCGCCTGTAGGAAATGGGAAGATTACATGCTGAAGGAATTGGCAAATAGCTGCAAGACAGGCAGTCTGAAATGAATTATGTCTCGGCACGGTGACTCCCCACTTGTAACTATTTTCATTTAAAATCATTATTGTCTTCCTTCCTGACAATTGTTCAGGGGACTCCAAATCACCCCTTGCCTAAGGAGCAGTGTGGAAATTCCTGGCCACAGAGCAGGATGAGGAGGAAGAAGGGATGGACGGCACGTTCAGTCCTTCCTCTGGGCCCTCCAGGTTAGGCAGAAGTAAAAAAGACCATTGGGATAGAGCCAGAAGGGAAGGTTACATACCCATCTGACCGGGACTGCGCTCTTTTCCCTCGCTCCAAGCCCAGAACCATGCCCACATCCCAGCCGGGGCCTCGGGGCTGCATCCACAGCATCCCTGCAGCCACTGCAGCCTGCGGCGTGGGAAGCACAGCTCTGACATGGACAACGGTTGCAGGAAACAGCAGCACATCCCCAAACTGCCTCTGTACAAAGCAGACTGGGCTCGAGGTTTGCAGCCATCTCTGGTATCGCTGAAACCAACTTTACAAGCACCTTACTGGGCTGACAGCTCCTAATTAACCACCTGGAGGTCAAGTTAAGTTTGGAGCTAATTGAAGAAGACCCCACCTAATTATGACTTACCTTATCAGGGTAACAGAACCTTTTACTTGAAAACATATCAATTTGCTGTAAGCCTGAGCAGGAAAATAGTTGCAATTAGACATAGCCTGTATTTTTACACTCTCTCAAATGCCAGCTTCTCCACACCGTCCCCCAGCATAACTCAACTCAGGGCTGCACTTGCAAGAAAAAAAGTTCTTTCAGTTGGGAACCTTTTGCATCCACTTTAGGGCTTAATTCCTTTTTGGTTGCCTGGTTGTTTCTCTTCCTTTAAACAGAAAGGAAATAATTCAGCCAGCAGACATCGCAATGATGAGCAATGGAGGAAATGGATAAACAGCTGGGTTTGTGTATGGTATTTTTATGACCTCTGTCTTACTGGTATTCTCCTTCAATCAAATACTCGGTATTGAATTCTGATGCCTTTCCTTCCATATGAAACTGCAATTATTAGCTCTGCCTGTGAATAACTCACAAATACAGCATGCTTGACAGAGTAGCTAAGCTCAGAAATTACTGAAATTCAAATGCAAAGTGTATGCAACGATCTGAGCCTTCTCAATTATCAGTATGTATTTAAATATGAACTATCGCCTTAACAATAGATTCAATACCAGCTGTGTTAGGAAAAAAACAACACTTCAGGAAGCCCAGCTTTGAGCAGAAACAACTACCCATTTCACGCAGCAAGATTTGGAGGTGACAGTCAATCTTTTTACTGCCCAGGAAGTCTCTAGGTTTCTTCAGCCAGCAGTGGCAGGGGCAATCTGAGCCAGAAACAGCTACAGACTCATTTATCCCATGGATTTACCCCTATCAGTCATAGCAAGAAAACACCCCTACCCTGGGCACTGCCAGTGGAGAAAGTGGCATTCCAGGTTGTGATATTTTGGTCTTAGCCAAATGCTCTACTGCACATTTTAGCACTTGCACAACAAACCCCAGACTGAGATGGCAGCCCCTGAACATTGCATTGTTGGCTGACAAGCAAGGCACAGTATAAAGCTCTAGACGAAGGTGCTGCAGGGCCTGAGCAGTTTCTGGACTGTGACACATGGTTTAAACAAGGGTTAACTCTGGGGAAGGACACCACGTGCCAGAAGCGGCTGATGGCAATGCAACACGAGTAACAACGAAGCCAGATGCATCTGCTGGATGAAGAAGCCCTGCAGCCAGCATCACACAACAAACTGTTTGCTGTTGTCATTGAATGATGGAAAACAAGGCAGGGAGGGACTCGTGGAGGTCATCCCATCTGTCCTCCTGCCCCGGGCTGGAGCAGCAGCTCTCAACAGTGCCTGGCAGCTGTGGGTCAAACCTGGTCTCAGCGAGCTTCCAGCATGACAACTCCGTTTCAACCCCAGGCAGTTTCTGCCAGTGTTTAACGCCTTCCAGTCAGAATGATTTTTCTAACTTGAAACTCCTCTGCTGCAGCATAACCCATCATTTCTGGACCTCTCCCCAGTGGGCATGGAGAGGAGAGCTGTTCCCATTGCAGCAATCTCTTATGTACTGGAAGACTTAATAATGCAGAGGAGTGAACTCTTTTTGGCCTCAGCAGGAGATTGACTTAGTAATGACTATTATCATTGGCCTGCAATTCATCCTTTCCTTAGTACTCATCCCCTTCAAGTGTCCCCCAGGGATACATTTTCAAATTTTAAGCAACAGACTATGAATCCCAGAGCCAGATCTCCAGGCACTGCCTCCTCTTCACCCTTCCAGCTCCTGCTCCCCACGCTGCGGTCCTTGGTTCACGTGTCCCTTCCCATTTGTTTGTCGCTTTATTTTTAGAGCTACAGAAAAGAAACGCTACAGAGGCATTATTCTTTGCAAAGAAGCTGGTTTCTGCTGGGTGGTGGTGCCATCTGTGTGTCCCACTCGGGTCGCTGGCCGTGGGCTCGCATACCAGCGAGGACAAGGAGGGCTTGTTTCGTGGGCAGCAGGCTTTCCGCAGGCCAGCAGCATGTCAGGGCAGCTCTCTGCCTGCCCACGAGCCAGCACAGAAAAGTCAAGTGTTACGGGCTCCTGTGAGAAGAGAACTGTAGATGTTGAGACATTTGGCCTCATTCTTCATGAGCCAAATGTGTCTTGATAAATCAAAGCCAACTTCGCACTGGGGACGTGCAGGGACCCGAGAGCTCGTGTTTGTTTCATTAATGCATCTGGTTTTGCTCCATTTTGGCTCTTTGTTTTTACTTATCAGAATACGAAATAAGACTAGAGCTTCCCCAGGACCCCAGAAGAAAGGAGGAGTGTGTTTTTCCAGGAGAGGGGATTTCTGCAGACCATCAGTCTATCTGCAGGCTGAACAAACCAGTACGGCCCAGAGGTCAGGCAGGATGTCAGAGCCGTGCCTCACATAGGAAGAAGACCTCTTATAAACACTATTCCTGCCTACCCCAGGGCTATGGTCTTGTCTGACCCATGCAGACCCCAGAGGCTAGTCCTGCCTGCAATATATTTTCATGCCAGTCGTTTGCAGGGAGCTGAATTTAATCCTGTAGTTGCTTCCACATCCTGGGATGAGTCAGTGGGAGCAAGGCTGCTGGGGTGTCCCTAGTTCAGGCGGGATAACGCCCTCCTCCTTGCAGCTCTGCCTTTAGTCAGAGTTCGACCCTGTGTGCAGAGAGAGGACGACAAAGAGATTTGCTGGAGAGGGGTTTCAGGGGCTTGAGGCCAAACCTGTTGCTGAGGCACCGACTGAGCTTCAGGGAGTCACTTCTGGTCATACTTGCAAAAACAGCTGCTGAATTTGTCACCGACTTTCAACTTAATCCACTTGGTTTCATCTGCTGAACTTCTGCAGCTTTGTGTAACTTTGCTTGAGCTGGGAAGACCTCTGGAAATCCCTCTAAGGGATGCACCAGCCTCTTAAGGACACGGATTATAGGTGGTCCTGCTTGGGGGGAAGGGATTTGCCTCCCCCTGGTCAGGGTGCTGAGGACAGGGAGCAGCCCAGCTCCTTGGTGAGCAGAGAGCAGAAGGATGATATTATCACCCCTGCTACAAGGGAAGGGAAAAGGGATGCATTGGGCTCCCAGCCCAAATTTTTGCCTCCCTTTGTCATTACACATTTTTGGCATGGTGGTTTCTCCTTTGACTGACAGGTCTGAAGGAAAGACAGAGTTGTCAATGGTAATTTTTCAAAGATTTCCTCGATGTCTTTAGGTTTCTACCAAAAAAATCCCCAACCCCAAAACAACAGTACAAAACACCCCCACACCAACTTAACAGGTTTATCAATCTTGGAGCATAATTTTGTCAGAACAAGGATGGAGAGCACTTGCCAAATTATTTGTTGTCATTAAAATAAATTAGGTATCAAGTTATAAAACAATAGTGTGGTGACAGAAAGCTGGAAAGCAAGAGCAATCCTAATCAGAGGCAAACATGCTGCGTGTTCTGGAGCCGAGAGCACGGCGCTGTGACAGGATCCTCATCCGGTGCGGGCGATGCGGGTCTGCAATCCATCTGCCAGTCCCGACGGCTGGGAAATTAACTCACAGGGACTAATTACCCCAGAAATGTGAGGGGGGAAGGGAAAATATGTCCTGCACTCTTTTCTCAGAAGATCTCAAAGCACTTTGGGAAGAGCGTCAGTGATTTCAGTTCTGGTACCTATGTGCAGGAGCCTAAAGCTGTGCATGCTGCTGCGGACTGAAGGGATGCAGCCAGGCTGACAGTGAGGGGATGAAGCATCGCTACCTTCTGCAAACACAAACCTGTCAGGAGAGCACAGGATTTATCAACTTGAGATTGTAACCGTTCTGTGCAATGCAATGTGCCAGGGGTGTCCAAAGGTGAGGGGGAGGCTGAGCAAGGAGAGCTGGAGGCTTGCACACCCCCTGGACCAGAGCCCGGCTGCATCGCGCGGGGGGGGACCAGAAACCTCCATTGATGGCTGAGTTCCACTGGCAGGTCAAAGGATACAGGGGGGTCCAGGCTGTCCTGTGGTGGGCCCTGGCACCGTCCCGTCCCCCCGGCCCCTCGGCCGGGCAGCTGGCGCACGGCGTGTTGTGCAGACGGATTAGCAGTGGCGCGCATACAGCTGTGCTGATCCGACACACAGGGGTTGCATTCGAGACAGGCCGGGCTGGCAGATTCCCTGGGAAGGGCTGGGCGAAAAGACACCCACAGTTGTTGCCCGAGAGTTCGTCTCTATCCACCGGCACTAATTCCCGCAGTAATCCCCCTCCACAACAGGCGCAGTGTAGGGGCCGGGTGGCCCCTTGCCTCCCCGGCTGACCCCACGGCTCGGACCCACGCCAGCACTCGCTGCTCCGCTCCACAACTGGATGCCGTCCCCAGGGAGGGGACGACGGGCGATGGGGGCTGCAGGCGCAGGTGGCCCGGCCAGCTGTGGGTTTTCGATTTCCCATTGATTCGATAACGGCCCTCGGTTATGTCAGGGAAGCAGGAAAGGCAGAGCAGGCTCTGACAAGGACAGAGGAGGTGGTTTCCTCATCTGATGTTGAGCCTATGGGTTACCGCTGCCTGTCATGGTGAATGCCCACGGTGTCTTTTCCTGCAGACCCTATTTGAGATCCTGTTACCCTGCAAAAATACAGGATGCAGAAAGACGGTGGTGTTTCTCTGCCATTTCTCTTCCAGGATCTCATCTTGCTCCAAACTGGACTCCAGGAGCCAGCCAGTGTCTGCTCATCATCTCATAGCTAAAGGGGCATCCCCAGAAGTTTTGTTGACGTCCCTTCTGATGTCCCTGCTATACCTATTTTCATTTTCAAGTGCCTTTGAAAGGAATACAGCAGCAGTCTTTGCCCAACTTTCTTACTAAAAGTAGTCCTGGACTGGCCAACACCCTCTGTGCCCCCTGTAGTGCCCACAGTTATTTATCACATGATACATCCCTCTCCCTGTATGTGTGGCAGCCACCTTTAAAAGACTAGCTAAAATATCGTCCTTGATCCAGGTTCAGTATTACCTGAGGAGGTAGGGACCGGGCCAGCCACAAACCTGTACAAAAGCAAAATCTTGACTTTCACTGTCCACCAAGCAGCTGCTGCTTTGCTTAGCCAAGAAGTTCAAAAGCAGCCGGTGAATTGGAGTACCGCCAGTTTTGGCCACTAAAACACCTTAACAGAATCCAGTTTTCAGAGGCAGAAACTTCCTGAAAAATGTAGATCTTTAGTGAAGTCTGCAGAAATCAGAAACACCTAATTCTGCTGATTAAGAGAAGATTTTGGTGCCGCTGAAACAGCTGTTCTCTAAGCTGAGATTTTCCTTCTAAAACACACAAATGCATATATGATACGCAGACTGGAAACAAGGACAATGAAGGTGCTGATTTTTCTCTGAATAGAGACTTATACCTGGTATCCAGGATATGTGCCATAGAATTCAGCCTTAAAAAATGTGTTTGTCTTGGAAGAAGCCGGATACAGTTTTACCAAACCCTCATCGGGGGACTGAATCATATAAATCGCTGGAGCATGGCACCGTGTCCACACAGTTCTCTGGTGAGGAGGGAGGCTGGCAGAAGGACTCATCATTTGGCATGTGGAAACAGCTTCCTACACATTTCTTTAAAAAAAAAAAAAAAAAAAAAAAAAAGAAAGAAAGAAAGAAGCTATTCCTAATATACACAGTTTGAAATAATAATAATAAAAAACTGATGGCAGATTCCCCTCTGGTTTATTAGCTGTATATCTTTTTAGTATGGAGACCAAGAGGTTGTTGGGTTGTCCTTTGCCAGGCAACATCTCTAGGGTGTGAAACAGGGTGGGATTTTGCAGTGGTGATAATAATCGTTCAAATTTGATGGATCTTTCAGTGATTTTTTCCATTTCTTTCTACTATCAGATACATATAAACCTAAATTTAGAGTTATTTTCCTATTTTTCAGAAAAAAAATGGTATTACTGGATTTGAGATTTCCCTTGCAGAATCTTTTCTGCATCTTTTCTGCAAATTTCCCACATCCTCTGAAAACAAGAACAAGGAAGTGAAAATGGCTCAAACTGGCCAAACAAGTTTCATTGCCCAAGCTAAGTAAACTTGAAAACTGGTCAAATAATATCCTTTTGGCTAAGCTAGGTTTCTGTTGATCCACGCACAGGCTCCATGCACTCCCTATTGAATTCACTGTCCTTGCTCCAGCTGGGGCTGTGCTTTCACCCCGCTGTACCAGGGACACTTTTCCAACCTGCTTTCCTTCCTTTGTGACACTGTAATATGATCTCATTGAAGTCTTCTCTTTAAATTAGTTTTTCATACCAGAGCAAACAAGAATGAGAATAGAAAGAAAGTCATTAGACAGGGTATAACAATAGATCTGGTTGGTAATTAATTAATAAATAGAAAAGGAAAGTACCTTTATTAAGGAAAAAGAACTCTCAGGAATTAAATTTCCTTTGAAGTCTCTGTTAGTGAGTCACCTGCTGACCGGTAGGTTTATTTTATAAGGGATTGGAGAGATTTCCTGATGCAAGCCCTGGTGAGACATCAGAAGTACAAGGTAGTTGTAGTGACCTATTGCCGTGATGGTTCAGTGATGCTACTGATGGTAAAAGAAGAAAGACTCGTGCAACAACGCCCGGGTTACCCATCCTGCTAAGACAGGTGACAGTCATTAATGCAGACCGATTGCAGTGGCTTTCTGTTCAATCAACATTTTGAGATACTGGAACTTTCACGGTGTCTCGCCACCTTTAATAAAAGAAGTAGGGCTGACTTCCCACCAGCTTTCACAACTGCAGATGAGGGACATGCAGGAGGTGTTGCTCCTGCAGAGGCACGGGGCTCCAGCCCAGCCTGGTCCTTGTCCCCAGCCCGCCTTGTGGTGTGGGCTGCCAAACCTGCGCTCACCCTTCGGATGGGAGACAGCTTTGCACTCCAGCCCGTCTTGTCTTTGATGTCTACCTCCATATCTGGTCCTAACCGTGGAGGCCAGACATCCCCCTCCTCCTGGTAGAGATCCCTTTTCAACATAACCCAACTTCTGTAGCACACAGAGACCTTTGCAAAGGAATCTGGGTTAGGAACAACTAAGCTGCTTAACACCTTCAAGTAATGAGATGGAGAAATGGTTGGAGGAGAAGGTAAGAAAACGCTGCCTCTCTCTAGAGCAAATCTCGGCATTTGGAAGCTGTTTGAAGTGTTTTGCGTGTTGGCTGGGGTTTTTTTTTCTTTCCTCAATGAATTTCTGTGGAATGCTCACTGGAGACAGGAATGTTGGTTTCCCTGCTGCCCTTCCCAAGCGTGCAATGGCATTCAGATAAATTACACACACAGCACTTTTTTTTAGCTCTTTTTATTCTTTTTCTAGCTGGGTTTCGCTTGGAGTTGGCCAGCAGTTTGGACTAAAAGCAAGACACAGCTCCTCTTTTGTAGGGGTTACTCAATTATAGCAATCAGTACACCAAGGATTCCAAAAATATTAACTGTTGGCTAAGTGAAAAACAATAAAAATGGTAAGGAATGTTTGCTTCTTCTTTTCCCTTGTGAGTCTAACAGTGATTAAAGGTACCAGATCAAGAGCCCTGGAGAGGGAAGCCTTCTAAGTTTCTACAGAACAGAAAATTTGCAGGAAATTTCCCTATCAATGTGTTTGAACCCTGAGCAGGAATGCTCAGCTTTAACAACCCATGTCATTTTTGTTCTGCTTGGTTGAGTCTGCTGGCTACCAGAAAGGGGGCTGGTGTTCACAGACACATTTAGGAATCTCAGTGTCAGGAGATCCAGGTCTTTCCCCTGCCGTTTCTTCCTCCGTGCAGCCCTTCTGATGTCATCTCTCTAAACAGAGAGGAGAACGCACATCTCTGAAGTGAAGCTACCCCCATCATCACCCCAAGTTCAGCCCAACCTGCAATGAATACAGACAAGAAGCGATAAAGGGCCTCCTTCATGAGAAAGTGCTCCTGTTACAGGCTAGCTAGAAAGGTGTCCAGCACACAGCTTCTTTCTTGGTGCTAGGCCTGGTTTTGCTATATTTGGACTATTCACGTGCATTTATGATTAGTTTTCATTCAGTTTGTCTGATCAATTCTCAGACAACATGACCTGTAATACGTCCCCAAGGTTTCAATGCCGGGTGGGTCTATCCGGACATAGCTTTGAATTACTGATCTGCACCAGCTCCATAACCTGGCATGATTTGGCACCAAGACCTGAAAGAGGCCATCGGATCTGCCTTGCAGGCAAGGGCAGTCATCCAGCCTCCCCTCCCAGGAGCACATGGAAATGGTATAGACCGATACACCTGCTCACTTGGATTTGATTGAGGCCAAAGCTTGTTTTCTCCTCCAAAACTCATTGGAAATTGTAAAATCACTTGGATTTACAAAATGGAGTAGGGAAGTTGGGGGGCAGGGGGGAGAAGTTGGTCATCTCTGGTACCTCCTACTTCTAACAGAGTTTCTTTTAAAGTCTTTCCAGCATAATCCCCCAAACTATGTGATCTTTGTCCCAGAGGAGCTGTGCTGTTTCTATGGAGTCCCAAAGATACTGTCCATTTTCCCTTTGATTTAATTTATTAGGTTCAAGAACTCAAGTAAAATAGCAAAGGACGAATACAAATACTCGTTAGAAAAATGCTTCGGAGGTTGCACAAGTGGCAAGAAAGGTGCATGCAACAATAGGTCTTGACTTTGCAATTCTCTACGCTTCGTACCCCACAGGGCACATGTAAAAGACTGAAGATTAACACCCGCCGAGCGCTCTGCTCACATACAAGGCGTCCCTCATCTCGCGGCAATAAAAGCTCAGCCTCAAATCAAAAGCTAAGCTTGCTGAGACTTCAAAATAGCTCACAGCCCGGGCGCTCAGCCCAAACTCAACTCAGCAATGCGCAGCCTTGTGTACAGGTGTGAAAGCCCATGCCTATTGCCAGGATAAACCTCGCCGAGGTTCTGCAGGCAGCTGGCTTAGGGTTGGGTGAAGCCACCAGAAATGCACGACGTGTCCCTGCACCAGGTTCAGCCCCTGGACTCTTCCCTGTCCCTGCTTCCACCTCTCCCAGAGGTGGCCAGAAGTACTAAGGCTCTGCTAACACAGGAGCTGCTTACAGCTGAGGATCTCCAAGTGGACCGAAAGCCCTGAAGTTCATTATCTCAACCCCTCTGTTACACCAGAAATTATTAACTTTATTTTATATGTAGGGGAAGTGAAGCAAGAAGGCACTGACGGGAGCTGCAGGACTTTGTAAGAAAAAGAGGGTTTGGGGGCTTACTGGCAATTTTGAAAAACTAAGGAAAAAATCCTTTGAGGTTGGATCAAAACCAGGCATTTTTTAAAAAACTTTTGGCAAATCACAAAGTGAAAGAAAAGTAGAATGGGTCACATAAAATGTTACATTTCAATCAAATTGAAACCATCCCTCTCATTGATTTCTTGAAAATGTCTTATACCACTTATACAATTAAGTGAAAGCTTGAAACAAGAATTGAAATGGTACATTTCGAAAAATGTCAAAACAAGACCTTTGAGTGCTTTTTCAAAGTTATCTCTTTGCTTTTTCCAAAGCTAATTATTGGGCAAAATTATCAGAAAATCATTACATGTTTCACTGTGATGGAATTTGTATTTTCCATTAAAAAAAAAGAAAGAGCTTCAGGAAAAGAAAACAAGTTCTTCTCCAGATGCAGCCAGTCCAGTAGGGAGGCTGGAGCGGAACCTAAAACTTCTCCTTCAGCCCAGTCCGGAGGGCGAGTTTGGGTTTGGGCTCAAACAGGATTACACACCTGGAGACGGCGGAGCCCTGCAGGTACTTCGTTGCCCTCTCCTCTAGATCCTCCCTTTGGCCTTGCTCTTGGATTTTGTCTTCCTCTTCCTCACTTTCTCAGCCCCTAATACCAAGAGCATAAATGTTTCCCGATCCTGTAGAGCATTTCGAATAATGGATGAAAGGCATGACTGCTTAATATTAATATGTTCAGTGTAATATTCTTCTCTTTATGGAATAATCATTCAAATTTATGAGGCAGTTAACTGATGATAGATACTATTGAATATGCAATATGGGGACTGAAAATCCTGCAGCAACCAGGGCCCAGTCCTGCCTCCCTGACTCTTGCAAGCCATTCAGTGAAGGAAATTAGTCTCATTAATTTTAATAGAGCCCTTAACCGGAGTAAGCAGCCCTTACACAATCAAGTCTTCCTCACACACAAGGAAACGTGCTCCACCTCTCTACTTATGGCCTCTCCCAGTTCCACTGGCTCATGCTTTGTAAACCCATGTTTTGTTTATGGGCTCAATTATATTTAAATTACAAAGACATATCTGTAGCTGCAGTTCTATCTATATTAAAAATGGAGCTCTCATTTAACGTTTAAAACTACAGAAGCATTTTCTAGGTTCCTTAAAAGATTTTATTCTGAACAACTGGGATAGGAGAGAACCCAAATCTGGGATACCAGGGTGTTGGGGGGGTTGGGGGGAGGATTGGGGGTTTTTTCCCACCTGACTGCAAAACCAGCAGCATGAAACAAGACCACAGTGTGGCAATTAAAGTAATTACAAAAAATTAGATCCCTCCCTCTTTTTCCCTCACATAATGGCAGGTCATTAAAGTTAATAGTCAGGATCACATTTGTACATGTCAGCAAAAAGTCATTGCAGCATCTTTCATCTCGCAACTTTCCTTCCATTCCTTCAGTCTCTGAGGGAGCAGCACGGTATGTCGGCTTCTGGGTTTGGGTTTTCTTCGTGTTACACCTGTTGCTGGGACTCGCCAGCAAAGGCTTCAAGGTGCTAAAATGAGTCTGTTGGGATAGGAAAGCTTTCAAGTGCTCCAAATATTTCGAGGTCAGGGAGGAATCTATGTTAGATGAAACCCCAGAGACGACTCTGTCTGGAGCTGGAGGTTGGTATTCAGCAGAGCAAGGGGAAAACCAGCTTGACGTGCCTGTGATGGTGATGTGCTTCTCCAAGAGGCCGTCTCCACGCCGAGGAGGAGGTCCATCCCATGCCATGCCATGGCTGCCACGTGTTGAGCTGGCGGTCCCTCTGTGTGGGGGTGGCTTTGGTCTGGAGCATCCCTCCACCACCCATTTCCAGCCCACCAACCCACCCATTCTTGAAAACAAAGGACAGACCAGGCATTTGCATGGCAAAGGGATGATACCAGCTGCTGCCAGTGCTCAGCAGGGCCATGTGTTTTCCAAGGGTGGAGAAACAATTACAGCCCCATCCCTGGAGGGGTTGAAGAGTCGGGTTGACCCAGCACTGAGGGATCTGGTGGAGCTGAGAATGGTCAGTGTGAGCTTAATGGTTGGACTGGAGGATCTTCAAGGTCTTTTCCAACCTTGATGATTTGTGAATTTTAGTCCCAGTGACCACAGATGGGACCTGCACATGCAGCATGGACCAGGTACAAGCCCTGTGCAGTATCAGTCAGGAAGGGAAGTATGTTATGGGAACTGGAGAGCAAAGAAGACGTTTTATTTCAGCTTCTTCCCTTGTAGTGCTGTGAGCCCAAAACAGACATGTGAGACAAATGAAATGTGCCTTTTGGGTAAGGGATCCAGGCAGAGGCATCATTTGGGGTTCAGACTGAATAGGGAATCCTGCAGGTACTGCACCTACTATGTCTGATTAGAACAGAAAAGGGCGCACTCTGGGTACAGACGCAGGTCTCTTCACCATAAAAAATGAGTACATCACAGTTTGTAAACTGGCTTGGGTCTGCCCATCAAGACAACAGAAGAGTCCAGACTACATTCCTGAGGCAACGGATGGCAAAAAAGTCTGGAGATCAGATACCATCCTGCCTATATCCTCCTGTGAGCAACAGAATATCCTCCGGGGTATTCTGCCTTGCCCCAAAGCATAGAGAAGGGCTGATGTATATTCCCACAGGAGCCAGGCCCTCATGTGGATGTCAGCCCCTATGTGGACATGTACACAGATATTTTGGGTTGACTGTGAAGCCACTTTGCTCCATCCCAAGCAGCACAAGCTGCTTTTCCCCTCCTAATGGCTCCACTCCCTCCATGGACACCAAACTGTTCACATCATGTTGTTTGTGGTGAGAAGCAAAGTCCTTCCAGGGACTCCTGTCAGGCAGATTTTCTCTCTTACGGGGCTCATTTTGACTTGCAAAAAAGAAGGACAAAAAGTGGGCTGAGGTTGGACTTGTTGCACTCATCTTCCTTCTGCTCTTCCATCTGAGAACAAAGCTTGCTTCTCTTCCCTGCTCGTATTTGTGTCTGTCTGGAGGAGGGAGGAAGACTTTGTCTCAGAGACACAGGCATCAGGGAGTAATAATCACTAACAAAGGCAAACTACTACATGCAGCGACCATGCAGAGATATTATTCATTTTATAGTGGCAAATGATACTAATAAATATGTGGGCCTCAGGGGAATCTGCCATCACGAGGGAAGTTCCAGGTTTCAAACCACCAGCTGCTCCAGCCGGTCTGGTATCAGATCATGACCCAAACAAGAAAAGATTCTTATTTTACATTTGATCCTGGAGAGATGGATAGTGTCTGTTTTTGCTGAACTCATCAGCAGGCCTCTCTCGACGGCTGAGTATGCCAGAGGCTGTTGAATGATGCAGGCTTGATGTTATCCTAGGAGAAAATTTCATTTCCCCATTTTTATGCTGGAACGTCTCTGAACTGTTCCAGCTGTTTGGAAGTGAAGGTTCTTCGGGAATGATGCACTTCAGTCATACTCCTTTTTCTCTCCACAGATCAAAACCAGCAATGACACAACTGTACGAGGTTCTCTGGAAGGAGAAAGGAAGAAGTTCCCGCTGTGGTCCTTTTGGGGTGAAACATGCTGAGTGCTGAGGTGCGTGCCTGGGGGGCTGGCGAGGTGATAGTGGGTGATTGTCCCAAAACTCTGCTTGAAATGCTTCACTTGCACCCACCCAGCTTCAGGCAAGGGCTCACAGCTGGATTTGTCTTTCAGGTTCTCTTCACACCTTGCATGACAGAGTATGTCTCTTGCAGCCAGGACTGCAATAGACAGTTGCAAGTCTGTCTTGAGGCTCCCAGTGGCCCTAAAAACTGCAAATAATATAGGCTGGAAATTCCCTCGCCTTGCCCATGCTTTTGCTGTGTAAGTCTTAGTACCTCCCATATCATTAGTCCTCCTTCAGCAAACAGCTATTGTGCATTTGGTACTTTTATCTTTTAACAGTTTTCCTTTACATTTTTCATCTGCTAAATTGCATTTTTGTGGGCTTGTCTCTCTCTTTTTATTTTAGTTTATGTTAGTTCTTTCCCTGGTGTAACTGTACTCTTAGGAAGATTTTAATTACCTTCCTTTAAAGCCAAATGACAAGTAGAGCATGTCATTTGTAGCTAAAGTATCACTTGAAAATGCAAAAGCCCCGGCTTTATCAGGCTTAAAAGCTTTCCTGGAATATGTTCAAAAACTGCTGACTGGGCAAGATTAAACATCGCAATGTTAAGTAAAAGATCTCCGCATGTGGTATTCTTTTATTCCCCCGGGTGATCAAGTTAAACTGCAATGCAGCCCTCAAGCCTTCTTCTAAAATATTATTAAGTTTTTTTCTCCTTTGTGCAATAGGGAGAGGGTCTGGAGCTTTGGTGATGAGAATCTCAAAACAAGTCTACCCAAAAGCACAGGGGAGCTGAAGCCACGATGCCTTCAAAGGAGATCAGGTGATTCTAGAGCCAAGCAGTGACAACAGAGGCACCTGAGGAACAGCCCTTGTCCAGACACACTGCTCACACACGTCACGCTGAGCAAGAACCTCCTGCAAGCCTGGGCAGACTTGTAATCCCACCGCACGGCAGCAGTCTGACTGCATCTAGGCATTAAGGGAAACCATTTGTTAAGATGATTTGCTGCATGAGGGCCAGCAAAACGGGCAGGGGACCCAACCCTTAATTGCCAGGACAAGGCCTGGAAGTGGGACATAAGGCGAGCAGGAGCACCTGAGCCCAACAGCAATGAGGGCAACCGCACTGGTGCTTTGGAGCAGGGCCCTAAAATCCACAAATACAGGAGGGACCTGCCTGTTTGGGTGTGCCAAGACGATACCATCCTCCCCACACCCAAGGCTGCCAGGTCTGGGCTACTCAGCAGTGCAGCCTGTAGTTTCTGGGACCAGCAAGCGGGGTAGCTCATCCTGCAGTCACCAACGGGGCTTGTGCCTTCCCCCGGGTAGGACACTGCATGCAGACAGCAGGCAAACAGCCCGACCCGATGGCAGGAGCAGTAGGACAGCACAGGGCCCTTGCAAGGATCCAGCGAGGCAGAAAGTTGGTGCTGGGAGGAAAAAATTCATGATGATAACCAAGAAACTCACACAGACCTGCAGACATGCGGAGGTGGCTCTCACCTGGAGCAGAGCAGCAATTCATTATGTGTCTGTGGTCTATAACTCCTTAGATGCCAGTAGCAGGTAACAGCATCGGGAGACTCTCTGCTCTGGCGCAATGGGCAATGAACAGCCCATGCTGGGGTCTTTCAACCAGGCATCAGCAAAACCCATGCCAGCTCCACTAATAGAGCTTTCAGGTGTGAGCCATGCTGGTGGACCCTGGGAAGGCTGGCGGTGGGGTGGGGACGTCACCCCATCAGGGCAGAGCCTCCACCCACCCACCACCCGCAAGGAGCTTTGGTTTAGATTTCCCTGAAGGCTGCGGGGAGCAGGGGATCTCTTAATTTACGGTAACAGGTTTTCCCCTTCCTGACCACAGTGTTCCACTGGCCAAGAGCTCCTTCAAAATGCTTGGGAAGGAGAATTCTGGGATATGGAGGGGAAACACTTATGGTTTAAAAGGCACATTGGACTTCCAGGTCTGTCCAGATTGTCTCTGAAGAAACCCTCTGAGGGCTTGGATTACTCATTTTTAATACGAACAGGAACCACCTGCCTGCAATCACACACGTAAACTGTTGGTTACTTTGCAATGGAAGAGCAGCTTGAATGCTTTTTACCATAATGTTTAACCCACTGTGTATTTTGGAGCTTTTTCTTCTTTTAATTGAAAACACACTTTTCAGATGTGCAATGTGCTCCTCTCTATCTCCCCTGGCCTCCCCAAGAAGCAGGAACAAATCCCAGCCCTTGCAGAGGGTGCTCCCTGGTTTGAAGTGGGGAGATTTGGGGTGACAAAGCTAGTTGCAGGGACTCGGTGTGCAAACACCACCAAGACAGGGCTGATAAAGAGCCCAGCTCACCCAGTGCATCACCGCAGCAAGCAATCCACCACACCTTTCCCTGCTTCTTCTGCTCGCTGCTGGCAAGTCTGCAGTTGGCACCCACCTTTGGTTCCCTCTGACCAGCGTCTGCATCCCTCTGAGCCACTCCTAAAAGTGCAAACACCAAGCTGCTTCTCCCCTTTGCCTTCCTCCACCCCCAAAATCCCCCAGGTTGATGGAAGGACACATGCTCATTTCTTCTTCCAATCTCTGAACCTCCCAGGCTCAGCTCTCCCAGGCAGGGAGCTCAGCCAGCACCCAGGAGATGCTCTGTGCATCGTGTCCCACCGGCTCCCAGGCATGACCCTGCAGAGAGAGGACAGTCCCCAACAGGCCACCTTCCTCACCCTCACTAACTATTTTGCATCACTCAAAGTAAATCTCAGAAAGTTTGCTTTCACTTTTTAAAAACTCCTTTCAAAACCAACTGAAAAAAGAAAGCAGCTGACCAAACAGTCCGAGAAACAGCAGAGGTCTTGGAGAAGGTCACCCAGAATCATTTCCATTTTTCTTTCTGCACATTCATTGAACCTGATCACATTGCCCCAAAAACACCAATTAAGACTTGTAGATCATTTTCTCTTTTTTTTGGACAGACAGGCCAAAGCAGTGCTCATCACCCACAATTTTAACCAGCTGGGAAAACACAGCTCTCAGTTTTGAGCCAAACATCCAACATTGGGATGTTTTGTTATTGTCCCTTTTTTCCCCCTCCCTCCAATCAGGGAAATGCAACAGTTTTGCATCCTTGACCTGTGTGTAAGTCTCTCTGTGTGTATGTGTGTAGTTGTGGGTGTCTTAGCAGCTAGAATTGCCTTTTGTCCCATTGGGTTTCCATAGGGACTGAGCATTCCCTTCAATAAAGGGCTCCAAATGAATGTAGCCTTCTCAGGGATATCATACAACCAGGCCTGCAAAAGCCTTTTATTAGGACGTTCACCTCTGATGGGATAATTTTACCTATCAGATCACATAATCTCTTCCCCTGATGCTGAGCCAGGAAATGAAAAAAGACCAGTGGGGAGATTTTTGACTCAAGAGCCAGGTTCTGCTGTGATGACAGCCTTGATTACTTGGTCACAGTTGTCTTAAAAGATGAGTGCATCGAACGAAGCCTAAAATTACAATGCACAACTAGACAATAGGCGGGACAAGAAAGAGAGCAGCGACCAGACACTTTTAGATCAAATTATCAGCGTTTAGTCTATTCATAAATATTTTAGCAGGTTAGTTAGTTAGTGGAGCTCATCAGGCTGGATGTGAAGCTATCTTCTGTTGCTCAATTTTTGTCCATGCTAGTAATGTTTGATGCAAAACCAGGTGATTGAAAAAAACCCACAGAGGTTAAGAGGATTTAGGAGAAGAGGATCAAGATTAGCACACAAGCAAACTGAAATGTTAGCCTTCCTCTGCTCCCTGTGCTCTGACTTGTTACCACATATCCTTTTTCATTGGGTAACATAATCATAGCAAAGTGAAAGGCTGTGCAGCCGGGTGGAAGGTAATTAACAAATACCTGGTTGCAAGAATAAACTGTTTCTACCCCAGAGGAATGGAGCCGAGGTTTCCGCTAAACCCTTTGGGTGCAATTCATCAGCCCCATGAAAACAAAAGTACTAACAGGCTGATGGAGATTGGTCCCTCTGTTCTCTGCCTGGGGAAGGGTTGATCATCCTGTCACAGCATCAGGCTGGCAGCAAGGAAGGGCTGAGTCCCTTCTGCCCAAAGGCAGGATCAGCTTCTCTCCCGTCCTTTCTGGCCAGTCTGCTCTTCAAGCAGACAGACCTTGACAGGAGATCTGTAACACTGCTTCACCATCCTCCCCCCTTAGCAGCTTTCAGCAAAATTCAGTCTGAACCTCTTTTACTGAAATTTAAGCCCTCTCTTCTCCACCGTGCATGTGGAGAACTGATCGTTCCCTCTCTTTTGTGCAGAAGTGTTTTGAAGATTGCTCTCATCTGCTTTTCCAGTTTTCTCTTTCTGAGGCCAAACAACTCTTTTCCCTTCACTTTCTCCATCAGGCTGTTGATTCATGCTCAACTTGTGGCCTGTAATAATCTTCAGGCTGTTTTCTGAAGGACCCCTGCCTGCCCGTCCAGTTGTTCTGCATCCTTCCCAGTTGCCCATGGGTTATTCCTGCAGTACCTTGCACTTGCTCCTCAGCACATCCTATTTTGGGGGTCACCCACTCAGCCTTGTTGGGAGCAATTTGAGTTCCAACCTGTCACCCAGTACAAGGCAGTCCCTTCAGCGCAAGGGTCACCCCTGCTAATTTAGTAAGCGTACACTCAATTAGGGTACCCTGATCATTAATTAGAAGATTGACCTTGGGCAGATTCCTCAAGCCTACGGAATCTGGTTTCCTCATCCACTGGCTTCTCCCCCTGAGTCCCTCCTTTCACGCCCACCCTAACAGAGACTGTGGTTTTGAAACACCAAATATCAAAGTCTTGTACATCCACCAACAAAGTAAGTCCGATGTAAGTAATCTGCTTCATGCTTTCACTTCTGTCACTGCACCTGAACAATTCAGCTTTTGAAAGATAAGACATTTCCCTTCCAGAATGTCGGTGTTTTGCTGGAAAACAGTGGCTTACACTAAAATGTCACCATTGTTCTTCCAAAATAACTTATATGCTTGTATAACATATTAGCTATATCCACTGAGCTGCTTGTCAAAACATCGGTTGTGTTCCCACTAGCCTATCCTAAAGGACTGGATCCTGTTCTTCCATTTTTCACCATAAATAAAATGACACTTTCGATATGAAATGCACACTATGGTTGTGGAGTTCATTTGATTCCTCAGTTAGGAAAATACCCCGTTTGGTCTAAGCAAATATGCAGGGCAGCCTGCCTTCCTCACCCCATGAGCCACAGCATAAAATCTCCACCACAGCAAGAGCCGCAAGATCGACGTCACGTACATCAAAAAACCCCGAGGGGAGAAAAATCTCTGGGACATCATGAGGACTAAAGGCTAGGGGAGCACAAAGGAGAACTATGGAGAATACAGTGCTGATGGAAACCGGTCCATTGACCCTGGGTGGAGTCCAGATCACCCCCCCCGAATTCAAAGGCATGACTCCAGATTGACAGGAGTGACACTTGATCGAAAAGGTTTGTTTATAACTTGTGCTTAGTGGAGGAAAGCCCTCTCCTTCACTGACAATCTGTATCTATTTATAGGGATCTGAGGGGTGGAAGACAGAGACTCTCTTTGTGCGTACCTCAGGATGATAATTTCTGGGAATTCCACCTTTCCCTTGCCCTACAAGTTCATTATTCACTTATTATGGGGAAGCAAGGCAAGGCAAAGGCATGCGATTCTCTGACAAGTCACCTCCTAGGGTATTTTCTAGCCAGAGCAGGAAGTTGCAGCTGGGTTGGTAACAAAGACATCTTCCCTTTGATTTTCCCCCTGAGCCATTCCCTGCAGCCTCAGCTTGTTGCTTCAGTGTTGATCTGCCATTTCACCTCCACTGCGAGCCTTCCTTGAGAATATTCCTACATGAAAGAGAAGGAAAACCCACATGGGACATTATTCTCTTACAGCCAGACAGAGCCATTATGATCATCAAGTCTGACTTCACACGTAATACAGGACATACCTTTCCACACCAAGCTTATAAGCCCTGTGTGAGCCGTAGCAGATCTTTGTGAAAAACTCCTGGGGTTAAAGTCTTCAAGTGATGGAGAATCCGCAGCACACCTAAGTAATTCCCTGCTTGCTCCTACTGGTGTCTGCAGCTTGCAATTCCTGGAGAGGGCAAGGACAAAAGGCAGGCCTGCATCCTCGTTCCGCTGCATCAGGAATGTTTAAATTGGCTGACGGGCTTCGAAGACAGAGTCCATTCCTGGAAAGATGAGGAGCTCATTGCTAAGCTGTATCTTATTTATCACACAAAACCAGCACTTTGAGTTGTTTGTAAACTAACCAGTCAGTATTTAAGAAAAGTCTGTGGTGGAAATAGGAATTTGGAAGGACCAGAATGAAGAGGGAGGTATTTTCCGTGCTGGTTTGGAAAGAGCTAGAGCACCTCTGTCAGAACCAGGGTGGCAAACAGCCCACCTGAACACCACAGACCCTTAACACAACCCACAATTGCCTCTCTCCTCCTTAATTGCCACTACCATGAATTAGCTAGCCAACAGCTCAGAGCGGGGACTGCCTCGCCAAGGACCTGCAGCAGCATCACGGTGCTGTGTCAGAGGATGCACAGATCCGACACCCACACACAGGATTGCATATGCCTTGGGCAGAACATCAACAAACTTTGACTTACCGCCTCCTTCCTCCGGAACATCTCAAAACCATGATGAGGCGGGGAGCACCAGGTGCTGAAAGGGTTAATCGGGGCTATCTGCTGGTTCCTGGTGGAGGTTGGAGCACGTATGCCAGTGACCAATTAGTCAGACCGGCTACTATCCCCGGCTCCTCCAGCTGGGCTGTGTTATGATCCTGACCGCAAATAAAGACAGCAAGGAAGGAGAACACAGGCTTTCAGTCGGGCAGATAACCCGGCCTCCATTCCCCGGCAGATCCTCCCAGTATCAGGCCCAAGAGAGGCAGATCACCCCCTCTCCTGGGGGGTTCAGAGTTCAGGCTCATTAGCTCAGACTGAACAAGAGCTAATCAGGGAGGAAGGGCTGATGTCAGAGCCCGCTCACCCTGCCCTCTTCCCACCAGGGAGGACTAGCCCTGGGCTCCCACACCGCCTGCACGGCCATTAATTAGCTCATGGAGGAGCCCCGGCAGCCCTGCCCTGGCGCTGCCTCTCCCGCGCCCTGACCCCTGCTGCCATGGGGGTGTGCGGTCCCCACGAGAGCCCTCCACCACTTCACAGTGTGAGAGGGGAAAGGCCGCGTCCACAGGTTTCATCAGGGTTAGCTCAAAGGAAAAAGTCATGTTTTAGGTGAAACACAGCCTGTGTAGAAGCTGACACACCGGGTAGAAGCACGGCATTCGTTAAGGTCAATGGCAAAAACCACGCTGACTTTCCAAGGTCGGGATTTTAGCCTGAGGAGAAGCCAAAGAGCAAAGCAGAGTCACTTCAAATCATTCGGGCAGAGCTATGGTATCATCCTGCGAGTGCTGCTTGCTGCTAAAGATGGAACAAGCTCCCCCCCACAGGAAAAGGGTTCATCGCTTTGAAAATCATTATGGAAAGTTGGTGCGGTTAGGCAGTCTGGTCTGTAATAGCTTAATCCAAAAAAGGCTGCTAAAATGCACGATTTCAGTTCAGTCCAGCTGGGTCCTTGTGTCGCATTTGTCACGGCAGTATTGGATAGCGGAGCAAGGAGGGATATCAGGCGGGGGGGCAGAGACGGGACTCCCAGCCATGCAAACCATGCACAGCCAGTTGGGAGCATCCAAAATCCCAAACTCATTGCACAGGGGAGTGATTTGGGAGCCTCAGCTCCACTGCGGTGAGTTGCTCAGGTAAGACAGGTCTCTGCAAACACCTTCTCACCTCTGGAAAACTCTACACACGGGGTTCCCCTGTGGCTGGTAGGACCCTAAACAGACCACAGTGCCAGACCAGCCCCGAGCCAAGGGAGCGTCACTTTGCTGTTAAAAACATGCAGGGGAAGGGCTGCCTTGGCTGGGTGCAGATGTCCAACTGCACCCGCACATTCCAGGCTGAATTCAATTTTCTGCTCCTCACCCAGGGCCCTGGAGAGCAGCAGCTGCCTCAGACTGCACCTAAGATGCATATAAATAGAGGCATAATACCTTATTATAAAGGAATGCATGCCTAAGCAGGAGATACTGTTACCTTCTGAGGAGGAAGGGGGAGGAGGCAAAATGCTGCACAGAGGAAGGAAAAGTGGGCTGATTGAGATCTAAATTGACTTACAGTAACGAGACGCTGTCAAGATTTAAAAAAAAAAAAAAAAAGAAATAAAAAATCCCATTAGCCCCCTCCTCTTGCATTGCAGCAAAAGAAAGGGCCGAGTACTGGAACCCTCCTCTGTGCCATGCTGGGGGAGGACCTGGGTTTGCTTCCAAGATGCTGGGAACCAAGGACGAGCCCTATGTCCTCGACTGCATGCTACAGGTGGTTCACTCCCACCAACCCCTTGGCACGAGGGTACTGAGCAAAATCAGTGAATTCTGGAAACTACCAGCTCTGCACTGCAAGACTTGAGGCTAGGTTTTAATCTGAGGGCTGAAAATTACTTTGGGCATAGGGAGGCTTTTGGTCCATCTGCCTCGGCAGCGTGTCCCATGGCAGGCAGGATCCAGTACAACATCCCTGCTGTGTGTGACAGCACCTCTGTGTGTGACATCATTTCTGTGTATGACATCCCTGCCATGTACATACCACCAGGCTGAGTGACTTGGCAGAGGCCACGTGAGAAGTCAGTGTCAGAGCAGGGCTCTGACTCCAGGTCCCTCCCCAGTCTGCTGTTTGTGCAATTTTGGGACAATCCTGCCCCAAAATGCAGTCAGACCTCAGCACTCTGCCTCAAGACCTGGCAGAAACCCTTCCTGACGTAAATCAGTGGGCAACATGAGGTGAAAGCGAGCTGAGCCAGACCCCAGCACTCCCCAGCCAAGTGCTCTCTTCCAACACAGCAGCCCTCCAGGACCTCGGGGGTTTTTTGGGGCTGTGTTATAATCGTGCGGGTCCCTGCAGAGCCCCGTTGTCCCCGCGGGCTGTGCCCCCGGCACACCGCACGCATGGCTGCTCAGGTAGGTTAGAGCTGAAACAAATCTGTGTTGGGCTGAGCTTGCCAGGGCTTTGATCTTCCCAGCCAGGGATGTGATGTAACACCTGCAGAATTATACAGGAAAGGAAAGATTCTGGCATTAAAAAGGCACCGAAATAGGAGGCTGGGAACTCATTGGGCAGCCCCGGCTCAGTGCAGCACAGTCTCAGGTTTAGGGAGCTGGTTTTCAGAGGGATTTTTAAAGTGTTTTTCCAAAACCTGTTGCCTTGACTTTGCACTTGTGATCTGGCATTTGTCTGAGCACCACTATCCCCTGTTAGCTATTGCCATTGCCCATCGAGAAGGGGGGGCCGAGGCAGCCCCGGCGGCCGGCGATGCCCCTTCCCAGGGCTGCGGGGCAGGGGCCGTGCCCACCCACGCTGGTGGCCCCACGCCGGGGCATCGCTCCGCTCCTCTGGCCAACTTCTGAGGTTTCCTAGCAATATTACGTGCTACCTCAGACCAAAGAAAACACACTTGTGGAGCATCTACTTTAGAACAAGAACACAAACCGATGCCAGCAACCATGGAAACCCCAGAGAAAACAACTGAAATTCATGTTTATGTGCAGCTCCCGGTAGCTGCAGAAATTAGATTCCCACATGAAAGGGGACCTTCGGCAGCCAGTGTGCACACTGACAAACCCTCCGGCTGTGACCTTCCGTGGATGCACTGTTTAATAAAGCCAGGGAGAGAGGGAAAATGTAAAGCTCTGTGCTCGTTAGTTAATGTTCACCAAAGTACTTGGTAGGTGAAGCTGAAAAGCCTTATACAAAGGCTGGGCATTCATCTTTTAGAGATATTCCTCAGCAGATTCAGGTGTGGGCAACTTTGGGTTAGCAAGGACTGACTCAATGGGTAAAGCAGGACCTGGTCCAGTTTAGTCTACAGGATTTACACTGGGATAGAGCAGAGAGATGGAAAATGCACTTGAAACTTTTACCAACTGTGTCAGAAAGGTCAAAAAAATTTCCAGATTGAACCCAGCCAGAGCAGTGGGTCCTAATTTCCCTTGCAGCAGAACTGGATTAAGACAGGCCCTCCAGTCCAAGCATTTCTCTGCCCCTGACAGTGGATGGAGACTGTCATCAGCAGAGTCATGCAAATTTACACCACCAGAGACGTGGACCCTGGCTGATGGGAATAAATGTCCTGAGTCTGGTTTGTCTTTGGGTTTTGTGAGAAGGCTTTTCAGGGAGAGGAGTTGGTTTTCACGTTAAGGATCCTTCCATTTCTGATTATTTGTGACAAACATAATCCCATACTAATTAGATTTTGGTGCATGTGTTGAAAGCACTGTGCACATTTAGATCGGTTGGGGTTTATGGAGACTCTTGCTTGTTCCGCACAATTGTTTCAAAATTAATCCTTGGAAGCCAGAAAGCTCAGACCAGATAAAGCAGCCAGAAATTCAACAACATCAACAAAAAAATCACTTCTTGTTTTTTAATTCTCCTGATCTAGTCGGGTACTAGGCAGGTTAAAACTTCTGACATTACGCTACCACTCAAAAATGTCCCAAGCTGTCTACTTTCATTGCATCAATGATATCAGCTGTGTTGACCTGTTCTTAAAGAGTTTTAATTCTGTTTGCTCTTGGCTAAACTCCATTCCTAATCCTATTTTCACCCATTTCTATCCAATTTAATACAGCTTCTGTAAGTCAAAATTAATTACTCCATGTGCTCTCCCAGCCCTGTGGTCTAAAAGGAATAATAGAGAAATCCCACCTCATCGTTAACGGTACCTCATGGCTGCTCTCATCCAGGGAAGATGTGAGAGGGAAAGGGAGTTGCATAAGAAAATAGTAACATTTTGCTCATTTCTGCAATTAGCATTTCATCCTTATGGCTCTCTCCTCACTGAGTCTTCACATGCCCATTTTCTCCTTATTAAACGGTGATACCCATGGAGGAACGCTGATGTCCTGAGGCAAAGGAGCAAGTCAGCACCTTCAGGTCACCTTCTCCCTTTTCCTTCACTTACTCAGAAATAGTTCATTGGCCTTTCATTTCCAGTATTAATTACTCCTTCTGTCCAACCTTTGCCAACAGGGCTCCCAAGGGGAGGAAGGATGGTTGTCTGGTCACACGCGTCTCATGTTTCTTTAGTCAGGCCTCCTGGTTTACAACTTACCCCACCTAGAAGTTGGGTTTGTTCTTAGCAGGGATGCTGTAGATTTTAAATAACTGAGATTCGTAAAGTACCACGAAGATATAAAGCAGAAATCCTACTAAACTCTAGAATAATTATATTATCCCTGGTTTGTGCAAACTGAGGAGTTGTCCTATATCTATGATGATATGTATCCCTATTTTTCATGTCTAATTGGTTTTGCCTATGTGCATTCTTTGTTTTAGCCTATGTGCACTCTTTTTTCTCTCTCTATAAATACAGATATATCATCCACATGTTGCGTAGCTGAGAGGTGTTTGAAATGTAGAGCTCATTCTCTGGTTTGACTTCTGTGGCAGAAGAGTCTGAAAACATTCCACATCAAAGACATGAGAGCTCACATGCCTGTGTGACACATCTACACATCTGCAAATGTACCCTATCACCAGGTACCCTGCGTAAGAGTGAACATTCAATGAATAGAATAGAATAGAATAGAATAGAATAGAATAGAATAGAATAGAATAGAATAGAATAGAATAGAATAGAATAGAATAGAATAGAATATGGTATGGTATCATATGATATGATAAAAAGACTATATATGCAAATGTCTTTTCTCCTTCACACAGACCATCAGAAGATTTTTTCATTACACACAGACCATGGATGAGGGGAGTAAGCATAGCTTCAGTCCCTGTAATGACAAAAGACAGGTAAAATGAAGCCATGCTAACTGGTCGGCAGTGCTATGGCAGGATACTGGACTTACAAGAAGCTTTGGTCTGGCTCTTACAAGGACGGGCTGGCAGGAACAGGGGCAGCAGGGGATATTTTGGGGTGTTTCCTGAGCTCCAAAGGGTCTCTTATTGGGACTCAGGAGGGCATCGCTTGCCCGGGCACGCTGTCGGGGGTCTGCATACCCTCAGAGGGGAGTGCTTTGATACATAAGCTCTCTAAATTCAGAAGCGGAAAAAGTAGTGAAGAGTAGAGCATTAAGGTATTGAAAGAGAAACAGGTGATGTTTGTGTCTGTCTGTGTAGCAGTGTCCATCCAGCACCCAGTCTGGCCCAGGATATTGCCCGTGTTGATGTGTTTCAGAGCTAATTACCCTCGATGGAAATAGAACAGTGCAAAGGTTTAGAAGGAAACTTCAAATGCGGTGTGAGCAGCTTCTCAATGGAGAGAATGCACAGGGCAAATTTCCTCCCAAATATTCAGTAAATTGCATGCAGAGGGTAGTCAGAGTCCATCAGTAAAACTCACACAGCTTTTCCTGGGAAGTGGAATGAACCACAAATATCAACTGCATGACATCAGTGAGAGCATTACAGGGCTAAAAACATTCAGCCAGTAAAAAGGTTTGAATTTTCTGTGTCAGAGATTAAAATAAACTGACAGTATGATAAAGCAAGGAGTTTGCTTTCATATGATTAGATCATTTATGATGGCCCATGCTCTGTACCAAGGGGTACAATCCAGTTATAGAAGCTACTAATAATGTAAACATTGGCATCATCAAAAAGATCCAAGAGAAGATAAATTTCTGCCATATTCAGCTTGACAAGATGTCACTGCAATGCTCAGATGCATTATGCAGCATAGGTCATTTGGCATTTGGGGAAATATTTGCTTGTCTTCTTTCTTAATCATCTTTAATGCACCTGCTAAAACTTCATTAGAAGATCTTGCATGCTTCAAAATGTGTTTTTGCAAGCCACATAATAGCATTATGGATATTAGACAATCACCAGACATTCAATCTGAATATCTCTGCGACAGCAGCACAGTATTTATCTGATGTTTATGAACAGCACACAACTTCAGTTTCCTCTCAGAATAAATGCTGTGGTCATAATTTTGCTTTTACTTCTGCCGACTTCTTTCTCCAATGGCTTTGATGGAGATACTTATCATTAGCTGTTACAAAAAAGTCAGAATTAAGAGGAAGATACTAAAGAAGAGAGATTGCCATGCCAAGAAATTGCGTTCCAATGCAACATATGAGTGTCCTGCAGGTAACTGTAACGGAGACAGATATTCATCTTGAATAGCTGCAGTGTCCCAAGTATCAAGAAAAACGTGCTTGCAGGCTGGAAATCATCATTTTCCTATAACATTGTACTAATTCACATAAGCTAATCGAAAATGAAAGCTTTTGAACTTGACTTCCATCATTTCATTTCCATTACATACGCAGCATTGTATCCCTTTTACCCTCGGTAAATTGTTCCTCTTCCAGTTTTCAGTAATTAGCACATCGGTAGGTGTTGGTCAGGAAGTTATTTTAGGATTTGCTTACCAAAAGTGGTAAGGCAGAAACACGTGGAACAGTATTGCGAGATACTGTGCCTTTCCTAAGTGCCTAGGTCTTATAGAAAATAATAACATACTGTTGCTATTTCTTAATAGCGTTACCCCTTCGGCTTAAACAGAAGTTCATGTTGCAGAGCTGACGTATTTTGCGTAGGACTGGCCAAAAAATTATGTTCCTTCCTAATGAAGAATGTCAAGGTTTCGTAAGTCCTTTTAATCCCCACCAAGGTTTTTTGGAAACTATTTGTGAAAAAAAAAACCCACAACAAAACCCACAAAGAAGAGAAAGACCCACCCGCGCCACAGGAGCCCGTAGCTCGCTTGGTGGTAAAGGATCTCCCAAGGGAAGCAAAGGCCAAAACTGCTTGTTATATTTCATCTGCTAACAGAGTTGTGTTCCTGAACGATGATATGTAAGCGCTAAAATACAGCAAGCACAAAGGTGCTCTTTCATTCGTGGAAGCCATCATCTTAAAGTAATTAACTGGGGATTAGTCAGAAACGATGCCCAAACAAATGAGATACGGAAGGGCAAGAAATTGTATTCCTCTCTTGAACCTTGCGTTACGTGGAGCACTGCCAGTGCAAACAGCAATGAGAACAGAGCATTATGTCTTAAGAATAATGAAAAAATAAGATTGGCAATTAGAGCTGGATGGTTGTTTTCAAAACAAAGCATCTCGGGGGCGGACAGTGCTCCGCCTGCGACCAGCACTGTCATCTTCTGCCTCCCAGCAGCCCGAGAGCTCGGCCTTTCTTCTCCCTCCAGCAGGATGCTAACACAGATTGCACGGGACTTGCTGCAGCTTCCACGGCTGTAAATCAAAGGCTGTGTCAACAGTATGTCAACGGCATGAAGGAATAGCCCCACTCCTCATGCGAAGTTTTCCTCTAACAATCTCCTCCTTTCATTTGCCTTCCCGTGACTGATGCATAATTCAGGAAGCAAGTGCGGGAACGACGGGTTTGCTGGGAATGAAACTGCACCGGCTATTGCACAGGGAAGTTTCATGGCTGCAAAGCACCCAGACGGGCTTGGGAAGGAGCACAAGTACCACTCGAGCCCCATGTCCAAGGGCTGCTCACATCAGGTCCTTTGCAGACTAAAGCCCTGGTCTGGCGTTGCCCCCCCAGGGCAAAGCTGGGCCCGAGCTGCCCCCCGGAGCTGTAAGCCCAGCACAGCACAGAGCCAGCGCTCCTGGACCCTGCACAAGCCTGAGCACCCCAGAGAAATCATGAGTCGACACAAAAATCCCAACCCCACTCTAAATGAGCCTCAGGGCTCCTCCAAAACCTTCACGAGGTACACGGGCTGCTGTCAAACCCCAGCAGCTTGTGTGTCCCTGCTGCTCCTGTTACTGATGTCCTGATAAACGTTGAATTTGCTCTCTTGGGAGCAGCAACCAGCGCTGCTGCTACTGAGGAACACCACAACCCAGCGCCCCGGGGCTCAGCAGTGGCTATAAATCCTCTGACCTCTGCCACCCGCCTGCTCAGCAGCCACTGTAAATCCAGCCTGTGCTTCGCTCCGCTGCCGCAGCCCAGCTCCCCTGGTAAAAGGCAGGCGGTTGCCTTGCAGACGCGGTACACGGCGTGCTGATTGCGCTGGGAACAGACCTGCCTTCTTGTAAAGCCCATATGGAGGAGAGGGAGTCAAGTTGTATAACCTGAGACCAGTAATTGAGTGTGTGTGTTAAGTGACTTTACAACCATGCTTCACTAGGAAGCCAATAAAAGGGCAAAACACAATTGCCGGGTTTTAATTAAGAAGCTAACATTTAAATGAGGTGCATCATCTGTTTGTATTAAATGTGTTTAATTTAATTTGTTATAGTACACTTATTAAATAAATCAGCTTTATTGAATTCGCTATGCTGGTGGCATGCTGAACAGAAGTGAATAGAAAGAAGCCAGGTCTGGAATTTTCTTTCTAAATCAACCAAGATTCTGTCTGCATGCAGTGACACTTGGGAAAATTAATTCCAGTTAATTAAAGGTGTGAATTTAGAGCAGATCAGTTCAGCCACCCTAAAACTCCAAGCAGACCTCTTCATTCAAAATCCAAATGCCATTGATTCAGCTCGGCTTGATTCACTTGGCATGTGATGTAAGGAATTGAATTAAGGCCGTTTTAAATCTGAATGAACATCTGCACGAGCCTTTCTCAGGGTTTCATTTGTCCCCTTCTTTTTCCTGAGCATCTCTGTGTGGATCAGAGGCTTGTAGGAGCCGTGCAGGTTGGGCTGGCAGTCTCCACTCTCCCAACCTTCAGCCTTGTTAGGAATTGCCTGCAGCCAGAAAGCAAAGTGCTGCTGGTAATAAACTCCCCTGGTTGGCACTGCCTGGCTGTTCTCTGCCCTGCCCTGTCCTCTCCCGTCTTCACTCTGCTGTAGAAAGGCAATATTTCAGCTCACTGCTACAGGAGATCCAGTATAGGGATATTAATACCAGCTGGGAAGAAATTTTCCTGCAAACTTCGGCCTCTGTCCAGACCGCAAATCACTGGCTGCAGCAGCTCCTGGGCCAGGACTCCAGTTGTCCACCGGTACCCGGCCTCAGGCGTCGGCTCCTTCATCTGTGTCGCGGATGCTCTCACACCTTGGTCAGGGAGCCGACAGACCCCCCAGCCTCGATTCCTCCAGGTATGGGGGTTAGAGATGCGTTTCCAGTACTGGCACATCCAAATGCACCCCCAGCATCTGACATTTTTAAAAATGCCATTCCGAGGTTCGATCTTTTCCTGGCTCACCTCCATCCCTGCGCACAGTCAAGTAATACCTACTTATTTCACAGGATAGCCAGGAAAGTTTCAAAGCCGCTTGCGAGCCCCTCTGAACTCCCCAGCCGAAGCAGCGAGGCCAAAGCATCGAGCATCGAGCACGGCACGTTGTCCCCGCTCCAGAGGGGAGCAACATGCCAGCACTGCTGCCGCCGGCCGCTGCCTCCCGGGGGGCCGCACACGCCGGAGCCCCCCCCACCACCACCCCCCGCATGAAAGAGCCCTTGTTGCTCCCCGCTGCCGTGCAGAGAGGCAGCCCCTTGTCATCCCTTCAACTTTGTGCACGCTTTTCCTGGGAGGAAAATGAAATTCCTGCCTTGGAATTGGCGCCACTGTGCCAGAACGGCAGTGACCTCTGTAACCACACAAGATTTAGTGGTTACTTTATTTCAGCTGTAATGAGGCTTTGTAAACCACTAAAAGCCAAATGTTTTCTTCTCCTTTAACTCTTGGTGGATCGCGCGAATAAATAACAGAACAGACGTGCTGTCTGTGCATGAATTGAGAATTCACTTAAAATTACCCACCGTCTGAAGTGGGTGAAACGGTGGTACTGAGAGGAGGTAGGTGTTGAGTGAGAAGTTATTTGGAGAAATGAGCCCTGAGCTCCTTCCAGCAGGCGCAGCCACGGCTGGCCCAAGGCACGAGGAATGGCTCTGGGCACACCGGGGAGACCCTGATCTTCATCCCCCCACCGAGACCTGAGGGGCAATTTCCTCCAAGCCTCTCTCAGGAACCTGTGAGGGGTCACCTAAGCTCAGCCAGCGTTGTATCATGACTGTCCCAAGAAGTGTGTGGTCATCCTTCTGTTTTTCTCTACAAGCTGCATCTGCAGGAAGGCTCCTTCCCATTGAAAAGTGATCCTAGCTGCAGTCTGCCAGCTAACACCACCTGCCTGGGCCACTGAAGACAGACAACAACGGATAAATACAGTTGAAATAGTTGTTAAGTGGCATGTTTTCAAAGATAAAATGCTCTTTCTTTAAATATACTCCTTATTCCAGGGCCTGCTTCACTGCACCGAAAAGCTTTAAAGACGGTGATGATCAAAACATGCTGATGTGGCCGTGCTTTATAAGAAACTTCTTCACCCTCTGCTGCTAATAAAAAAAAATCTATTTTTTATGCTTTGGAACAAGTGTCCAAGTGTTTGCTGCTCCCTGCCAGAGTGGTGAGGTGAGTTGCTTTGGGATCCAGCAGAAGGGCTGGGGAGTGGCAGTGTCCTCAGGACCCAGGCAATGCCACCACTGTGCCACCGCCATGCTGCTGGCGCTGGGAGCAACAGAGCCACGCAGGATTCAGCCTGGGCAACCCAATTAATTTGGAACAACTGGAAACATCTTTTTCCAGGTTTAATTTGCTGCATGACTGAATACAGCCTGTGTGATGATTTAATGTGGGAGAGAGGCAGGGCCCCAGGCAGGGCGATGGCACCGCGTGATGGAAATGGGGGCTCGTTTCCATGTCCCTTCCTCAGATGGGCCACCTCAGGGTGCTGGGAGCCACGTGGCACCAGTGGCCATCCCAGCTGCCAGCCCCAGCAAAGCCCTGTGCTCCAAGCTAGCAGAGCGAGAGCTGCTTTTGCATAGTGATGGCAGGGGAGTTGGGTCTGGCTTTATAGCCTTCCCTGGCAGCTCAAATCCTGATCCCAGCCCAAATCCTGACTCCAGTTCAGTTTAACCCTGCTAGACGATGGCTTCTGAAGATTTGGGAATTCCCAAGCTTCTTATCTATGTGGGGCACCCAGAGGGCAGGGATCTGCTGCACAGCCTGCATCTGAAACAAGAAGGCACAACTTTGAGCTGCTGTTGGCAGAGACGGGCTGCTCCTCACGTGTAACTATTAATTTACCAGAAAACAGTATCTCTGCTATCCAAACATCTGCAATGAACCGTGCCCGCTATACCTCTGCACAAGGTGAACTCAGCTGCATGACTTATCCTTTGCGGTTGAGATCAACCCTTTGGGGTGGAGATACCAAGAGTCAGCAGAGGGTGAAAGTCAGGGCTGCTGGTTTCAACCTCCAGCTCAGCCCCAAGTAAAGGGCCCGTTACAAGGGAGTAACGAGCTTTCATCAGGCGACCGATCTGCTCATGCTCAGGGAAGATCAAGAATTTCCATTAAATTTACCTTGTGGGTATTTTGTGCCCAACCCTTTGCCCAGCCAATGCCGTGAAGTAAACTGTGGCTGAACACAGGCCTGGTTTCAAAGTGTTGGGGGGATTCATCAGATTTTTCCAAGCACACCATCTCTTTGTTCATTTTCTGGTGAACTAATCTATCTTGATATTCAAGTTTTTGTTACAGCCATGACCTTTTCTATTCTAATTCACATATATAATTCTAACCATTTTGGCATCTGTTAAGCTTTTTGCTTGTAACAATAATCTTGCATCAGTAAGTTCCACAAGTTTATAACCTATTGTACTTCACCACTTTTATTTAAATAGATAAAGTCAGATTCTCACCTGCACTAAGTTGGAGTGAAGTCAATTTATGCCATCAAAAGAGCTGGCCCAAAGTTTTAATTTCATCAAACATGTCTTTGATCTTCTATTAGAGAAAAGGGAAAATAGAAGTACTTTATAACTGGAGGGGGTTATGCCACATATTTTATCTTCTTCTGCCTCTTAATCTTTCAGAGTGGAACTGTGCTGTCCCTTTTAACTGTTCCTGGTCTGAGACTCCCACCGCTGACTCTCTGGTCTGTGCTGACCCTCATGAAGGTCAGGAGATCACCTCTTTGGCTTGACCTGAAGGACAAAGCTCCTGCTGCGTTATCCACTATGAAAGGAGAAGACACCTACACATTGCAAATGTGTTTTAGGAAAGGCAGCAATTAATTACACACCTGCAGGGTGCTTTGCACCTCTCAGTGGTGTCTGGTGCAAGAAAAGATTCTGCACTACATGGACGTGGTCTTATCTAATCTCACTGCTCTCAGGTTAAGGAAGGACTTTATCCTGTCGTTTGCTCTTGCTACCAGGAAGAAATATCTTCACATCTATGGTGCTTCACACGTAACACCAAACAAAGGCTTTACTGTGCAATACCCTGCGGCATTCTCTTTCTCACCTTCCTCTTTAGTCCCTTCCTTGCCTTCTCCATGTTCCCTCAGATGAACATCTCTTGTCCCATCAAGCAGCCCCTCTGCAGCCAAACAAATTTCCTGTCCATGTTCCCAATGTAATTTCTCTGTGATATGGTCTTTGGGTTGAAGAGGAACCTGGGAATGTTTCTGGAAAGGCAGTTTTATGCTTCCATTGTTGAGTGGGCCAAGGAACACCATATGAGAAGGCATTATTCCAGTTAGACTCCTGAGTTTTATACATTTTTTTTCTTTTTTTTGGTGTGAGATCAGTCTGAGCTACTGAAAGGGTTTAAAAGCTCAAACTAGGTCAATGTGCAATGACTGCATCATTGGATCACTGCCTTGGTGATATGTATCTCACAGAGGACAAAGCCACGTTGCCTTGGAAGGCCTCTGAGCTATCATCTAAAGCTGATCGTTTTCTATCTCCAGCAGCCAGGGCTGGATCTGAAACCCCAGGCAGGGATGGATGCATGAGCTGTCTACTCGATAAAACAGCTTACCTCGGAGCCACAGGAATCCCCATGCTGGGCTTCGAGGGAGGAATTTAATGGGGTTGGGTCCCCCTCATCTTCAGAAGTGACTCAGGCCAACTGCTTGAGAGGAAAGTGCAAACAGGCAGCCATGGGCCAACATGCCCGAAAGGGAAGGTTTGTCCTTATCCCTGTTAATTAGAGCTTTGCAGAGCACTGAAGCATGAGGATTTATAACCTTTCCCAACTATTGCTTTGGATTTTTCCTAAGGCTCTGCAGCTCAGGGTGCTGGAGTTACACTGCTGTTCCTGCTCCCTCCTGGAGCCCTCCACTGCAGCACAGCTCAGATCACCTGTCATAGCACAAGACATCAGCAAGCCCCGCTGGCAGTTGTGCAATAAGCTTTTGGAAACTCTGAGAGGTCAAAACATCCTTATAAACAGAAAAAGAGCTATAAAAGTTGTATTTTCAACCCTCCGCCTCTCCCTGGGTGCCTTTGAGTCATGTTCTTTATGGCAGGGAAGAAAAAGCAGATCTTTTAATTCAGACTCTCTGTGCTGAGATCCACTCAACGTTAGGAAGAGGGCACTGGGTTCTCTTCTGCTTTTACAAAGCCTAAATGTGTAAGATATTTTTACTAGAGGGCTGTTTATGCGGACAGGAGATAGATCTCAAGAAAACTGATTTGGGGCTCTTGACACTAATGCAGAGGTGCAGCCTTGCACTGCAAAAGTGGGGAGCCCAGGTCCTGAGGATCCAACGCGGGGCACTCGTGTGTGCATCGCACCCGAGCAGGCTCAGTGAGCTCAGCAGGATCCTGCAGACATGTGAGTACCACCGGGATGAACAACATGTTCAAGGGGCAAAGGGAGAATGAAGACAAAATCCCAGAGCAGGGATAGGCTGTGGTCTTCCACACCCTGCCCAAAAGCTTGCCCGACAGAAGGGGAACCCTGAAGTTACCCCCCATGCCCTATAGTTATCATAAATTAGTGAAGCCTGATCCAGACTCTGCCTGCTGACTCAGTATTGATGCAGCGTCGTCAAACCAGCTCACATGATTGACCCTGGCCTGTATTCTACGCTCCTGTCAACTAAAGCTGAGCTAAAGCTTCATCTTCAGAGACAAAACAGGTGAAGCCAGGCTTGGTTAATTCATTTTAACTAACTTAGAAGTAAGTCTGATTTTTTTCTTTGTCTAGACAAAAGTAGGAACAGACTCATTCGTGGTGTGTAAGACCATTGCCAGGCAGACGTCTGGAGCAGCAGAGGCTCTGACAAGAGCATGAGGGCAATTACCAGGCAAACGTAGCTGTGACCCACAGGAAGACCCAACCAGCCAAGAGCTGGGAGTTACTCCCTGCACGGGCAGGAAAATCTGTTGCAACCGTACACGAGGTAAGCCTGCACACTGAAAGAAGGTGTCTGCCACTTGGCTGTGCAGCAGCAATCATGACAGAAGTCCCTGGCTTGTGAAGTTGTCAAACTGTAAAGTTAATGAGGTAGAAATGAGAGTTTGGTGCAGGCGTCTGAACGTTCGAATTACTCCCCAACGGGTTCGCCCTCCTCTTATTGCAGCCTGCGTAAATGAAGTGACTAAGGGTCTCCTTGGACTCTGGCCAACTCGCCACTGCTGCTGCAAAAAGTACGCAGTCTTGTTTTGCAGATTAATAAATACGGAGTTGTCAGTGAAGGAAGAACATGTGGTTTCTAAGAACTAGACAAGCAGGAAAAGCAGACAGACATTACACTGCTCCTTGTCCCGGCGAAAAAATAAAAGCCATACAAGCCATGCATGCACAAACACCCCTCCGCCAAGCATGGGAAAGCAGTGTTGGTGTGAGGCAAAGCAGGGGTGTTTCGAGGACGCTGAGGGACGCTGGGGGAGACAAGGGCTCAGGTGCTAGATGGAAGAAGTCAGAGATTTTTGTGCTTTGCTACTGAAAGAGGAACTTGAACTGGATGAATTTGCTTGGACTTGAGGTCTGCTCTACCTGTGTGAAGAGAAAAGTTAATGAACCCACAGCTGGCATGTCAGCAGAAGAAACCACCTGGTGAAGAAAAGCCTTTCCTTTTGGTGCTGGTGAGTGGGTGGCTCCATAGAGAAATTCCCAGTAAGCATAGGTGTGCCTTTGTGGGAGCCCAAAGGCAGGGTAAGTAACACCACGAGTGGAAACAAAATCAACAGACTTACAGGCTACAGAAAGGTGAGGGACAAATTGAGACATCTGCAAACAGCCTTGCTGGCTGGCTAACTCACATATCCTTTTGGGAGCCCCACCAGCTGACCTGCAACACTACACTGAAGTGTAGGAAGAATATTAATCGTAGAGAGCAAGAGCTAATCCCACAGAGACATTCATGTCTAAGGCTTGTGACTATGAGGTTTTGTTTCTCAAAATCCTACCAAGTTCATTCAGAAAAGTGGATCATGGTCCTCATCATGGTCCTGAAAAGAATTGTGCAAGACCTCCATAAGAAAAACTGCAGGAAGAGCACACACTGCAAATTTTGAATCTTTTTCTTAAGTGCCAGAAAGCTGAGAGAAACCTGGAGCTGGAGCTTGCACTTTAGTGCAGCTTGAAGCCCCAACATAACCAGAAAGTTAGAGGTGTGCTGATGATGTCCACGAGCTTGGTAAAATACCCTCCTCTTGAAATTCGTTATTTCTAATAAATCCTGTCTGCCCCTTCCTAGTGAAGAGATGAGGGGCCCCATTACAAAGCAGGGGCTCAAGGAACGGCTTTTAGCTGAGGATACAAGCAAGTTCAAAGGGATTTAAAAGTGGGACCAGGGGCTGGAACAAGCCTTTCCACTGCTATTAAGACTACAGAAGCAATCTAGTTAGGTTTAAAAGAGGATTTGGACCCCATTGCTGTGTCTTTCCCACACCAGAGGAATTGATCCATGTGTCAACTTTGAGAATAGACATCCCAGCAAATCCAGACCATTACCTACGTGCTGACCATCGTGTAAAACAGGCCAGACTCTCACTGCTAACATCTGTATGCTCTGCATTATCAGCACCATCAAGTTTTCTGTATTTTAGGCTCAAATCCACCCTCAGTGCATGTTATTTTGATAAAGAAGCATCTGTTCAGGTCCTGTACGGTATCCAGTGCACAAACACATGTAATGGCAGCCCAGAGGTACTCTGCTCTCTGCTGATGACACACACAGCAATGGGGAAATCATGAAGATCAGTTTTACACCTAATTTAACATGAGTTAGCATGCCCTGTAAGTTTTCTAATGGAACACAGTCCCACTGCATGTCACTTACAGCTGTTTCCTTTATTTTGTGACTTCCAAAATTGTCAACTTGTGACTTTAAGAAATTGCCAAGCTGCGACTTTGGATTTTGGAGACTTGCACCTTCCAAGAGGCTCTGGAGAGGCTCCAGAGAAGCTTTGCAATGGCTCTGGGAAAGCTTTAAAGTGTCTCATTGGAAGTGGGGATGTCTGCAATGATGCTAGAATATGTCCAGAGACTCTCTCAGATACCTCTAGGAGAAGGTCTGACCCAGCTCTAGAGAGGCTCTGAGGTGGTTTCAGAAAGCTCCTGTGAGCTCCAGGAAGAAGAGCCAGGACTGCTTGAGGAGACCTTGTGCTTGTGCTATGGGGGTGGCTCTGTGGGTCTCCAGAGAAGCCCTGCAGAACTCTTGGTTGCCTCCAGAAAGGCTCTGTAGTGCTCTGGAAAGCTCCAGGGAAGGTTTGGTTTGCCTCCAAAGCAGCTCTGGAAAGGCTATAGAAAAGGTCTGGGACAGCTTTTGCAAAGGCAATGGGGAGCACTGTGAAGGGTCTAGAAATGCTGCAGGATCCACAGGTCTCTGCAGACACCGCAGCACCACCCTGCAAAATCCACAGTTGCAACTCGACAACTTTGCCAAGTTTCCACTTGGCAGCATTAGGAGTCTGGGACTGCAAAATTCACCTTTCTGACTCAGTGAATCACCAAGTCTGTGATTTACTGTGTTTTACTAATATTTGCAAGTGTTTCACATTTGTGTGCTAAAACTCCAAGGAGCTGTCAGTTGAAGGGCAATTTTCAAGCATCGTTCTGTTCTGTTGCTGTTGCTCCATCATCTCTGATGCTTCCTTCTGTCTCAGAGAGAAGAACCAGAATGCAAAGAGGACAGGGCTTGCGCCTTCCCACATACCTGAACACCTTCCTCCTCTTCATTTATTTCTCCACAGAATCAGTGATTTTCCATACACACAATTTCCTTCCAAGTTACTTCTTCACGTTTAATCACTACTAGGAAGTCCACACTTTCCAGCCTCGCCTTCTTCTCCCACAACAGATTACGTTTTCTTACATGTTTCATACCAGTGTCTAAGGGCACACATTTTCCTCCGCCCTGTCTTCTCTCTGATTTAATATCTTCCTCCCTTCAGTATCTCTTTACCTTCCCAAGCAGGAACTAGGGGCTTTCTTCCACATGTCTTTCAAGTCTTGCTGGATCTGTGATTTTAACTCCTATTTTGCCGCTAAGGCACGACTTGCACTTCATAGTAATCTCTAAAGAACAGGACTTCATGAGAGGGGTTTCAGAAAGAATCAGATTGCCAAGTCAGCATGTCAATCCTGTTTAATGTAATTCCAACATTTACTTGTAATTCTTATTTAAGATATTTTCACCAAAGCACGTTTTGGCCCCAGTCATTCAAAACCGCACAAGAGTCTCACTTCCAAAACACAAATCATACAAGAGATACCAATTCACAAGTCCACTCAAGCAGGTCAATTTTTGTGGAATTGGCACCTCCTGAAAAGTGCTTTGCCCTGTTGCTGGACAGGCTGTCCTCACTTGTGGACGTTTTTCCTTGGGTCTTTTTTTGCCATACCAGTCCTGGCTGTCTTACATCTGCCCACCACCTGCTCCTGCTGCAGAGAAGGAGCTGAAGCCCCGCAGCTCTCGCCCGGTGCTGTTAAGAGGGCGAGATGTTTGCAGAAAGCCCTGCAAGCCCAGAACATGCACGGGCTGGGACGTGCAACGGCGACGGTTCCTTCCCACCTCCCCAGACATGGCTCCTCTGAGGAAAGCAAGCTCGGTGTCAGCATCACCTCGCATGGCACAGCAACACAAGATCTTGTTCAAGGGCAAATAATATATTTCCAGAGCGCAGATGAGTTTACACACTGCAAGGCAACGCTCTTTTAAAGTGGTGGCAACAGCTCCTGTTCTGCAAACCTCGGTTTTATTAGCTCCCATCCCAGAACTGGAGCTTAGGGTTGGGTATTTTTTTTTAAACACAGGTTAAATGCTGCAAGGAATCAAAGTGGTACTTCTTCCAGCTGTCTTAATCCTCGGAAAAACAGCACAGTGGTTTCTTCCTATTGCAGTAACTAAGACTTGTTTCTGCTATGTCCAAAGCTTGATCTTATGCCATGCTCCCAATTTTACATGCCAAAATCCTCATTTACCCAAAGACACAAATTAGGCACAGTTTGCATCGCCTTCTGCCTCTCCCATGCCTGTATTTTCCCCTTTTTCCTAAGAGGGCCTTTTCATCTAGGCTGAGCCACCAGGAAAAATGCAAGCTGCCTCTCAGCTCCTTGGCTCCGTTGTATGGATGCTGGGATTATGTTGCAGATGTTGCCTGTGCTGAATGTGTAAGGATACTACATGGTGGTGTCACAGCTGGACATCCCATTAATAGGAACAATATTTGGTTTGAGCCATTTTAATTGAAACCACGGCTGTAGCAGCATGTATTTTTTTTCTTAATCGTACGCAAACGTGTTCCTCTCGGCCCTCCCCGCCTCCTGTGCAATAGTTATTGCTCTAAGACATCTGGTTTCACAGTTCAACAAGCACAGGCGTATTTCCACCATGTAGTTCTTCGCTTGTTGACAGGGCAGAATTTTTTAATATGGGGTTACTATCATCCAGACTTCCTCCACCTCCTCATTTATGTGACGGATACCTCTAAACAGTCCCTCAGCTCCTCCATCTTCAATCTGCTGGCCCAGTTTTATTAGCTCGCATACATGACACCTCAATGTCTGATTTCGTGCTCCCCTCCCCTCCTAGGTGAAATCCAAACCCCAAACATGAACCGGACCTAATACTTTTTTTTTTTTCCCTTTTGTTAAGGTCTGTTCCATAGAAACAAGGCCAGCAGCTTGGAGCCCCTTCATCTTGCATGTAATTTGCAAGTGGATATAAGGGCAGGATGATCCCCCTCCCTATTTCTGACCAGGGCTGTAGGACAGCCCAGAGCAGCTCTGGAATCTTTTTTTTTTCCTCTATAAACTGAGATTTTGCATGTACTTTATACTTTGCAAACCGGTACCTGTGTGAATGAGAAGGGTACCGCCAGCTTCCAGGGCATTTTGGGCTTCAGTATTTTGCAACACAGATAGTTGCTTCACTATGTCCATTGTCACCAGTTTTGCTGATGTCCAAAAGAAAAAAGCCCCGCTCGGTAGCAAGGCCTTTCTCTGCAGAGTGGTTTCTGAAGGGGAATGGTTTTGCAAGGGGAGAGGTGTCCTTCACCGGGGAGCACCCTCACCCCCAGGATAAGGACATCAGTGGCACTTTGCCCCAGCCTGAGCTGCCTATCCAACCTTCCTCTTCACTTCTGAACATCCAAAAAAAGCAGATTTATCACCAATGCAGTCCCATACACACCCCCAGTCCCTCCCGAAGAGTCGCGTTGTCTCCCATCACGCTCCATGATTTGTGCCTCATGACGCAGTCAAGGAAACCTGCCCCGCAGCTCCAGCCCGGCTCCCTCCCCAGCACCCTGGAGCTGCTTCCAGCATTTCCCTGCGGCACCCCGCGGATGGCATCGTACGGTCTAACTGTGGTGCCTCATGGCGTCACTGCCCTCAGCATCGCCCTCCACTCAGCTTTGCATCCTGCCATCTTGGAAGGTTTTCTCTGGAGATGAATTAGCCCCTCCAGCACCAGATAAAAGCGTCTGCCCTGCTATAGAGACCGCAGTCGACTTGCCCGGGGCAGCGTGGGGGTGACATGAGCTACCAGCACCAGGGATACACATGTAGACTGCGGAGATGGAGGATGTAGATCACTGAGCAGATGAGAACAGGCAGAGTTTCTATTGCACTGGACTGGAGGGAGCCTCGTGGCAAAGCAAGTGCTGCAAACCAGAAGTCTTCACTCTCCAAACCATCTTTTTTTTCCCCAGCTTAGAACTGCATGTAAAATAACTCCAGCAGATCCCCCTTATCTGAATTCATGCACCATCTAAGAGGGGTTTAAGCCTGGCTCACAGAGGTGCACTTTCACTGGAACAATTGCACCTGCTTGACGAAGGTGTGACCTCGGTTCTTTATTTTCTTTTTAGGCTTTATTGTACAAAAAAGCAAACTCAGAAAAAAATAAAATTATTAGGCAAGGTAAAAACAAACTTTACCTTTCATTCTTGGTTTATTGGTTACTGGAAAATAAGTTTTACAAACTATCTCTTGCAAAGGACTTGTTTTCAGCTAGTTTATATAGTAGCTTTTGTTCACATAAAAATTTAGAAAGCTACTTTCCTCTTCTCCTTTCCCCCCCTCCAATACATAAGGGAGGTATTACAGTGTGAAATATATCTACCGCTAGCAGGGCTGTGTTGTGAAGCTAAAATGAACACAGTAAATTCTGAGAAGGAATTTGTTTAACCTATAACCTTAAAGTAATAAGTGGAGTGCTAAATGTTTTGGCTCACACTGATATATTTTTATAACACTTGGCAAGGCAGCTTGGAGTCTGAAAGAAAAACTTAAGCACTGGAGAAACAGCTCTCTGCCTCTCCATCTCCGGGAGGCCGAATCTCAGCCCGGCACGGACCCCATCCCTCCGTGCAGGCACCGGGAGCACACGTGTGGCCACGTGTGCATATGTGTGTGCCCACTCGTGTGTCCACGGTGGCCGCGGGAGTGGGATGGTGAAGCCGGCGTGGCTCAGCCCGGTGCCCACCATCCTGTCTGGTTCTAGTTGCATTCGTCACATTTGCTTTTTAAAATTTAATTAAAATCCCTCTGGAGGGTTTTGGAGAGAGCTGGAGCACGGGGAGCCTGTGCTGAGGGTGGTGCAGGTCCTGTGGTGCTCAGTCCCCTCTGCAACGGGTGGCTCAACCTTGGCACTGGCCGGGAGTGACCCCAGGGGTCCCCGTGCTCTCCTGCACCCGTTTCCCCATCTGCCTCTGGGAATAATAATTACCCTCCTCCCTCCAGTGCTCAAGCACATTTTCCCAAAGATTTAAGGGCGATGCGATACGCAGGCCTGGTTTTCCTTCATTAACACCCATTTGACATGGTTTTCAATAACATCACCCCCTGCTTGTGCCACCACCAGAGCTGAGCAGTGGGAGACATGGATGCTGCCGGTGTTCTGCCATGAGGTCCCTCTCGCTCCATGGCAGCTGGAGCAGTGGGGCAGAGGGCAGAGAGCTGACCTTGGCTCTCCCACTGCTCCTTTGGTGGAAACCCGGAGTGAACTGCCCTGAAACCACTGGGCAGGAGTTTGCATGGCTGAGGTGCAGACCAGGATTTGGCCCATCGCCTGGCGAGGGTCCAGGGTACAGTCTAGCCTGAAGCCCGCCTGTATATTTTGGTTGCAAACCCACGCGCCGCAGGTTAAAGCAAATCCTTCTTTCTTTCCAGACAACGTCACTCCTGTTGCATCTCAGCCCAAGGTGATATTTTTCCTGGGGAGAGACCAAGGGCGCAGCGTTGGAGCCATGGGGAAGTGCTGCCGCTGCCGCCCTGCTCGGGGCAGAGCTTGCAGGGAGATGCAGGGGGACGCAGGGGGCTCCGACTCCAGATCTCCATTTCTGGGGGCCTGCAAAAGTGGGAAATGGGGGAATCTCCCATCTGGGAGACAGCCCAAGGGCCACAGACAAGCTGGATCCTGGGCAAGGCACTGCAGAAGGTGGGATCCTCACTGTGCAGCAGATAGGAAAGTGGATTTGGGGCGGATCACAGGAGATCCGCGAGGTTTCCCAGCCCTCCTGGTGGGATCTGCAGAGGCACCGTGAAGGGGTCTCACCCACAGCTGCTGATGCTCCCTTGATAAAGTGTCTGTGCCCAGCCCAGGGCAGAGTGGGTCCCCCCCAGCGCTGGGTGCTGCCAGCCCCCTCCTTCACTTGGGAAAACAGCACCGGGCAAAGGCCTTTTGCATGTCCTTAGTTTATATACAACTAGTGGCGCCCATGGCCGTGGCACTGAGCATCCATGTCTTTCATCCATGTAGGACACTGCCCTTGGGAATTAGAAAGCTTTAATACTCTGTGTTTAAGGACGGGGAAACTGAGTCACACAACTATTAAGTGACTTTCTCCAGGGTTCATGGGAAGCCCGTTGCAGGTCAGGAGGTGCCACATGTCAGGACAATTTGAAAAACTCAACCCATCTCTTTCAGCCCTCTAGAGCTCATGGGAGACAAGGAGGACCCATCTTCTGAACCAGGATATTTTCCCTCCCCAGGAAAACACGCTGCTCCCCCAGGAGCCCTACTCCAGGGAGCAAGGACAGTGGCAGCAAGAATGTTTCACAACCTTCATCCTCCTCTTTTTTCTTTTTTTAATTTGGCATTATTAATCTCTGGGGCGGTATAAATAACCTCGCTCACCCCTTCCCTGCCTCCACCTCCCAGATCATTTACTGTGGATTAATATTTGCTAGCTCGTTTGCACAGTAGCCTGTAGATTTTCAGCCTCCTCTCTGGAATGATGTTGACTTGCAGAGAAATTACAGGGGCTTTACCCTGGTACAAAGCAAACAGTGTGTGCTGTAATCAGACTCAACACCTCAGCAAATAATGAAAAGAGATATTATGTGGCTATAATTTCCACGCGGGATTAGGTGTTTGTCTTGTAAAGCATTCAGGTGCCGCCGGGTGTATAAACGAGTGTGTAATTATGGTCATCAGGTTAAACAGAGGGAGCAGGAATCCGACCCCGGGTTGGGGCGTGCACAGATGGGCCTGACGGTAGCTGTTAATTTGCAGCTATGAATGGCTCTTACAGGTCCTGGGTATTTGAATGACTTGGCTTCTATTTATGGTTCCCAAAAGCAGAGCCCAGTCCAAGGCTTGCGGGGGTCCACAGGAGCCTTTCCACGGCTCTGTACCGAGCTCCCTTCAGTTTTCGCTCATCTTATTTTTGGGGTAAATCAATCACATGCTGTTTCCCTGGCTGGCACACAGCCACCTTGTCACACACCAGAAGGTGGACTCATCTATCTGCGGGGTTTGTGTTAGATCAAGGAGAAAGACTCGGGATGGGAGAGCATGGGGTGACACTGTGGTCCCAGAGACACCTACCAAAAATGGCTCCTTGCTCTTTGGGAACGTTCCCCGAGTGGGAAGGTGTGATGGGACAGGAGCACACACTAAATTTCCTCCTGAATCGGTGCCTTGTTCCCTAAAGGCTGGAGAGGGAGCAGCCCATTTTGCTCTGGTCAGCCAAGAGCTGACAGCTATCCCTGGAAAAACCACCGAAGGCACCCAGGGCAGAAACGTCCACCCACAACGAAAAGGTGGAGGGGTAACAGCCTCTTGCCAGCAAACCCCAGCAGGGTCTAGCATGGGACAACCAAAGCCCAGAAATGGAAACCAGACAAAACTCAGACTGGGAATAGGGACTAGTTTGGGCTGGGGAGGAATGTTAAGTTGCTGTCAGAGGCCCAATGGAAAAGTGGTGGACTTGGCATGGGTGAGGTCCCAGCAAAGCACACACCCTTGGCCCAGCACAGAGATAACCTGTTGGTACCTCATGGCTAACAAGACACTACGATGCCATCCCAGCCAGAGTGAGTTTTCCCCTACATGGGCTAAACCTTCTCATGCAGTTCAAACCAACAATCCAAGCAAAAAAACCCTCCTAGACAGTTCACTGCCTGCACTGGGGCCTGGAGCTGTGGGGCCAAGGTGACCCCCAGGAGGCTCCTGGGCGGCCTGGCAGGGAGAGGAGCAGCTTTGGAGAGGCAGGAGCGTTGCCCGGCGGCTGTGCTCAGCTCCCGGCCCGTGTCCCGGGTAGGCAGAGCCGGGCACGAGCCCAGCGCCGGGAGCGGGATGGAGGAGGCTGGAGGAGGAGGCTGGGCTGGCTGCCTGACCAGGAGGACGGGGCGTCTGCCCAGCCCCTGGCACAGAACCTGAAGGCCAAGGGGACGGTTTGCAGCCCCAGCAGCCGCCTGGAGCCATCCCGGCTGCCCAGCCTGAATTTACCCCAGCGGGGGAAGACAGGGGAGCAATACACCCCCTTAGCACCCCCAGGGTATCCCCAGCCTTTCCCTGCCAACCTGATCCCATCTCAGGGGTTCTCCTGTGTAGACCCTCCCTCCCTCCAGCACAGTGGGGTAGGTGCCTGCAAGGAGATGGGTCCACAGCCCCCCCGCCTCCCCCAGCCACCTCCACGCAAGGGGAGCAGCCGGGCCAAAACGTCTACACCGCGCTCACGCCTTCCCTGAAACGGAGTCGCGGCTTATTATAGCAAATGTTATTGCAGCGGTGAAAGAGGCTGCGTCCAGGAGCAGGCAATATCCTGCCTGAAATGTTCAGGGACCTCTGCCATGTGCACATTCTTCCACGGCGTAATTAGGGTGGCAGGCGCTGGCGACAAGCGCGCAGTCTGCTCAGGACGGGGTTGTTGGGTTGGTTGTTTTTTTTCTTTTCTTTGCAGGAGATTCACCTCAGATGGGGAACACACTGGTTTATTGAACACAAAATGTTCCAGAGGAAATCATTAAAGTGGGGTGGAGTGACAAGAGCTCTCGGTTAATGTCACCTAAGAGAAAAAGGGCTTCCAGAAAGGAAGAATTCAGGAAACCCCTATTGGCCCCACATGCTCTCAGTGAGAAATGGGGACATGAAGCCGATGCTCTCCCCCGGGGAAGGCTGCAGCAAACTGATGGTTTCTGGGATCGGCACAAATAAACTGCAGTGCTCGGTGCTGTGTGGCAGGAGGGACAGGGAGCCTTGCCGAGGGGTGGTGGCACAGGGGACGTGCTGCCTGAGCCACGCTTGTGTCTGCCTCCAGCCAGGGATGCAGGGCTGGGAGGACCTGCCCCCACATCTTCTGAAGGTTATGCCTTGGCTACAACATTATTTTCAAATTAAAAGTTTCAACTATCTCTTTTCAATGCTGTAAGGCCTCTGATTTCGGCAGAGCCCGTGCATCCCTCCTCATTGCAGGCTCGGTCTTGCAGACAAGGTCCTTGCAGCTGGAGCTGCTGGAGCCTGATGAGTCTGGGCTCCTGACCAGCCCCTCGGGTCGCTGCATCTGTCCTGTCTCCTCCCAAGCAAAGTCTCTGCTGCTTAGTAGGGGTTGGCTTCAGCCCTTTCCCTTAACGCAGACATGAGCAGCACCTCATAGCGAACGGGGATTTGTACTGTGAGTGGTCTCGGGACTATCCACAGCATTGGGCTGAGCACAGATCTGCAGATCTCCAGACCGGCTTGTACTGCAGCCTCCATGGGCAAAGAGCTCCAGGGTGCTCGGGGGAAAGGATGCTGTAGGTATGTGACCTGTACTGTCCAGATGCTTGGTGTCCTGAAATAGTCAACAACATATCTAATAATAATTCACTATTTAAGTTCACTTCAGCTAGGGAAACACAGACTTTTAACCCAGACTAAGTAACCATCAAGCCCATCTCCTTAGATCGCAGAAGAATGAAAGAGTTTAGGGGGGAAAATTTAACTACTGAGTAGGCTTGTGTTTGCTGAGGATGTCTGGAAATAACTCCTTCATTCATTCCATGCTAGGTGGGTATATGGGGGAAATGTGTTACCCCGAGTGGCTGTCTTTAGGTTTCACGTTAAAGCACACACTTAATATTTAGCTTGTTGTTTTCCTGTTTCCTCCCTGGGGTGACCGACTCCCCAGGGAGAAACCTCCACAGCTATTTTGGAGCCCAAGGATGTGATTCACTTCAGGCAACCTGTGCAAACAATAACATAAGTGTCTGACACGCCTGTCCCCAGGAAGCAGAGGAAATCTGTCATACTTTAAGCTCCTTGGTGGGCACATTGCTGCAAAACAATTTTCTCCCAGCAGCCACACTGGTGGGTGCCACAGTACCACTGCCAGGCATTTGCCGGGCTGATAGTCCAACCTTTAGCCTGAGCTGAGTGCAGGTTTGGGGACTTCAAGGCACTGGGAGCTGCTCCCTTCCCGAGGATCCATCCCTTTTGCCTTGTAGCTGCCTATCCCCTTACAGCCGAGGTCTTGCCTTCCCATTGCAGCGGCCTATCCCACAGAAAAATAGCACAAAGCAACATGAAATATATGTCCCAGAAAAAAAAAAAAAAAAAAGGGCTGTGCCTTGGCTAGAGAATGAATAGCCACCTCCCAGCTCTGTGCCAGTTGGGTTTTCTGTAAGAGGTCTGGCAAGGAGCGGGGACAGTGAGGCGGCCCTGGAGCAAGGCGGCACAGCGGGTCGCCCTTTCAAACCGGCTCCGCACCCCAGCCCGGGCGGAGGCTGAGCGGGAAACCTCTTCACAGCAAAGCAGGGGGGATATTTGTTACCACTGTCAGGGTTTGGGAGTCAGAGACCAGCAGCAGAATACAAAATCCAAGCCCAGGGTACAAAATCTAAGCCCCTGGGGATAGGGAGGTTAAATAAAAAGGCTGTGTCCTGCAGGCCAGAGCCCACCTCTCCCTCCTGCTCTAGAAGGATGGGTTTCTGGTCTCTCTGCCTGCACGGAAAAGCACTGTAAAAGCAGTGTCTACAACCTGGCCCGTGGCTGCTCCTTCCACCCCCGTGGCACAGCCCCTGCCAGCCAGCATCCCCCGAGCCCTGGCTCATGGCTGTGCCGGCTTTCAGCTGACCCAGGAGGCGGGTGCTGTCGTGCTGATGGAGCTGCGATGGGCAGGGATAACGTTATTACAAAGACAGCAGGATGGGATTGGTGTCCCCCTCAGATTTCATGACCTGCTTTCATCCCATCCAAAATGATCGCACCTTTTGAGGGCAAGGAGCAATCTGTGCCACGCTCCCTCTGTTTGCAGCTACACGGGGTTGTATCCTTCAGGAGGAGCCAGAGAGACGTGAGTAACGGGACTGTGGCCGCCCTGGCCCCGCTTGTGCTGGGTTTGGCTGACATGGTGCTGCCCAAGCCCCTTGTTCCAGAGAAATCCGGGGACCCCCTAAGGTGCAACCCCCAGCACCCTCCCAAGAACTTGCAGGGAGACAGGGACCTTTCCGATGACGCACTGGGACCTTGGACATGGGCCAAAGAGTTTTATTTGCCGCAAACAGAAAAGTTCGTCCCTGTTACGTAAAGTGATATCATCACGCTCAGTAAAAAAGCAGCCGCTTCTGGAAATGCTCAAATTAGTCATGAGAGAGCAGGTTTCAGGGGCTTGCCACGTCCCTACCCCAGCACTGCTCTGGCAGAGAGAGGGACTGCAGAGCTCTGGAATGAAAGGGAAGAGTATGTTCATCAGCTAAAATTTAGTTAGTTTCACAGATGCAATGTGTAATTATCAGAAAAAATTTACCCAGCTAATTGAAACAGATGCAGCTGAATTTACACAAAAAGGAACAGGGTTTTTAAAAGATGAAAAGACTAAGCTTGAAGGTCCTTGTCCTTCAAACTCTACAGCCAGAAATCCCTTGTGGGCCCAGCAGCAGACATCGATATCCACCAACAGAGCTGTAAAACAATTCCCTCCCACCCTGGTACAGTTCCAAGCAGCCTCTACATGGAGCAAATGATGCAAATCAGTGCCCATCTCTTTTGCATCTCATCTGCATGCCTCCTCTTGAACCATGCCAGGCTGCCCACACTGCAGTTCTTGGCTCGGGGGGGGGGGGGGGGGGGGGGGGGGGCGCAAATGAGGAGGCACTGCCTGAGCAGGATGAGGATGAGGATGTGGCTGAGGCACTGGTGCCTTCTCATCCAAGGCAGGACCCAGCTTCAGAGTCAGCAACATCAGTTGGCATTTTCCTTCCTGAACTGACACGATTTGGCTTTGATTATCTTTTAAAAATGAACGAAAGTTGCACAGGAGACAGATTTCAGGAGAAAATCCTGGTCTGATCAGCGTGAGAAGGCAGGCAGCGGGCTGCTCCACCATCGGCAGAGGCCGTTATGGCTGTGTCTTGTCTCTAGCATCCCTCCCAAGAGAAAAGAAAAAACAGGTACTCACAGCAAAAAAACCCCGTCTTTGCTGTCAGAGCAGTCAAGAAGCTGGGAATAACTCCAAGGGAGCCCTCAAAAAATACTGCTCCCCTGTTTGTTATCCTGGCTATGGGCCTGGGCAGCTCCTGGCCTGTGGCGAGCTGTGGCGTTCTCAGCCAGCAAAGCTGAGAGCGAGGGGCTGCAGGAAGCACCAAGGGGGAGCAAAAGCACAGCCCCCCCAGCCCACCCTTGGCCACCCGCAGCCCCCAGCGGGTGTGAAGGCATTTGCAAACCCCTCACTCGGGATGATCACAGTAATATTAATAAGAGTAATAAAATCCCATTCTAACTGTGATAGTGAAGTGTGGAAGAAAGAAAAAAATTATGCAAATGAGGCTTATCGGCTGATCAGAATAACAAGTGAACTTGATCTGGAAGGGGGCAGCCTTCCTGGGTAATGAGGATTATTTACCCACGATTTCCCTTGCAAATCAGCAGCGGGTTCCCAGAGCCAGGCGCGCACAGGGCGATGCTCAGCACCCGGCTGTGCCTCTCCGGGGCTGTGGTGCAAAGCCCAGGGAGGGCATGGGGCACTTGGCCAAATCTTCAGCTTTTTTGCAGTAAAATGCTGCTTCTTGGGTAGGTGCTTCCCTCTGTGTTGCTCCTGGGTTTGAGCCAGGTGTCTTATGGACACATTGTTTTGCTTTCTGTGGCCACACTGTGTATGTAAAGCGAAGGAGAGTTCATGTTGTCCGCAGCCTCTGCTGAAGAGGGAGTTGCAAGCCACATAAGCGAGTTTACATTTTGGCAATTAGCAGCGTTCATAGCTTTTTTTCTCATTATTAGTGGGCAGAGCATCTGTCCTGTGTCATGGAAAAGCACTCGCCAAAGACCTTGAATCCTCTGTAGCAAGGCCGGGGTCTCAGCAGGCTGGTTGTCCTGTTTCCTCGGCTCCAAGGGATCACCCTTTATTGAATCCAGCTTCCAAGCAGTGTTCAGAGAGCTCCCTCTTCGAGCTACTTGGGTCTTACCCATGCTTTCCGGGCCAGGACTATTCCCATATGCATGATCCATGTGTTCCAAAATATTAGGATATTGGAAAGGTCCTAACTCAATTTCACTCCGCGTTTTCCAGACATTTATTAAAACAGTGAGCTGTGAAATTCTGCTGTGGATTCCCCCCGGCTCAATTTGTGTCTGGGTTGGAAGAACCTGGAGTATACCCATCCAGTACGTACTGGCACAGGGGACACCATCACTGGGTGCTAATGGGGCTGTCTCGCAGTGATCCCAATGTAATTGGTGAAGTAAAAGCTTTTTCCTTCTGAATATTCAGTGCAGGACACAAGGAAACATCACAAATAGCTGGGGCTTCATTGTCTCTGCAATGTTTGTGGGCCTCTCAGGAGCATCACCTCCCTTTCTATGGCGTTCCCCAGTTCCCAGCCCCAGCTCACTCCACAGTCTTCTGCTGCCCCACAGGAGGAGCAGTTACCTGGAAGAGGGAGCAGATCTACCACGGACACTGTGCTCGTGCTGCTGGAGACAGGCAGCATGTCAGGATCGAGTCCATCCCAAGCTGTGTATCATCTTCCCGTGCACGCTCTTCCAGGCTGCTGGGAGAAAGGTGTCACCCGTCGGTGTGATCTACACCAGGGCTCTGGGCCAAGCACAAAGGTGAAAGATCTTGGAGCGGAGGTTCCTGGTGGGCACACGTGGGTTTTAGGATGGGGGATTCAGCAGAGGAGATCTTGTCCTCTCAAAAACTTCTGATGAGGTACCTGCAGTGGGATCATGCAGGACTTCCCTTCCTTCCCTCCCTTCCCTCCCCAGCTCTGCCGGGGGGTTTTCCATGGGGCTGTAGGATGTGGCTCCTTGAAAACAAGGGCTCAGCCTGGAGACACTGGCCAGGGTGGGCACGTGGAGCAATGCCATGGGCAATCCCGCACTTCTGGCAGCACAGAGGAGCCACCACAGCCCTGGTGAGGGCATGGAGAACGATGAGAAAAGGGGAACAACATTATTAAGGCCATGTGAATATTTGGGGAAGAAGTCCAAGTCTGGCAGGCTCAGTGTGCTGAAACCCACCACACCCATGCCCAACAATGCATATTCATTTTGGTGTAAGGGGGGGGGGGGGGGGGGGGAGGGGGGGGGCAGCCACTCACATGCTTGCGCTACGACTTTGTTTCAGAGCATCATGCTGTGGGACAGGGACGTCCCAGCACAAACATTGTCCCATTGTCCCTCTGCCCCAGCGCTCCCACAGTCCAGAGCAGCTCTCCAAAAAACAGATAGAGGAGGCAGTTCAGGGTCATGTTTCCAACCTTGAGGCCATCTGTGCTGCGCGAACTTGCCAAGTCCAGCATTGCTCACCCCAATAATCTACAGAAGGATTTGCACCATTGTTAAAAATGTAGAGGCCAGCTTGTTACAGGAGGTTATAGTTTAATTTCAGTGATGGTTTCACCAGGAGTTGCTGTAATAAAGAGCTCGGTGCTTCACAAGCTTTGGGTGCTCTCGGGCCAGGTTCAGCTCTTATCACCCTTGTGCAAACCTGGAGTAACATTCCCAGTGTCAGTGAAGATGCTGCATGTTTGGAGGCTTTTAAACAAAAGTAGGATTTGGCCTAAGATTTCTCCCAACAAACCTTTCTCATGCAAATACGGCCATTTTGCACACGCCTCGAATACCAAATCAGTAGAAGTTTCACTGCTCAGTCTCACATTTCCCCCACGTAACCCACACCACCACGTCCATCTGTGCCGAGTACTGGCACATGGCTTTCCCTGCCCCTGAAACTCGAGGGTGTATTCTACTGGTGGTGACTCCACTCGCTGCAAAACCAAATCGCTGTTGTTACACCAATAGCAATGTTGACCCATCAGATGAGATGGCCAAAGGGCTGCTCCTATGGGGATAGTGGGCTGCAGAAATTGGGAGGAGCAGAAGAAAGCAGGATGCAACAGCAAACCCAGGAAGTCCACGAGGAGTTTTGCTCTGGCTCTTGGTTGTAGATGAAGGTGTCTGCGCATCACAGCACCAGGAAAGGGGAGGGTGTAAAATCCCCAGATTAGGTAAATGACCATTAGGCAGAAGTGCTGGAAGAGAATGACATATTTCTGTCACGCTGACCGTAACCAAGGAGCGGACCCCTCATTCCCCAGCCCCTTCAGGTGCTGCGCGGGACCAGAGCTGGGGGAATTTACTTTTGTCTGGCTCTGAGTTGTGCTGATCCCATTGCAGCTGGGAGGGGATTTCCCGTCAGCTCCAACCCAGCTGCTTAAAAAACTCTTCCACTAAGTGAGCTAATATTTCATGAATAAATTGAAGTGGTCAAGTCCCATTTTGTGCAGAAAGCACGGTTCCCTGCCGATTAGCCTGCTTGGTACTTTTGGGGATATAAATAACTTCACAAGCTCATTCTCTGCGCCTTTCAAAATAAAAGCAACATTCAGTTATTTGATTTTTTTTAATTTTATGCAAATGATCTTCTGTTCTGTGTTATTATGTAAACGAGCCAACTGAAATGGTAATGAGGGAACCCAGAAGTATGCATATATTAACTGCCGCTATAGAGCCTTACACCTACAGAAATGGCACTGAATTACATTTCTAAGGGAGGGACAGGTGTCCTGAGGGTGAAGATTTTACTCCAGGACTTGGTTACTTCTGAAATCCCTGTGTGTGAACGCTTCTTCCTACAGAGAATAGTCAAGCGTTCAATTCAAAGAGCAAGTCAGCACTTCAGTCAGAAATTTCTTCTTTTCAGTGTGGGAAAGTATGTTGCATTCAGTTACCGTCAGCCTGTGCAGCAGAGTTCACATCCTACCTCTCATACTCCAGCAAGTTGAGCTCAAAACGGAGTCCACCTGAGTACAGACAGCATCAGACAAGACACAACGAAGACAGAGCTGTAGGAATTTTTCTCTCCGTGCACTCCATTGCAACAGGAGAACCTACAGGGAAATCATCACCGCTCCAGGACTGGAGAGAAAAGAGCATTTTTGGGCTCGGGTGACCCCACAGCATGATAGACGTAGACAAAGATATACACTAAGAGCAACTTTATGAGTGTTTAAGGTAGAAGCAAAGCCCATTTCCAAAGGTCAGGCAGTCTTCAATGAAGTCCATGGTAAAACTCAACAGTGTTAAAGGAATTCAAATGTTTCTGTTTCCTAAACCACATCCTTGTGTGCTCAGTGGGATCCTGTGCCTGCTCTCCTCCCAGGTGCCACATGGGACACACCTCAAGCTAGAAAAACTGCCGTGAGAATAAGAAGACAAGAAACATCTTCATTTTCTACATTCTTCAAGAATATTAATGGGTTTTAACCAAGGTGGAAACATCAGAGTTTCTCACCTTCCTAAAACCCTGAGAGAGCTGAAGCTCAGATCACAAGGGAGCAGATGTCTCAAACCCTTCCTAATCCCCATGTTTAGCAATGATGTTTGAAGCTATTAGAGGCGCGGCGAATACCGTTCCCCAGAAGGTAGAGCAGATGTTACATGCAGAGGTGCATTAAGCTCTCAGTTGTGGCTGGACTGCAGTAATGTTGGCCAAAGTCCATCTCAGTATGTCTGACTGTTTTGATTATTTGGCTCTGAACATGGTGGATTGGGCCTGTAACAGAACAACACGGATCTGTTTTCCACAGTTTGTGAACTCACCGTGGTGTCAGGAGAGGGAGAGAAAACCAGAGACCTCCTGAAGGTTATCGGAGTCTTGCGCTTGATTTCAAGGCACCTGGAAGCTTAATATCTGCAGCTTCTGTTTGATAATTAAATGAGAACCATCAAATAATGGATAATTTGTTATAGGAAAAACTACACCAAGTGCTAGGACTGATCCAAAAGCCTCTGAAAGCCTTCTGCTGAGCCGACTGGGTTTTGGAACAAGCCCGTAGTGGTAGTAAAAATAAATCCCTGTAATTAGACAAAAGAAAAAACCCAAAAGATGCCATTTGAGCCATTTAGGGCTCAAAATCTGTATCCTGGGGTTTGTGCTGGGTGGCCCTGAAAGCTCAGGAAATGCCAGGAGCCCACGGGAGGTGGGTCATGGCGGGGTTCAGACATTCCTCTGGGAGAGGATGGGGGAGCACCTTCTGCACCCCAAGTCTCAGCCTCCTCAAACAGCAATTCCCAGGTGAACCTGGGTGGGATGAGGAGACAACACCCGGTTTGTGATCTGGCTGGCCTGTTCCTGGTGTCTGGTGCCAGTCCAGCCCCGGCTCTGCCTTTCCCTAAGGAAGCTCCATCTGCCCCACTGGGTCTGTCGTTCCTTCCCACAGGCAAGTGTACAACAGTCCTGGCTGGGCTGCTTCACCATCCAAGATGCAAATGTCATTTCAGGCAACGCTACAGCCTTTTCTGCTTTGTCTGCTTTCCCTAGAGTGTATTTTCCCAGAGATCTAGAAATTTATCACTTGGAAGGCATGGCCCAAGAAGCAGGATTTATTGCTCAGAAACCAGGAAACACAGACTTTTAAAGCATGTTTAAAGTCCATTTTTCACACTGAGATGAGACAAATGTCACCAGCATCAGCGCCAGGAGCGTATCAGGCCCCAAGGTGGAGTCAGAAACAGGGACAAAATTCTGCCCAAAGTGGATATTTTAGGTTTGGAGCTGAAATATGTTACTTGCTTCTAGGAGGCTCTTTCCAGCCCAGACTGACGTCTTTTGGTGTAGGCAGTGAAACACCAAATGGGGAAAGGAGAAGGGGAGAGGTGAATGATTATTCTTACCATCACCTGGTGTGTCTCATGATACAGTAATAGAACAGAAGGCTGAAATCAGATAAAAAGAAAAACTTGGGTTTGGTTTTTTTTTTTTCAGAGCAAACAGTTCAGCCGCAGAGCTCCGCCACAGGCAGAGGTCAAGGGCAGAGCTGGGTTCAGAGGAGGGTTAGACAAATGCATGGAAAATATGCAACTTCTAGGCATAGCACTGAGGCAATGCAAGTGTCTTGCAGCAATTGCTGATTGCCCAGAGGCTGGCAGAGACCAGGGGAAGGGCTATTTTATACAAGTCCTGTTTGTTACCCTGGTTTCAGGGTTTTTTTGTTTGCTCCTGCATGGCAAACCTACATGTGCCTTTGCAGGATACTCCTGAGACAGACCTTTGCTCTCTTCCAGTGCAGATATTTCCATCTTCCCTCTTTCTTCCAAGCAGGTCTGAATATCTATGTAGTTTGGGGCTGATTGTTTTAGCATTTCTTTTTTTCTGGGGGGTTTCAGAGGATCTTTCCTGCATTCCCAGAAATAGAACACAAACATCTACTACTCGGATGTTTTGTTAAGATATTTTCATTAAAAAAATAAACTTGTTTCCATCTGGGAATTTTGTTAAGTGTTTTAGATATGTTTTTAACTTCTCTGTATCACATCACCAGCCATGGATTTCAGCCAACTATTCCAGGGCTTGGACACACAGCTCTTCAGGGATGGTCGGAATCTGGCTCTGAAGCTCTCACCTGACTTCATTCTGATAGACGTCGCTCCAAGCTCCTCCTCCACAGATCTGATTTCTCCCAAATGTTGAGAATATCTGGATTCCTGCCTGAATTTTGTCCATTTGGGTCCAGGTTTATCCCCATCATCTCCATCTGGTGACCAGGAGAGGCTCTCAAAGACAACAGACCTTCTGGGGTTCTGGGGGCCCCAGAGCAGCAAGAGCTTCAGAGGGACAGGAGCAAGCCCCGGGGGACCTCAGCAGCCTGGGAATTTGCAGGGAGTCTCCTCAGGGGTCGCATTAAATCCTCCTTGTTAGGAAAAGGGGGTGTTTGCAGGAAGAAGTGACTCACTGGTCTCAAATGTGGGTGACTCACAGCTCAGCTCCGGGGGCCAAGATGCTGATGGCAGCCAGTCGTCTTCAGTGGCAGAGCATGTGGAGGTGCAGAGCGTGTCCCAGTTCCACAGGCACCAGTGCTCCCCGGCTGATGGACCCCTCGTCGTTAATAACAGCTTTTCCATTTGCCTCCTTCCCAGATACAGCGTGAAAGGAGGAGCACAAATGGCAGGGTATTTTTTTTTTTTTTCTCCTTTCACAGTGTTAAGAAGAAGCTGAAGTCTCAGGAGGAGCATTACAATTTCCAGTGGAACCAGCTACCTTCCCACCTCTTTTTTTTTATTATTTTATTTTAGTTTTGTTTGACATGCATGCCTTTACTTTCCTGAATAAAGAGTGCCACTAACTACCTCTTAAAATATTATTACAGAAGGGCTGTATTCTACTGAGAATGGCATTTTTGTAATAACCCCATTTTCCTTTTCACTTATTCTTACCTAAAAAGTTTCAGATTGCAGCTCATCCATCTCCCTGACACCCAAATCCCCTCTCACGTTTTCAAATTTATATATATATTGTTAACCCATTATTAGCCCATAGTACCCAGGAAAAAAAAAAAAAAAAAAGAGAAGCATGAGAAAGAGCCAGGCCCTGAGCAGAGGCCCGGGATGCGTGGGGAGCACATCAACTTGAGCTTCAGTTTTGGGAGGATTTGTTGCAAATTGGTGGTTGTGGAGCCTGCTTTCTCTCTGCAGCCTCCCTCCACAATGGGCTTTGCAGGGACACCTCAGTATCACCGGTGCAGGGGGACACCCCTCATTCTCTCCCTGAGTCTTGCTCCAGCTCCTGTGGGCAGCTCCAGCCCACTCTGTGCCACATCGTGTGCAGGGTGAGACTCGCTCTGCCCCCAGCCCACCTGGACAGGAAAACCAGGGACCAAAAACTGCAAGAGGAGGAGAAAACCAAACTATCCCTGCCGCTTCCTCCAGCTGGGACTGGAGAGGTTGTTTTCTGAAGGATGCACATGTGTGAGCTCATCCCAGTGGGGCAGTGGTGATACACGTGGTGCTAAAACCTCCCTGACCTGGGTTCCCAAGGCAGGAGGGGAAGGATGGCGATGGGACATGGCTCCCATTAGAGCTGGCAACTCCGTGCTGGCCATGCAAGTCAGGACCTGTCCGTGTCAGCCTGTCCCAGTCCATCTCAGTCCATCCCATCTTCCCCAGAAGGCAGCAGGAAGATTCAGGCAGGTTGCAGGGGCGGCTGGGCGAGGTGCATCAGCACTTGGTGGCTTTTGCTACTCTATTCCTTGAAAATACGGGGTTCATCCCGTGAGGCAGGAGCGCAGGTCTCCGGTACCCAGGTTGGCAGAGGGGTGATTGCTGTTGGTGATTGAGGAGTGGGAGGGCGCCTGTGCACTTGGTTATCAAACAGCAGCGAGGTCGAGCGGCATCCTGAGGACAGGAAGGATGTTGTCAGAGATTAAGTGATCCTCTGTGAGCTTTTAGGCAAAATTTAAAATGTAATCTTTACCGTGAGAAAATCTCTAAGTTATGTGAAGGTGACAGCTTTCTATTTTCATCGGGCTGTAATTAATTGCTTGCTAAGAAAAAAAAAGCTCTATCTAAATTAAAGTTTTCTTTTTTCCTCCTGAAACTTTCAACCAGCTGTGCACAGACCTGAGAGTAAACTGCTATTCCTATTTGTTATCCTCTTAAAAAAAAAAAAAAATGCATTCCTCATCAAAATCACACCTACCCAACGTGCTGGGCTTTTTATTTATTCTTTCTTTCCCTTCTGTGTGTGTGGTTTTTATTATAACTCGCAGGCAACTGCTTAACATCAACAACAACAACGAAACTTTGGCAGAAGCCGCCTCAAAGGGTCCGTGTGTGAGATGTTCAATGAACTTCCTAGCTACCAATAATTCCAGTTGGCTGCTTTTCCTTGAGCTGCATCCTCCCGGCGTCGGGGTGTGGAAGTGGTCAGCGCCCCATCGCTCGCGGGGGCTTCACCAGCTGCATGAGGCTTCCCCGAACAGCGGCTCTTTGGGAAAGGGGGGAAGTGGGAGAAGTTTACTAGTTCTTTTCCTTTTGCTAAATGAAGCTACTTCTCGCGAGTCTAAATATTTACTGCCGTTTCTGGACACACACACAAAAATTAATAAAACTATCTGTGGAGCGAGATTCTGATTCCCAATTATTTTGCCTTCGTGAAGTTAAAAAAAAAAAATCCCAACTTTGTTTGTGCATTCTTATTGCAAACACAATGCCAACAATGGCTAAATAGACAGCATAATAAATAGCACCACAATGCCGACATAAAGGCCTTTCTGGTACTGCATACAAAATATAAACTGTGCCATGCCATTATTATTCCGGAGCCCTTGCTGAAACAGTGCAGTTGAAATTCCACCCCCAATGTGCACCTAATCAGCCATTCAGAGCCCCTTAATGACTTGTCAGTTCTTTGCCCTGCCATTTTCTGTCCAATTAATTCTTTTATTGTGCACCGGATAAAGGAAGACAAAGGCCTTCCATGCAATAATGAATCATTAAAATTCAGCAGCTCCTCTCTTGTGCTCTTGGCTCCTCACCAGCAATTCAGGCTGTTTCGCATTCGTTATGTGTGTGGTGGTTAAAATTCACTCTACCTCAAACAAGACCTTTCAAAATGCTTAACCCTTTCTTGGGTGAAGACCTCCATCGCTACACTGGGAATTTAGACACACACACACACCAAAAAAAAAAAAAAAAAAGAGGAGGAGGACGACGAGCGAGGGGAGGAGAAAGGCAGGCAGAGGTATTTTGGGTAAATGTTTTAATATCACGTCTCTGACAGTCACAATATTGCCTGTGCACACATCCACAAACAAATACGGGGAGCAGGAGCCGATGCCAGCGCGGCTGCGAGAGCGGCCGGGCTGCGGAGCCGGGGCGGGCCGGGTGTGCGGGTGCGGGGCCCCGGCCTGGGCAGCGCTTCCCGACCCGTGCCGGCAGCTTTGCATCGCTTTCCCTAAACCAACACAGCCCCGGGAGCGGGTGGCGGAGGCAGGGAGGGACACCCTCTTATTTTGGATTAGGAGTGGCTTGTTTTTCATTCCTAATTGGTTTAAGATAAACTGAAAGAAGCCAGCTTTTAAACCTGAATAAGTGTGTCCAACTGGCTTTTTTTTTTTTTTTTTTTGCACGGGCTTCACTAAATCAGGTCAAAACCAACACTCCAGTTAAGCCAGTGACACACTGTGCATGGCTGAGCTCCGCAGACATATGGGAGCAGCTTAATAGGGGTCAGCAGGAACGCCGGCAGCTCTTTCAAGCACAGGGAGGGCAGAGCCCCACTTTCAGCAGCACCCACCGCGTTTATCCAAGTGCCAAAGCATTTCTGAACAAGAGCCCCCGGGCTGGTGGCAAGAGCCACCCCCTTGGTGACTCCCATCCCACCGCAGTGGCTCTGCTGCGGGCAGTGCTGCTGGCAGGCTGCAGCAGAAGCCGGGGGTAGGTTTGCTTTCTGAGCCCTGTTAAAATGGGATTTTGCAGTGGAAGCTGCGTGGTTTTATGGAAAGACGCCTGCTGTTTCCCTCCTCGTGCACTGAGGTTCTGCGAAAGAATAAACTCACTTTCCACCTAAGCCACAAAACCAGCCGCCGCTCCGGCCGCAGCCCCGCTACTGAAATCTGCACTTCTCCACCAATCCTCTGCCACAGAAACCCCGTGGCCTGAGACCCACCGTGAGCTGCCTGGGTTGGTTGAAGGGCTGGTGCTCCCAAACACCCATGTTCACCATCAGGAAGCGGTCCCTGGACCGCATCGTGTCCCATCAACAGGGAATGACCTGCAGCCGGCTCCAGCGCCGGCTGGGGTTGCAGGACAGCAGAAGAATGAAGCAATTTGTAATGAGCACCATTTTCTGTGGTTTGGGCTCGGGGTGGGGGTGGGGGGGCTATTTTTAGCTCCTGCTGACTCATTTGGGAAATGGCTTCCCCTCCCCAAGCCTCGTCCTTTGCCACTGGGTGCCATCCTTAATTCCTGCATACAACGTGAACTTGAACTGACACCGCCCTGAGGCAGCTGGGACCAGAGCTGGGCTGGGTCTCCCTGGCTCCCACGGTCCTGTGCAGCTCACATCATTAATTAGGCCACTGTGTGATGAACCCCCAAAAAACCTTGTGGAGTCTCTGCGGGGTCTCCGACGGAGAGCAGGGTGGTGGTGAGGTACAGGGTGTTGTCTCTCTTGGAGCTGGGGTTCCTCCGTGCATCACTCACAGAGCGGTCAGGAGTTGATGTGAAACTGCCTGCTTTCACTCCCACCCCCCAGAACAGGAGTTTGGAGCCCTTCTGCTGGTGAATTCATGCTTAACAATTTGCCTTTGGGTGTAAAAGAGCCCTAAATCAATTGGACCCAACCCCATGCTCTTGAAGACTGAAAACAGGGTAACGTTGGAGTCTCCTTAAAGCCTTCCCCGAGGGTCAGGGTTCATCCAGGCTCCCTGGGGACCGGGGCTGTGCCACGCTGTGTTCACCATGGCACCTCCTCAGCTTGCCCAGCTCTGTCCCTGCAGCTCCCGTGGCCACCGAGCCTTCCCAAGGGCTCACACGTTGCTGCTCCTGCTCCCCAAATCTCTCCGGCTTTGCCCCGCAGTGTAGCTCTGTCCAACACAGGTCACCGGCTGCAGCATCCTCCCACTCACCTGAAAACAGCTTTTGCTGCCCTCCTGGTGCTTGAACACCACAGACTCCAAACAGCAGTCATGCCTCTAGTTATTTTTATTTTATATTTATTTTTTTTTTGCTTCTAGATCACAGGCAATGGGTAGCCAGGGGCTGCTAGCATCCAGCACTGGCAATGGGAGGATAAACGTGGCAGAGGGAGGGGGAGGCCACATGCCTCTTCTCGTCTCATCGAGCATTAGGCTGGAGATGCCAGGTGAGGACAGGCAGCTCCACGGCTGCCGCTTCCAGAAGCAGCATGTGAGGATGGCCAAAGCCCTGCACTCAGATCCCCGGGGATCCCACTCGCCCGTCCCCCTGCTTTCGTGGCCTCACAAGGCTGTGGGTTGGGTCTGGGGAGCTCAGCTGGAAACGCCAGACATCCTGAGGAGGGATGTCATCCCAGGGAGCAGGGGTAGACCCATGCAGAAGTTTATTAAAGCTGAACACTGTCATAGAAATGCCATTTCAGAATTTCTTTGCCATAAAGTTAATACCCAACTGTAAAAAATGTGGAACAAAAGTTGATATCACTCCAGGAAAAATTATAATAAGGAGGATGGGAAGGGACTTTTTCCACCATGCAGAAGGAATGTGGATACGGTCTATAAAATTAATTTCCTCTTTCTTACTAAACAGTACCTTCTGAGCAATTCAGATAAATAGCAACATTCATTACTCTCTGCACCAAAAATAAAAAAAGAGGAACTTTTATCGCTTGTGTATTCCTGCAATTATCTTGAGAACCCTTTTTTGTTGACAGCCAGGGGTCAAAAGCCGGTCTTGGTTTCACCTGATCTCATTGACTTCTGCAGAGACATTCCAGATTCACGCCAACACAAGAGCCATAAGAGCCGAGCTCAGGACACACAATGCTGCCATTCACGTCAGGAAGACGCTCGGCTCATGGAAAAATCACTTCTCTTTCTGTAGATGATATCTACACATAAAATGGAGAAAAGCACAATGCATGAAAATGCATTTATACAAACAGCAGTAGTTTCAAATCAAAATGCTCTTCTCTGAGTACAAACTGTGCCCCTGATGAGTGGTTTTCTGCCATGGAAATGAAATAGGAGACTTGTATGTGTCAGTGCAAATCTAGGTGTGGGGAATGAACCTCTGGTGCTCTTAGAAATTTCCAGCTCACCTTAAAGCCTGAGTCACTGGGATTATCCAGACCAGTGAATTTTACCTGCCTATAACCTTCCTGAACATCCATTTTGTAACGTCTTTGAATTTAACTCAACAGGAAATGTGGAGCGAGTATCCCTGACTCTGTGGGATGCCAAAACCAGTTGAATGTCACTCTTCAGCATGAGCTATTCAAACGGGAGCTGCTTCCAGGAGCTGCAGAGGGGTCTCCAGGGCTCACATTATGGCTTGTACTTACTGAACAGATCTATAGCGTTTTGTTTCTGCAAATGTTAGTGAAAGCTAACTGCATTTTGCACAGTTTACAGAAAGCAAAAACAAGCGTGGCTGAAAGCGAATGGATTTAAAATCTACATATTTTGGTTGTGCATTTCCTTGGTGCACTCGCCAGGCTGGTCCGGGGGCCCCACGGCGGCACAGGGCTCCCGCAGAGGAGAGCAAGTCCACACACACACACCCGCAGCTTTGGGCCGTGCTGGGGACGTCGCACTCGCTGGATGTCACCCCGCACAGAGGAGCCAGGGCTGAGACAACACACGGGGAGGAGAAGGAAAAGGAGAGAGGGAAGAGCTTGGTAACGTTGCCCAAGCCTGCGCCTGGGACTCATCCTGCTGGATGCACAGAGCCCCATCATGCTCCCCCCTGAGTCAGAGACACTTTGGTGCAATTTTTAATTTCAGTATTTTGGGTGATTTACAATACCGTCACACACAGATATTTTGTTTTAAAGATTAATCCAGTTATCAGTGAAGACATTGTAAGCTTTGCTATTAAACATCGAGAAAAAAAGAAGTAACAATAAGCATTTATATTACTATCTCACCCTTTTTTCCCCCAAATCTGTGACTTTGGAGAGGAAGCCCTACCTCAACATGCAGAACAGGCAAAGCCAAAACAAATCTATTTTTTGAGCATGAGTTAGGATTAAGACTTGAAACTTGCATTGTAACTGGAGGGAGGAGAAAGGAGGAAAGAAAGTCTCCTCTCAAAGTTATTCTGCAGCTTTGGCTTATAGCGTAATAAAGTCATTTTGCCAGCAGTTTTGTAAATGAGCGCAGAGAAAATGGTGTCCAGTTACAGACACTCTGGCAAGATAGCTCTTGGCAGATACTGCAAACAGCAAATTTGCGTTGGGACTCTGTTGTTCAGACTTTGTTAATGTTCTTGAGCTTCATTAATTGTCATCACATTTATTTTCCCCATGTTAAAACATTTTCCACAGGGTTGCACTGCAAGTCCTGAACACATTTCTCAGGCAGAGGCGGCTGAATTTCCCTAATCCCAACCCTTTCCTCCCAATTAGGGCCGAGCCTGAAAATCTTGCACCAGTTTGTCTGAACTAGTGAAACCAAACTGCAACTTAGTTTATATAAGAAAAAAAAGGTCACAAATGTAACTATTTTAATGACTGTATTTAAAAAAAAAAAAAACAAACCCACAAAATGCAACATATAATTTTGTTGCTATCATAATTAAGAGGTATTTACATGGGCTCACCAACCAGAAAACAGAATTTGTTACTGTAAAATTCCTACGTGCTGTACAGAATAAAATGAACTTGGTCTAAAACCATGTAGTCTGACCTTGCAAACCCTTACTCATGTGAACAGTCTCAGTGAAATCCTACGAAATCCTTGGGATTATGGGTGTGGAAATATACTTCTCAAAGGAAAAAAAATAATTAAAAATATCATAGTAAGATGCCATTTATTACAGGGAAAGAGAGCAAGTTAAAAAAACAAACACAAGCAAAAAAACCCCAAGACATTAGGAAAAAAGAAAACCTTGGTGAACACATTTTTTTCTGAATAGCCTGTCTCCTTCAAAGCTGTTCTCCATGGGGTTTTTTTCAGCACAGAAATAAGCTCAAGCAGAAAGAAAACATAACACGTACGTGATAAAAAGCAATTTTTAATTTTATCAAATTGATCTGTACAAAAGTTAGCATTGCTTAGTCAGAAGCTAGTGAAGAGAACAGATAAGTAACAGCCAAAGTCTTTCAAACTTTATACAGAAAAATAGATTGCATAAAAATGAGTTTTCTGTATTTTCCCCCACCCCCACGTCCCCAAAAGGAAATATGCAAAAAATATTTTTAGAAAAAGAGTAGGAAACGTAGAAAAGGTAAAAAGATGATAACCTCTGAAATGTGTTTTTAGATTTACAAAGTTTTTAAAGGCACAAGTTACCATAAAATAGATGGTTATTATATGCTCAGCATACAATGGAAGAAGTAGAAATATATCAAATGAAATATTAGTCTAAAACTAAGTACCTAAAAATTTTTTAGTGGAGAAGATTTTAGTTTCACAGCTTGATGGATGATATCTGGTCCCTAGAAGCCAAAATTCAAGCAGAAGTTGATAATTTCTCATTAAATTACATCTTCCTATAAAGTAGTCCTGGTTCCAAAAGTGTACAAAGACTCTGCAATGCCTTAAAACCAATTTTAGCGCCCAAAAGCAGGTAGCCAGAAAAATCGCCTGCTCCTTTTTGCAATTGTTTTAGCCTCCCAATTTAATTAGTAACTCCCTCCCCTCGTTATTTTACATTCCCACTTGAGTTTCCAGTTGGTGACCAGGTCTGCGATGGGCAGATTTGTTCGGTCCCTCTCTCAAACACAACTGCTGCAGCGGTTCAAAATGAAAAAACCCCAAAACCAAAGAAAATCTATAGACTTATAACACCATTTTATTGTATCATCTCCACTATTTTTATGCTCCCTCCCCACCCCATCTTTAAAATCTTTTAAAATTCTACTTTTTGCACAAAATTACTTCATTAATTAAAAGACAAAATAATACAGAACATAAATACATATTTAACAGATTTTAAAAAAAAAAAAAACAAAAACACTTTAAGCTTCAAAAAAACAAAACAAAATGTTAATTACAGCCAAACCTTGCTTAGAAGAACTCTTGACTAAAAAAAACACTTCAGACATTTAATTGGTTGGTCCCACCAGACTCGTTTGTTCCCACAAGATTGTTACACAGAATAGCCGGGTTTTCAGGTTTCATCCGTGTTGGTCCGAGTGAGTTCTTGCCCTCAAGGTTGGTCCGTTCCTCACATTGCAATAGACCCTTAAAGTCTCGAACAGCTTTTTTTCTTCCCCCCCCCTTCCCACCCCCCTGCTCCACTTTTGCACTTGTCAGCTTCCACGACGAGTAAATTCAGTTCAGTCCTCACAGAGGAGTCGAATGGTTTTGTCCTTCATTTATTCAAAAGGAATCACCGGTCCTTTTTTTTTTTTAATTATTTTTAATTTTTTTTTTTTAATTGTATTAAAGAAAAATAGAGCTCTGTCCTTCTGGAGAGTTTTGAAGCTAGGGGACATCCAGTCGCAACGAGCAGAGTGCCCAGTGGCTCAGGAGGCACTTCGGAAACTATCACGGCACTCCACGCTCTTCGTCTTCATTCCTTCATTAGTGCATAAGTCGGGGAAGCCCTCGGGGACTCCACGCATCCTTTAAGGCCTCGTCAGGGTCGTATAGACCGGCTGGTCCCAGTTAGCAGTGGGGCTGTGGGCCGGCGGGATGGACAAGCCGTTGAGAATGGGTGTCGCATAGGGACGGCGGGAGGAGTGGAAATAGGGATACTGGTAGATGCTGGAGGGGTAGCCAGGGTAAGGGTTGTAGTAGTTGGAGCTCTGGAGGTCCGTGTAGTCGCACTGGGAGCTGGAGAAGGAGGCGGCGGCCGTGGCGGTGGAGGCGGTGGTGGCACAAGCCTGGGCGCTGTAGGAGCCGTAGTCGGAGTGCGCGGGGGAGCCGTGGGACTGGTCGCTGTAGTGGCTGGGGCTCAGCTGCTCCGTTTTGATGTGCGGCCTTTGCTGGCCCGAGTCGGCAGAGGACGGAGACACTGAGGCCGGGCTTTTGTGAGTCCAGACCTGGTTGGTCCCGCCAGTGCTCGCGGCCGAGTGGGAGTAGGACGCGCCGTAGGAGCCGGCGGCAGCATTGGGGCCGTGGTCAGCCGGCATGGTGGCGTGGCCGTTGAGTGGCAGGTACTGGTCAAACTCGTGGACGTCGAAGGTCTCCATGTTGTTGATGACCTCGCTGCTCAGCTCCGAGATGTCCACGTTGCTGAAGTCGATGTTCTGGCGGCCGCTCTCCACGAGGCGGCGGCCCTCGTGCTTCAGCTCCTGCTTGCTGCCGTGGTGGAGATCGGTTTTCGGGGTGGTGGGTGGGGTGGGTGGCCCGTGGGTCTGGCCTGGGGACAAAGGGAGAGCAAGGCTTTAACAAGAGCAGCCACAAAGCACCCAACTCCTTCAAGGATGACTTAAAAAAAAATCATCACACACTTCTTCCCCCTGTCTCTGATTGCAAGAGAGGAAGGGGGATTTAAATCTACAGCCCCATGTTGGAGACGGCTGACATGCCCCTGTGCCCATGCCAGGGACCATGTCCTGGGCTGGGGGATAAGCCACCCACTCAGGTGATGGTTCACAGTGGGGAGGAGACACCAGGGAGCGTGCTCTGCCCCTCGGGATCACCCTGGGACATGGCAGGACACCCCCAGCTGCACAAACTCCCCTTTGCCTGGGAAGTGGAATTATGTGGCAGGGTGGGATCTGGAGAGCCCCGCTCAGCCTCTCCCTGCGGGCAGCCTGAAGCCAGCCCGGCTGTCCCAGAGGCAGAGAAGCCGTCCCGGCAGAGCGGGCCGGGGCTGGGATCCCCAGCCAGGCTGGGCGAGAGCGCAGACGCGTCTGAAGCTGCAGGACGTTCGCAATCCTCCTGGAATCTGTCAACACGCGCCCTGTGCCAATTTGCAGCACTGACGAGGAGCGGGGAGCTTTGGGGGGAAGCCGCGTCTCCAGGACCCACTCCCCCAGGCACCCTTCACATGGCCAACAGATTATTAACCCTTATTAGCTTGCAATTAATTCTCCCCACTCCCGGGCCAGCTGGGAAGCCGTGATCCCTGCACTTTGGGGATTTCCTATCACACAGTCAGCTCTATAAACATTTACTAAAAACCGTGGTCATGTTCACAACCTGGGGCAAAACCAATCTCACTGATACTCATTCGGGGGGAGGACGAGCCCAAGCCCGCCAGTGGGTTCATGTCCCAAACCAACATGCCCAGGACCTGGAGATTTTTTTTTTTTTATGCCTGTGGGGGTCCTTTACCTGTATGATCGCCGTGATGGTGGGAGTCAGCCATGCCTCCCAGCCCGCTGTCCGCTTTGTAGATCTGTGTGCCCGCATGGTGGCTGAGCTCGGCTCCGGAGTCAGAGTCACTCTGCCCAGCTTTTACGCTTTTCCTCCTCCGTGGCTGGTATTTATAATCCGGGTGATCCTTTTTGTGCTGGACCCTGAGCCGCTCAGCTTCTTCCACAAAGGGACGTTTCTCATTTTCGCTTAACAAACTGGTTTGGGATGTTTTGGGTTTTTTTAAATAAGGAGAGAAAAAAAATCCAAAATTAATGTCTTTTCCTTAGAAGTTTTCAGCCTGTTTTCAGACTCACACATCCCCATTTCCCATATGCTGATTTGAGCAACCATAAAGTTATTTACAAAACGAATTTGCCATGGCAAAAAAAGGCTAAACTCTGTTGCAAAAATATATTAAAATACCAACTACAGAGGCACAAAAGACACTGACCACTACTGATACTGATAGCTGGCCAAAACAAAACCCCCTGCCCCATTTTAAATCCCTTTGCTAAATATTATTCCTATGTTTGTCCTACAAATGCCACCCCCTCACCAGGACAAACAACGCTGCCCATTTTCAGCTTTGTTTTGTGCTTACAAAGAAACCACTAAGGCAACAGCGACAGGATTATTTCTTTCAAAAAACTCCCCCACCCAGACCACTCTTCGCAAACTCTTGGAGAATTTCAAACTGCAGCGGGAGCATCCCCGGCCCAAACGAGCAGGAAAGATGCAGGTTTGGTACAACCAGATATGACCAAATATACGACGGGGTAAAACGTGGCTCATCACAGAGCCTGCGAAAGCAGAGTGCGCTCGGATGCCGCCCAGCAAAAAAAAAAGTTTGCATCGGTGGGCAGCGCTGAGCATGCAAGCACACAGATAAGAAGGGAAATTAGAAAAGAGATTAAAATAAGTGCTAAAAATTGGCTTGCTTGGTTTTATAGTTTGGTAAGCAACAAGTAAACCAGCCAAGGAAAAAAATGTTAGAAAGAGCCGTTGTAAAAAAAGCAATTAAAAAAAGTCTCGGTCTCCTGGGGACAGAGTGATGGGAAACCCTGGCCAGGAGAGGAAAGGGCCCGGGCTGCACATCTCAGTGATGGAGCGGGGAAAATCCACGCGTGACACAGCGCTGGGGCAGGACCCAGCGGCAGCACCCGGGGCGGCCGTGGGCACCCAGACCCCGGCACAGGGGCTTTTCCGGAGCAGGGACCCGCGCGTCCTTCGCAGCCAGCCGACACGCTCTGGGGGATTTCTGCACTTCTGCACTTCAGTTTGAGCCACTTCGAGAATCCCCCACGGGCACAGACGGCCCAAAAGAATTATAAATAAAGAGTAAAAAAAAAAAAAAATATTTTAAAACAAGCGGCAGGAGGGGGAATCCAGCCGCGCAGCCTGAGGTAAAACCCCCGTCGCCTCCCCGGGCAGCCCACGGGGGTCCCCGCAGAGGGTGGGGGGGGTCTCCCTGCGTGGAGCGGTGCCCCGCGGAGGGAATGAGGACGAGGAAGAGAAAGGGGGATTGCGCGGCCCCGGACTCACCGCCAGAGCTTGCCCAGGGTCTTGCTGAGCTCGGCGTTGTGCAGATGCGGGTACTGGTCGGCCAGTTTCCTGCGGGCAGCCTGCGCCCACACCATGAAGGCGTTCATGGGCCGCTTGACGTGCGGCTTGGCCTTGAGGGATCCGTTCCCGCGGACGGGCATGGGCACCAGGCTCCAGTCGTAGCCCTTCAGCACCTGCGAGACGGCGTCGCGGATGCAGGCGGGGAAGCGCTCGTCCACCTCGGCCGCGTCCACCTTAGCGCCCAGAGGAGCGGCCCCGGGGGGGCGCGGAGCGGGCGCGGGGGCGCAGCCCAACCCCTCAGAGCCGGCGGGGGACAGAGGCGAGTCGGAGTCCGAGTCCACGTGGGACATGGAGCTGGTGGTGCCCGCTGGGCTGCACGGAGCCTCCAGCGCTTTGTCGTGCTCCTCGGTCATGTTGAGCATTGGGGGGGGTGAGGGGGTGGGGAAGGGGGGGAAGGGAAGGGGACGAGGGGCAAAGCCGCCCCAAGGGTGAGGATGTGCCCGGGCGGAGCGGCGGGGAGCGCGCACCCCTCCGCGGGCGCCCGAAGAGCGAAAAAAAAAAAAAAAAATTAAAAAGCGAAAACAAAAAAAACTTTAAAAGATCAAATCTAGAAGAATAAAAAACAAAAGACACAAATGCAGAAAAATCAGCCGGGGGGAAGGAAAAAAAAAAAAAAAACAAAGAAAAAAGATAAAACAACCAAAAGCAGTCCTGCAGCCGTGCCGGCGCCCCGCTCCGCGCCGCTCCGCGCTCCACGTCCAGTGCGGGACGCGGGCCCCGGCAACAAGTTACTTTAAGGGGAGGGGAAGCGGCCCCGCCCCCGGCGCCGCTTCCCATTGGTGGAGAGGGCGCCCTCATTTACATAAGAGGGCGTGGCCGCTCTGCCCGCGCTCCCGCCGTTCCGCCGCCACCGAGAAGTGCCGGGGGGCGGCGGGACGCGGCCCGGGGGGGGGGCTGCCCTTTCGGTATGGGGGGGCGCCCCACTATTTCATCCCGGGGTTTCAGTGCATGGCGGTACTAGGGGGGACCCCTCCCCGTGCTGGTGGGGAGGTGTTTTATATGGGATGTGTTTTATACGCCCGATACACGGAGGGGCGCCCCCCCGCCGCCGCCCCATTTTGGGGGGTACCGGTGGGGGGATGCTCAGCCCCTCCCCGAGCCCCCCGGGATGGGGCCGCCGCGGTGAAGGGGTGCGGAGCGGCACCGGGATGGGGTGGCAGCAGCAGCCACCGCCTCCCGGGGCTCCGGTGCGGCGGGACGCTCGTACCCCCGTTCCTTTCTTTAAGTCTCTTTTCCGCGGGGGTTTCAGGGGGGGCGGGGGGATCGGGACGCGGCAGAAGCACCGGGGCCTCCCGGTTACAAGCGGAGCCTGAGCTGCCCGTGTGCCCCCGCAGCCGGTGCAGCCCGCCGGCAGCCGAGCCCCGGGGCCGCCGTGCGCTCCCCGCTCCTTCCAACGGGCAAATAACGGAGGAAAACGGCGAATTGCTGGAAACAACCGAAACGAGCCCCACAGCCTCCCCACCTCCGGGCTCGGTCCCGGCCCCGGGGCATCTCCCCGGGAGGGCAGAGGCTTTGCCCGCTCCGGAGGAGGATGCGGCACCTCGGGGTGAGCCTTCGGGTCTTGGGGGGGCGGGTCCGCTTTTTAAAAAATAATCCACTTTTTCAAAAGATCTGCCCTTCTCGAAGCGAGCCCTGGTTTTGCAGCATTTATTTGGAGCATTTGATTCTAATTATCCGCGGAATCCAGCCTTCTAATTGCGACTGGCAAAAAGCAACTCCCCAAATTCCAGTTTTAGCTGCTGCTTCTCCCCAGCCCCGCTACCCTCTGGAAAAAGAGGGTCAAGTACAAGATTTACAGGAAAAAAACCCTAGAAATTGTGCGAGTGCTTCAAGAATTCCAGCATTTAAAAAGTAGCAGGAACATGGTGTTTTTGAGAGCATTTTGTTTAATTACTGAGATGTATAATCACCTTGAAATAAAGTGTACACTTTGAATTTAAATGTAACACTATTTAAATGTGCCTGAATGTCCATATGACTTCTAAGTGAAAATTAATATATTCCGTTAAAGTGCAAAGTGGGATTTTATTTTACTTAAGAATTCTCTCGTTTCCTTGTTAGTAATTTCTCAAGATTTCAGCTTTCAGTTTGCAGAGTCACAAAGCGAGTTACCTTTTGGACAAAGGTTGTTGGGGTTTTTTTAAATACAATTTTACAAAGTGCCATTTTAAAAATTATTGACTTTAAGGCTTAAGGCGTATTATATATGTTGAACTTACAAGGGAGGATTAATTGAACTTCTCTTTCAGGGCCCAATCCAAAGCTTAATGAGACTGAGGAAGGGTTTCTGTTTCCCTGGGCTTCAGACCCATGGCTTTGCCGTGCTGCTGCACACTTGGCAGAACTTTTTTTTTTTCTTCTTGTGACATATAATTAACAGACATTTCTATAATGCCTGTTTCTTTGGGTTCTCAGACCTCTTTAGTATAAGTTTACCTTACTGAAATTCTGTGAGTCAGGTAAATTGTATTTCATCCATTTTAGAAGTGGCTGAGTCAAAGCAATAATCACTATTTTTAGTCCATTTTTTCAAAGACAGCCTCTCCTGCGGAGTAGTTTCCTTGGAAGATTCAAACCTGATTGCATGGCTGAGGCTGGGAAGGGTTTTGTGGGATGCTCAGAGCTTTGGGGCAAGCGCACGGAGGTAGGAACAAAACCAAGAGCCTCTATTTTCTGATCCCTGCCTTCAACTGCAAGTCAAGTCTTCTGCGAAAGAAGCCCCCAAGGACAGCAGGAATTGGAGACATTGGTTTTCTTCCCCCTTGCATTCTGCTGCCTTCCACAGCTCCCCCGCTCTGCCTGAGGCAGGGAGTTGCATTTCCCAGCCCACACGCTTGAATTCCTCTTTGTCCAGTGCAGGTAGAGGAGGAGGAGGACAACTTTTGGTAGCTGCTTCCTCTAACTCCAGAGATGGGCATGGGGAAGAGGTAGTGCCTGGAACCAGAGCAGGGTACGTGTCCTGCTTCACATCTGGTTTGGTGATCTTGCACAAACCATCCCATGTCTCTGAGCATTGGCGGAGGGAGCAGCGCTGCCCTGCCTCGCACACCCGGCCGAGAAGCGGAGACAACTCAGGGAGAGGAGGGAGCTGAAGCACCTGGGAAAAGTCAGTAGCTCCCATTTCCTGAGTTCACTCATCCATGAAACGGAATGAGATTACGCTGGGACAACAAGCGGGTTCAAGTGACATCATCCATCCTAGGGGGCCCCATGTTTAAATTTTGTATGACAAAGTACCAGTGGTGTTTGCACCGGGTTGGGCAAATGCTGGAGATGCAGGGCAGGTCTTGCAGTGATCCCACACGATGTGTCATCTAGACCCAGCCTACTGCAGGGCAGGTCCTGACATAGGAATTTCTGGGAAAAGGGTGCAGATCTGGGAGGGAAGAACTGAGATTCCTGTTGCCCAAGAGCCTTGAAGAGTACACCCAAGTAGGGTATGTTTAGAGAGGATTTGGTGAAACAGAGCCAGCTATTCCTGACAGAGCGGGCACTGCAGAGGTCCTCCAGCTGCCTGTCAATATTGATAATATTGCTTCATTCTCTTTAAAGTCTGGCATGGTCTCCAATAAAGCTCCTGGCCAGCTCACCCCAGCGTTGCTGGGGATCAGACACTAAATACAAGGTCTGTGTGCTTGGCTCCATCACACTTGTCACTTGTCACCTGGGAACCCTCAGAATCCCCATGGGATGGAGGTGGCTGGACCTCCCATCCCAGTTCCTCTCTGCCAGACCTATTTGATACACAGGAATAAGTGTGCATGTGCATTGGTGTCAGAGCCCCACTGATGTCAGGGAGGAGAAATTTCGAGTAGAAGACAGGGAAGGCATTTTCAGAGCATGAGAGCATGCGGGAACCGCTGCACATGATGGGATGTGCTCTGCAATTGCTTCACTTCTTCCCTGGCTGGACGGAGGCCCAGCCCAAAGGTGGGCTCTATCGCTTAATCTGGTCAAGCAGTAAAGTTATCATTTTTCAAAAATTGGCTACCTTTGAACTGCAAGCAGATTTTACATGGGAATTTCAAAGAGCAAATAGAACGAGCCTTACAGTGGAAGAGAAAACAACCCCTAATCAGATAAGAGTAACCTATGCGTCGTGTTAAAATAAACCTCTGACGGCTGCAGGATTAATGCTCTGCCCAGAGGATACAGCAGTTCAGTGGGAGCTCAGAGACTGTTTAATCCTTTTCAGGAAAGCTCCTGCTAAATGAAAAAAAAATATAAAAATGACCTGTGATAACTTTTAACTAATTTCAATGAAAGTAGCAGAGAAGAGCCGAAAAGCTTTGCTCTCAAGATGAACTGTGGTGATGGGTCCAATCTTACACTGTGTGCTCGTGAAGGCTCCAGCACACAACTGGTGCCTGCTTCTGCAATTTAAAGGCTAAATTTATATGGCTCAGCTGCTTGTAGATCAGTTTAGGTCCAGAATTTGTCTTCTGTTCACATGAAATAAGCCTTGCTGCTCTGAACAATTCAGGAGTAAAAGGGACAGAAACCTTTTTGCAAATTTTAATTGACACTTGGGGTATTTAGTCCTCGGCATTTCCACAGCTCCCACCACTGTGCTTAGCTGTGCTCTCGAAATTCTTGTTTTCACCTGCACAGCAGGAGTGAAAAATGACTGTGTGCTGTCACGAAGGTCACTGTGTGCTCCCACCACAGCAAGCACAAGTTTTTATTGCACAGCCTCATCCAAAGACCGTCATTAGAGGTGCTGCCATGGACTGTGAAGAGCTGGGGGGCTCAAGGCTCCCACCACTGTGCGTGGATGAAAACTTGCACCCCTTGCACAGCTGCTGCAGTCTGCTGAGAACTGGGGGAAAAGCAAGAGGCTTAAATAATAGTTTAATATTAGTTTTTACTGTGTTAATGGGGTGCTTACCTCTGGCATCCCTCCTTTTTCTGGACAGAAATAGTTTGGCAGCTGCAGGGCGAACAATGGAGGAACATGTCCCCCTGCAGCTCTTTTCCAACCCATGAACATTTTACCTGGCGTTGATGCAAGAAACTCTGCACACCTGCACCGGGCAGGACTTCACTGACCTCTCTCCTGTTTGAAATGCAAGCAGAGTGCATGGGATTCCTAAGCCCTTTTCTCAGTTTCATCACGGTAGCAGAAATCAGAGAAAAACGACTTTTATTTTTAGAAAGCTTTGACTTCAGTGTGCATCAAAGGCAGGGAGGGCTTCATGAAAATCTTTACATGTTACTTTGGGCCTGGTGTGGAAGTTCTGCTGAAATAAAATAAAAAAGCACTAACAAGTGCTTTTATGAGTATTAATTCTTTAATATCCCAGTGGAAAAAGTTAACTCGTGGCTTGTTCTGCCTTTTTATCTTGCAGCTTTCCCAGCCTGAAGTTGCACACTGTGGTGCTGGCAGCCAAGGACCCGGAGGTGAAAGCAATTACAGACCCGAAAGGGACGGCCTCCTCTTTCGGTCCCAGAAAACATGCATGCCTAAAGACCAAAACCAGTGGAACGGAAAAGATATGTCATTGTGTTGTTTCTGTTCAAATATTCTACGATGCCAGCAACAAAATAAAATTTGCTTTTGTGGGATCAACTCCCCACATGTATGTTACATGTTAAAGGTCAGGTGAGATGATGGCAAAAGATCTCTTCTTTCCTCCTGCACGGCACAGGCTGGACGGCGTCTCTTCAAAATGATGGAGAACCATAATTCTTTTAATTATGATCACTGTGATTACTAATTGTTTGTCCTGTGATACCACTTAGGAATCCCTCTTCTGAATCAGCACCTCATTACAGATGCTGTACAAATACAGGAGGAAAAAAAGGTAATTCTTCCTCTGAAAATCCTTTTCAGTCTTAATCCTGCTTACCTTGGAGTTAAAGATCAGATTTCCACAGGGAAAGATCAGGGATTTTAATGGAAAATATATTACCGCTGGAAAAATCTTAACTAGTAGAAGGAAGCTCCCAAATTCTTTGCAAGATTCCCATCCCTTGTTTAGCAAACACAGCTGAATGCTCAGCGGGATTGTCTATAACTGCATTATACATAATTGAATGTATGTTTTCTTTAGAAGAGTCCCCAAATGTTAATGCTGCTTTACAAAATAGTTATTTCTGCACACATTCACTTTCTCTGTTTCATTTAAACCCAATTCCTGGCAGCCAGAGGGGCGAAAGACTAGACCTGAATGAACACAGAGTAATTTAGGGTGCCAGGGACAGCAGGGTTGAGGTGCTGGTGGGGACAGCTGCTGGGTGCTGTGACAGTAAATGCTTGTTTCTCTGTCACTTTTGCAGCTGTTTGGAACACAGCAAAATAGGGTCGGGCGGGGGGATGTGGCGGCGCGCATTTTGTTGAATGAAGATCAGCATCAATGATGCCTCAGCGCCTGCCTGCCGGCCTGACATTTATGAATCGCTTTCCCTTTGAGACTTTAAGGCTCAGAGCTTTGCTCTTAAATATCTTGTCTGCGTTACTTGCTTGGTTTTTACACTGTTTTTCGTTTCGGGTACCTTACTTTGAAAAGGGGGAACATGAGGCAAAATCGCCACATAAAAATACAAGCTGACAGTAAATAGAGAAGTGAGCAGAAAATCCGACACAGAAGATGGTCCACACAAAGCTGTGCACCAGCAGGAACTGCAGAACAGAGAGGAGGTCATTTGATGTTCTCATCTACCATTTTATTGCACTTTTTCCTTTATAGCTTGATCCATCTTCCCGTAAAGCTAAAGGAAAGGCTTCCATTGCCTTTTATGAGAGTTGGATCGGTCCTTTAGAGTAACAACATTTTTTTGCCATTTAATAGGTTTAAAACTTTGCAGCTCGTATTGTTGCAAGGTGCTGTTGACACACGATGTCCCCGGAGCTCAGGTCAGTATTCGTTCCTGCTACCGTCTCAACCTGCGCATCTGGCAGATTTCTGAGCGATCCTCAGCAATGAAAACCGACCCAGTTCAGTGTTCCCTTCCCAGCTCCAATTATTCCTTTTTTTTTGCTAAATCTTTAGCCTAAACCCTCTGCTTTTCCTCAGTAATTTCCTCAATTATCCAGTTTGTTTTACAGACATTTCCATTTAATGTGGAATTTGCTGTAAAAGTTTCATAAAGACCCCACAAAGGAAACCATTAGCTTACATCTATTTAAATTTATCTAGCCAAACCTTGTGGCTAATCCAAAGGGAGAGCAAAACTGCAGTATACCAGAGGCCTTTAACAAATAGCTTATTTTTCTTTCCCTATACAATGCACCATTATGTAGGTTTTTTTTCTAAGGAGAACAATGCAAGCAGCAGTGATGGGAAACTGGAAAAACAAAAGAGGCATTTAGAAGGGACCGCTTTACAGTCTGAAAAGCATTGAATAATGTTACACCTGATAACAGATACTTTCTCAGAGACCATCGAACGGTTTAGTGCAGCGGTATTTACTTAAGCTGCATACACGACGCACGTCTAAACACATCCATGACCGCTGAGGCCGCTTTATTAAAGCGGCTTGGCTAAAAACCAGTATTTATGAACTCAACGCAGAGTCAAGTGCTTGACGGCCAGATGAAATAGAAATCATAGCGGTGGCAAATGTTGAAAGCCTGAGGAATTTAACTTCATATTCCTCAGGGACGGAGCCCTGGTGCGGCGGGTTAAGGTGAAGGGGCTGCAGCCAGACCCTGCCCGCGGCCTCCCTCGGGGGGGAGGCGGACGAAGGGTTTTGCAGCCAACTCCTTCCTTCTCTTCCCATGTATTTATTTATTTATTTTCACTTTCTCGCCGTTTTTCACAGGTCGCTCCCTGCGGCCGGGGCCGTACGAACGCCGTTTTCCCACACGAACGCCGCCGCCGGTGACACGGCGGCCGCCCGCGGGCAGCGCCGCCCCAGCGCGGCCTTTCCCGCCGCCGCCCTGAGGGCCCGGCGCGGCGGGGGGCGGGCCGGCCGCACGCATGCTCGCTGCGGGCCCCGACATGGCGGCGCCCAGCGCGGCGCTGAGGCAGAGGCGGGCGGCGGCGGGGCACGGTGCCCCCGCGGCCCCGGAGCGGGTTGTGGCGGGGCCGGCGGGCGGCGGGGCCGAGCCGCCGCCTCTGCCGGGTACCTTCTGGCTGACCCGCATCGTGCTGCTGCGATCCATAGCCCTGCTTTACTGTGAGTCTCTGCCCCGCGCCTCTTTCTTTCCGCTGCCCGGGGAGCGGGTCCCGGAGGAACCCCGGGGCTGTGGGGGGCGGCCGGGCTCGTCGCCAAGCAGGAAACCCGGGAAGTCCTGGGGTTGCCCCGTCCCTCATGGCCTTCCCCGCCGCAAAGCCTCCGGTGGGCAGGCGGGACCCCTGACACGGGGAAGGGGGGAGCCCCCGGGCGCCTCAGGGGTGGGCGTTCGCCCTCCCGTGGGGTCCCACTGTGGTGGGAGAGGAGGCCCGGGACCATCTTAAGTGCTCGGTGGTGATTTTTTGTTTGCAGGACGGGGGCTGCAGGTGCTTTGCCCCAGCTCCCAGGCCCAGACCCCATCCTGGTGTGGCAGGGGTGCGGCAAATGCACTGAGGAGCCCTGCCTGCCTTTTACCAAAATACTGCTTAATTTTGGGTGTGAGGGTACGTGTTTGCGTATGCAAAGTTCGAGGGGACTAGTGAGACGTGAAATGGGAAGAGCATCTTGTTTTCAGCTCTTGCTTCGATGGTGGGATGGGGACCCTGCGGCTGGGATGCTGTTGGGTGATGTTGGGGCTCCCACGTTGGTGGAGCTGGAAGGAGAGTTTGCTCGTGCCACGAGGCTGGTACCTGTCAGCAGAGCTGGTTGGAGTTGGTTGTCCTTTTTCTTCAAGGTAGATGTTGTGAACTACCTGTGCCAGAGAGGAACTCTTTGTCCTAGGCAGAAGCAGGTCTTTAGCATCTTAGTAGCTCTGGAGAGAGATGACGTCCTTGGGTGCCAACACTACCACTTGGGACGTACCATTAACATGACCTGAAAATGGTTAACAGTGAAATGAGCTTTCAACCTCAGCTGTGCTCATTTGGCTCTCGCTTTGGCAAGTAACGCTGAGAGCCATGCTCAGAGCCCACTAGTGTTCCACTTAAAAAATATTCACAGTGAAACCTAAACTGACATGTAACACACTATGTTACAAATTTTAAACTTGCCCCAGATTTGTCCACAAAATCGTTAGGATTTGTAGGCTGCCAGCCTGCTTAGATTATTTTGCATCAAAACCATGCAGAAGTTGTAGTTTTGTATGGTTTTGACACGTGCTCTGTTTCTAGTTTGGTTTCAGCTCTCGGTGAAATGCGGGGTTATGACTCTTTCAGTCAAAATGAAAGTGATTCTGATATTCCCCCGTGTGTAAATCCAGACTGCTGAGTTTCCCGTAGCTTGGTTTGCAGTTTCCTTATGAAAAACTGATTAGCGTTCTCCGCTGTGCATTCGTGGAGGCCGCTGCTTTCTGGTCGCAGATTTAGGGTTATAAATGTGCCACATCTGGGACGAAATGCTGGTCCGTAGGGTGGTGGTGTGTATGATGGGAAGGGGCTGGTGGGGGGAGTGGGAAGGGAGCGGGTGGTGGCTGGAGGGGTGGGAGTTGGGGAAGGGGGTGATGAGGCAGAGGAGGGGAGCGAGTCAAACATATGGGACCTTTTGGTGAGTGGGAGACCTGATTGGGACAATGAGAGCAGTAAGAGGTGAGGAGTGAGTCGCCGATTCGGGGTCAGGTGAGTTACAGCATGGAAATACTGAAACCGGCAGGCTGCAAGGAGAAAGGGGGAGCGAGGATGTGTATGCCAGAGGATGAAACTGAAATTGCAGGCTGGTGAGTGAAAGCGGGATGACAGAAAATAGGGAGAAGAACTGGATTTGGCACTTTTCCAGATTGGAGAGGGGAAGGGTAATACCTGGGAGTAGCAGAAGGAGGGAGGAGACCCCAAAATGCTTCTGCAGTCCAGAATAAAGAAACCTTTTTGAGAGAGCTAGCCTCAGAGGAAAGGATTTGTGTCCCAGAGCAGGGTGGAAGGATGATTCGGTCCTTTGTAATAGAAGAAGTGCAAGAGAGTTTACCTGCTTGTCATGGAACTTCTTATTGGCTGTAATCAGGTAACAGTGATTTCAGCTGTTTGTTTTGGTCGAGTAACAGCCAAACAACCCAAAGCCAGAAACCTGGACCACATTTGAGACAGGTCAGGTTCTGGCTCAGGCTGTCACTTGCAGTGGTGTTGGGGCTCCAGCTCTGATCTCAGTGCGGGGGAGACGCTGCGCAGCCGACAACTGAAGGGTTCGTAGGGTGGAAGGTAATTGGTGTGTCTGAGATGGAGAGATTGCAAACAGGCAGATTCCTCTGTCAAAGGCTGCAAAACCATGACACGGCTGTTGGGGTGGGATGCTCTCGAGGGAAGGTGGGTTGCCTTTTGATCTTTTCCGAGAGCCTGAGTTTAGAAACAGCAGAAAACAATTTAAAGCCTCTGTGCCAAGCTACTCTTCCAACCTCTTTTCTGAAGATGGAACCATTTACTCTGACAGATTATTTTTTTTTTCCCAGACGCGGCGATTCTGCACACGCCGAGTCTCAGACTTGCTGAGGAAACAGTTGATGCCGTTGTGACAGTTTGACATTCCTCATTCGTGGGTTGTTTTCCCCTCTTCTTTCATTTCACCCTTTTAAATGTAACCCTTTCATTCCTGCTGTGTTAAGCAACAAATCCTTTGGGGAGGACCTTGTGTTAAAGTATCAGGGAAGTGGTCACCCCCTGATGATTGTAGCTGCTGACTATGAGTGCAGCTGTGTGAGCTGAAAGCTTGTTCTCCCTCCTGGGTGGAAAGGGAGGGGTGGGAGAGTGAAGGACCCTGTGGATGGGATGGAGGGAAACATGATTTGGGGTATGCAGTGATGCTGAGGTGAGGGGCAGAATAGCTAAACATGACCTGGGGGCCTGTCACTTCCTTCCTGGCCCCCACTCCACTCTGGAGAGGTTGTTTTATTGCCTGATGTGAGCTGGGGAGATGCTTTCCCTTTGGATCTTCTCCTGCAGAAGGAGAGGCAGAGCAAGGTAGGTGCAAAGTGTCCTTCTGTGTGCCCTCCCTTCTCCCCCACTCCCTTTGGTTGTAACAGCTTGCCTCTTCTTTTTTTGAAGGGGGTTTCCAGAAGCAGCCAGGGCCTGGGAAGTCCCTGGCAAAGCAGCTGTTGTCTGAGAGGCAGGTTAGTGATGGGAAGGTGGGAAAGACGATTTGTGGAGGTCAGCGACCAAACCCACCTGCTGCTTGCAGGAATGGGAAGGAAGGGAAAATGGATCCAAGCTGAAAGTGCTCAGTGAGGTTTGCTCTTTGCAACGGGGCTGTGACAGCAGGGTCCTCCCAGCCGAGCGCTACAGTAAATGAAACGCCTGTCTGCACAATTCTGGTTTTAATAGTAGCACTGTGCACCTGTAAACTCTGCCTGCAGAAACGTTTTCAGATCTTGGACCTTTCTCTCCACTTCAGCAAGTAAGTGTGGGCAGACCAAGTGGTAAAACCCTTCCAAAGGAGGACAGTGTGAAGTAACACAGAATCCAGCCCCCAACACTGAGGAGGAGAACAACTGCGGAGGTTTTACCCCGTGCTCTGCTGCCCAGACCCCTCCCTCTGTTTCTGTAGAGGCGTCTCTATATGCTACTAGTGTGCCAGGTCTCACAGACTTCCACCATTGCAGCCTGTCCCTCAGTGGCTAATTGCCACTCTAATAAAGTAATTTATGGGACAGGGATGGTTGGAGAAATGCTGGTTTGAGATTTTGAAGGTTTTCTATCCTGGTCTTGCACTCTGTGTGTCTTCTTTATGGCAACGATTGACATTTTGTCAACGAAGAAAGTCTTTGAGGTCTTCTTGGAAGTGCTGTTACAGGTAAATAGCTGGTCCCAAATCTCTTGACAACAAATGTGCATTATTTGCTCCTTTTACCCTCCTTCTAAATCATCCCTTTTTGGATCATTACTATCATTAGATTTGAGATGTAGAAGTTTAAGTAAATAAGATACCACCCTTCCAGTTTCAGACAGGCTCTGTAGAGTGCTTTGAAATAAAAGCTATTATTTAAACCCAGTTTACCTTCCTTCTCTTTTTGTATTGTTTAAGAGTAGTATTTTCTTTCCCCAGAGCTAGAGCTACGGGAGGTTCATGCTACTTCTTCCTAATTCTGAAATTTAAAGCCTTCTCAGGGGGGTTGGCTTCCTGTAGGTTCCTGGCTCTCCCCAGTGTCCCTCCTCCCCTCTCTTGGCCATCTCCCCTGCTTTCCCTCTCCTCCTCCCTCAATTACATTAAAAGGCTCCCAGTAGCTTTCAGCTTGCCTAGTCAGGATTATAGTACATCTTCTGACACTTTTTCTCCTCTGAAAGGTTTTATTTCAGCGCAGTGCTTGTTAGCAAGTCTGTGCAACAATGGTGACATGTTAGCACTGTGTCCTCTTAGGAAGCTACATGCCCCCTGTTTAACTCTGCACGAAAGAGCTGTGTAAGCGAGACGGATTGTGTCTGGTCCTGAACAAAGTGCTTTCACCATGGGAAGTTATATTCATAGCAAGCAGTGATAGTTTAGGGGAAATGATAACAAGAACTGAGAAGGAGAGAATCTATCTCCAGTCTGCTGATTGCCCAGAGCTGGTCTGGAGCAGAGGGATCTTCTCAGGACATCCTCCAGCTGCAGGAGGTTTTGAGTCCCATGGGGGAGTTTTTTAGCAGTGCCACAGCCCAGTCTTTTCTATTTGCTTTCACCTTATTTCAGACAAAGAGGCAATGGGGAGATAAGGTCTTAAAAAGCCCCCGAAGCAACCACCCAAAAGTCTTTAGCTTTGCTGTGAATAGCAATAAAACAAAAAAGTGTTAAGAACAGACTACTTTGTTGTGTGTTTATTTGTGGCTGTAGGGTTGCATAATGAAAAGGGGGTGCTTGGCTTCACTCTGGCTCTTTGCTCAGTAATCCAGTGTTGTTGCTTCTGTGTTTCAAAACTTTGCAGGGGAATTTATCAATTGAAAACTTACTTGATTCATTTTTCTGATAATAATGAAAATACCATGCATGTTATCCCCCTTCTTTTCAGTAGTACAACCTCAGCTTGCCAGTATCCAGCATAGGGCCTTTTTGAATGCCTTGTTGGGTCAAAGGTGCACTTGATATATGGCTCCAGGCAGATTTTTTTTGTGTGTGCAAAATGTAGTTTGGTTTTCATGCAAAGCTCTGTGCTCTTGGTTCATTTCTTCTTGTGGTTTAGGCTTTAAGTAAAAGTTAAGACTTCTTTTAATAGGGGGAGAGAGAAAGCCATATGACCGGAAAGTTTTGGATTTCACATCTTTAAATCTTTACGGAGCATGAAGAATGGGATTCTCTCATTCTCCTACCATGACAGGCTGAGCCTGGGCTGAGGGAAAGGAACTGAGGTGACAGGGCAATATGGATAGGCCAAATCATTTCAGATGGGCGACTCTTGTGTTGCATGCTTGGGTTGTGTTTATTGGTAGCATGTGGGTTCAAACGAGGAACGTGTTCAGTGTTGGAGGGAGAGAGGAGCCTGGGAGTGGAAGGAGAAGGTGGAGGGGGGGAGTTAATGGAAAAGTACAGTAAAGCACCTTCTGAGGGGAGAATAAGTAGTGAAGGTCTATTAGCAGTTGACGACAATTTACATGTATTACTTATGTAAAGATCAGCTTGCAGCAGGTAGAGGAGCGTGCTCCCATGTGAGCTGTCAAAGGCTCCTTCTGCCTCCTGAGTGGGAGGGAGCATGGGAGTCGCTGAGGCTGAGTTTTTTTTCAGTCCACAAAGGAACGAATAGTCTGAAGAAGAATGGCAAATTGCTTCGGGTGGAAAAGGGGTGACTGACACGGGCTGAAAATGCCCAGATGCAGGAAGTGTTGGTAAAATGACCAGACAGTGAGCAGCCACAGGGGTGATAGGCAAGGTGATGTGGTTTTATGCTGGATCTGGAGACTTGGAGGTGTGCAGAGCTGTGCTGGGAGTGTGCAGGGGATGTTCCTGGATTAGGAGCCCAGCAGTGGCCTCACACCATTCCCACCTGCAATGCCAGAAAGGATCGCTATGGGCAAACATCACCTTCTGCATCCTGGCTGGCACAGTATATTCTGAACTCTGAAAAAGTGCCCTTCTCAGTTATGCTCTCTCATTTTGTAAGCTTATAGCAGAAAGTGAGAGATGCTCTGAGGGGTTTGGCCTGCTAAAGGGGCTGGAAGGAGTGGGTGACTCAGGGCCCTGCCTCAGGTTGCTCCATCCTGGGGGAAGCTGCCGTAGACTCCTCGGTGCAATATGTGCCTGAGCTGGAGGTAGCTCAGGAGCTGGTGGAGACAAGCTGCCTAGTACGTGGAAATGCAAGTGTTTGCTGTTCTGGATGGAAAAATAAATCCTGAACTGGCAGGAGATGCTGATGAATGCATTGCCCAGAGTTTTCAAATGCAGGAGCTGGGTTTGCTGAGGAGGAAGGGAGCTTCTCCTGAGCAGGATGTGGAGTCTTGGGGCTCTGTTGGTGACAGACACTGCCCACCTGCCTGGCTAACAGCGGTGCTCGCTGGGTCAGCATCTCTTTTGCCATTTCAACATCTCTTTGGGTAAGACCCTTCTTGCTTTGCTGCCAGAGATCAGAACATCCCTGGGCTGGCACAAGCCTTGCAGACACCCAAGAGCATGGCTTTGCAGAGTGTTTGGGGAGGCTGAGGCAAATGCGGTGCCGTTGCTCGAGCAGACTCCATCCATGCCTTGGACCCTGTGGTGTGGTTGAACCCAGCACGCTGCATAGGTGGGTCCCCTCAGCATAGGCTGACTTACTACCTGGTGAATTCTGGTTCATGTTATAGACCTGCTCTGCCACCCTCTTGACAGGAAGAAGGTACAAGACAAACAAGAGAAGCGATTAACCTTGTCCAATGCCCCGGCAGTGTGGCAAGTGTGCCAGCCAGTGCCCAGGGTGGAAGCAAATTTGTTTGACCATGTTTACCTGGAGGGAGTGGGAAGATGGGGAGTGGAAAATCCCCAAATACAAGGCCAAAGGGAAGGTTTCGGAATAGGGGTTAAGGAAGAGGAAGAAAAGCACAGTCTTTGGGGGCTAAAAGGGACTTTTTCCCCTCCATCCCCGACAGCCAAGATCAAAAGGAAGGGAGCAGGGTCTGTGTTACAGTCAATTTATGGATACAGTTTCTTGAGAGGGGTTCAGGGAGAGGAAGGAATGCCAAGCTGATAAATAACTTCCCTTTTTTTCCCCTAGTTCTGTTCATCTCCTGTGTGGCTGAAATCATTTGCAGAATCTGTCTTTAGTTTCAACTATTGCATGTGTCAGGTAGCGTGGGAACTGCTGCCTACAGGGCGAAGCCTCTCGAAGACGTAACTGGTGCCTTGGAGGAGCAGGTGTAGGTGATTTGGGGGGGGTGGGGGGGTTGAGAAGTGGGTGCTGCCTCAGGGATGTGCCCTTCAAAGGGGCTCCAAAAGATGCTGGAGATAAGTGGAGAAGGGAGCACGGCGTGGTGCGAGGCAGCAGCTCAGCTTGGGTAGTGTCCAGGAGAGGGAGCCGGATCCGGGACCGAGCAGCACGTCTAGGAAATGCTGCACACGTGTGAGCAATAAACAGTGCTGGCGATGGCTTGGGAGGGTGATGGATCGAAACCTAAGTGGAACGGTCAGGATTGTTTCAGGTTAGATGAGTTCTTCGTAAATTAGGGCTGTTTGCCGGTGAGATTTAGTTGTGAAATGGTAACGTGCAAAATATCAGCAGTGCAGTGTCTTGGGAGAAATCAGTATTCTGGGAGAAAACCATTTTGGAGCCCATCTTTAGTTGTGCAGTTCATGCCAAACTATAATGCAGTCTGCTGCTTTCAAACTTAAAAAGGCTGTACGGTATTTTGTACATACAATGTGTACTTTTCTGCAATAGCTATAGTTTGTTTTTCCTAATTTACCCTTTCCTTGTTTATCTTGCATACTGTGCAGGGGTCTAATTTAGATTTTTTTAGAAAAAAAACCTGCTTAGCAGTTATGGGTTGGGGCAGCAATTTCTGTAGCATTTAGAGGTGAATTTGATTAGCACTTTTGGAAAACTGCAGCAAACTGCAGTGCTAATCAAGGGAAATCAAGCCATGGAGCTTTAAGGCAGAGTTGGTCTTTATTTTTTTAAATGCCAAAAGTGAAGATATTAAGCTGTCTGAGGCTCAGAAGCATTATACTTCTGCTGGTTTCACATGTCAGGCTTTCTGATGCCGAACTGAGTGTTGGTAGAAAAATATGAATGCTCTAAAATATAAACCACTTAATTTGCTGTCCAAAACTGATTATTCAGTGTTGCGATCAGTTTTTCTCTTATCCCTCCCTGTCCATAATTGAATAAAATATTCTGTGTGTCTTTTATTTGTTAGTAAAATCATTTGCTGTGTATAAAAGACAGACAGAAGGAGACACAATCAATTAAACCCCCAACTTTATTGTGTTAGCGCTGTGATTCAGGATCTGTTGAAATCAGTGGAAACCCTCCCAGTGACCTCAGATACGCGTTGGATTGTGAGTTTTAGCGGTTTTTCAAATGGGAACAAAATGCACAACGTGTGTAAAAAAAAAAAAAAAAAAGGTGGAGTAAGCGTTAAGTGGATTAACCAAAATCCACTGGAGACCTTTGTACGTGTCTGGGGGGAATGGGACATTTATTTTTATTCCCTGGGGCTGCAGACTTTTGGTTGCTAATCAAACTTCAAAGAAACGGGAATCCAGGCCTGAACTCGGGATATAGTTTCACATAGACTTTCCCCCAGTGTTCCCACTGAGAGACACCAACCAGATGAACACCAGAATTTGTGTTTGCAGAATGACAGTATTCAGATAAGGAAGGAAAGAGATTTGATCATTAACTAAGGAGGACTGGGAGGAAACAAATCGGCCTTTCGCGAGTCCTCTGGTATTGCTGCATGTGACGTGGCTGGTGTTTGGGTAATGTTTGAAAGATGGGTATGTTAGCTGCTGGGAGCAAAATGTATGGAGCCTAATCAGGAAATGTTGGCCTTCATAATTTTTTTTCTGAGAAATGGAGATTACTGCAGTTACGAACTGCAAATTGGTAACTGGAGGAGATTCCTAAAATATGAGATAATCCCTAGAAGCTGACCAACTTTCTCTGTAGAACATCAAATTCTAGGTCTATAATCTGTAATTAAATTGCTTATGTGCTGTTAAAAAAAGCATCTGGCTGTTCTAAGATTGTTCAATGCAAGAGCATAGACACTATAAATGAGAGAGCTATAGTGACATGTATAAAGTAGCAATTTAGAGGACAGGAAAATATTAAGATTTTTTATTTCCAACCTACCAGGATGTGAGAGAATCCAGAAGGTCAGTCCATAGTATGACTACTGTATTCTGCAATTGCAGTGTATAACCATTAACCATTATGGTGCCAAAAGAATTAAGGTGTCCTTTGGACACTTCTTGAACAGTATGAGTTTAAGCTGTCTCATTAACAGTATTTTGAAATATTAAGTGTTTTCAATATAAGGAAATAATCCAGTATTTGATAGATGCACAGAATGTGTTATGTAAAAATGGAGATAAGCTTTGGCTTTATAGGACAACATAACCTCACAGGCAACAATCTGCTTTCAGTCTGCCCTGGGTTACTTGAACTGGGAGCATAGACATTGTAAATTACCATCCACAACAAAGCCCATGCTGGAGCTGTTGTCTCTTTACACTGCAAAATGTTTTGTGAAGCTGAAATAGGAGGGGTCAAAGTACAGACCCAGAAAGTACAGCTGTGTCTTTGCTGCTGCTGAGCCGAAGGGAGTTGCGGGTGCTCTTGTGGCTGTTTCTGCCATGCTCCCCAGTATCTGTGCGTGAGCTGAGGGTTTGTCGGTGTCTCCTTTCTGAATGCTTTTTGTAGAAAGGAAATTCTGTCTGAGAGTCGTGAAATTAATGCATTACTCTCACTCGTACACTGCAGTGCAATTAAGCTGTTTACCTCATCTGCATGGGGAAATGAATAGCGTATGTGACTAACCTAGGGTCACGCAGAGTCTAACAGAGCTGGGCTGAGCCTCCTGTTTCTGTGCTGGGTCAGGTCGCTCACTTACAGGGAGCTTTTCCCAGAAGCGCATTGTTGAGTTTGCCTGAAGCAAGTGGCGTGTCCCTTACAGCTGTTGAGGAGAAAATTATCTCAAAACAGACTCTGTGCCATTTCCTGGTGTGAAGGCACAGACAGTATTTATAGAATTCCTCTGCCTTCTGCATTGTGGTTAATAGAAATGACTGTGTTGTATTTTAATGGAGATGAGGACAAGTGAATCAATTCCTTCCTGAGGCATGAATATACTTCTGTAATTCTGGACTCAGCCTGGATGATTTCTAATACTGTTTTTCCCCCTCCTTGTTTTCCTCTAGTCGTGGCCTTCCTGGTGGCATATCATCAAAATAAGCAGCTGATAGGAGAGAAGGGGCTGCTCCCTTGTAAACTGTACCTGCAGAATGTCAAAAAGTATTTCAAAGGGAAGATCGACCTGGATGCTCTGAGCTACGCACCGACAATCATCTGGTTTCTGGATTGGTCAGACATGGACAGCACCTTGGACTACCTCTCCCTGTTTGGCCTGGCCACTTCAGCCTTTGTGTTGGTAACTGGATGTGCAAACATGGTCCTCATGGCTGTCCTGTGGGTTCTCTACCTCTCGTTGGTCAATGTTGGACAGATCTGGTAGGTTAACAGTCTCTCTGCTTTGTTTTTCCTTGTAATCTCTTGCTGTTCATTGTACACGTTGACTTTGTGTTACCTTTTGAGGTTGGTAATCTGGCAAGGAGCGGTGTAGTTATGTGAGATAAGGAAAGCATTTGGCAGAAATGGATTATGGGCATGCCCCTGCTCTTACTTAGGATATATGCCCTGATTTCTCTTGTCCTCTGAGAGAGGCAAATTGGCTGCATAACGTGTCATGCTACACGTTGTCCCTGCAGTGGAGTACTTTTCCTCATGGCTGTTGCAAGGGAATTCACTCAATAATTACCTTGGAGATGGTTTCTTAATTTTCAGTTCAATCCAAAAGAGCTGGGACACTCATGATGAGTGCATAAAGCCTCTGAGGGAAAAAGTAAAGGAGAAACGGTGACTGTGTATCGCCTTGCTGCAGGGAAAGGCTGTGATGCAAAAGGAAAGGCTCTAGGTTGTCCTCACACTTGTTAAGGCCCCAGATACATTGGTTAAAAGAGGGTGGGCCCTTAGAACCCCAAATTTCATTAGTTCACCTCTTCACATACCTCTCTGCCTGTAACAGAGGTGATGTGGCAACTTCAGGGAAGTGAAAGGCCATGAAGAGGTGCCCAGGCTGTGGGCACGATACAGCTGCATCACTGGGATGTTCTTCCCAAATCTTCTGGCTCAATAACACATGATGGGACACCTTCCCTGTAGATGGGCTCAGTGAATTTAAATTTAAGGATCTGCATATGCTTGGGCAGGCCTGCATCTTGTCCTGTCCCATTCATTCCTATCCTACTCCAGATGGTATGTAAGTGGGTGAAGGATAACAGCTTCAGTTTTCTGAAGAGCTCTGTTCTCTGAGCTCTTAACTCAGCATGAATTTAAGACTGTGAAAGCGAGCCACAAAATTTGAAAAATAACTTGGTGGATAGTTTTCCGTTGCCCATTTCCAAGTTATTCCAAAATTGCTCGTCTATTTTTCTAGATGTTTTATGTTACAGGGCAAGAATTCAAGCATCGTCCTGCTCTCATTACCAGAGATACAGGAGCCTGTGTCATTGTAGCAGCAAAATCTGGATGTGTTCCTTGACTTCCTTCTCTTTGAGTTTCTGGTTGTGGGGGTGGAAAAAGCCCTAACGACCTCCCCCTTCAGCTGCAAAGTTTTTCTAGCTGAAAGCTGGATCTGCAGTGACTCCCGAGACTGAAGGTTTGATCTGGCTTGTTTCTGAAATAGTGGGGTAACTAGATACCAGCATGACAGGCTTTCTTCGTTAGTGCCCACGAGGCATTCTGGGGTGCTCAGTGTACTGGTGCTGTGGCTATAGTGGTGCTATGATATCGTTACAGTTTTGATTTTAAAAAAAGCTAGCTGGAATGTGTTCTCCGCTGTCTCGTTGGGCAGTTGTGTTCTGTGCTAGTCCTCTGCTCCAGCTGCTTTTCCTGGTACAAGCAGGCTTGTGGTGTCTTCTCTGCTGGTGCTGGAGGGGTGACAGTCCTGCAGAATTCTCGAGTTTTTGCCAAAATAAATCCAGTTGTGCCTGTTGAATATGTGGCTGTTTTGTCATCTTTCAAGTTTTTAAGGGAGAGGCAAAGGGCCAGGGATAGAGAAGGCAGCCTTCTTCCACTGCTGCACCAAACCACCAACAGCGTCCAGCAGACTTTGTCCAAATGCCTCTTCCTGAGGGGGTTGGAAGCTCACGGCCAAGCGTCAGGTCTCTGCAGCTCTGAAGACAATGAGCTGGCCAGCAGGAATGCAAGCGGAGCCCGGAGTTTGCCTCTTGTGGATGCTGTGGTTGAAAGGAATTGACTCTTGATATTTGAGATAAAGCTGTATTTTTTCCTCCTTTGATACTTCAGAGTTGGAGTTTCAAAGTTACCCAGGCCCAGGCAGGTGACTTCTGGTTGTACAGCAATAATATACCAAGGGAATGGGTCAGGTTCTTCTGGGAAGGGGGTGAGAGAGAAAAGATGGGGGGGGGGGGGGGGGATAGAAGGCATTGCCTCAACTTCATCTCTTCTTAATTATGTCTTCGAATATATATTAAACAGGAAATTAGGTTCTTGTAAAAGGGTGAGGGGAAAGAATCAAAGCAACCCAGCAGTACACTTCATTCAGCTGTGGTTACATTTTTCATTAGATCCTCTGAAATGGGTCACTGGGTTGTCAAAACCATATTATTATTGTGCATGCAGTGTGACGTTCAATTCCCTGGAGAAGGGGATGCTGGGTGGCTCGGTAGTTACAGTGCAAGTAAGTGTGGGGAAAGAGCAAAGAAGGAATTAACTAATTTCTCACCGTCCTTCAGGGAATTTCGGTGGCACGAGGGATGAGCTGAGAGTACCTGAGATCTCATGAATTCTGCTGCTGATCGTGGGTGGGTGGGTGGCAGCACTGGCCTTGGAACTAAGGCTGGCTTTAGAACTCCCTTTTCACACTGGTTTGTAGGTGGGATTAGGTGGTCCCGTTAACTTTGTCTTACTCTCAGATTTGGGCAGATTGAGAGGTTCAGATGAGTTCTTACTGTGCTCCAAAGCATTGACTTACATTGACTTCTTATAAAGGGGGAAAGGACAATGTCATCAGGCATTCCTGTTCAGAGTTACAAGATAGCTCAGCAAAGAGGCGTCTGAAATGAGGAAGAAATTCCTCCTGTGGCCACATTGTTTTGTAGTTATTGTATGGTCTTTCTTAATGTTCTTCTTCAGCTGGCAGGCATGGACTCCTGTGAGCCAGCAGTGCTGGGCTGGGCATGGACCCGTGGGCTGACCCGATCCAGCAAAATCCTTTGCAGTAGTTGCCTGGGAAGCCAGTTCAAGGAAGATACAGGGTGATAAGGAGGAATAGAGTTCTCTTCTTTAGGCCAGTGAGGAACAATTTATTCCTTTTATCGCCTTTTCTTTTTCTATTTTAATTTTAAATGTTTCTATTTGTTTTGGGCTGGAGTCTCCAGATACCGGGCGCTGCTGAAGGAGCAAGTCTTTCAACTGCTGTCCAGCTGGCTTGGGCTCAGAGTCAGAGGAAGCTTTAGAAGAGCAAACTGTCTCCTTTGAAGGGCAGGACATGTTGCCTGCCTGCCCCGGTACTGCCGACCTCCACCTGTGAGCCAGGGAATATGCTGTGTGCCTGGGGACAGCTGAGCCTGCTGTGACAGCACGGCAAGGGACCGGCTTAAAGGTCTTTGAGGGTGTTATAACCCTCAAGAAAGCTGCTCCTGGAACAGGCTGATGTGAGCTGTTTGTGATGGATTTTGTGGGATAAGGATTACTTTGGCAACCTAAAATCCTGAGAACTGGGGCCAGGATGTTGTCCTGGCCCTGAATTCTTGACTTCACCAATTTAGTGTTGGCTCTACCAAAGCATAAGTGAACTGTTTGAAATAAGCTGCACTTCAGTGGGTCTCAAAACTAGGCTAGCTTTCAGAGAACAGCATGTTAATTTTGGTACCTGTGAAATGCGGGACCGAGGTTGCCTTTGGCAAATTTGAAAGTGGAATGCACAGGGAAGCTTTTGTAACTCTGGGAACTCTGTTCCCAAAACGACGGTGGTATTTGGGGTCTGCTCAGGCTAAATGTGGACGTGTTCTCCTTGTCATGGGGCATGGGTATAATGGTGCTGCACTTGCATCACAAGCTCAGGGTGTCTGGCTTAAAATACTGGATTTGTTTTCCCCTCTGCCATTTTGAGCTTTTGAAGTAGGAGGAGACTGTCAAGAATCCAAAAATCTGCCAGTGCAGAAGAATGTATGTCTGACCCATAGGCTGGGTGAAGTGCTTAATAGTTATGTTAATTTTAGCCTTGATATTTCTTGTAATTTCTGCAGACTATGCCTAATTTCAGTTTAATAATAATAATAGTAAAAAGTGGTCCCGGTTTGTAACAGAAGCTATTTAATGAAGCTAAAGATGCTTAAAAAGATTTTGTGGGTATTCCCCATGCTTCAGTGTCCATTTCGCAGACTGCAAGTCCTGCATGTCTAGGTTCAGTCGCTTGCGTAGCTCCTCAGGTCCAATACGAATGGCTTTGCCCTTCTCCCCACTTCCTCCCTCCTGAATATTAATATAATGGATTGTCATACATTTAAGCAAGAATGAGAAAAGCTGTCCCTTTGCTTAAAAGTAAAAATACTTGTTGCAGGTGACCTCATGAAACCTCCGTTTGTGGTTTTATTCTTTATGGTTTCTGCTGGGGCATATGTCTGCAGAGATGGACCATTGGCTGTAGAGGTCCTTTGTTAGGACAGCCTCTCCGGGAGAGGTGCTCCAGCAGAAGTTAAATCATTTTTGTACCAGAATAACTAATGCACTTCTAAAGTGAATTTGTAATTCTGGAATAAAAACACTTTTATCCCACAGTAAGGTGTCTCCAGAGAGCTATTACATTTTCTTATACAAACAAACTTTTAAACTACTCTGCCACTGATCTCCTGTTTCTTCTTCTGTTGTTTCCTCACTGAACCAACCCCCCCTCCCTCAGCATTTTCAAATGTCATCTGAAAACCCTTCCTTTCCCTTGGTTATTGTGTTGTTTCATTTTACAAAGCCTATTGCCCACTGTTAGAGAGCGTTCAGTGGTACAGTTTGTAAGACACTTGATACAAAAGCTAGAATTGTGGTTTTTTAAATCCTATTGCCTTCTTTTCTTTCATGGCTAAGATTCTGGTAGAGTTACAAGAGCTCAAGGGAATAGGTTAAACAAGCCAATAAATAAAACGTTACAGCATGAGGTGGCTACAGCGTTGCTTTTCAGTGTGTTCTTCCCTTGTGGAAAATGTTGGTGGAGCTACTGCTAACAGGTATTTAGGGTAACATAAGACTAAGCAGCACACTTTTTTTTTTTTCTGCAAAGAATATGAAGCAGAACAGTGCTTCACCCCTGTACAACCCCAGCGATTGTGGGCGAGTGCCGTTTGAGCTCTGTTCACGTGCCCGTCGAAGCCCGTGTGCCCAGGTGGTTTCCAAGAAGTTGCAGATGCTGCAACACTTTTCTAGAGCATGGGGAGGAGGACTTGCCTCTGGCTTTCCAGCCTTGGATGCCTGGTGTTTTTTTGTATTTAGCTGATTGAACATGATATTAATAGCTTTTAACTTTAATATTAAGGACTTAGTGGAGGGACAGGTATACTGCAGGTCATGAAAGCATGTCTCTGAGGCATGTAATTTAATTGCAATTAAATTACCATTCTCAGAAGTTCATTTACAACGGAGAAAGAAGAAAGACTTGTATGTCATGGAGGTTTTGTGGTTTATATGTCTCATTAAAAAACACTTGACCTATGCAGGACTTTAATCACAGTCTTCTGTGTGCTAGCAGATGAACTGGTGACTGGCTCAGGCTGAGCTCCATTAAATGCTGAGGGGCTGATGAGATACTCAGGGCTGTGTTTGCACTCTCCAGGAGGTCATTAGGAGCCGTTAAATGGACCTCTTCCCCACTTTCGTTTCCTCTTAAATTCTACAGCTTTGGTTTTTCAGTCTAAAGCACTTGGGGTTTTGTCTAGTGTCATCCTATCCAGTAAAGGTTCGGAACGGATCTCTTATGAGTTTCTTATTCCAGCTTGTAAAACAGCCGGTATGTGAATTGTGGGCTGGATTTGGCAAAACATCATTCCCATTTTGAAGTGTACTGGTTTGTGACCCTCTTATGCTGAGGACACAGCACTTACAGAGATACTCATGACTAGAAGAGTCCTGATCTGACATGCAGGATACGGATGGAAGAATCACCCTTTGCACTTCCAGCAGACCAAAGACAGATCAAGGGTGAATGAACGTATCCACACGGGTGCATTTGAGCTAATGCAGGTTTTATTCAGTAGCATGAGTAATTCTGTAAGACTTTTTTGACTGCCCCTGAGCGAGCAAACACTGAAAGGAGCTGTGCAAGCAGGGAATAGGAACTTGGCATCTCCTGGGTTTCATCAGTACTCTTGGTTCACTTGGGAAGTTCTCCAAGACCTCACTGTACAGGCAGGACTGGATGTGTCAGGCTGTACTTAACTGTGTGACCTTGGCAAGGCCTTTCCATCAGTCTATATCCTGCTTTATCTGCCTGTCTGGAAATAATATAAGCTTGTACCAAGGGACAGTAAGATTTATTTGGTATCAGCTTTACAGATACCAAAGTTTGAAGTCCAGGCAAAAACTAATGTCGTGTACAATTTTGTGTCTTAAAAAAAGTAGCTAGGATTTTAGTTGAATCACATTAACGGAGAACACGATGATGAATATGCTAAACTGGAGTAATTTGAAGTTTGCTAGGGGCTTTGCATATGACCCGCTTGCAAAGAACCCTTTTTGCAACCTGGCTTTATTTTTCTAGCTCTCCAAAATATCCCAATAACAACAAGAAGAAAACTTAGAATATCTTATTCCTTTATCTGGCCCTGGCCTTGGCAATAAACCTCAGGAATTTCTTTGTTATTGTGGATCGCAGCCTTGCATCCCTTTTACTCCGACCTCCCCTCCCTCTTTCCCCAGAAAGAAAAGATTATCTCTAGAAACGTAAACCAAAAGCTGAAGGATCTCAGGGGGTCATCCTTCCTGTTGAGGAAGCTGCTTTTTGGCACTTCCTACTCGCACAGAAGAGAGGGAGCGTATCGGTTTCAAAGAATGCTGTGAGCAGTTGATATGACATATTAATGAAAACAAAGATTAATACCATGTGACACTGTTGCCTTGCAGTACAACTGGGGACTAATGAGGCTAATGAGAACCATATTTTTCTTTGAGAGATTAAAATTTAATCATGGCTGATGTCAGAAATGAATCATTTAGCGTTTCCCCCCCACCCCAGCATGTGTAAGGTTTCCCTTCCCTGCACTAGGCTGGCTTTTGGTTTAGCTGCAGCCCCTGCACGGGGCCAGCCCCTTGCCATCAGCTCGCCTGGCATTAGCCATGGCTGGGAAGGAGGAGGGGGATGCCCTGGTGGGCTCGCCTGCCTTAGTCCCCAAGCCCTGTAAGTGTGTGCTCTGCAGTGTGAGGTTACTTGTCTGGGTTGAGGCTGCTGAGTTAAATGCAGGTGGAAATGGGTTGTATGCCATTAATTTAGGCTGGGTTTTTTAAAAGGGCAAGTAGGAGCAAAGAGTGCAGTTGCCACAGGATGTCCAAGGTTTGAAGGTGTTCCTGCCAACATCTCCAGAAAATGTATTTTAGTCTGTGCGACTGAAAAGGCAGGTGGAGATGAAGCTGATGAAGAAGCCAGGTCCCGCTATGACATGAATTTGAGAAGATCTGCATGAGCTGTCAGTAGAAGAGGAGCTGCCAAAAGCCCCTAAGGACTGTCAGAGGATGCTTTGGTGGGGTCTGGGGCTGCACCCGGTCTGGTCACTGCCTGCTTCTGTGAATATATTCCTGGAGAATGGTCTAACTTGCCATTGAAACATGATGTGAAAAACAAGAGAAATGGCTTTGGTAAAATGGTGTGCAGGGGTTTTTTGAGCAGCTGCAGCGTGGAGATTGCAGCATTCTTGCTGAGGCTATTGGTTTTGTAGCAAGTAGTGCCTCAAAGATTAATGTCATTTGAATAATGTGAATGCTTGTAGGAACTCAAACAGATTTGAAAAGAGGGAGACTACAGGGAAATTTAAATATTTTATGTTGATTGGTTGCATGCATTGTTGTGACTTATTGTAATTACTGGCTTTGTTTCACTTAATAATAGCAATAATAGCAACTTTTGAGGATTTTTTTTTTTATTTAAATCTGCTGTAAGATAGCCAGAGATCTATAAAAATTAATTCACCGTACATAGAAGAGATCATGTCTTTGTTTACAGTAGAAAACATTATTGTGCTGAGGGTGTCCTTAAGGTGTGTGCAGGGGCTGGAGTGTTCTGTCCGTACCGCAGCGGGTGCTGACCAGTGCTGCTCCCGTGAGCATCCCCTTGCCAGCCAGCTCCTCCTGCCCCAGCGCCTGCTCCGTCTGTTAAATGTGCGCTGTGGAATTGCCCTCTGAGTCCTGGTTCATAACCTTTCGTTTGGTTAATCCCAGTAATCGCTTCTGTCTAAATGTCAGGACAGTTACCTGTACGTGGTATTAGGAAAGCATAGAAAAGCAGTGGCATGTGTCTGCTACTTCACTTTGCAAAAATCCTGACAAAATGGCTCAATGTTGTAGAGCGCAATGCTTTGATAGCACAGCAAATGTCAGCAATAAGGCACGTAGAAATAGTCTTTCACCTCCTTCCTGCTTGCTACCCCTGACTTGATTTCATGAGAAGACTGTGCTAAAAACACCAGCGGCAGTGGGAACGGGATATGGGGCAGAGCCGTCGCACAGGGAGCTCGTCTGCTCTATGGACAGTTAATAACCCCCCACTGTTTCCTTTGCACAGACTGTCTCTAGATTCCAATCGCTTCTGCAAATCGTGGCCGATGAGAAAATGAGAGCAAAGAAATTATCAGAAGATTATGTGGTTAGTGGCATGGCTGTGCAGTGTCTGATGTACCACAGGGCTTTGCCAGAGACGGAGACAAATATTTTTTAATTGCTTATTATCTGGCACATCTAATTGCCAGCTGTATCCAGTATGTAGACTTGGGGTATTGATTCCACAGCTGAAAGATTTAGGGAGAGAATGAATAATGTTTTTTTCTTCTGTTTTTTTTTTTTAATCTCTAACTTGCCAAATAGCTTCATGCACCCAGTCTGGTCCAGCACACGTTCATGTTGTTTAACTCATCTAACTTCTCAAACAGCTGTGGTTGGAAAGAATGTTAATGCAGTGATTGGTACAGCCGAAAAGCAATCAGGGGTTAGGGAAGGGTCCAAGCCGTGGTGGGATCTGTGTTTACTAACTTCCCTAAGGGTCTTAATCCAGAAATTTATTCTTGAGAAGAGCGTTAGCTACCACTGGTGCCGGCTCATCTCTGGGCTGGGGTTACTGCACCATCAGAGTTATTGTTACTGGAGAAATGTTCCAGGTTTGGCTGGGTAAACAGCAGCTCTGTCCTGGAGAAGGGGAGGCAAGCTACTGCAAAAACAAGCAAGCTCTCCTGGGGGAAGACTATGGGGTAGAAAGTAGGTGGAAACTTGCATTAGAATAACTCATGTCTTTAGGAACTGGGTGTAGAAGAAATGGCCGTGGTTGCCCTGAAACCCAGAGCCGTGCCGCAGACCTCTCCATGTCATGGGGAATCGCACCAGGTCTGCGGGATGGTTGGTGGTGGAGGGCCAGCCTTTGGAGAGTGATGAATTAATGCAATTAAATATTTTATTTTTTTTTTTTAAATCAAGGAATGGAATTACTGAAATGCCGTTTTCTTGGGATTTTACTTGCCAGCATGCTGGCAGCAGAAATACAAGACTTCCTGCTTCTGGTCCTGACAAAGCAGGATTGCAGCGCTCGGTCTGCGCTGCCTCCCCGTGCACCAAAGCACGGCCGTGAGACTGGCCTCTTGTTCTAGGCCTTGAATGTGTTCAAGCCAATGCTGACCCCTTTATTTTCCATCTGTGTCTGTTCCCACTTGCTGTGCAGGCGCTTTTCAAGCCTGTTTCTGCCTAGGGAAATGCAGGTCGGGCAGCCTGGTGCGGCTCGTGCCAGGCTCTGGTGGGGTGGAGGAGCTGCGGTCGCCTTCCTGCTGCCGGCTCCCCTTCCCACCTTTCCTGCCTTGGATTTTAGGAGCAGCTCAGAGAGGAGTTCCCAAGGCTGCCATTTCAGCATCTGGTTTTGGCACTGGAAGGATTTAACCCAAGCAGATTTCACTTGAGTTTGGCAAATTCTGCAGTCATGTAAGCCAGGGCTTGTAATAATTTTAAGCTTTAGAAATGAGCACGGACAGGCCAGTTGGCGAGTTCTGGGGCTTAGTTGGGTAATTCACATTTGGTCTCTTAACCAAGGCCGGTTCCCTGCCTTACAAGGGGAAAGTAAAGCCGTGCTGGGATGGCTCTGCAGCTCGGCCGCGGGCAGAGCCGTGCGGCAGTGCCCGACCGCATCACGGCTGCGTGGGCTGGGGCCGGGTGTGAGCACCCGGCGTGGCTCCAGGAGGGCGGCCGGCCCGTCCCTCAGCCACTGGCTCCCGCCCCACTCAGGCACCTTTTCCAGCGCCATGTGCAAACAGAGGAGTAAACCTCATCCTTGAGCGCTTTTTTTTTTTTCTTTTTTAATGTTATCCCTGTTCCTTCCATTTAAATGTGGACGTTGTAATTACAGAGTGCAGAATCCCAGTTTTTAGAGATCTGTGACCACAATAAAGTGAATCCAGAAACCAGACGAGTGGTTTCATTTACTACCATTCTAGCTTATTTCCTCCCCCCACGACCGCTGTGCAATACTAAAGGCTTGGCAGCAACTGAAACCAGCTGTCAAAAATGTTCCTTACCCCCACACTTTTAAGTTAATGATGTTCTGAAATTAATGGTGCACTAGACTAATTCTGTCATCTCATTTTGATGGACTCTTGGTCTCTTGCAAGTGATGTTTGCCAACTGGCCTCTTTGTTTCGAGGCAGTGTGTTGAGGAAGTGGATCCCCAGCTGCCAGGTACTGTGCATACATATACATTGAAAAGATGGGGTTTTTTTGTCCTGAAGTGTTTACAGCTTTAATTTGGTTGGTATATTGTGGTTCACCAAACAAGCTTTCAGGCACGTAAACCAGTAACTTTAGGAGCGTCGTGTGGAAGACAGCAGTGGATGAGGTTTTCCACTTCTCAGAGCTGGGGAGGTGTCATCCAGCATCTCATATCTGGTTGTCACTTTGTGCTGGAAGTGGCTACGGCCCCGCGCCGGGCAGACAAGAGGCACAGGCCTTGGCAGCAGGGAAGAAAGTGGCCTGTTGTGGTGAAAAGCTGAAGGAGCTGAGTTTGATTAGTTGAGAGAAGGGAAGACTGCGGAAGGAAACAAAAGATCTTCAAGTGTGTGAAAGCAGAAGAGGATGGAAATTAGCTGTTCTGTGTTTGCTGTCTCCGTGGGGATAGGACAAGAAGCTGTTGGTTCACATGGTGGAAAGAAATGTAGAGGTTAGACGTAAGGAGAAGCCTTCAAATGTACATATGGAGGAACACTGGGCTGAATACCTGGAGAGGGAGGTGGAGTCCCCGTTGCTGCTTAGACAGGTGCCTGTCAGAGGTGATTCTCACATTCAGCCCTGTCTTGGGGCAGGTGGATTTTCCACATTTTTCTGTACTTCCATGGCTTAGCCCTTTTTTCTCCCCTGATGCAATGCCTGAATTTATGGCAGGCAGTTCATCCACCTTTCCCTATTACTGAATTTTTGGAAGGAAGCTCTCCACTCTGCCAGTGGTGTGTTCATTTGGTTGCCCGCTGCAGCCTGAGGCTGCTGCTGTCTCCTGCGGAGATGGTCCCCTGCTTCCTCCTCTCCCCAGCTGGGTACCACAGGGAAGACTGGGGTAGTTAATGTGTCACACTGCCCTCCTTCACAGGGAAGGAATACCTCACAGTGTAGCTTTTACCTGGTTTCCATTGTGGAGGGGTGCTGCTGTTACAGCAGATTTTGGAGCCGTAGCCTGATGGAGAAGAGAAAATGTTTGTACTACCTAAATACCTTTTCCCCCATCCCAACTTATACAGATCAGAGAATGAGAGAGATTCATAATGGAGATGAAAGTTGACATCTGGGTTCACTTTCTGTAGAGGATGTTCTCCATGGAGAACAGCGAGAAGGCTGTTAACACTAGCTGCAGATTAGGGATGCAGCAAGGATTTATCCTGCCTGTGGAAATCAGTTTAGTTGGAAGAACCTTGTGGTGTTGGGCACTGCCAGGATGCGAATGGTAGATAGGACTGTTATTTTTCTTTTTTTTTTTTTCTTTTTTTTTTTTTGGATTATACATACAGATGCACTTTCCTAGTAAGCATCAATAGATGTAAAGATGAGAGTCCCTGTCTCTGTACTAATATTATTTCTTAAGAGACTCTATTTAGAATTCTGTCATGGTTTACAGACTTGTAAGTGGAGTCTCTGTCCCAGACAACTCTTGCATTAAATAATCTGTGTAGCTATGAGGTAGGTGAGCAGAGAAGGAATCTAAATTTGTTGGGCGAGTCTGGCCGATCTACTTTTCCTACTTCTTGAGCAAATAGAAACCATCATCCCACATGCTTTGTGCGCACAAGAAAAAGAAAGGTGTTATAGAGAAAATGTAGCATTTTCTGCTGGGCTGGTTTGGGAGCTCCCTGTTCACTTGCTCAGTGGTGCCTGTGCATGGTTTGGGGACAGGGAGGCTCTTGCAGAGCTGTGTCTTCAGACCCAGCTCGACTCTGTGCTGCCTCCACCGCGGGCACTGATGGCGAAGAGTATTTTCATCAGGAGTGATGTAGTTTAATGTAGTTTAATCTGTGTTTTGCTATCAGTTTTTGTTTTCCAGGAATGCATTTGACTAGAATTAATCAGCATGACAATGTGGTGAAAACAATTTAACCCAAATATTTGATGATGTTTATGATTCCCAGCTGATACTTACAGTCTTTCTAAGTGTGACATGAAGTTTGCCTCTAATGACAAGCCATGGGTAATTACATTGTTTATCCAACCAGAAAACAGAAATGACATCACATTTTAATTTGATTTAGAACATCCAAATGGAATATACTTTGAATTTGCAAAATTTCTGGTTTTGACAATGTGCAGATCAAAAGTTACTCTGTTGAAATTCGCCAAAAAACCCCAAACCTGCAAAATCAAATCCATGTTTTTACTTGTCATTATCTGTCAGTAATGTTGGAAATGCCAAGGCAGGCAGTATAAAAAAAAGAAATCCATTTTTTAAATAAACACTTCTGTTTACTCCATATAAGCAAGGAAGAGGAACTTGAAAAGGAAAAATGATAATTAGGTTCCAAACTACAACCTGAAGTCTGCAGGAATTGGGTACCTGCCTGTTTGTACCTATAAAAAACATCCCTGCAAGAAGCCCTGCTGCTTTTATGTATTTGGAGTGGGCCATTTGGTTTGGTTTCCTTGGCATTTGTATCGCAGGCTTCTTCAGAGAAATAAATTCACAAGTGTTTGCCTGTCATCACATGACAAGTAATGGAGCCTAGATTGATGTAATCAGCAACAGACACACGTCAGAAAACTTAATGTGGTTCAGAAGAATACAATATTTTATTAATTCCTCATTTTGTGTGTGTCTCTGTGTGTGTGTTTTAAATGAGCCTCAGGAGGTTCTTAACTTCTGCCAAGAAATAAGAATAATTCGTACAAGTTTATGTTTAACTGCACCACAACTGTGGTGGAGAATTGCGAAGTTAGGTTGCTCTTAATGACAGATATCTTTATAAAGAGCCACTTTTATTAAGAAAGTTAAAACTTGTTGTGCATTTTAAAGTTACTGCTCTCTCTACGTCAGTAGCCCAGTATGAAATTGTTGTTAAGTATGTAGTAAAATATTTAGACTGATGGATTGTAGAACTATTCAAACTACATGTGTATGAATGTAAAATTTGCACACCTAGTCAGGACATTTTCAGTAAGAGCAAATCTTTTTAAAAATCTTTAAAAGCCTGGAGTATTTTTTTGTTTTGGGATTCTGTTGGTTTGGGGTTTTTTTGTGTGTGTGTTAGTGTAATGCAGTATGCTGCAGATACAAATAATAAAGCCCTGGTGTGGGATTGAAGCCATAATGGGAGTAAACACAAGCTGTCTGTTGAAGAATAAGCATCTTAAAACTTGTTAACCTTTGGGTTTAACTTTTAGTCAGAATTTGTAATCTTACAGAAATTCACTATCTTGTAGCTAAGGCTAAAGGTAATTTCAATGAGAAGACCAGTTAAAAAAGCAAGTTAAATGATGCACCAGACTGGCAAAAGCTCACATGAAAATGATAAAGTAAGTGTGTATGGCTTTTCCTGAGACACCGAGGATTGGTGAGCACCCAGTACGCTAGCAGATGGCATGGGGCTGGACTTCCCTGCATTCCAAAGGGGAAAAACCCAGTGAATATTTCACTAGTGAGAAGTAACTTCTTGCCTTTCCGCAGCGTGGGCTTCAGCAGCACAGAAGTATGCATTAAGCTTCGTGTTTTTAACAACTTCAGTTGTTGTCTTTTGCCTGGGAGGTGCTTAGCACGCTTTGGAAACCATAAATGAGTAGTTTTACACCAGGATCTGGTTCAGCTGCACTATCAACTAGATTGCTCTCTCAGAGGAGTTTCTTAAGTCGGAGCAAGGTGAGAAGCAGCCCTTTGGTGAAGCCCAGTATCTGTTGTGATTTGGGATGGCGCTGCCTCTTCTGGGTATGCTGCTTTAGCATCTTTATTGAAAGAAGGGTGGCCGAGTGCTCAGAGTGCTAAATAGCAGCAGCTTGATTTGCCCAGAAATGAGGGAATTGCTCTTCCTGCATTTCCAGGTAGCAGCAGTTTACAATTTAGTGCCTTTGAATTGCATGTTACATGGTTCAGGCATATTTTCATACTTCTTGACAGATGTGTTTTGAAACTCAAAATGTGTGAAATTTGAAATAAAACTAATACGAGACATAGGTTCCTACATTGATCAACCAAGATTTTAAATTTTTTGCTTTTTCTTCATTTTGTTTTGCAGGTATTCGTTTGGTAAGTGAATAAAAATGAGAAAAAATCTGCAGTAATAATGTGTTGATGCATTTGTGGGTATGTAGCTTTTACATTACTCTAGCTTGCCTGCTCTGTCTTTCTCTGTTAAATGTTTAAGTTTTGATTGTTTCTATTCTCTGCCTGTCACTGAATTTCTTTCTGCCCATATGGCCCTAAGGAAAGGAAAACTGGTGTAAATTCTGTAAATTGAGATTGAAGGAGACTTGGTGAAGGGTTGTGTAAGTACCAGCAGCGTCATTTGGAGGGTGACATTAAAGATGAATAGTTAAGTAAGCCTGAGGCAACCAGACGAAGTGTGGTCTGAAGGACACCCCTGGGAGGGAACTTGTTCCTCCCAAACTCCAGTTCCCTTTCCACTCATGATTCGTATGAATTTCAAGAATCTCTTACTTGTATCATCTGCTTTTCCACTGGTGTGGGGTGCAGATATTACTCCCTTAGAGGTCTGGAAAGTTGACGTGTTGGTACAGGTTTGGGGTTTTTTCAGCATTAAGTATTCCAACCTACAGCTGGAGTCTAAACAGAAAGTTAGAAATCCTGGTAGAAAATGTTCCTCTCTGTGGAAATATTAGGAAAACTGCTAGTGTACTTTGATTTTCTGGGAAGTACTGCCATGGCATAATGTCTTAAAGCAGCCTATTTGGTTGTGTCTTCTCATCCCTTGAGCCAGATGTTCATGCTGTTGGATGGGTGGGTGGAGAAAGATGTTGCATCACTGTGTAGATGAAAAGGTGGTTGGTATTCCCAAGATACCACTACCCAGTCACAAATACAAATTTGGTTATTCTAGTATAAGGCACAAGAATAGTTAAAGTCCATTTTGTCTGTGTATTATGGAGGCTTGCAAAAGTAGTGACCAAGGTTGCCTCCCCTTCTCCTTGTTGGAATCACATCCATCTCCTTGTTTACTGATTGATCATTTTAATCGGTTGTAAGTGCTTTAGTGCATGTGGGGTCATCGAGATGGTGCTTCACCAAGTGAAGAGGCGAAGGAGTATGGAGAATTGTTTCTACTCTTGTGTGTTTGAGAGAATACTTCTAAATCAGATGTGGGTATTTTAACCAGCTGGACTTTACAATATGAATCCACGCTTTTGTAGAATTAGTGAGGACACCCATCTTAGTTTTAACTCAAGTTACTCATCGTCTTTATATGTTTTCCACTCTTGCTGATGGTTGTAGAAAAACTGCTTTTTGCAAGTGGTGTTTTACCTTTCTTTAGCCTTTCTTTATGTCCCAACTGGATAGCCACCCTATGAGGATTACTGAAGTCCTTTGTACGCAGTAGGGTCTCTCCCTTCCTTGTTTTTGGCTTAAGGGTTACTTCTGAATAAGATGAATGAGATGTAAATCTTGAGTTACTTTTGTTAGAATACAGGAAAACCACAATATTTTTGTTATAATATAGCTGAAACAACAACATTGTCATCCATTGCTGTAGAAGTACATTAAATATTGCTGAGCTCTGGAAGCCTTGTTCTTTGGTAGCATCTACTTCAAAGCAAGATCTTAAAAAAAAAAATAAAATAAAATTCCTGGAGAGATCTTTGTAAATGCTGACTGTTTCCTATTCCCCTCCAGGAAGTGTGCTTTTTTTTGATACATCTTAGGATGGATTTTGGTAGCCTCTATTAAAACTGCAGGCTGTCCCTATGAATTTTAAAGAACTCCAGAGTCTGGAAATAACAACAAGCTGTTAGGCCAAATGGGATCAACTGGTATTGCCACAGGTTTTGCTCTTTGCTCTTACTCCTGTCAGGTAACAGTTATTAAAAACACTCTTCACTTTAGGGAATGAACTGTGAAACAGCCGTGCAAGAGTTTTCACAGTGCAAAGCACGGGCCTCTTTGGACTATTTATCTTTGAAAGGTGAAGAGGTGCTCTGCAATGCAAATCCTGGAGCGGGCATCAGCCTGGGGGTTAGTGCTGTAAGTTAGCCGAGCTGTAATCACTTCTTGGCTTTATTTATTGTTATTCGGATATAAATTTGGCTTCAGATGTAGTGTGGCATGTTTCAGTGAGCGCCCGGTGGTTTTACATGAGGTCCCTCCCCGTGGATAGGCACAGGTCAGGCGTGCGAGACTCCCTGTCAGGAGATGGGAGAGCCTGACCTGGTGGCTCCTTTTTCCTCCCTGCTCTTGGCTGTGCAACACTCTGGTTGTTGAGTGTGGGTTTTGGTTCTTCCTAGCTGAGCTGAGGCTGCCGGGAATCTCAGGGATGGGTGGATGGATGGGTGGAGGTGCTCGGTCCTCGGAGGAGCACACCTGCAGGGCCAGCAGTCAGGCTACTCCTAGAGAGCTGAGCTTTGGTGGCAACTTCATCGTCAGCCTAAATGTCCTCCTTGAGCTTTGGTGTGCCAAGGGCTTTCCTCCGTGGCCCTCTGAGAACCTTTCTAGGTGCCTTGATGACCTGTGTGTGCCATCACGAGCCAGCTGGCCTCACTCAGCACCCTTGGTCCTGGCTCAGCCCCAGAAATGGCAGGTCTCCCTCTCTCTGAAGTTTGCAGCTGTGGTGCTAGAACTAGAAAGAACCAGCAAGGTCAACTTGTTATTTCATCCTTCTTTTGAAATTAAGGACATCTTTTCTCCTGGCTTAGAATGAGACCAAAGCTGCTTTAATAGATTTGTGGTGTTGACAGCTTTGCTGTTTCTGACCCTTTCTGAGCAAGGGTGCGCTCTCCTGGAGCAGTAGTTCCTGATGATGCTTCTGTCTGAGATACCCCAGAGGACGTGGTTTTTTGGTTTGGTTTTGTTTGTTGTTTTTTTTTTTTTTTTCTTTTCCAGTGGAAGCCTGATTTAATATAGTGATTTATTATCTCTGTTCTAACAGGCTTTGAAAAAGATCATGCTCTTTTACAAGCTTTCTTGTCCTCTCTCATTTGTTCTGCCTTATTATTGTGTTAAGTAGTCCCAGATATTCAGACAGTTTGATGGCCCTAAGTCTGTCCTGAGATATTGGTCAAATGAGATACCAGTGAGGAGCTAAGCAGAGCTGCAGAAAAGCTGCAAAGATCATGTGAATTGTAATGAACAGCCACATCTTTCTGCAGAGTAAAAATCCAGGTGTGGTGTGGGAAAATGATGTAACTGTCTGGGGAGATTCTGACTCCATGTGTCACTTCCACAGCCATTGGATACCTCTCGGAGCAGCAATCTAGACTCCCAGCAAGGAACATGCAGAAAAGACAGAAATGTGTCTGTTTACCTCTTGGCTATCAATGGGATCATTAAGCAGAAAGGATTGAGAAGCAGCTGATCTTATTTGACTCTTGATGCACAAAAGTGTCCTATTTGGAGCCAAAGCAAATGTTTCCTTGGGGATTGTTCCAGAGAGCCTTGCTTCTGCACTCTTTGCAGGCCAGCTCTATGGCTAGAATTAGAAGCATATTTTAAAAGTAAGAGCTTTTTTTCCCTCTTGCAGTAAACTTTCTTGTTAATTTTGATGTGGAGAGAAGACAATCACTGAAAGTTGAGCTAAACTTCTAGGGTTTTTTCCATTATCTGTAAAGATGGAATAAGCAAATAATTTAGGTCATACCCTTGCCTGCCCCCAGATTTATATTGCATCTGTTATCTCAGGATTTAAGATGAAATGTGTTTTGATTAGAAGTAGAAGAAAAAGTTGAGAGCCGAGTGTACGTAATTCTCCATTACTTGTTAAATCCTCACTCCTTACTTCAATGCAAATTGTTCCAAGGAGGATTTTCTTTTAAAAGGTCTTCAGGGATCTTGAATTTTAGATGTGCATTGACATAAAATTAAATGTTAGAGTGCACAGCTGGGGTTCTGGCTTTTGCTGTACAAGATTGAGGTGTTTCTCCTGTGCTAGTGCACGTTCCAGGGAAGAGGTGAAGTTTTCATATGAGTTGCACTATACTAGTGAGCAGCACTGCGGTCACAGACGAAAATGGGAGTCAGTTGAAATGACTGAGGTCAAACTTCCCTAGTGCAGGTCCAAAGCTTAGTTTAAAAGTGTACTGAGATGGGGACGTGTCTGGGCTGAACTGTGCCCAGATTTAACCCGTTGATTCCTGCAGACCCGTCTGCAGTGACTGCGTGGCGGGTGTGAGGTTGCCCAAGCGCAAGAGTATTCACTGGCAGAGGTTTGCTTTTCTGCGTGGCAGCACAGAAGCATCATTCTAGCACCCGGTGGCACTTGTTACTCCGGTAGCTCGCTGTACAGATGGCGTGTGGGAGAGACACCGGCAGCAGGACGTGGAGGACGGGTTGCTCTGTGTTATTCCTGGAGAACTCTGTTCTGTTCCCAGCAGGAGACCACGGAGCCGCGGCGTGAGCGTCCCAGCAAGCCCCTGGGAATTGCTGCGGGGTTGAACACCCAGATGGCCATAGGCTGCTATTTATTCATCCTCCCCCCATGCCGAGATGGGAGGGACGGGGCTGCTTACTGACTGTTCCTGTTCCTGGCTAATATTGTGATCTGCTGTTCCTATTTCTCGTGTAAGAGTGGGAAACTTTTCTCTCTGTCTTATTAAATCTATTTTTCAAGCTGTCACTTAACCAGGTCTAGTGACAGAGTCGGATGTTTATGTGGCCCTGGACACTTGAACTCTGGTGTTTTCAATCACAACAGCACCTTTTGCCAGCCGTTGTGAATTAAATACTCCTTGTGACCTTTTACCCTCGCCGCTCTTAAATTCATGCTTTAAAAACAGCTTAATGAGGGGTTTACTGGCCCAATTGGAAGTTTTTATTAAAACCTATTAGTGTGCTAGAGTAGCCTGCCTGAAGGAAACGATTAGCCCAAAGCAACTAAAGTTGGAGCTGGCCCCTAGCCACACCAGGTTTTCTCTAAACTGTTTCCAGACCCACGTTAACCCTAACACTGCAGCTTGCATGGTATTCATATCCTCTGCTTTAATTTATAGCTTGTCTGATTCTCTCCCCAGCCTTTCTCCATGTTCACGAATGCATTTTGTTTTAATGTAATTAGACCTGCATTAAAGGGCAACATGCCTTCATTCAGGCCTGACTCGTTTGAGAACCTGAATTAAGTGGAAGCATTCCCCCAAAGTCTTCTGCTGATGCTGCTCAGAGATGGGGCTGCCCTATGGACAAGGTGTGGAGCCCTCTTGGACAAAGCCAAAACGCTCCTGGGTGCTGGCTCAGCTTCCCGTGAGGAGCATCCCAGCATCAAGTTGGTGATGCTCCTGCATTGGTGGAACACCCTGGGGTTTGAAGTGAAGTTGTGTTATCTGGAGGATAACGGAATAACGTACAGGAGCTGAAGTGTGGAAATCCCAGCTGGCTTCTGCTGCTAACTTCTAATTGGATCTTAGCTTCTTTGCTCTAAGTCTGTGTTTTATATTCAAAACTGGGCCAGTGGTTCTTGCCAATCTTAAAAATAAACTTTGCAGTGCTACTGAAGCCCTGTACCCATTATCATAGCATCATAGAATGGTTTGAGTTGGAAGGGACCTTGGAGATTATCCAGTTCCACCCCCCCTGCCATGGGCAGGGACACCTTCCACGAGCCCAAGTTGCCCAAAGCCCCGTCCAACCGGGCCTTGAACCCTTCCAGGGAGGGGGCAGCCACAGCTTCTCTGGGCAACCTGTGCCAGGGCCTCACCACCCTCACAGTCTTTGTGTTATTTTTGTGTTCTTGTGCTACTGTCTCCCTGCAACTGAGAAGAGCAAGCCAGAGCTCCTACTCGATAAGAAAATTGCCGTAGCAAATCCCATGTCCCAAAAATGCTGAGTAGCTGTCAACTTTGTATGTATTCCCTCCCCATCCATGCCCAGCTGCTTGTCCAGGCTTCTTGCAATGTCTCCTCCTGAAACCACAAGGTCTTTGGAGGAGGGACTTCCAGTTGGTTGGTTTTTTTTTTTTAATATATATATATTTGGTATTTGCCTGTTTGTAGATGTCAGCAACTACTGAACTGAAGGCATGAAATACTACAAAACTTGTAAGGTGTGTTTAATGTTTTGCTGGTGGGGTTCTTTGTTGTCTGGCTATTGAAATGACTGTGGGTTAATGGTACATCCCCAAAGTAACGATACATCACCGCTGTACGTGTTGAATGCACATGTCAGGCCTCATGGTTTTTGTTGCTAACCTCTGATGAGGGAAGGCAAACTGAAGAGTGAGACATGAACTCCCACCTACAGGACCTTGTTTTAGCCTGGAAAGAAGCTTACAGACAGTAAATATCAAAATTAATTGGGGAGGGAGGGGGGAAAATGGAGTTGCCAATGTACCAAATAGACTGCTGTTTAGGTGATAGAAGTTTTAGGTTCTGGGATACATTTTGGGCATCATAAAGCATAAATAAAGCACAAACCTAAAAGCAACTGGTCCCTCTCTACACCGTGTGTTTCCTTAGTGTCTTTATTTTTACTGGAATATAGATGCACCAACCTTGGGAGGTACCTTTTAAAAAGAATGTTTAAGGAAAAATCTGCCATTAAAGTTATTACTGTAAAGTAGTGCCTTTGATTGCGGCAATTATGCAAAAGACTTTAAGGGATAAAATACTTCTTAACAAGGACTGATGTAAATGGCGGTGCTGGAATGAGTGCATAACTTCTTCAAACAAGATCTTTCCATGCAAGTAATTTTCCTGCAGCCATTTGCCATGTTGCCTGGATGTCGACCTGTGTAACCGATGACCGGCCTGCGGATGTGATTTTATTTTCTCTTAATACAGGAATGTAAGTGGGTGGAATGGGAACGCTGGTCTTGCAGAAACTGGGAAACCCTTTCCCTAAGCAAATTGTTTCTCCACAGCTCTTGTGACTGACTTTTGTCCTAGCCTTAATAAAAAGGAAACAAACAAAAATGCTTTTTGCAGGCAGAGATTTTCCTCTGAAAAAACAAGTTGAACTGGGTGACTAGCAGGAGTGAAGCTCTCCTTGATTAACGCTCTCACCTTAATGTGTTGCCAAAGTTAAGTTAAATGAAATTTCTTCCAGTATTAAAGCAGAGAAGTTGCATCCGTGTCTCCCATAGTTTGAAAAACTTTGACCACAGTTAGAAGGCAAGTATCTGTTACTGGCATGGCTGAGAGACCTATCCCCTGTTTTAGTCTGTGGTGCTTTAACTAAGCTTTTGGCTCCTGGTGGGGCAGAAATAAAGTGCCACGCAGTGTGTGGCATCAGTTATGCGAAGGTTTACTGTTTCAGTTAAAATTATTCCCCAAAAGTGTCTATGGACAGTCAGTGCCTTGAGTTTGGACTATGTCAAGGATGTTCTCCCCATGTTATGGGTTTGTTGTCATTGGCCCTCCTGCAGCTGCTGTATAATGGCATAAAAGCCAAAAGCCTTTGTAAAGCCACTGCAGTGAGCAGTCGTGGAGGTACAGCAGCACGGCAGGGTGCCCGCACGGGACGGGAGCGCTGTTTGTGCTCTGTGAGGTGCCTGAATTGCTGCGTCCCTTTGAAACCTTGGCATTAAGGGTATGGTAGAAATGCAAAATGAGCATGCGTGTGTTTTCATTAGTGATGTGTCCAGTCTGCCTGAAAACCTGTGTTGTGGGGAGAAGGCTGCGGGAGTTAGAGACGTAACAGCAAAAAAACCAAACCAAAACAAACCAAAGGTCTTGAAGGTCTGGTGGCGTTGATGTCATCTATGGGTGTTGCGATGCAGCAAATTGCAGGGTATTTTGTTCAGTGTGTGCTTCAAAAACGGGCCCAGCAAAAACGAGGATGCAGGAGCCTCTGTCCCTGCCAGCAGCGGCGACAGGCAGCCCCGTTGCTCGGCCGGCGCCGGGCTCGCACGCGAGCGCCGTGTCTCTGGCGAGCGCTTGGATGCTGTCATGCAGATCGAGCTGCGAGGCCCAGTTTGGCTGGAGCAGGTGTAGTCATTTGCAATTATAATCATAGTTTCTGTTTTTGCAAATCTGTGTGCAAATAGCAAGGGTATTGTATTCAAAGCTTCATAACCTCTGTGTTTTCTCCTGAAATGCATTCTCTTCTTTTTTGGGTGCTTTTCCTACTTTTTAAGGAAAGGATTTGCTTAACTGCAATGGTATTAATGCCTGCTTAGATTTTTATCTTTTTAACAAGGTTCTAACAAGGGAAAATTTGTATATGTGGGTATTTATTTTAAATCCAGGCGTCTTTGTACTAGGAGAAAGATAATGCAGTTCAATTAACTTTTTAGTTGCTGTAAGTATGTAAGGGTGCATCTATTCACAGATACACCTGAACAGTTTGGTCCTGGCACTGTGTTCACTGGTGTGTGTGCAATATAAAACCAGCACTTGTTCTCCTTATCTTGCGTTAGCATCTCCGTTATCTGCTATCCTGAGCTTATGTTGGATTTGTGTTAAGCCTTTCTGTTAAACTTGTAACTTCGTGCGGTGCTCCCAGTTGCGGCTTCCTGTGCAAAAGGTAAAACAAGACTAGGGTTAATAAAAGTGCCAGCTCACTTAAAAAAAAAAAAAAAAAAATTAAATTCTTTCTTGTAGCCTTTTCATAGAGGTGTATCTGAACAAAGGCACTGGCTCTGATCGTGCTCAAATTTTTGAGGAGGATTTGACTTATGTCTAAACATCCCAGCTTGGTCTGATTGCTACTTGTTTGTGTAAAAAAAAAAAAAAAAAAAAAAAAAAAGGGCATTTCTTTTGACAAAGAAAAAAGCTAGTTCCAAGCTCGCTATAGGCAAGGGAAGTGCTGCCCACCACTGAAAGGCCCCCACCACTGTGGGCTGGGGTTCAGCACTGTCTGGTAACTCATAGGGACAGTGCGCAGTGTGAGACAGGGCAACCTGAACACAATGTCCACTTGTTTGGGGGTTTTAAGGAGGTCAGTTGTAATTACCCACTTGGAGTGTGGCCGGGAGAGGGTGATTAATTTCCCCGCTCTATCAGAAAAGCCTGTGGGAATTTTAATGACCCCAGCGATAAGATCCTCAGTTTGGGGCATCATTCAGAAAAGCAGAGCTCCACCTGCCCAGCCCTGCTGCAGTGCTGGGTGTGCTGGGGTTCGGGACCGATTTGGCCGTGAGATGGGACAGGGAGGTTCATTGCGGGCAGAAGAGTGCATCTGCAGAGTTGTCATCTGTGTCCTATGGCCCAGATGAGTTTTCGAAAGGTAACCGGGCAGGTATGACCGCTCTGACCTTGCTCAGGTCGTGGATTAGCAAGAGGTTGCAGCGGTTGTATTGAATGTTGGGAGCTGTTGCTTCTCTCTCTTTTGTTTGCTCCTATTTAATTGCACAAAAGCATGAATTTTCCTTCTGCCAAACTGGAGCAACGCCTTTCAGCAAGGCTAACCTCGTACAATAGCCACAAAATTGTTCCTGTAAATACTGTACTATGCAATTATTTTTCTCCTTTTGCTCTATTTTTAAAAACAAAACTCAGGCAATTGTTTGAAACAGCATTTTGTTAAGTGTTCAGGCAATTGCAGAGGACATTGGCTTTATTTTACGTCCTCACCTCATTTATGGGTTAGTACTGTTTTTTCTGCTTCTGAGTAGTACCTCCTGTCTGGCCGTAGGGCTCACCTACGTGTCGCACCGTGTTGGGAGGATCTTGAGGGTGCTGCTGCAAGCTGCCAGGCAGGAATAATGGCACTTTGTTGTCCCTGCAATATTTGCCAGTTGTCATAAATGCCAAGAGTCAGCACAGCCCAGGCATAATCCACCTACTTGGTTTTACCTTTTAGAAAGCAGTCAGTTCTAGTGAGTGTGTCCTGTAAGCCAGAAGGCCAACATAAAAGCATAATACCCTCAAAAGTGGGAGACAGACAGTAAAGCGTCTTCTGATTTTTAGTGAGAAAGGCAAGTTGGGGACAATCCAGTGAAAACAATGGGTTAGCTCCATGACAGTGCTGGCTTCAACAGGCTGACACTTCTCAGCAAGGCGCTATTTAAATTCATTGTGATATCGCCAGGCTTTTGATGGAAGGAGGATGAGAGATGGGCAGAGTTGTCTTCAAGGCATGCTTCGATCAAACGTTCAAGTCTGGCATGGGAGAATGAGTTTTATTTTTATTTTTCTATTTTTCTGAAGTTAAATAAACCTTGATGTGCAGAATAACCCCTGAATAATAATAATAATAATAAACTGAAGGACATCCAAGGAACTGCTGGCGTTTTTCTTTTCCATTAACCACAGTGTCATTTCTAATGTGCATCTGATTTATCTATGTCTGGTTAACCATTCAGATGCCCTTTTTCTGACCTGATATATATCACATAAAAGTTTTGTGGCAGTAATGTATAGAGGATGATTACAGCTCTGAATGTAAAGTTTTGGAGCACCATTCTTGAACATAGTGGGTCTTGTTGGGTGTTCCTGAGGTATATGGTAGAATTACAAATTAAAGGATTGAGGTCTCGGGACTTGGCATCTCTTGGGGCTCTGAGGAAGGTTGGTAGGACTATGGGCCCTATTTAAGGAACCAAGTCAACTGGGATTCTTCATCCTTCTTTTATTCTGGATTTGATCTGGAGTTTGGAAGTTTGAGTGGAAGCCTGTAGATTTTTGGATGCTTTCCACCAGGAATGTTTGATGAGCAGAAATGCACTGCAGTTTGGGTCAGGTTAAATGGTCTAGGTCTTTTGTCTTTTTTAATCAGTCATAGGATTTAAAAAGGTCTTTGTCTGAAGAATCATCAGCAGATCTGCACTGTATCCTGAATGTCGGTGCAGAATCTCAGTTGCTCAAATGCGGATGTGGAGGGAGCAGTAACACCATTGCAATGGAGACAGCATTTTGGAAGGAGGAAGAACACTTTAATATTACTGCCCATTTGTATCTGGTACTAATTTTTTTTGGCCGTATATTTAAAAAAAAATCAGTATTAATCTATTGACTTGAACAATAAAATAAAGGGCTGGTTTCAGGACACGTATCCCAGCATTCTCTCATCTGTTCTTACTGTCTCGTTTTTCTTGCTGGGAGGAGGAGTAGTGGTGTGGATTTTTTTTTTTTCCCCTTCTTTTAAGTTGTTGTCTTAAGGGTATTTATTTGACTGTTTGATGCTACTGAAGGCTAGAGAGGTTAATCTATTTATGCTGGCAGAATCCCTTTCTGAAGCCTCTGTTTTCTCACAAGTCTGTATTTTGAAGTTTGTTGCATTTTCTGTGTTCACTCCATGTTAAACACTGTAGAAGTACTGGCATTGGGTAATGGAGTGAGAGCCAAAGGTCAAGTTTGATCTTCCTCTAAGGCCAGACTCCTTGATCTCTCTGGAGCGGGGAACAAGCTGTCACTCTTCACTGTCTTTGCAGAAATTGATGTAAAAGTGAGCGACCACATGAATGGAGCCGCCTATGGATTTCTTCTTAAAGTTCCTTTGTCCAAAAATGCTGTTTCCTTGAAATAGAGATTATTTGGGGGAATGCACCAGTTTGAACAGATTTCTGGATCAGAAAAATCAGGTCAGCATTTTTGAAATTGTGGAAACTTTTTGTCTTGCCATCTTTAAATTCGAAAAAAGTGTGTTGTCGTTTAGAGAGGTTTAGTGTATAGAAATGTAGACATCATTTGCACTTATTATAGCCAAAAGTGCTTGTGTTAGTGTGTTTGTGCATGTGAGCGAACGGACTGATTTGTGTGAAGGAAATGATTAATGACTTAGCGTCATTTAAAACCTGTATCTTTCTAAACTTAATGGGATTTGACAGTGTTCTTGAGCATCATCTGAACTTCAGATTCTGGGTAAAGTCATTCCAAGAGTGAAAGTGCAAAATCTGAAATAGAAGAGAGGGCGTGCGGAGAATAGTGTTCACTGAGCTGTTGAATTGTGTTGAGTTGGCGTCTCAAAGATTCCACATCAGGGACCTTGGGCCTTGGAGTTGCCAATTTTCTTACTATACCCAAAGCATCTTGTTTGACTCTAAGGAATTTACTGCAGCAACTGGGAGCTGAAATACCTCGTGTGCTTTTATACAATTTGTGGCATCTTTGCACAGAATTCAGAGCTGATGCATCTGCTTCCTACTGAGCCCCATGCACTTCAATACGCTGCTGAGCAGGATGCCCTTATTTTCTTAAATACTATACTAACACTTGAGTCTAACAGTTTTATGTTATCACTTTTGATTTAAGGAGAATGCTACCTCACCAAGTACTTCTGACCGCCTCTTCATTGCATCCACCATGGTCCCTTAAACTCTTAAAAAATTTGATTCATTTATTTATTCTTAGTCTAGCGAAATAATTTTCTCATGGGTTTCTTTTCCGTTTCTAAACTGGGTAAAACCGCAGTGTTAAGCCATCCTCTTCCCAGTCGTATATAGGAAGTGAGCCTGAGCCAAGGTACATATTTTATGTTAGTCAGAAGAGATAAGTGTCAGGATTTCAAAGTAAATTCCACCCTGCAATTTCCAGTGCTGAAATCTCTGCTGTACCTTGGCTCTTGTGCCTTGATTCCAAACAGTTGGTGCTTTTATTGCAACTCTCTCGTATTTTTGTATTCTTTTGTATGGGGGGGTGCCTACACGCATGCCAAAATTATCTGTCCGAGTCATAATCCCTCCGGGAAAACCTTTGAGTGGCAGGAAACCTGCAGGTAGTGAAGCTGGAGGGGATGCTGGCCCACGAGCTGAGGGTGTGCCCGCCGGGAGGGGAAGAGGAAGGCACACGATGCCGTGCTTTTATCATCCTGGGAAGAGCAAAAGTGGCTCCTCTCGGCGTGCAGCAGAAGGCTTAGTGGCTGAAGGCAGTGCTCCGTCCCCAGGGGTACGTACCTGTCATGGGGAGAGGGCGGGTTGTGTTATCGGTGGGGAGGGAGATGAGCCTGGGGCCGTGCTCCCACTTGCCTGGTGCGTATTAACCGCATTTCCCTTGACATCAGAGAGGGATAAAACTTTCCCCAAGGTGCTTCCAGACCTTAATGTAAAGCTGCTACGTAAGAGCGAGAGGCTGCTGCTCAGTGAAGGCACAGTGCCTAAAATAACAGTGTTTTAGTAGTGGGATTTTGAGTTCTATCCTATGCTTTCAGGCTATTAAGTGATTAAACCACCATTAAAAGTGGACTAAACAGCTCAGGGTTTTAGTGGAGCAGGTAGCTGAGGTGTGGAGGTTTATGAGGTTACTTCTGGCTTTAAACTGCAACAGGGGAGGTACAGACTGGACAATAGGAAAAAAATTTCACAGAAAGAGTAGTCAGAGAGTGGAATAGGCTGCCCAGGGAGGGGATGGAGTCACCATCCCTGGATGTGTTTAAGGGCCGTTGGGATGAGCTGTGGGGGGATGTGGGGTAGGGGAGAACTTTGTAGAGCAGGGCTGATGGTTGGACTCGATGATCCCGAGGGTCTTTTCCAACCTGAATGATTCTGTGATTCTTGATTCTCCGTTTATTATGAACATTTACCAGGGAGGAGATAAGGGATAATTTTCTGTTGTGCTTCATGCTTGTCTGAGCCATGTTGGGCTGTGTCCGATTCAGTATCTAACCTCGAGCTCAGCTGGAAGATCTGCAGGATGGAGCCCTTTGCTCCTGTGAGTAGGAAGGACAGCAGGCTGGGGTTTGAGCTGTGCAGCCTGAGCCTCTCAGCAAGGATTGCTCAACCTCCCTGGAGCTGCCTCGGGGCCGGCCGCCTCGCTGCGTGGGCAGTCTGGGCTGCGACCTGCCTGCCGAAGCCCGGGCGGCTTCCAGGGATGGGTGGGAGCTGGCAAAAGCGGGAATAGGTCCTGCAGCTCCAGGCTGGTCGGCTGTCAGCACCCAGCCACTGGCCTTCTGAAGATACGGACGTTTTCCCTCTGCAAAGAAGGTGTTGGGGCTGGTGTGGGGTGACTGCACTTACACACGGTGGAGATCTGCCTGGGAGCAGAGGGGAAAAGTCATCCTGCCGCGCTCCAGAAATAGGGTGGTACTTCTGTGTGGGAGGGGTGAAAGGAGAGAGTAAAGATGATCCCCCCTAAAAAAGAGCAAAGGGGGAATAAACAAGCTGTGCAATAAGCAGTGAGCAATCTGGGTGCAGGATAGGGAGGAGACGTCAGGAAGGCTCCTCTGGGGGAAAGGAGCAATGGGAAAGGTGAAGGATGAGGGGCAGAAACCGATGGGGAAATAGTTCTTGTCCCTTGTTTCGGATTGCTGAGGTAATGTTGTTATTTTTGAATAGAGAGCTGGAGTGCATGGCAGAGCTCAGTTCCCCTGTGTGATGTCTCTGCTCGGCCTCGCAGCTGCAGGAGGAAGGCTGTCAGCGACGGGAGCGACGGGCTGCTCTGGTTGCGGGATGGCCCTTTGCTATCGCCAGTTGTCACGGGGGCAAACACTGCCCGGATTTTTTTTTTTTTTTTAATGCAGTTTGGTAAACACAAGGGCCAGATTCTAGGCGTAAATCAGGAATAGCATCAGTGCAGTTGGATTTGCCCAGCTGGGCTGGATATCTCACCCGGGGGAAGGCATTGTGCAGAGCCAGCGTGCCAGGCTGCTCAGCTCTGTTTGAAGACGCTGAAAAATCACCAGAGGGATGGGGAGGGCAGCAACGGGGGAGGAGATGCTGGGGAGGTGTCCAAGGGATAACACAGAGATGTAGCTCTTCCCATCTATTCTGCACTTTGCTAAGCTTTAAAATGCCACTTTTTGTCCTTTGCGTTTAGCTGATAAATGTATTATGTTCTCACTTACGTGGCTTACTTCTTAATATGACCTCCTCTGGCTCAGTCAGCTTTTAAAACAGAGATGCCCCATAGCTAATGACCAGGGAGAGGAGGACGCTTTAAAGCCAATATTCAGGTGCTTTAGATGCAATGCTTTAAATCTGAGCTTCAGACAATCCAGCTATCAGAACTGATTACATTGAAATGTGTGTGCCTTCATCCCGAGGCTTCAGCAGGAGGTTAATCCCATGCCCTGGGCCCACTGGGGAAATGCCCAGGCAATGCCAGTGCTGAGCAGCCCCAAATTCCAGCCACGGGGCCCCAATGTCACATGGCTCTGCCCAGGGCGGGTGCTGGCACAGAGCGGCATCGCTCCGTGCTGATTTCCACACTTGTACAGATCTGCGGGCACGGCACGGAGATCTTTGTCCTAAAAGGCTCCAGGATTTACAGCTGTGTTGGTTGTCAAGCCCTTGGGAAGGGAGTTGGACGGCTTTCAGTGCTCAGAGCTGTTTTGTCTGTGTCCTTGCTGTAGAGCACGTGAGGTTCAAGCTGAAGTGTCAGTTGGGCTTTAAAATTTACCCCCAGATACAGGAGTGAACCAGACCTTGGAGCAAAGATAAATCCACATCCCTGGGGGGTTTCTCATGGGCTGCTGGGTCTTGTGATCAGTGCTGCAGCTCCTGTGTCGTGATACAGCACGGCTCGTCTTATCAAATCCTTGCTCACGTTTTGCAGTGTTGTGTCAGCCCTACAGTGTAGCTCAGACAGGGATTTTATTTATTTATTTATTTATTATAAAAGAAAGTCACTTGGTGCATGTGTTCCAGTCTACAGGAATATGGAGAGCTCTGAGATCTGCACAGTCAAATCGGTATATAGATAGTTAAGTAGGGGAATTTGGCCAAGACTTTCTGGCACACAGCTTGGATAGTTAGAATAATTTATTATAATATTTTCCCATCTGTTTGTTATTATTAAATATGAAGTACTGATGTTGCACAATCTTACCTTTTGGATTTATGTCCAGAAGAAATCGGTGTACATTTTTATTGAATACCTTTTAACTCTACGTTATGGTTACAAACAGCATTTTGAACTTCTTTCTCCTTTGTGACTTTAAAGTAAAATTAAATTTAAAAACTCCTGACACATGCCACTCTTTAAGGGTCAGCACTTTCTCTTTGGAAAATTATCCTGTACACGAATATCTTTCTCAAGTGTTTTATTTCACTTCTAAATCCTGGGTTGCCGGCAGCTTCTTTTCCTGCTTGGGTTGTCCATGAAGGAAAGCAGTCAGTTTTGCAGTTGTGTCAGTGGCCATGAACACATGGAAGGCAAAATACTCTGTATTTATACCAGCACCAGGTATAAAACTGCTGTGAACTAGAAGGTTTATGTGATTGCCAGAAAATAACTCCTACTGCTGAACTGCTGGTACTGCTGCCTGGAACTGCTGCAGCCAGGGCTGGAGGGAACTGCAGGTATCCCACTGGTTTTGTCACACGTGCCCCTCCTCAGGGCCACCCTCTGTAATGGATATAACTCTGTAGATCAAGAAGCATCTCCAGAAATTCCAGGTAATTGCTAAAAACTCCCCTCCCTGCAGATGCATCAGCTGGGAGAGGATCTGGGCTTTTCTTTTGAAACAAAGCACTTTTTCACTCCTTTTGGTCCAGAGGCTTGCTATGCTTGGTTCTCTATTTCCACATTTCTAGATACTTCAAAAAATATTTTATCTTTGATATCTATACTTACCCTCCACTGTAGTCATTTAGAGTGGGACATTGTGTCATGCTAAAAAGCTATTGATCTCTTTTAAGTGGCTTTCTAGACCAACTGAGCAATACTACATTTATTAGAGGGAAGGGTAAATTTTTGTATGGAAGTTTGCTGCACATGGTAACATTTAAAAATTGGATGTTTTATAAAGTAATTATTTTAACAAATAACGCAGATATTTTAGAATTGCTTTTTGTTCCCTTACCATGTTTCAAATGACTTTTAAATAAAACATATTTTTTTCCCTTCTATCCAGGGCTTTATTGGTGTGAGCATACTGCGGCCTCAGGTGTATGATAAATCACTGGAGTAAGCGGTGCTGGTGTTCAGGCTACCTTCACACGTGTTTCCAGTTACTGAATTTCAGCCCCCAGCTTTACTGACAAGTTTCCCATTAATGATTGAAAGTTTGCATCAAAGACTGGATGGTTATTTCTCTCGATAAAAAGAAAGTATTCTTTGAGTGACTGTTTTGGAGGTGTTTCTATTCACTTGCAATTTCAGTATTAAAGCAGCTGCAGGATATTTACCCTGGCTTTCCTGTGGTACCGATAACTATTTGTGTGGACAATCCCGAAGTGCTACCTGCTATTTTGCATTTCCAGGTTGGCTTTCTGTTGCTGAATGCTTAATGAACTACACGCTCCCTTGCTGGATCATTCTTTGTTCTGGGGCACATGCGTTTTCAGCCTGAATTAATAACACTGTAGAGTGAGGACAGAAAAGCCAGTGATTAATTCATATGGTTCATTTTATGCACTGAAGTCATTTGGATTTCTTACAGCGGGGAGAGCCGAGCGAGTGTATGTGTCTTGTGGTATTGGGACGTATGTGAATAGCTGTTTAATATCAGTTGTCACTATCCTGTGTGATTCTTTTTTTTTCTTAAATGTGGTTGATTTCAGCGGTTTATATAAAAACATAAAAAGCTGCTTCTTGAAATTAGAAGCAAAAATTCTAATTATATGCTACAGAATATGCTCACAAGTGAATTTGATGTCACACGCATGGGAAACCCACCACCCAGGTTGCCTGCAGCAGAACCGTGGCTGGCTGCTTCGTGGCGCTGGGGCGGCGAGGGGCAAAGGAAAATCTTGCTCTATGCTGTGTTATGTTATCATTAAACCACTGAATCCTTCCAACTGGCAGCTTCTCAGCAGAACTTGGGGAATGGTAATATTTGTGGGAAAACATGCTGCTTTTCTTCTCCGTTCCTTTCTTTTACCAGGAAGGCTTCACAGCATTTGCAGCTGGGCTGGAGAAGGGGGATTGTTCTGCAGTTGGCTGTGGGTGTTTGCTGGGACACCCAACCCTGTGTCTGTCTTCCAAAAGCCATGATGCGGATCTGTCAGAGGGGCAAGGGAGCTATTTCGTTGGGGTGACGTGAATCAGGATTTTTACCAGAGGTTGCATGAGCATCAGGACATCTTTGCTGGTGAAGTGGCTCTGCAGACCCTTTGCTCAGCACTGCTGGGTTTTCACACCTCACTGGTAGGCTGTGCAAACCCCGCCAGCCTGAAAATGGTGGCCAGGCCATAGTCATCCAGGCTTCCCTTCACAACAAAGCTTGGGTAAGCAGCTTTCATGCTGCTACATCCTTAGGAATCAGTACTGAATATCTGTGGTCACAAACAGAGCAAAATTCCTGCTCTAAACTTCTCCAAAAGTTAATCTGCAATTGGTTTTGATTTTGTAGCGGAAGCAATAATTAATAAATGGTTATTAAGAGCTCTAGGAAGTAGGGAAAGGGCTAGGGATTTTAAAAATGCATTCCTGGAAGAAACAGCCTTGCCAGCTAAACTGTTAGACAATTTAAAACGAAAGATTCCATCCTGTGAGTGTGGTGGTGGGGTTTCTTGTTTGTTTGTTTTTGTTGTTCTGTTTTTTTGTTTTTTCTAATGACCTCCTGGCTAGAGGAGAGGAAAGACTGGACTGGATTTAGGGTTGTCTTTATTGCTGCATTTTGTTACTGACTATGGGACGTAGATGTGAAGAAATAGAATTGCGAGGCTTAAAATATTGGCTGTGGCTTCATCATGTTGCTGTGTCAGGAGCTTTAGGATTCTTCCATAGCTCACTCCGGCCCTATAGATGCAGTGACAGTTGTCCAGACCCTGTAGCTGGAGGGGGTGTGATACCCTGGGACAGAAATAATTAGTGTGCTTAATTCCCTGTCAAGGGAAATTGGTTTGATGAATGGGGCAGAAAACAAGAAATGAAGAGCCCCGCAGTTCTAAACCTGTTGTTGCCACCACCGGTGCCTCGAGAGCGCGTTGGGAGCAGGTCTGTGTTGCTGTGGTACCTGAATTAGAGTGCAAAGCCACCACCTAGCCCGGAGGACACAGGAGGGCTGGTAAACTGAGGCCGGAAGCAGGTCGTGGAAGACAGGAAACTTCCTGCAGAGCGTGAGGCACGTGTTTAGTCTTGCATAGTCATTTCTGCGGAGTGCAATTATGTAGTTACTTTGCCTTGGGTAAATATAGATTTCAGCTAGCACGAGTTTGAAGTGGATGTTGTAATTTTGGGAACATATATCTGTTTTAATTTCCTCTCCAAGGTTTTCTTGATCGCTCCCTTGATACTTCTCCCATCAAATTACTCTCTTGACAGTTGAATGTGACAGCTCAGGTCTCTCAAGAACATTTGCCTCTGTCCCAGATGAATTTGAGCTTGGAAACTGCGTCGGAGGGGACAGGTGAGGACGGGTGGGCAGAGCAGCCGTTTCTGCATGCAAAGTGCAAGCAAAAGGGGAAAATGAAGCGTTTGCCCAGGACTGTCTTAGTCACCAAACTTGCCAGTTTTAGGGCTGGGGTGCGTGGCTGCTCTCCTGCCCGTGGGGCACAGCCTGGGCTCTGATGCTTGTGGGGTGCTGGATGCTCACCCCTCCCACCCCGGGACCTGTGCTCAGGAGGGAGCTGAGCGTGGGGCTGTCTCCCAAACCCCCAAATAACTCTGCTGGGGGCAGGATTTGTCTGGGGGTTGGGTGACCAGTGCCACGGTCAGAGCAGTGCTGTGCAGGGTCTGGATGCCCGGGGCTGAGCCATCCTGCCTTGGGTGGTGTCCCTGAGCTAACAGTGGGTCGAGTTAGCAGGGGAAAACTCCTCGTTCAGGTGAACTACCAAAAGCTGTTGAACAGCAGCTCTTAAACCTTCACAACTAGATGATGTCTTCGAGCCCTTTTGCTCGCCTTTCCTGAGTATCTTGCTAAAGAAACACTCCTGTTGACCCAGGCAGGCAGTTACTATTTTTTTTAATCATTGTACTCTGCTTTACTAGCACAGTTTACAAATTGTTTCTTACCTGTATAATTCTGTTTTGCTGGATTTAGTAAAACAGTGTGAAAAAAGGAAACACAAGGCATATAGTATTGTGTATGCAGTGATTCAGGAGGAGTTGAGGGGCAGTGCTGCTGTACTGTTCTGCTGTGGTCATTATGAACCCTAATAGCTGCCAACCAACCATGTGTTGCTCATGTTTATTTGTAAGCAACGAGTCTGTGTTCAGACTCAGGGCCCCACCTTTGCTGAAGATCTAAATAATAGTTTTGGGGTTTTTTTTAAGAGTATAAAAATAGTATCTAAGTTGCCATTTTTGCCAGGTTTGATGTTGAATGCTGCCTTCATGGAAGCCAACTGTGGCTCTTCAAGGAGTTTCAGGAAAATATTTTTGGAGGAGTATTTTTGGTTTTACATTTTGTTAGCACATATTAATATTGACTGTTCAATAGTAGGCAACAACTCTGCAAAACTGCCAGAAAACAAAGAAAAATGTATATTCTTTTCCAAGTGTTGGGGAAGATGAGGCGAAGTAGAAGTTATTTATCCCAGCTGACATTCTCAACCATAGAATGAATGCATAATGTTTTCCAAAAAATAAGTGTCTCATAACTTCCAGGAATCAAGAACCTTGATTTTCTTCAGGCCATATTAACACTAATCAGTCTCACAGAAGATGTGCAGTTAATGTCAGCTAACTGTGGCTGTGTCATTAACAGCATACTGGGTCTACTAGTTCTTAATTTTATTTAATTAAGTCCTTGGATATGTGCAGAACTTCCACTGATGGGTATCAGAGCTAGGATACAGGTCTTCTTAATGAGAAAGTGTATGTGCAAGCACGTATAAAGTGGTCTGTTTTCCTCTAGTTTCAATGTTTTCAAGAAAATAAAAAGGCTATTGAGGAATTCACACTCATACAGAACAAACTCAACATCGGAAGTCTCCTTGTTATGTCTGTAGTAATAAAATTTGGGTTTGTTTTGGAAGTTTTTCTCCTCTCCTTCCCTTACCTTTTTTCTTTGTGGCTGTATCTTTGTGCTGGAGCCCATCCTGCCGCCCGTGGTCCCCGTCCCAGCATCCCTTCCGCAGAATCAGTGGCCAGGGGAGCAGAGGGCTGGTGGCCAGTTGCCACCACAGCCCTGCACTGGGCACAGCCTCCCTGCGTGCTCCCCACAGAGTCCTATTGCACTCACCGGGCTTTTGGCAAGACCTTTTCAAGGTGCATTAAGGTTACGACTTTTTTTCAGGCACAGGAAATAAAAGGACCTAGAAATGGAAATTTATTGTGCCCTTCAGGTGATTGGGAGTTAAATATTTGGAATATATTAATACTAACTACTCTATGTTGCTAGGTTTTAATTTCCGCCAAAGGGAAGCACGTTCATATTTATTTTAAACCGATAAATCAAACCCAGGTCATTGCTGTGGATGCTTTGCTCGGGTGAGCGGGTGACACCTGTGGGGGTTTAAGCAGTGGGAGCCACCTGGGTGCCCTGTTGGTGCCGTTACCAGCACTAGCATCCACCCCGACAGAACTAGGGGGGGCTCTGGGGTTGTGAGCAGCAGGTCTTGGGGTCATGTCCATGGCCCCATGATTGGGGCAGCAGCAGGGACTCTGCACCCACCGGCGCTGACCATCCCTAACCCTGAGCATCCTTAACCCTGCCCCGCAGCCGGAGGGGCACCAGAGCCCTTTGCTGTGTCCCACCCTTGTCCCATGGCTGTCCCCGACCCCAAAACATGTGGTTCGGCTGTGTCTCCTCTCCGGACTCACAGCCCGGCTGCTGTTACTGAGGCTTCCTTATTTTTACAAAGTGGATTTCAGAGTTTCTTTTCAAACCATCATAAACAGTTAAAACAACTAAACCACAGCTGTCAAAATAAATAACCCTGCTTTGTGTTGCTTTATCTTTTTGTTTTCTTACCACTCTGAAACTTGCTTATTCCTAAAAATGGAATCCACAGTAATTCTCACAGCTGTTCGTTCAGATTAATAGGAGTGTCTGTCTCCAGCTCTCTTGACAGTGTCTGAGGTTTTCAAGTTTAACAAGTAATATATCTATACATGTGGCAAAGAAACATAGTGAATGGCATATTAATAAGAGCAACACTTAATGAATGCCACATCTGGCTGTTCCTTAACATAAACCTGATTTATATTTACCTTTTTTTATCAGCAAGTCTAAATTTATATTTTAGATGCATATTATAGTTGGGTATTTACTCCGGTTATTTTGTAGGTTGTAAGCTGAGCTTTGGTGTGCTTACGTTTGACACGGGTGGAAGCTGCTCTGGATGTTTGCTGTGCACCCACATTTTGTGGAGGGAGTAAAATAGTAGGACAAGCTAAGAAAAGAGCTTAAAGAAATGACCTGAGATCTTAAGGCTCTTGCAATTATTTCTCTCTCCTCTCAGTGTATCCTGGTGAATACTGATGAGTAATTTGATCATGGTGGGGAATTTCTATGGTAGAGAGAAGAGAAAAGGTAAAATTAGGGCAATGTTTGGGGCTGCCTTATGGCAAAAAAAAAAAAAAAAGAAGATAAAACTTTATGGGTTGGACATGCTGCTTAATAAATGCAACTGTTTCTGGGGGATGGGGTGAAGAGGTCATCTGAAATCTTGACATCAGGCCTGCAGTGTTTTAATTAGCTATTCTCTTTTTAAGATGAAAATGGCAGGTGGCTGAGCACGGCACTGCGTCCTGTGCTGGCTGCATCCTCCTTCCCTCTCTGCCTCTGAAACTGGAATTAGCTTTAAAGGTGTCCAAAGGACACTTTTAGCTTTTTTTTTGTCAAAATAAGTAATAATGGGAAGAACACCAGCTCCTACAGTGGGTGGGTTTTGTTTCTGCTGCTTTGGTAAATTGTCCTTGGTATGTGGCAGCAGAGTCACCAGGGTAGGTCGGTCATGTTGAAGGTTTAATGTTTCCTGCAGACTGATTAATCATCTGAGCGGTTACTTACAGATCCATTTGCTGTTGCTGAAAATAATTATGTTGAAGTCTTCCTGATTTCTTTTATAGTTTGTAATTTTTAATGCATTGTATGTTTGTTTAGTAGTTTGGGCACTGACTTAAACAATTGCTGATCTAGTTCATCTCTTTCTTTGTATCAACAGGGAGATTTCAGGACTCGGAAGACTTGGCACATAGTTCAGGTCTCTGACCATCAGCATTTCTGCCTGTTTGTGTGTTTGCTCATCTCATTGTACTGTGCAGGGAGAGAACTACTTCCTAATGCAGTTGACTTCCTGGCATTTGTCCCATAATTGCCGAAAAACTGCAGTTTCCTCCTACGTATCCATCAGATAGATCTCTTTAAAATCAGATGGGTTTTGAAAGCAACTTTTTGATTTCCTGAGATCCGCATTTGGTCTTCCTTCCTCCTGCTCCCCCTTTCTTCCTTTGTTCTTGGAGGTTAAAGCTGTGGGTGTTGAGGTCCGATTAGTCATTTAGGCCACTTGTGAGCTCATCATGTTTTAAAATGTCTGGATTAAACCATTCCAGAATCACAGCAGATTTACATCACCAAAGCTTCATTAGAGTTAGCTGAGTTACTTCTGAGCGATGTAGCTGAATAGAGAGTCTTGTTTACTTCTGCTGGGATGGAGGGGATGTCCTAAAGGACACAGCAGTATCAATTTTCTTATTTAACTGTAGTCCTGAAAAATAGCCTTCACTCTGGACAGAGCAAATCTCCTTTTAGAATCAGAGCAAATCCCCTTATAGAATCGTAAAATTCATATTATAGGTTCTGTAGTGGTTTTCTCATGCTATCTTGTATAAATAGTATCCTGCTTTTTTTTGTTTGTTTGTTTGAGTTTTGGTTTATTTTAAGGTTTTGAGCGTAAAAGATGGTGCAGGGATGTAACTGAAAGCTCCACGTGTGGATTAAAGTAGTTTCTGGAGTTTGCCACCACAGAAGGAAATGGGCCCTGTGGTCCTCTCCCTCCTGATGGCTGTTGGCTCGAGCGCTGCTACTGTTCCTTGGGTGAGCGTGGTCGGTGGGGTTGAGCCGTGGGAACACCAGCTCTGCCCGGGCTCCTGCTCCATGCCTGGTCTGCAGAGCTGACAGTGCCTCCTGGGCGTTTGGAGTGTGTGTTCTGTAGGCACCTGGCGATGGGTCGTGTGTAACTGCGTGGGGATGAGGGTGTTTCGTGCTGAGTGGTGGGACCATGACCACGGCTGGCGTCTCTGGCCCCTGCACTGCCAAGATCAGCCTGTCAGAAACCAATATGCAGTGTTTGCTACCTAATATGCAATATTGTGCTCTCATTCTTGGGGACTCTTTTTTACTACTAGGACTTGTATTTCCGCTCCTACACCAGGTTGGCCTTTTACATTCAACCTAGAAGTTGGCCATAACCTGCTCGTGGTCTTCTTGCATGTCACTGTTGAGATTGTACCTTTGTCATCACTCCTGTGGTCCCGTGGCTGTTGGGGTGTTGGATAGGTGTATCTGTCTTGAAGTTAATGAATGATGCAGCCTTTTTTTCCCTAAATATACAAGCTGTACTTTAAAGGCACTGCATTCAGGAAAAAATTAAGGAGGCAGAGAAAAGTTTAAATGAGAGGTCCACTTCAAACTGATGAGGAAGCTCCCTCAGTGAGTATTTATCATCTGCAAATGTTGATGCTAAAACATGTGCTTGCATGAGGCTAAAATGTGATCTCCCAAGGGCAACGGGAATCTCACATGATACAGCAGGAAAAATTTGTCTAATATGCTTTTTATTTCGAGACTTGCTTTCTGTCTGCTAGCAAAATAGCTTGCCAGGTGCCTTCATGGTATTGGTTTTAATTTGTTCTTGCTTGAAGTGTACAAGTGGGGAATGATAGTTTTGAAATGGTGAAGAAAGCGGGCTGGTTGAGCTGTTAGGCTCAACGTTGCCATGCTAACCATGTTAACAGCTGCTAATGGTTTCTTAAGCTGCCAAAGCAGCCTGAAGATAGATTTAACACCCAACAGACACCTGTTTTTAGCAATTTAGTTCTGCAGGCACATGGCACAGTACTGCAGGGGTCCTGTCCATAAAGAACAGATAAAATGTGTTCAACAGGTTGCTTGAGAAGGTGGAAATTGCTGGCTTTTTGCTTCATAGTGGGGCTTTTTGGGTGGAGAGTAAGGAGGAAAAGCCCAGTAAGAAGGAATGTAACCTGGAGGAGACAAGCACCAAAGGGATTTTTTGGTATTTCAAACTCAGATCTGTCTTCCAAAGCCCTTGGTGACTTTTCCTTAGTCAGGGGACCCTTATGCCCTTGGTTGCAGCATCCTCCCAAGGTTCACAGGGCTTTGCAGGTGGGAAAAAGGTCCCGCTTCTCCCAGATGCTTGGAGGCTCTGAGAGAGTCTGCTTGTAGCAAGGCCAAGTTGCAAGATGACCTTCCCAGGAGTTTTCACCCCAAGGCAGTGTCAGAGCCCCACTGACTAATCCCAGCATGACCTTGTGTTCCCTGAATGAACACCCCGCCTCTTCTCTTGGTGCAGTTTATGCTCTGGGACCACGCAGACTGCAGTGGCCACCAAAGCCGAGCAGAGGGCCATCCCCAGAGTAGTGGGGGGAGGCCCTGATGGGAGAGGCCAGCTGAGCTGGGGAGGGTGTGTTGTGTGCAGCAGGAATGGCCTTCTCGTGTATCTTGGTCATGTTAGGGTAGACTTGAACTTCAGGCCCAGTCAGTCCCATATCAGCTGTTGATCAGTGCTGAAGGGAAAACATAGATTTCCTGGGGAAAGAGGGCTGGGAGCTGAGGTTTGTGTCTCTAAGGCTTTCAGAGCTATCATTTCAACCTCCTGAAGCTTTGCTTGACCATTTGTTGCAATAAAGGGGCTCTGAGAGCTTTCAGTTGGCAAATTGCTGTTGGCTCTGTGGAGGGAAGGTGCTGCAAACGCCGGCACAGGATTTCAGTGTAGAGCTCCCTGCAGAGAGCAGCGCTGCGTTTGCAGAGCTCTGTGCAGACCACTCCGGACTGAGCAAATGGGGTGTTATCACGTGAGGTGGATTTCAGGCTTTTCCTTTCACGTAGCAGGAACATGTATAATAACTACCAATTCTTGAACAAACTCTGACTATTCAGGTTTGGTAGGTGAGAGTTCAATTTTTGCCTTTCTTGTCCTTTGGGTATGTTTGGGTTTTTGCTTATTTTCTTTTAAGCCAAAACCTCCTGATTCTGTGCACTTGGCTGTGCCACCATGTATTCTTTTCATCTGATCAGCGTGGGTTTCCAGAGAGAAAACTCACCACAAAACTGTAACTGGCTTTTAGTCATATCATGGACTTCAAAGCGATCAGTACAGAAAGGATAATGGCAAAGAAAATTCCTTCCAGGTTATAATTATTTGTCTCAGGAACTGGAGTTCCTTAGTGATGATACATATTTTCCCTTTTGTTTTCCTAGTGCCATGGGAACCTGGCAGTAGATGGTTGCTGCTGGTATGTGCAGTGTATACCTGAACCTCCGCACAGGGGAATGGAGGAATCACGATATTGAATGCAAACCAGTGATCCATCGAGACTGGCTTCCAGCAGCACCAGAGCCGGCTGCTTCAAAGGAGGACAGAGAGCTCCGCAGTAGGCAGGTTATCGTTTTGCAGGGAAAGCTTCTCTCCAGCCACTTCCATCAGCCGAGGATTGTTCGCTGCCTTCAGGCTTTTCTGTTTCCAGCCTTTAAAGCTACTTTCTTTTCTTCTGCTGAGAATTGATTGAGTGAGAACGCGCTCCCGTGCCCTAATGCAACATGTAGCACTGATACTAAACGGATCATATCACCTGGTTGTGGTGGCGTCACTTGTCCTTGGCCTCTGCTTTCGTTCTGCATCTGTTCCTGGCTCTGTTTGAGCTGCTGACTCTCATTTCACAGTCAGTCCCTTCCGTCGCATCCCATTTCAGTTATGAAGTTCTCTGCGTTGCACGTGGTTTGTGGACTGGTGCAAGATGCCCAGGGTTTTTTGTCCCCCTGTCTTTGTGGCTAGCCTAAATCTTGCTGATCCTTGTCTAAATTTATTGACGCCCATCACTGACCCTGCTCCTGATAACCTGTTGGGGGAAATGGGGAGAGCTCTTCACGGTGGGCAGTGAGTCTGGAGGAGCTGTTAAACCTACTGTGGTAAACCAACCTCGGCCATGCCCGCAGGAGGACAGTGGGGAAACCCTGGGAAGCCACTGTCATCTCTTGGCCATGAACACTCCCGATGCTGATTCCCCTCTGCTCACCAGGAGTTGTGGCATAGGTCTTGTGGCTGTTGGCCCTGTGGAGGTTTTGAGGGACAGTTTGAGATGTTGAGAAGTCCAGTGAGTAAACAGCAGCTGTTGTGGTTACACATCTCAAGACAGCACACCCCTTGCTGCCAAGGGCCATGCTCCATCTTCTTGCCTTGATGGCCATGCTTGAGACATGCTGGGGACCCTGAGTTCGTATGAACACAGATGAAATTATTTTCATTACTTGAGAACAGAGTAATTAAATACAGTATATACTGATCCCTCAAAATGACAGCCGCCCACAGAGCTAAAAACAGGAAATCCATTAACTTCATTATTTAAAAAATAAAATAAAAATCCTCCCAACTGATTCCTCTGTCACTTAAAGTTCTGCATGGAAGGAGGGCTAATTTAACGCTGCATTAACTCACTGTTATCACCCTCCTGTTACCTAAGTAGTTTCTAATGACTACCCTGGAGAGCACTTGGAAGCTTTTAAAAGTTTTTATGCTAAATTTTTTTTTTTTCTGTGTGGTTTATACTTTAAGAACAAAAGTTATTGATAACATTTTTCCAAATCTTCCAACAACATCAAAAACTATTCTGTTGGCTGCAGAAATGTGAAGTATCACCACTCTCTTATCTCTGTGGCAGACAAGAGATTTGAAACGTTTAATATAGGTGGTGGTTGGGGAAAATGGATATGGCAGAGTAGGACTGTGGGAGGCTGGTTCAGATCTTGGGCTTGTTGGTGTTTGTGTCTCCAGCGTGTCCTGGGGGTGGGAGCAGAGGAGTGGGGTTATCTGCTCTTGCCCAGGGCAAGATGCCAGAGGGGACTCTGTCCTTCAGCCCTCCGAGCTTTGGCTTTCAGAGCTCTGAAAAGACTCGAGACCCCGTGGGACAGGCGGCTTGTGAGATGTGTCTCTTTGTTCTGGGATCCCTAAGTGAAAGGCACCACCGAATTGAGAAGCAATAAATCATTGTCTTTTCTCATTATTTTTTCCTCAGAGCTGTGGTGGACCGATTTCTTCCTTTTTTTAAGCATCTCTCCTTCTTTCTCTGTCCTAGTTCAGATGTGTTTCTGAGGTCAGCAGCTGTTGCACTCAGGATTTTGGGTTTTTTGGGGGGCTGACTTCAGAATGAAGCATTCTTGTTGCTCTGCAGTATTTTCAAGTCTTAAAGTTGAAACTTTCTGCTTTATATCAGTTGAAAAGAGCACTTTGCTGTGCTCCTAAGGTGTGTGCAATGCTAATGCCCAGCATTAAATTCCCCCCCCCCCCCCCGACTGAAGACCTAACTTATCTCAAAGTTAAGCCTTGCATGCGTGCTCTGCCTGTTGATGGAGAAGATTCAGAACTGCTCTCTGACATTATTAACAGGGTTTTCGTGTTTACAGGCTGTGTGACTGCTGAGAGACCTGGTCTTTCCATTAGGAATCGCCAGGAATCCTGTCCGTTGGGAGCCCTGGGAAGCTTTTTAAACTTGACACAAACCCGAACATTTCTTGTATTCACTCTTTGTGCCTCTATTTTTTGTTGATATTTAGAAAGCTAGAGTGAGGGGAGTGAGTCTGTCCTCCTGACGGGTTTGTTGTCCTTCTGGAAAAGGAAAAAACACGAAAAAAGGTGAAAAGGGGCAATGTCTTAGGGGAAGGAAGCTGCTGGTGGTGCCTCGTGGAGCGCCCAGTGCTTCTGGGGTGCAGAGCATGGTCTGAACTTGAGTTAAAGCGATTCACTGAACATCCCCTGCTTTCCAAGGGATTTCTTCTGCAGTAGTCGAAGCTGTTTGTGTCTAGCTGTTGCTCTCCTTAAGCCTGACATGGCACAGCAGCAGACTGGTCCTGCTCACTTGGGTTTTTAGTGTCACTTTCATCACCATGCTGCTCTTGCCCGGCTTCCCCTGCCCCAGGGCTGGCCGGCGAGCCCGCTCCCCTGGCCCTTGTCTTTGGCGGGGACAAAAAACCAGCACGTTTCAACAGGTGGTAGCTGAGACATGTGAAACTCCTGCGTGAAAGACAAACCCAGTTGAAACTGGTGATAATTTTGCCACGGGTCTTAGTGTGGCCAGTATTTCATGCTGGAGATAAAAAAGGTATTTGTCGTTAGCTGGCAGGCGCAGTATTTTAACTTGCTAGAAGATGTGTTAGCAAGATACTTTAAAACCATGCAGCTCTTTTTAGCATAGCTAGAAGCTTTGCTTTCCTTTGAGGAGATTGTTGCTATGAATGATGAAAGTTTTAATGATTTACAAAGCAATTTGTTTAAAAAATATATTTAAAAGGAAGGGGAAAGCGGAAACATTTATTTTCCATGGACTTGGAGGGTTTTTTTATTTTAGTTTTTTTCTGAGATTTGTATTTCATAGTTGGAAAAGAGGGCTAGGTTTGGCCTAACTGTTCTCCTTTAAGACAACATGTGCTTGTTAAAAAGTATTGATATGTCAGTACAGTTCTGAGCACTTTGTAACTTGATCTGTGTTTCTGCAAGAGGGAGATGAGTACGGCGGCCGGGTGAAGGAGGGGGGACCCTGATGGGGAAGGTGGCAGGGAGGAGCGGTGGGTGCCGAAGCAAAGAGCAGCCAGTGCCCATGGCAGCACGCCGGCAAGTAAACATTTACTGAGCATCTTGCTCGCTGCTGGACACGGGTCCATTTCCGTCGGTTGAACCGCACGTGGTAGGTGCAACGAGTATTTGCAGACTGAAGTCCTCGGTCAGAGTATCCTGTAGTCATCAGCATAACTCATGCTATTTTCAACAGGTGTTTTAACGCTATGGCTGAAATTATATCATCCTAAATTTCAGGGAGGTAGGGAGGAGAGGCTCAGGAGCAGTTAATCTAATTCCAGGGTAAGTCAGTCCGTATTGGGTGTCTGCCTTGCTCTGGCTGCCGGGGCGCCTGACACACAATATTTGCAGGCAGACAGCTGCGCCGCCGGGCACGGGCTGCAGCGACCAAGCTCTGAAATCCGTGGACGTGGTTGAAGCATTTGTCTGTGCTATGCAAACATGCTCTCTATAAATTTTATGTGTTGATATATATATACAAAAAGAGACAGTTTGCCACTTCACCTTATCCTGTATTTTAAGAAGGGGAATGAATAAAAATAATTTATCAGAGCATTTTCTACCATAGCTAGGTCTGGGGTTTGATTTTGAGCAGATTTTTTTTTTCGAAAAAAATAGTTTAATTGAAAATGAGAAGCTTCATTATCTTTGGAGCTGACTATTTTGTATTTAGTTTTGAAGGCTTTCTGCCCTTCTCTGCCTCATTGCTTTCTCCCCGCCTGTCCATGCAAACAGAAAACTGGTTTGAGATGCAGGAGGGCTGAAGGCGCAGTGTGCAGGGCTGGGTGGGAGGGAATTGCACTGCCTTTCCTCTAGCCATGGACAAGCTGTGGTACCTTGGCTGTTTTTTACATCAGATGTTTGATGGTAAATAATAAAGATAAAAATTGGAAACCTTAATGATACAATGCTATATGATCTATACTCCATTAGAAATAATACCCTCTATAGGGAGCCATAATGGGGCTACTTTGCACTTTTTTGGAGACCATTCATACCAAACTGACTTTTTTTTTTTTTTTTTAAATGTTAAGCACCAGTAATGTTTTCTACAGCGCATGGGATGTTCCTGCCAGCACGTACGGTCTCTGCCGAAGGACTCGGCGAGGCGGCGCGGTGCCTGCTTTCGCAGTTCCTCTTCCAAGCAGCAAATGGTTTTAGACTCCAGAGATGACTCGATGTTGAGCTAAATTTCCTAGCTGAAAATATGAACTATTGATTTATATAATTTTAAAGAAGAAAAACATTTGAAAACCCTAAAAGGAATATGGGAAAGCTTTTGTTGATTTTCTTTTTGCTTCCTCCCCTGACCTGTCTTTCCTGCTCCCCCCCCCGGCATATCCTCCCCGCTTCGCCTCCTCCTCTGCCCCAGCAGAGACCTCTAGAAAATGCCAAGCTATGGATTTTGCCGCATCAAGTTTGGAGCATGTCACAAACATTTGAAACGCGTGTGGGGCAAGTGCAGCCGCCATTGGCAGTTTATTTTATTTCAAATTTTTTTTTTTCCCAAAAAACCCCTCCCCGTGGCTCCCTCTCCGGCTGCGCGGGAGATAACAATAGGGCGCTTTGTGCTGCTCTGCAGCTGCTGAAATTTGACTAGATCCAACTGAAGAAAACAGGAGCAGGTGGGTCAACAACATGACCCTTTCGTTCCCAGCAGTATCAGTGTGCGCTGGGGCCACAGGGACCGGGGTGGAGGTGAGCCCCAAGTTTAGCCCTGGCAATACGGATGTGTTGGTTGGCGCATTGAGGAGGGGAGCTGCCTTTCTGAGATAGCCCCGATGCCTCTAAAGGTCACAGGGTTTGCTGCCATTTATAAAATGGGTTCTCCAAAAATGCTAGGATTGAGAAACATGGCTGTACGTGTTAAGCATTGCTAGAGGGAAGAGATCTTCACTCCATTACCGGTGCTTTGATTCCCACTAGTTTCTCAGTTTATGAGATGTTCCATGGCTGCCCCGCCAGCTCCCAATGCCCAGCACCTGCCCTCCCCTCTCACAGCCCCAAAGTGGGAAATAATTCCTCCTCTAGGTCCCGCCAGGTCACGGAGATGACTTCCTTCATGTCTTACATTTTTGCAGTGGTAGAACTGTCCTAAAAAATGTCAAGGGTGGAATTTTTGCAGCTTGGAGGAGGGTTCAGTGCATGGTTCCCATGTTTGGTGGAGATGGAGGATGTGGTTGTGTTGGGCTCCTTTGCCAAACACATACCATCAACCCTGCCCACTTGATAGCATGAGGGAAGGATAAGGAGGATAAGGATACGGAGAAAAATGCTGTTATTAGCTGCACGGGTCAGCTTAGTACTAGTTGTTCCTAAGGTCTTCCCTGCCAAGATCTGGTGACTTGGTTGATTCCTTGTAGGTATCACAGTGCATTTGGGCTTTGTGAGCTTCAGAAGTGGTCTTAAAGGGTGGCAGTGCTCAAACTTCAGTAGCGCAGGGCAGACACATGGTTACAACTTCGAACCTGTCTAAGATTGCAAGGGATTTTGAGTCTGAGGCTTTTAAGGGGTAGATATGAACAACTGTTTCTAAGTCAGCAGTTAGAAATGCAAGGTTTCTGTTGATGGATCTTGTAATCTTGCTTTCTAATATCAACTTACAATAAAATGAATGTGATACGGAGCAGAGCTCCCCCCTTCTGTGCTATACTGTGGATACAATTGTGATGTTCAACGACGTGTTCACGTCCTTGAAAGTCTTCATGATTTATCTGTAATTTTTAGTAGCAAACGTGAAACACGCATCTTGGATAATCCTACCATCACAAGTGCTTGTGTTGCTTGTGGGGTAGGATCAAGCATCAAGGCTTAACTGTTTGCAGATGATGGAGCCTGTAACAGGACTAAAAAGTTAGAGTCAGGATGAGATCTGTGCTCACTGGGGAAGGGGAAAGCGGTGACAGCTTTGGCAGCTCCCGGGAGCAGGGAGGCTGCTGCAGGGAAGGGTCCAGGGTGAGGAGCTGCTTAGGGTGGAAGGAGGGTGGATGCGGGCTGGGGAAGGAGCTTCTGCTGCCGAGGCCAGGGTGTTTGACTGTTTGCGTGACGTGTGCGAGTCCGGAAAATTGATCTGCATGACCACATTACCAGCTGCAGAGACTCAGTCCACCAGGAAGAGGGTTGTTAACAAATCAGAGGCTGTCCGTGCATATCTGCATCTTAAACTTGGTTTTTAGCAGGAACTTGCTGTGATTTGCTATGAAGGTCAGTAGCAGAGCAAAATACAACACAGTGTCCTTCATCTGCACGAGCAAATTTGCCTGTTGCTGTGGATGGGTGCAGAGCAGCTGGAGCTGGACAGGATTTAGCCGCAAGCTGAGGAAGTTTAGATGGAGACCTCTGAAACGATGCTGTGACCGCAGTTTGTCCTTGGCTGCACTTGCAGTTAAACCCTGTTTGGTGCCGGTTTAGCTGCACCCGCTGCCAGCCCCCGTTGTCAGCAGCGGGTAATTTAAGAGGTTTCTCCCAACAGCTGGCAGCACTGCTTGCTCCGGTCCCCCCCTCCCGCCGCGGCGCTGAGCTGTCCCCCTTGCTGGCACAGTTCGCAGTGGATTATGCTGTTGGACTCACAGCCGGGTGGTGGTGATGGTGCCAGGATTCAGACTTGTCGTTTTGGAACAAGAAGCACAGGTGCAGGCTGAACTCATGATCCTTGGAGGCCAGCACATACCAGGAAGGCTTCGGGTTCACTTGGGACACACGCACGCTCACTCACGCGTCCCTGGGTGCTGGATGCACGCTCGTGTAACCCGTTTAACACCCCAAAAATGTGTCCCGTGAGATGGCGCAGTCCTTGCATGCCCTGTCCCTCCACACATGCAAACACCTCCCTAGGAGTTGGGTTTAAAAATAAAATTTAAAAAAAATGCCAGCGTGTCCTGCTCAGTGAGAGGCGATGCTGCTCTCGGAGGAAAGCGTGTACGTTGGGATCGAAAGGCCGTTTGGAGATGTAGAGGCAGAGGCGCACGCCTTCCTGCTCAGCCATCCAGCCAGGATCCTATACGTCTGCAGGGGAACACAGTGATTAACATATGAAAACGCTGATAACAGTGGGATTCTTGTGCAGGCAGAAACGAAGGAGATATACTACCATTTTGGTGCCAGTGAGACCCATAATTGCTATTTGTGGCTGGGTTTAGTAACAATTAACCTTTCACATTTTGTATTAGCCATTGCTTTCCTGGTGCAGCTGCTTTTATAACAATATACTTCGCTTCTCCTCTCAGAAGTGCTAATTTTGGCACTTGGGGTATCTGTTCTAGAAACCACAGGATGTATGAGGGAGAATGGAGATTTTTATTTTAATAGTTGTTTGACAGAAATATTTGAATGTAAGAGTGTGTAATTGAAGGTAGGACAAAGTTGGAGTAATTTGGTTTTGGCATCAGTATGTTGTTACTTAAAAATGTAGTGGAGGTTGGACTTCACCTGTCAAAACAGAACTGCTGTGTTCTGGCTCTTCCGGAATAATTATTTCAATATTTTTGCTCTATGCTGTGCTGGAAAAAGAAAATGCAAAATGCAGATTTGCATGAAGTAGGTTATAGTCTGCCCTCTCCAAAGTGCCCGGTATCGCAGGTAACAGGTTCACTGTGTGGTTACAAGACTGTGCTTTGATCTCCGCTCTACTGGGATTCGGTCTAGAGTAATTTCACTAAATCTGTCAATGTGTAAAACTGGCTTGATGGACAATTTGGACTTTTTTCATTATGACTTTCCTTTGCAATTAAAAATTCAAAGCTTCTGGTTTGCACATTAATGTTGATGGTGAATAAGACTTAATGTGATTTTTAATCATTGTCTTTTGAAGATATAGACTGCCCCGTTTTGGCACAAATCCAGCAGTCAGCAGGACAATTTGCAATCGCTCGGTCGGTCCATGGTCTGCGGGAATCAGCAGCACTGATCAGTTATGTGCTTGGGTCACCTTGTGAATTCCCAGGGCACTTAAATCACATTTTTCTTTGCTTCATATATGTTTTTATTTTTTCTTTTGCTTCACACTGCATAAAATAACCATGTAAACAACAGAAGTGTCAGTGTGCGTGCTTGGAGAACACCACAACCCAATGCACCAAATGCAAATGCTCATCATTCACATCATCAGCTTAAAGCATCTGAATTCCCAGTGTGTGATGTGTGTGTTAGGACAGAGTTGGTACCTAAGTTCCCCCAAGTTAAGCTTAAAAAGCATTACAAGGGTTTTTTTTTCTTCTTCTTGGATGTTTAAAATTTGTGAAAGGGTAACTTAGAGGACTTGCACAATAACTATTTTCTTTTTCATTTCTCACGTGTTGGCACTACAGGATGGGAATCGCAGCTCCTGGAAACGGGGTTCCTGGGGATATTCCTCTGCCCGCTCTGGACCCTCTCCCGCCTGCCCCGGCACACGCCTCCTTCCAGCATCATCATCTGGAGCTTTCGGTGGCTGATTTTCAGGATCATGCTTGGAGCGGTAAGTGGGACTTCACCTTTTTGCTTTTTTGAGGTAGCAGCAAAAGGAGTGTTTCATCCTAGCAGAAAACCAGCCCCTGGTCCAACACATTGGCGTCCTCTGGTGTAGGAATTTTTTTGGTTACAAGGAAGGAACATGTAGCAGGAAATGCTTCGTGCTCTGGTTTGCAGAATCTTTCAACTTATTATTGGTATTTATTTTAAGGAGGACAAACATGGGAGTAATAATAACTGTGTTCATATGTTGGTGCTACTCTTGTGATTGGCACTTGAAAAGGAATAAAAGTGAAGTTTGAGGCTTGGGCATTGTGACTTTTTGATAAGATGGTTGGGAATCCAATGGGTAATTCCCAGGAACCAGGAGGTTTACCCTGTTATTTTTTCTTTGTGTATACTTTGCTGAAATGTCATTCTCTGCTCCATGTTTTCAAAGAGAACAATTGCTGCGCTACTGTCCCTATGCCAGTGGAAATTCCCAAGTAGCTCTTAAAAGAATACATCAGGAACTGACACATCTTTGTTAAAATAAAGGTGTGGCAGGGGCGTTATCCTGTCATCTCGATCTACATTGTGGATATTGCAAAATATCCCAAAACTTTAAGCTAAGGGTCATCACTATAGAAAGAGATTGCAGGTGGATGGACATTGCTGTGTCCATTTGCTCTAAAATCCTCTCTCACTCCAGCTCTTAAAGTGCTTGAATGTGTAGTCAGGCTCAGTAAGCTCTTAGTTATCCTCCCGCTCTTAAAAAAATAAAACAAAGACAAACTTTTTTTTGTGTTAACCTTCCTATTACCTGTTTTCAAGACCACTTTGTTAGTGGAGAATGTGTTATCGCAGTAGATATTCTTGGAAAACACATGCTGTATGCTTGTTACATCTAAGGGCGATTTCCCAGCCCGTGACAGTTCAGCAAACTCTGCTTGAAAGAGCAGAAAATTCTGCTTTTTTATAGGTGTTGTGGAAGTGGTATTTCAAAGCCCATTCTTTGATGTTGCATTCATTTCTTTGCCATAGCTATTGTGTAGCATTGCCAGATTTCGCTCAGCTTCCTAAAGCTGCAATTCTTGCTCATTACTAATTAACTAGATTGGGTCCTGCTGTGTGGCAATACAGATGGATAAAATGATGCCTGAAGGTCTGCTCCAGCACAGTTTTCTGTGACCCTATACAATATCTGCATGTGTAGATAATACTATAGATTTTAATGCAACTGCTGGTTGAAAATATTCAGTAATGGTTTATGGGACAAAGTCACATTTTTAATGCTTTTAAAATGCCATAAGGCTTTTGATGGGGGTTCAGGTGGATGCTGCTGCTCTAGCATCCTACCATGCTGCTCCTGCCATACCCTGGGATGGAGGCTCTGTGATGCATCTGTAATTGCAGCTTAACTTTAAATGATAGAAATCAGTCTTTTAGGAAGCCTGACTTGTAGAGAGGGTCTGTCTGACTGTCCCTGGGATGAGAGCAGGAGATGGAGCTAATGGGGAGATCTCCATGTTGGACTGAACACAGTATGTCAGGACACTCATGGCAGACAAGCTGTTGTGCTTGGGGAGGTAAATGCAAAATTATTTTGGCTCTTGTGATCTGTTTTGTGGAGTCTTTTTCCTGGGACAGCTGAGAAGTTGCTATTAGAAAAAAAAGCTGGAATGGTTCTTAGCAAAACTGCTGAGGAAAGGAGTGAAAATGGGATCACGTGCAAGGCTTGGTACTGTTTGTGGGAAAATGATGTTGGGAGGGAAGTGTGGTAGCCAAGTGAAGCACAGTGTATGGTTTGGGGAGAGAATAATGGAAGACAATCCTTAAAAATGACCTGCTTTAAACCAACAGGCGGTTTGTAAGTCTGTGCATGGGCTCTGCTGCAGCGTGAGGGCCCAGCGAAGCGGTTGGGAGCCTCAGGGCTGGCACCACTCAGACTTGGGCTGTGCAGAGGCACCGTCCCCCCTGCACCAGGGCTGGGTCTGTGCCAGTACTCGCTGCTCCGTGTCCCTTCTGCACGAGATGGCCTGTGACTTGCTCCTGGCTCTGTGCAGAGCTCCTCGGGGACATCACAGATGATGAGATGTGGGTCTCCATGCAGTTCATCCAACAGCTGTGAAGGGGACCTCGTTGGTCTAGTGAGAACAGTTCTGTTGAAACTTTTTTGGATGAGAAATTAAGGGTGGTTTGGGTATTAAATTTTTGTGAGGAAGCAAGTTGTTCTTGATGCTTCCTCATTTCTCATTTGGACATCACAATGACCTGGTTAAAACTGAGATCTTTCAGAGTTGGCTGGAGAAGGTCCCAGTGACATCTACGCTCGAGCTGTCTGGAGCTGTGTGTCCCCCAGCTGTGGGATGGGTGTGGGGAGGTCACAGTCCTGAGGGCAGCCTCTCTCCACCTGAGGAAGGATTCCTACAAGTTTAAAGCAGCTCTTAAAACTTAACATGCCAGCCACTATTGAGAGATGGTTTTACAGTAGGTTTCAAGTATTTTAACCAACTGTTTAGGGAATGCAGTTGAAGGCTGCTAACCTGCCAGAAATCTCCATCTACGTTTTAGTACAAATTAAATTTCCTGTCCTCTCCTTTAAGCACAGAATGATAAGCACTTTAGTAGCTGGCCTGCGTGGTTTCTTCATTATATTTTTGAGGGCAGCAAAGGTCTAAGTTGTTAAAGATTTGTGAGTGCAGTAATACAGCACTGGCTGGCCTTTCACAACTGTCATGGGGACCTGTGTGGGTGACCCGAGGGGTCCCAGTCCCTGCAGGACCCCTGTGCAGTGATTCAGGAGGAGCTGAGAGTGTTCCCTGTCTTGCTGGATTAGATCCCATGAGGTGAGCTGTTAATCTCCTCACCTGGTGAAGTCCAATCTGCAAGTTACCTTCAATGCAAGTTAGACCTTGCAGGGCTTGGGGGAGGTTGTGGATGTGAGGGGTGTGGGTGTGTGCGTTTGTTTTGGGGGTAGGTTTTTTTGTTCTTTTTTTTGGTCTGGGTTTGTTGGTTTGGGTTTTTTTTTTCAGGAATGTCATTGTGAATGTATTATTTGGTCCATTTATCCCCAGTGACACTTTCACCAAATGTCAGCATAGCCCCTTTGTCCCGATGGGTGGAGGCTGACTCTTGATGCTTCTTAGCTTCTGAAATGCTTCTTCACAGTCGTGATGCTGATTATAGAAAGAATCGACAATCCATGATGCCAAACGTAGGGAAACTCAGCTAATTTTCTTAACAAGTTGTATGATCGCCAAGTTTGCATCCCGCTTTCCTTCTAAAATAGAGGAGTCTGAGCTTTGCTCTCTTCCTGCTAATTTGTAATATATTTTGTGAATTATGAGACAGGTTGGATATAAAGGAAAAACGTGCTCACCAAACATCTTTGTTAATGTTATCTCTGTGCTGCTTCTTGGTTTTATCTGGAGAGTAATAACTCTCCTGTTATTTTAGGGAGAGCCCTCTGCAGAAAAGATGCTGCCCCTCGAGTCCCTCGTCTGTCTGGGTTACTGATATATAAGTAACAGACATGGGAGAGGAAAACATGGAAAGGTCATTAAATGGGGATCTATACAAGCAAGTGGAAATCGGTGATTGATGGTATCTTTAATGTTTTGGGGCCCAAACACATGTACGTTTCCGTCTTGGCCAGGGTAATGGGGCTTGCAGGCACTGGGAAGCGAGTTTAATGCCTGAAACCGCAGTGTCCTCCCGGCACGGAGGTGCACCTGCTCACAGGCCATCTTTGATTTCTTCCCTGATCTGGGCAGGAACTGAAGCCTGTGCACAAATGTGGGCTGAAGGAAATTTTTCCCGGGGGTGGGATTGACAGTGATTATATGTTACACAGAATGAAAGTTTGACTTTCCCGCACGATTCTCCAAGGACTCTTCTAACTGGTTTGGGTAAGGTTTTCCTTGGAAAATACCATTCTCCAAGCAGCGCTGTTCCCTCGGGTCAGCTTGGGGTTTTCTCACCTTGTGCTAAGTGAGCAGTGCTGTGGGGGGGTTTGACACGCACCTTAGATGGACAAGCTTGTCTCTCTTTTGCAGTGTGGTGACTCCCAGTGAAGACTTCAGGTTCTTATCCCATAACTCTCCTGTTTTCTGCAGTCGGTTCCTGTATCGTGAATGTGGGGGGCTGATTTCATTTGTCAGCCTCTTTTTTTTTCTGCTCAGTATATGATATTTGGGAACTTTATTCCATGCAGACCTCTAGCAACCAGAGACTTCACAGTGAAGCACTAGGAATTCCTTACCAAAATGAGTGCTGATGTGCCGATGGCCGTTGCAGCCCCTCTTACATCAGCCTGTTAAGGAATAAAAGACCAAGCCCAGTAAGCTGCTGGATACAAAATAAACCTGACTGTAAAGAAGGGCGGCTGGACCTAAAGGAGGTTATTTCCTAACCTGAATTGGCATGATTGTTGCTGTTGGTCTCCACAGAGCACATCAACCATCGTTTCAAAATCTTCCCATATCCTGTTGCCCCTCATGCTTCTTTAGACACTCCTAATTAAGGAGCACTGGAGCAGTGATATGCCTTTATGCTTTTTTTTACTATATAAACCGCAGAAGCCCACAGAGCTTGTGGAAGATGTCTGAGCAGCACATGAAGGTCACAGATGCACTGTGCCTGCTCCCCCGTTGCTGCTGCCTTTTCTTTTGTGTCTTCCTGTTAATCTCTTTTCTACTTGGGAGGTGAATATTGCTCCTGACACTGAGCACCATCCCCAGCGTGGTCCTGTTTCCTCCTCTTTTAGTCTTAACCAGGTGTTTGCTGCTGAAGTGTCTGAGAACCGTTGTCCAGCTCTGGACCGGTATAAGGAAGTCTTGCTGTTTCCTGGCTAATCCTCCCCTAAAAAATCATGTCCAAAACTTGCTTTATTGTGATGCCTTCCCTGAGGGCTGGCTAGACTTGCTTAGGGGAGATACAGCCTATGAGAAGTAAAATAATCCTGGCTGCGTACTTGCAGGAGGCGAGGAGCACAGGCAGTCTCTGCTTCTGGGGTTTGATTGGCAGCAAGTGCTGGGCTGATCTCAAATATTGCTGACTTTGTAAAAGGCATAATTATGTGATTCAATCTATATGTTTGATGTTCTTAATAATCCATTAGTGCAGGATGTAAAGACGGATGCTTTTTAGGAACATGCAGAGGCAACAGAATAGCAGTCCCTTTGTGTGAGTGAGTAGCTTGTTAGGAAATAAGTGATGCAAACAGACATTTATGGGGCTGATTCGCCTCAGAAGCGCTCGGTGACTTGATGTCTTCGTCGTTTTGCTTGTGACTCTCTGTCACTCTGATTTCTTGAAGCTTGGAAGATGCAAAGCATTGTTTTGTGTTTCCACAAGAATCAGGAGGTGGGTAAGCAGAGGGGTGTGCTCAGCCCACCGGCATTACCCAAGGACGTTAACCAAACGGCGGTGACTTGCCGAAAGGAGCAGCCCGTGCTGTCAGTGAGGTGCTTTGCTTGGCACTGTTGTCTGGTGGTAATTGGCTGTTTTGACATCTGCAACTAGCTGGGGAGACATTGAAGGCACGATTCTGCACTCTCAAAGCCTCAGCCCTCTCTCAAGTATATACATTTTTCAGCAGACAGAGTTTGTTTTCCAGCTGCTCCGTTCCCTGTAGAGCTGGTGTTGGACTCGGTGTGTGTGGTGGGTTGGAGGGCAGTGGGGCTGTCTGTGTGCTGCTGGCCCCGGTCTGGGTCAGCCTCTCCTCAGAGCCCCTCACTGCAGGCTGGGGGGCCCAAGGGGCTCTCGGCTCCTGGCATTTAGTCAAACTGCAGATTTGTATAATCACCTGATCCCCAGCAATGGGACTCGTTGGAGGGAGTAGCTGTGCTTTCCTGGTTCAGTGGAGCAGCATCTCCCCTGCATCTTGTGGCTTTTCAAAGCCAAGTCACATTTGTGCTGTCTGGGCTTTGTGCTCTGGCCAGGCTGGCGGGGGGAGACTCAAGTTTCATTTCCAGGGCTGTGTTCGTATGCTGCAATGGCTGAGGCCGTGGCCTTTGCCTCTGAGATGGGCAAGTTTCTGGTTTGCTTTTGGGGTTGTTTTTGTGACAGGCAGCAGCATTGCTCATGAGCTCTCTTTTATCAGAAAATACAATTTGTGGCTAATACCCCATTCGGCAAATGCTACTGCCATACTTTTTTTTGCAAAAGACTTGGAAGTAGATGACAGTTTGTTGAGTTCATTTATTTTGTGTAATTACCTGCTACAGGCAAAAACCATGTGCTGGGGGAATCCAAATACCTGCCCCGTTTGTGCTGGTGGCGGGCTGGGCAGTAGCTGTGAGCTGATGAATTGCCAACGCTGTTATTGAAATTTCGTCATAGCTGTTTGGATCCTGAAAGTCATTAGTGATTGCATACGTAAACCATAAAATATAGTTTCCGTTTCTTCATTAGTTGAGTGTCTAAGAAACATTGTGTGCATACTTGCTCAGAAATGTGAGAATTCGATTTTCGTCAACACCTGTGTGCGTATCTATAGTAACACTGATAAAAGTAACTGAAAAAACACATGTAAAGTGATAGGAGTACAGGAATGTGATTTATCTGGATTTTGGGAAGAACCCCAGACAGGTTCCATCCCTGAGTCCCCTCCAGCCAGCCTTGGTGGGTAAGGGGTGACAGTGCTGGGTGTCGGGGGCTTCTCCTGATTTCTCTGCCGTGAGGTTTTCCTGCACTGCGTGAGCTCTGACATCCCCGTCCGGCTTGGGGCCTGATGCCACACTGTGCTGAGGAGGAGCTCAGGCTGCATCCTGGTGTGCATCAAGCTGAATCTTGACATGCAAAGGCTGATGCTTTTGACTGCAGATGTGACTTTTATGATTTCCTCACCAATTATTCTCAAGGGTTGCCTCTGCTTGTTACTCTGCTCTCCAGACTCTGCTCCTCCAGTCTCACACTAGAGGGGTTTGTTGACGAGAGGCAGTTAAATGTGGGGCTGTTCCCTATCAGCACATCTTTCTGTCAATAAAGTGGATATAAACAGGGTGTGTAATGAGTTCAGGTCTAACTCTTGGCATAGTATTGCCTCTTCCAACCGGAGCTATGATGGGACAGGTCAAAGACTTACCAGGTCAAAAAGCAAAGCTGCTGGGGACAGAAAATATGACTTGGGGACTGGGATGGGGAAGCAGGTCCCAAACTGAGCTAGGAGCTGGGGGAGAAACTGAGATGAACACAGGCAGAGCAGGAGCAAGGACGTGGGAGCCCCATCCAGTAAAGGATGCCGTGCTGGGGCCCCTTCCCGCTTGGGCAGGTTTGTTGAGCCTGATGCTGCCAAAATCAAGCACAGCCGGGTTCAGACCTGCCCAGCTCCATGCCAAGATCTGTTCTCTCATCGTTACATCTTTGGCTTAACTGGGGAGAGCATTAAACAGCGAGCAGCTTTGAGTGGAGGAGACATGAGTGGTTTTTATGGGGGTGCGTGATAGCGTTTGCACGTGTGCTGTCTCTCCCGCTCTGTGTTATTTCAGGTTTGGAGATATTTGAAGTATGCATGTAGGTTTTTAACGAGTGTGTATCAGCCGTGCACAGCCTGGATTGCTGCCGCAGATGAAGTTAGTGAGGAAAGTTGTGCGAGGGAACCCTGCCTGGAAGCGTGAGCTGCCGCTGTTTTACTGCAGCTCTGTGTGGCTGCAACCGTGCAGCTGGCGCTTGGAGGGCTGGTGCTGGAAATGTCATTATCCATTTACGGCTGGTGTTCCTCCTGTAAAACATGAGGCACACGAAATGCCTTTAGGTCAGGTTGGTCTCAAGGCCAATGCAGAAGAGCTGAGACTGAGTTTTCTTGCACCAGAGCAAATGTGAGTGCTGCTTGCCCATCGTGGCACACGGCCGCGATGCTGTCGGCTGATACTGGTCCCTCTGGAAGCGCTCAACAGTGATGGTGTGCTTCAATTTATGTGACTTTTCATCATCTCCATCTAAAAACATCTCCTGTGCCTTTTCCCTCCCCACCTATATCTCTGTGGAACACAGATGTGGAGCCTGACAGTTCTCTGTGTTACACCTAGCTAAGGGCTGGTGGTTGCTGTGCTGATAATCCCATCCCAGCGCACGCTCCAAGCACGGGAGGTGTCAGGGGGAATATCGGTGATCAGGAAGGTTGAACGCCTTGAGATTCCAACTTTCTTGTTCTTGCAAGCCTGCTGTATCCCAGTTCCATGGCAGCAGAGCTGTGGTCCAGGCCAGCCCGGCCGTTTGCCACTCTTGAATGGCAGTGGGCTGGTGCTGGGATTTACCCACCTTGGTGCAGGTCTCTTGGGTGCTCTCACGCAGGGAGTGCAGCCGGTTGCACCTGGCCGACAAGGGAGGGAAAATACTTTTAGTGTCTCCGGAAGGAAATGGAGAACTGATGTGCACTTTCCTGTTGTTCCCTGGTTTTTGTTTGTGGATGCTGTGATGGGCAGGGCCCAGCAGTGCCCCTCTGCTCATGGGCAGTGCCATGCACCTTGGAAGTCACCTGCACAGCTTCTCTGCACCAACATCTCCTGCAGCCTCTTCTCTGGGTCCTCTTCCCAATGCCATACGGTGGAGTTGTAGGGCTATGGTGGAGTTGAGAACGGTCAGCGTTAGGTTAATGGTTGGACTGGATAATCTCCAAGGTCTTTTCCAACCTGGCTGATTCTGTGATTCTGCCATAACTAGGTGGAGATACTGGTGCTCTGCGAACAGCGACACTTTAAAGACACGTAAGCTCGTACACGTGCAACACGGCTTGTTGGGGCTCTTACTGGAGAGGTGGTTGTTTCTCACGGGTTTCCAATAAGCATTTTGCTTTGCAGCAGGATGGGTCTGCAGTGCCCCGTTAGCAGGGAGCAGGCAGCACTGCTGAGACGTGTACATTAGTCAAAGGACTCAGTAGGTAATGTTTGCCAGCTTGATGAGGTGATGTTCTGTACAAATAATTATTGCTACTGGAGATGCAACAAGGAGGCGGGGGGTGGGGTTTCACGTGCTAGGAGTGTAACAGCACGTTGGGAAACTGGAAGTAAATTGGGAATTAAGGTGGAGTTGTGTCTTGCAAAGGATCACGGACATATGGAATAAGTTACTGGGGGAAGGTGGCTGGGGCAGAGAGTATAAGTGAGTCTGAGACATCTTGATTAGTTTCTGGAGGAAAGGATTGAAGAGTGTAGTGAAAAAGCAGGGAAACAGGATTTAAAGCACATTACCACTTTAATTTAAAAGTGCCCAAAGCAAGGAAATTCAGATTTAAAGCTGCCAATCTATCACTGGCTGATGCAGGTGTTGGGGTTGGGGTCTGTGTGCAGATGGGTCCATGCCCTGCAGGCTCCGCTCCTTGGCCAGGAGCTTAAGCCCAAGCCTCAGGTTTTCCCCAAGAATTAGGTCCTTTAATATGTGTGTTATGTAATATAATAGTAATATTTATAATATATGTGTATTTTTACCTAATGATACTCTAATAATCTGCTGTATATGTAGTGTCCTTGACACCTTCTTTGTGTGATGCCCTTAAAGCTCTCGCAGGGGCTGCTCTGCTGGCCGGGCTGGTGGCACACCAGGAGCCAGGGATGGGGTCTCACGGGGAAGGGGTTTTCATCTCCCCTTTATCTTCACGTATGGGGGAGCCCTTCCCAAGAGTGGCTCCCCCGCTCCTCCTTACGCTGGGTACATCACGCAGAAGGCCCTGAGGGGCACAGGGGGAATTTAGGGAAACCCAAATGCATCTTTTCAAGTTGTGATTTGTGACTTGGCGCTCCCTCCCCTTGGTTTATTTTCTGTAAAGAAAATTTCTCTCTTTTTTTCCCCACTTTCTGGATTTCCGTTTCTGAATGTAACTGCAGACTGAACATCCCCAAGTCCGAGCTCTGCCTCTCAGAGCTGTTCAAGTACATCCTCAGCAAAAGCTGCTGCAGAACAGAGGAGTCCCGGAGCATTTTTTGGCAGACAGAGACATAGAAAATAATTTAAATCCTCTGGTGTTTCAAGTCTACACAAAAGATATGTTTCCCCTTTTACAGAAGAAAAAAGGATCATTTAAAGTGGTAGTCTTGGGAAAGAAATAGTGCAAAAAGATTTATAATAATTAGCAATAAATTCTTCCACTAAATTCTCATCATTGTTTCCTAGTAAATGTTGTCCATCTTTCACACAGAGATGTGTTTCACAGAGAAAGGATCAATTACTTCCAGATTATTTGTATACCATTAGATATTTAATTTATTTTAATTTTTAAAAAAATGTCTATTAGAAAAAAATGTTTCTTTTAACCAACTGCAGTGAATTATTTTAGAAATAGTGGTTCATGTTAAACTTCATTTTGCTTGTTTTGTTTTTGCTCGGATTCTGTTAAAAGTGTCATAACGTGGGTGGCATTTTAAAGGTTACTGGGAAGGGTGGGGATGTGATTAGCTAATAAGGGAGATGAACTTTCTGGCAAAAATAATGAAGACTTTGAAGCAAATAGAATCTGGATGCCTGTAGTAAAATTGCATTAGATGTAATGAAATAAAAGTTGGAATTTAGGCGATCTCTGTAAATATGAAAAAAAGAAGAAGAAGAATCAAACGGATGTAGTTGTCATTTCAGTGACAAGCGTGCCCTGATCCTGGGCATTATGGCTCTGAAATTGAGAATAATTATTCTAATTTGTTTTATTACATTAGCGTGGGTAGGAGGGAAGAAAGGGAGCTTTCTTTTATGGCTTTCTCATTATTCATAGGCGAGCACGGCGGGGCCAGGCTCCCGACTCCCGCGCCGGGGCTTCATGGGAATTTTTGGAAAATGATGTCTGCAATGTTCTGACCTTTGCCGTCCCAGCTGCAGCCCTCCTCCTCTCTGCAGGGATCCCACACTTGACTCCTTAGCAACCTCCTTTGTGCCTCTGATCTCTCTCCATTTGTCTAGTAATAGCCCTTGGCAGGAAGACTTGTTGTTCCTTCGGTGGCTGTAAAAGGCAGGGAGCCGCTAATGCCAAGTACTTTTCAAAATCCCTTTCACCCACTCCTTGCAGCGCAGTCTTCAAAGTCAGTCAGATGCTGGTGCAGTCATGGTGGCTTCTCAAAGGGTCTTTCTGGTAGCCAGGGGAAAAACCAGCAACAAATAAACCAAAACGAAAATCAACACCAGTGACGACTATTTCCTTTTCCAGTCCGTGGAGTTGAGGTGCTCTGCAGTTGCGTTTTGTGGCGACTCCGGTTTAGCTGTTGGGCTGGACCGACCTGTTCCCGTTGCGGCAGAACCAGACGTTCACCTCTTCGCGGGTGGGACCTGGCCTGTGGGCTTAGGGTCCTGGGGCTGTCTCAGCCCATCCCTACCCGTGCAGCAGGGTACAGGCAGGTGGGGTTCGTTCACCTGAAGGTGGGTTCTTCCAGAGAATCTGGAGCCTGGTCCTGTAATCTGCTGGTGTGGGACCAGAACCAACGTTCTACAGGTGAAGGGAAGTGCCATCGTCTTGGTGCAGGCTTGGACCTGAATAGGCCTGACTCGCCTTTGAACTGATGCGCAAGGTACAGAATAAAGCTATTTAACCAGTAGTCTCATCTGAGGAGCATAAGCTTGTCATTTTCTGGCTAAGGAAGAGGTATTCTGGCCCATTATTTCTCTCTTTCATGGAAGAAGCAGGAGAGATTTGAATTACCGGCTGTTCATTTAATGAGAGGTTTGTATGAACATCAGGCACAGCTCTTTTTAAAGCCTTTAGTTTGTTACTGTCAGAGTTGTAGAAAAAAGTTTCCAAAGAGCCTAATACCTGTATCACGTCTTCCCCGTGTGGCAATTCTTAAAGAAAGGAATAAAACACCCCTGTGCGGCACACGTGATCCAGATCATCCTTCCCGCGCCACAGAGCTTGACCCACCTGGCAGAGCCTGCACAGGGGAGACGTGGAGGGTCTGGATAGGTCTGGCCCAAATCCAGCCTCTGCCACCAGTGCAGTTCCTGGCAAGCCCTGCACCAAAGCACTCTGCGCTGGAAGATTTGGGCTCATAAATTATGCAATTATTTGAAAGTATGCAAACAATTTCGATAGCCATAACATGAGCCTTGAGGCATAAAAGGACCATAGAAAACATACTGAATTTTTAAAAAGCTAGAGCCCTTGCTGGTCTTGAAAATTAAATATTGTGTCCATTACGAGGTATACAAGAAAAAAAAAAAGTCGCAAAGCAACGTCGTAGAGTTCAGAGGGAGTTTTACACATCTAGCAGGATTGTGCCACTGCTGTAGTGTCACACCCATCAAGCATCTTTCCCCTGGTGAATGCTGCATTGGGGCATGATATTTATTATGGAGGCTGAAATAAAACCCAGAAATTATCCTTTCACATGCAGAAGAAAGCTGGAGCAGGTAGGTATTGAGCAGGCTGTGCAACCTGGTGCATAACAGCAGGAAAACTGAGTGTTTTAGTATTGCTGTTGTGGTCTAAAGGCGTCGTGTCAGGTCCCTCGGACTGGGGTGCTTCAGGTGCTGGGGTCCGGCGGGCTCGAGGAGCAGCGTAGCTGGCTGTCGCCTTACAGCCCTGCCCTATTGTCCTTAAACAATTTTCTTTTTAAAATTTTAACTTTGTAAAGCTCCTTCCTCTTCCCTGAACTTGGGGTCTAAATTACAGCTGGTTTGTCTTCAGAATACGCTGATATGTGTTTGGCTTTCAAAAGATGTTGGAACCACTTTTTCTGTGGGTAGCAGAGGCCGGCGGGTGACTGAGTGCGTGAAATGCAAGGCACCATTTGGGATTTTCTCTGAGTGTTTTATTTATATTATGAGAAAAATTAAAAATCTGGAATTTAGGATTGCCCTTCATTGAGATTGTTTTTTTATTTTTTGCCCATCTTTTGTATTATGAAGACACAGAAAAAAAGTCTTTAACTCTAAATTTATAACGCTGGTGCCCTGTACCCCACCCTTCTCTTCAGAGCCGGTGTCAATAGGGGTTTTGCAGTCATAGCTTGAGTCACCAGGCTTTTTCTCGGCTTCCCGTGCTATTGGCCTGTCTGTACCATTTTTTTCAGAATTAATTTTGGGCTGAAAAAGTCTCAAAGAGTGCTTTGTTCCTCCTTGACACTCACTCCAGGGAAAAAAAAAAAAAAAAAAAGAAAAAGAAAAAAACCGTGGAAAATCTGACATCTGCATTGTAGAGAAAAATCAATAGATAGGGAGGAATATAATTATCCCCCACTCCTGAAAGAATTTTTAAGATATTTTTTGTAACAGTGACTCATATCGGCTTAGAGCTTGAATGACATTTTAATTATTTAGACTTTTTTTCGTTTTGAATCACCAAAGTACAGCAGCCTGAAAGGGGTACAGTTGGGCAGAGCAATCTGCGTAAGATGAAAGGGAAGGATTTGGCGTGTTGGAGTTCAGCCGCTTCCCTGCCTTCCAGCGGCGTCGGAGCGGGGTCGTGCGGAGCGAGATGCTGCATTGCTCCACAGTGACGGGTGACGGATCACCCCTGTGCCCATGAATCACGTTTGCTGGCATCAAATAAATAAGGAAACAGTTTATCTTCTTTGGAGCTGATTTGTTCCTTAGGCAAAGTGTAAAATCCTTACAGGGTTGTTTGTGATGGTGCATGTTGAAGTGATACCAGTGCCTGGGTTTGATTTTTTGGGAAGGGAAAAAAATGGGGCTGGTGGAGTCGATGGGGGAGAGGGAATGAGGACAATGCTGTGGATTTTGTTTGGGCATAGGCAGGTTTAATTAGAAGGGAACTGCTAATTAGAAAGGCAGTTGAGAGGAGAGTGAACGCAGGAAGGAGAGAAAGAGAGGTCTGAAGTAAAGCTGGAGAGAAAAGACTGTGGCCAGTGCCCACGTGCGTGGGGCAGAGACTGGGTGTGGGGGGGCTGGAGGTTAGACCCGCATGGACCTTCCCTGGAGGATGCTCCCCCTCATCTGCTGTGGGGTGGCTGAGCTGCATCCAGGTGGGATGACAGCGGGCAGCTGGGGGGAGATCAGAGGTGGCTTTCTGAGGTTCTTGTTGTGCGTGGTGGCCCTGGTGTGACCCGGTGGAAGGCTCCTCTCCACCTCCCTGGGATGGGCCCACATGGTTCCTGTGCTCTGAGCCTTCTGCAGATCCAGAAGGTCTGGGGCAGGTCCTGAGGGTCTGGAGGGGGGGAGTGTTCCTCTTACAGAGCCTCTGCCACTGGTAGTAGAGACCAGGCAGTCTTCACAACTCAGTGTTTCGTTTAATCCTAACGGCAGGAGCTAGGGTTGATACAATAAAAAGCATCCAGATGTGCTCCTCTCACTGGAAAAAATGCAGTAGAAAAGCGAGGACCAGTTTTCTTCACATGTTCATCCTCTCTGTGATTTGAAAAGGTGATCCCCAGCACGCCACAGTGCAAATTCAGATTTCAGTACCCTAAAACCAAACAGGGAGGTGTCTTTGGAGGACGCAGCTGGCAGTAGCACAGCTCGCAGCCCTCTGGTTCCGTCATCCAGTCCCGTGTTATGTTCCCTGTGCCACCGTGTGCTATGGCCTTAGGTTTGGGATTTCTGCCATGATTTAATCAAACTCATGAAATGTAGGAATCAAAAGCTGTTCGTAAACTTCCTTTCTATGGCTTAATTTTCCCTGAAATCCCTTTTGTTGGATACTCTTTCAATGATGGGGAAAGCAAGGGGGCATGTGAGGTTGCTCAATCAAGCAAGACTGGAATTGATTCAGTGGGAGTGAAGAGGTGATTTTGATTTCCACCCCCAAAGTCCCCTGGCCGCCAGTTGGCAAACCTTGTAAATGTATTCAACAATCTACCACATTTGAAAGACAATTTATTAGTCATAAATAGCTAGTTTTCAGCAGGCTTACTGAGTTTTATAAACTGGACTGGTTCGATGCCTTGCTGGCTGGATCAAGTCCTGCAGCAGGCAGGCAGGAGGATGAATTTTTGCAGCGTGGGTTTTGCTAAGAATTTGCTGGGAAATACTTTTTTCTTTTTTTTTCCTCTGGTTGCTTGTGGATCTGCTCAAGTGTCTGCATGGTCATATTTCCTTTAAAACTGTAGTAAGCTATCAAAGCCAGTGATGATGCCTGGAGGCACAATAGGGTCTTTTTCTACGTAGCCAATACCTAGAGCCGACAAATAAAATAAAAGCAGTGGCAAAAGTCATCTGTGACACCTGCAGTGTATCCAGGGTGCAAATCAGCGGAGTTTGGGAAATGCTATTTATACATGACTGTGGTCTGATGGATGCAGCGCAGGGCTGGTGGATAGAAAGAGCTGAGCGAGGATGGTGGAGTGGCTCTGGTGATTAAAACCAGGCATTTTATTGAACACCATTAAAAAAAAAAAAAAAAGTCCTAAATGTAATTTTCCTTCCCCTGTGAAAAATGCTGGTGGATTTAATGCACCTTAATTGTGAGAGCCTGGGAGCCCCGGAGGTTGGTGTTTTCGAAGTACAAGCAGGTGCTGTGTCTCCGTCCTCCCCTGTGCTCCTCAGCCATGCCCTAAAGGGAGCAAACTTAGTAGGGGAGAAGGTATTGAGCACATATTTCATTCTGGATGCTAATTCAATCCAGGGTGAACATTTTATAGTTCTCATGCGGACAGCAGCGCGAGGAGATTTCTGAGTGTGCAGAATGGCCTGGAGCCTCAGTCAGCTGTAAATTAATATGACAAAGATCTCAACTTTCCCCTTCCCCAGGCCAGGCTTTCTTATTGCTGGAAGGGGCTTGTGTGCACATTCTGCCTGCCACGAGCTCCGCCAAAATGATCAAACCCCGGTGTCTTTGTAGCCACCATGCCATCAGTATGAATTTAATAATTCTGGTTAGAGCTGGATTCAAAGCAAGGCCACAGAGGTGAAAGGGCAATTGCTGGTTCACTTAGCCACCTGTTTCCTTCCCTTTAGTTTATATTTGATTTGTATTGCTGAATACCTTTCCCTTCTGATATGCAGGGCTTTGAAAGGCCCTTCACCCACCCCCAATGTGCACACAGAGCTGGCATTTCTGGGGGTGCTTCGTGTTTTCCTGGGGTTGTAAGCATGTGAGCATGCATTTGTCTTTATCACTGGGAAAAGAAAATAAAATTTAAAAGCCATTTTCCTGTCCCCACCGCCTAAAAACACAGACGCACTTTTTAGTTTTATCTCATGATTAGAGCGGATCATAAAAAAAATGTTTTCAAAAATCCCTGTCTCCTGCCTATGAGTCTCCAATCCTTATGTCAAAATAAATGCAGAATTCAAGTTTTTAGCTAGTGCTCTGCTAGCTCAGAACTAGGAAGAAACTTCTTTAATATGCCAATGTAAAAAAACCCACTTGAAGTCATTTTGGAACTTAGAAAACAAGAAACAAGTTAGTGCATTGACCTTCCTATAGCACATTTTTTCCATGTTTCCCAAATGATTGCCTTGCCCCGTGACAATATTAGGAGCATCATGCCAAGCTGGAATAATATAAAAACACGTATAAATGGGAACAATGACTTCTTATAATAGCAGTGACAGGAGTGGACAGAAGAAGCCATGTGCTACAGGACCAGGTGCTCCTGGCTGGTGCGAGGTATTTAAAAGACGTGTAGATGTGGCACTTAGGGACACGACTTGGCAGTGTTAGATTTATGGTTGGACTTGATGATCTTAAAGGTCTTTTCCAACCTAAATGATTCTATGAAGTACCTGCAGGACTCAGGGCTTTGTTCTACGTTGGCGCAGCATCCTGCTGGCTGGGGTCCTGTCTGGTGACACTAACTCCTCGGTGCTATCACGTGTGAATAGTGAATACCCATGTGCAGTGTGGTGTCAGGTGCTGTTTCAAATTGTCTGGGAGCTGGAGGTTTTCTCCTTTATTTCAAACTTGTGAAATGTGGTCGGTTGTATTGTAAGATAACCAGCAGTAATGACGTTACCAGCTGGCACGTAGCCCCTGCTTTCCAGGCAGCTGAACTTTGCAAGTTTAATAAAAAGTCAGTGAGATTATTGTGTTGGACAAGGAGCTGAAAGTGGGATGAGAAAGGCTTTCCTCTTCGCCGTGTTGGTGTCTTATTGTACTCACATCTTTGGGATGCTTCAAAAGGGCTGTAAAAACTGGGATAGTTTTAGTATATTGAGGTGTGGTCCAGTCTTCAAAGCGAATTACAGTGGATAAACATTTCACTGTTGTTTGTTATCACCCAGCAACTGGAGCCCAATAAAGAGTTCAGCTCCTCAGTAAACAGGGGCTGGCAAGACCCCGTCCTGTGTACGGCAGCGGTTTCTCAGGAGTTAACAGTAGTTGCCCTTGGAAATATTTTTCTGCTTATTGCCTACCTGTTAGCATGGCAAACTTCTGACAACATTGGTTAGCACTGAGCTAACAGGTCAATTTTGATGTTGTATCAAAAATCATTGGTACCTAGAGATGCTTGAACACCAAAGGGAGAAACTGAAGTTGGGAGGGATGGAAGGGAAGGTTTAGCTTGGAGAACACCAAACACTGGAAAATGTGGAGAAGGCTCCGCAACTGTTGCTTTTTTTCATTTGTTTTCTGAGCCTTGAACTTACTCTTTACAAAAACTAGAGACTTCTACATGTGAGAGAGTGATTAAGCTGGTACAGCAGGTTTGTGGTAGCAACTGCCCGTAGCTGCCACCCAGAAGCTACTGAATGTTCTAAATGCCTTTATATGTTCTTGGAATTTGAGGGTATCGGGCAGATCCTACTTTCAAAAAACACCCCCCAAAAGTGACGGAAAAGCCCTTTTTTATAACATTTCCATCCTGGTCTTTCTAACAGGCATTGCCTCCAACACAGCCTTAACACAGCAAAGCACCAGGTTTCTTCTTAAATCTGTCCCACCTAAGGCTGATCTGTGTACCTCGGTTTCAATCATATACTTAAAACTGAGTGCCTTGCTATGTTAGAGCCTAAAGAAGACGGACTGTTTCCTTTCTCTTCTCTTCTTTTGCTCAAGCAACGCTGCCAGGAGGTAGCAAGAGGGATGAGATCTGTCTGCCCCACGCTGCAGGAAGGAAGCAGTTAGAAATGCTGTTCTGGGGGTGCAAGACCTGATCTCCAAAGGGCTGCTAAATGGTTTCTTTCCTCGTTTTCCATTTAATTTTTCCATATCATTCACCTCTTGAACTCTGATTAATATTTGCCCCCAAAATACTCTTTGCAAGATGTTTGTAGGTTATGTCCAAACGAGAGGAGGGTTTTCCAGGTCTGCTGGAGTCTCAGGGGTTCGTCCCATGCACATGCAAGGGGGACCAGGAGGAAAAGGAGCCAGAGGGCACGTCCTGTCCTCATTGGAAGAGAGGACAGTGGGGGTACATCAGAGTTCCACTAGCCTCTGCTCGTCTGTGAGCAGGGGATGGGGATTTTTCCCTGTGCTTTGATCTGCGGTATATAATCCAGTGCAGCTGTGGAGTCCAGGCCCGTTCAATATACACACAGAAATCTTGAAAATGAATTGGGAATTGTTAGCAGACTGAGAGAAGTCCAGTGAATGTGAAACTCCAGCAGATGTGGGGATCCCTGTTTCCTCCCTTCCTCCTTCTGTCATCCTCTTGTGCTCACTTGGACCCAGATACCGTTTCTCAAACTAAGCTTGCATCTTGAAGAGAACAGTAGCTGACTTCCAAAAATGTCAGCAGAAGCCAAATAATTAGGGGAGAGCCTGTAACAACAGCGTGCATCCGAGCCTGGAGCAGGAAGGTATGTCAGAGCTCAGCCTGGGTGTGTCGATACCCAGGGATCCCCAACTCTTCACAGCAGACCTATGTAGCAAGCCACCGTGGCTCATTCTCCTTTCGTGGTCCTCTTCAGCAGGGACAAAGCTACAGAGCACGTAGATTTTCATGCAGTAAATGCTCCTGTTTCTTGGTCAAACTTCATTTGAAAACTGGAAAACTCGCATTCCAGTGTGGGAGTGGAAGTGGACTTGAAGACAGCAGCAGGGTAAAGAAGACTTCAAACGCCCCTTAAATATGAGAGTGGGAGTTTTCTGTGCTGAAAAACAGATTTGATATTAAGAGCTTTAAGTGACTTTCCTGTTTGAAAGCTTTATAGTAAACAAAATGTGATTAACTCCCTTAGTGACTCATTGCAGGAAAGATTTTGATTTTCAGTATGGTGCCTTTCTATCATATACTTGTTTTAATTATCCCTGCTGAATAACAGAGCTTGATAACAGCTTGGGCAAGGTAGGAGGGAAGGTCATCAAGATAGCTGTCCTTTTTTAATATTCCAGCATTCTTGCACAGAGCCTTTCTTAGTGTCTGTCCTGCCAGTGACAGGGCTGCCGGCTGCAGCACATCCTGTGAGATGCTATCATTGTATCCTGTAATTTTAGAAAAGGTTCGAGGGGCAGAGCGAGCTGCGGATGATTTGGGAGGGGAGATGAAGCCATGACTGTTGACAGCGAGTCTGTCTTGTCCTTGCCTCCATTGCTCCAGCCCTTGCAAAGTGATGGAGAAGAGAGTGAGGGGATCTGCTGAATAACTTGCTAAAGAGTCAGCCTGCAGAGCAGCCACTGGTGCCCACTGCTCTGCTTTCCCATCCCACCAGTCGCCTTCTGGACCAGCTCTGCTTGTTTTTTTTGTGGTGGTGGTGCTGGTGGGAGGTGTTGCTTTCATCAGGATGCAGATGGCCACCTCCAGGTCCCGACTGTCTCTGGGTCTGAGCTCCTGGCATGGGCCCATCTGAGCCACACACGGAGCCACCCCAGGCCGTTCCCATTGCAACCTGGGTGAGACAACAGCATGTGCGAGGTTTTAAGGTGCCTCTGGAGGCTGCTGGGAGGGCTGGTGCTCAGGCTTTAGTGTAGCTTTTGGGGAGTTTTAGAGGTCTGGAGGCCAGCAAGGGATGTGCAGAGTACCAGCAACCTGCAGGCTGCCCGCCCTCGAGGAATAGAGTGTGCACCACGCTGCTCTGGGACCCTTCCTCATTCCTGTGTTGTGCAGAGCAGCGTCAGACACCACAGAAACCTCTGCCTTATATTGCTACTTTCTTTATCAACCCCTTCAGTAAAATAATGATTACCCTTTACTATATCTCCTTCTTCTTTCTTGCTGGTTATGACAGCGTCAGTTTGCTCTTTTGCATCTGTAGCATTTGCCTCTGTGAGGTGATGCTTTTCCTGAAGCTCATAGTTGATGTTGGGAGCTTGTTGCTGTCGGTATGTCTGTCTGTCTGTCAGGGTTTAACGCCAGCTGGCAGCTCAGCCCCACACAGCCACTTGCTCACTCCCCCCGATGTGATGGGGGGGAGAATGGGAAGAGTAAACATGAGGAGACTCATGGGTTGAGGTAAAGACAGTTTAATAGTAAAGCAAAAGCCGCCGCACAAGTGAAGCAAACCACAAAATTCACTCACCCCTTCCCATCGGCGGGCGGGGGCTCGGCCATCGCCGGGACAGACGGGAACGTCACACGGAACCGTGTCTTGGGAAGACCGTTCACCCAAACGTCCCCCCCTTCCTTCTTCCAGCTCTATAAGCTGAGTGTGATGCCACGTGCTCTGGGATATCCCTTGGGCCCGTTGGGGTCAGCTGTCCCGGCCGTGTCCCCCCAGGTCCTTGTGCCCCCCCAGCCCCCTCGCCGGTGGGGTGAGGAGCAGAGAAGGCCTCAACTCTGTGTGAGCACAGCTCAGCAATAATGAAAACATCCCTGTGTTATCAAAACTGTTTCCAGCACAAATCCAAAACACAGCCCTGTACTAGCTACTGTGAAGAAAATTAACTCAACCCCAGCCAAAACCAGCACACCAACATTTTCTTCATTGGCCACAGGATCATATTGGGTACAGATGGCCCTGCCTGAGGGGGACTTTCATCCTTCCCTGTGAGATGTGCCATGAGGAGTTGGGGCTTTTACTGCCTTAGCTCTACTAAGTTCTCCAGGTTTATTCTTGACTAAAAATTACAGGATGTGTATTACCTGGATTCATGAATTTTGAAAATGTGTAATAGTTTCTGTTTACTGTCCTCTTCAGTTAGCACTGAATTTTTCATTTGTTATGACTAGGAAAAAAACCGGAAAAATAATTTGGAACAGCCGATGGGTGAAATCTGACTGAGCACAGCAATGTGCTTGATAGCAGGTATAATTTAAGGGTGTAAATAGACCTATTGAAAACTACTGGGGTCACCTGTATTCACAAAGATATACATGTCTAAACATCATCTGGTATAAGGCTCAGACCAAGAAAGGTGCCTATTTCCTATTATTTTACCAGCCAAATAAGCTTGTAACTATTTTTGTAGATCTTTGTTTGCTTAAGAAAGTCTATGTTGGGTTAAGCCCAAGGTCCAACTAAATTCTTGTATTGTCTCTAATAGCAGCCATTAAGAGATACTTGCGGAGGAATATAAAACATAAAGTGATGTTCTGGGGCAGCTCCCTGCAGCTCCTGGCAGTCAAGTGGTTTAGGGACTTTCCAGGGAGGAGGTTGTGTTCAGAAGTTACCCCGAGCCCATCCACTGGGATCATGGCTAATTCCTTTTAAACACATTTGTACTTTTGGCTCCCATAAAGTAAATGATTTGCTGTGTGGAAAAGTACGTCTTTTGTTCATTCGTAAACCAGCTACTCAATCCTTACATCAGATTGCCTGTACGTCTTGTGTCAGGAGAAACGGTCAATAATCGTCCCAGGTGACTCTATCAGGAGTTACTGGACTCTGGTCTGTCCTCTCTTTTCCACACTCAACAGCATATGGGCTGTATATGGGCTCTTGGACATCATACAGCCCACACCCAGCCTTGGGAACTGGATACTTAACTTAGGAGATCTGGACAGTTTTGGGGGTCTTTAACTGGAATTTGGAATTTTTTCTTGAGCCCCAAACCTGCTAATTTTTGTTTAATGCTGCAAGTGAAGATTCTTTTTTTCAGCAATTTGGATGAAACCAATAGGCCAGGGTGTGCTGTAGTACTGGAATCTTCTCCTCCTCTGAGCTCTCAAATTTTAGCACTGAAATGTCCCTGGTCTCTTCTTGAAAACCTCCCCTATTGCAAATGTAAAGAAGCTTCAGGATGCTCCTGCTGTAGCAGCAAGGAGTCCTTACAGAAACTCCCTGTATTTTCTACTAAGGAAGGCAGGAACATTATAATTAGGGCAATGTCAGGGGCAGGCAAATACCCCCTAATTGTATGCAGATGATAGAGCTGGTTCAACCTTTTGACTAGTGAAGCTTTCCTCAATTTGGGATATTGTGATCCTAATCAGGGACCTTTTGGCATACATCAAAGCGGTCGGGCTGAACCCGCATACCTTCAGGCTGGCACGGCTTGATTGCAAAGGCTTCCTGCTAGCAGGCTCATCCCTGGCCAGGTGTCCTTCCTGCTGTGGACGACTGATTCCTTTCTACTCTTCATCACTGAGGCAAAGAAATTTAATCCCAATATTACTGCCAGCCCTGGAATGGACCCACTGGTTTGGAAATTTCACCCTCTTGTTGCCCTGAAATATCAATGCACAGCAACCTCTGATACCTGCTTATTTCATTGCCAACCTCTAACCTAAGGTGGGGCAGACCTGTCATTAGGGCATTCATCTGTGTTTAGATCTGTCAGCTTCCTTCCCCTTCTCCTCTTTTGTTTCTCTAATTACTTTGATTGCATCTCTGTATCCAGCTCAGGGCTGGTGAGGCTGCCTGGTCCCCATCCCAGTCTGTGTCACTCTTTCCTTTTCTATAGGGACGACTTTGCCAGAGTGAGACAATTGGATCTGGATTTTAAAATTGTGATTGCAGCTGTATTTGGGTCTGCAGGTAACTTTTCAGTCTGTTATACAGAAATGTCCCAGGGGTAGAGTTTGGTTTACAGGCTTTTCCTATGGTTTATCAATGCTCTGTGCCTCCTACCCAGCAATGCTGGGCTGCTCACAGCCGCTCTGCAGAGACTCGGCTGGGGGTGAAGCATCTTCCAACACCCTTTAAGTGACATGGCATATTCCACATGGATTTTGTGTCAGATTTTCAGTAAACAGACAGTGGAAGGACTTGTTTTGGAGCTTTCATTGGGTTATGTTGCCTCGGGGGGGGTGGGGGGACAACTGGGCCTGGGATGCAGATGTGCTGTGGGTCTCCGGGGGGTCATTCCAGCCTTTGTGCTTCCCTGCTGTTACAGCTCTCCCTGTAATTTAACCACTGTCTTTGGTGTCTTGAACTAATACCTTGACATACAAGATAAAGTAAAATAAAATATTTGTGATGGTATTTTTTGTCTTTTTTGTCTTCCCCCCAGGGTCTCATTAAAATTCGAGGAGATCGCTGCTGGAGAGAGTTAACTTGCATGGATTATCACTACGAGGTGAGCAATCTGCACGTTAAAACCAATTTCTGTTATCTGCTTTACTTTGTTGGAAAAATTTTCTCTAACCTTTTCTCTTCTACCAGGCAGCTCTCCATGTTTTCTTCCTTTACTGTAGCCTTCTGTCTCTGGCAATGCAGTCAATGTCCATGTGCCAGTTTGGTGATGCTGTTTTTCCCAAAAACCAGTTTCTCTCCTTCCCTCCCATCACCATCATGGACTGATTCAGCAGCAAACCTGAGCCTCACTTGAGAACTACCTCTGTAAAAATGCTGCCGGAGAGGGACAGAAAGGAGTTTTCTGTAGCATTGTGCTAAATGCTTTCTGCTTACGTTCCCAAAATGCAGGCATATGTAGACAGAAATAGAGCATCCCGCCGCTCTCCAAGATGCAGAGCACTAATCGTTGGCAATTCAGAATTATACGGTTTTATCTTTTTGACATCTGTTTTAGTGATTACATTGCATTCTGATTATAAACTGTGGTTTGTATTCTGGCACTGAGTGTTGTCTCCTCTTTGATTACAGAGAGGAGCTCAGCTTCCCCTCTCTTTGTACCTATATTTTTGCATTTGCGTTTTGTATAAACAGTGATAGAAAAGAAAGAAATCGCTGTGTACAGTGATGCTCCACTGGGAGAGTAACCCTGGTTTAATGAAGGTACTGAAGCAACATTCCCTTCTCTAGATTCACATTGCAGAAAAAGGCACGCTGCATTATAACGCCTCTGCTCTCTAGTCCATGGCTACCTAACGAGCAGGCGAGCGGACCGTGTCTGTGAGCACGAGGCTGCAAAGTCTCTGGTGCTGCACTCACCCCATGATGGTAAGACCCAGGTGCCTCTTCGTGCCTCACTTATTTTCAGCCATCAGGCCTGAGCTGTCAGCCCCGGGAGATGTACCTTTGGGGTGACATTCTCAGCGGACCTTCATCATGTCTGGAAACCATTTCCCCCTTCCAATTAAACCTGGCAGAGCCTGACTTCTCTGACCTGCAGAACATGTTCCAAGGTGTTGCCTATGAATTACTTTTTATGGGGTAGGCACGCTGAGCAGTGGAAACAGGGACGCTCGTACAAGACCTCTGTCTTTCCACCCTGTGTGAAGAGAATTGTGTGTGAGTGCCAGGGACCACATTACCAGTCCTGTTACAGGATTGGGATTCTACTCTCCCCAAAAGAGGGGAAAAAAAAAAAAATAAAAATCTATCCATTTCCCAGGCGCTGACACCTTTATTTTTTGCTCCTGTGACTGAGTTAACTGGTTGCATGTTTTGAAATGGAATTTTGCAGGTCCAGATAGCTGTATCTGCCTTTTCAGCTTTAATGCTCCTTTTTTTGTTGTCGTTATTATCATTGACTTTCAGTGGGGTTTCACCCACTGAATGCAAGGATGACCTTTTATGAGGGCTGCTGCTCTTGTTGGACCATCGGTGTCCTGCTTCATTCTGAGTAAAACTTTGGATGCAAAGACCCTTCAGTGCTGTCGGTCTTAATCCCGAACACAAAGGCGGCTGCAGTAAATTGCCCTCCTTTTTTCCCTAGCAGCGCAAGGGCTCTGCTCCGCGTGCTGCCAGGCACCTGGCAGCAGTCTGAGAAAAGCCAGCTCAAAGCGAGACCCCCAGAATCCCCCGGCCGGCTCCGCTGGTGACCCCAGCCCACAACAGTCAGCCTGCATAATCCCAAATATTTCAAATCAAAACCAGAATCAGTTCTGTAGCCCAGAAGGCTAATTAAGACCATGCCTGTCATATCCATAACGCAGGATCCCCAGCCTGTGCAAGTAATTGGGAACAGGGGCAGGGGGCAGATCACATTATCAATATCAATTATTTTAATCCGCACAAAAGAAGCTGCAATAAAAGGAAAATGGAAGAGGCCAAACTTTGTCTACCGGCAATAACAGACAAAGGACTGCAATTCACCTGCTGATTTCAGCCAGCCAGAGGGAGGAAGAGAAGGGTGAAGCTGAAGATACTTCTGCAAGAGGAGGAGGGAGGGAGCTGGGAATCTGCTCGTAATTAGGATGATAAAACTGGGTATTGGACCAGCTCGTAAGTGGACCTGGGCCAAATGTAGTCTGCTGTGATGTATGTTGGCCACCCCAGCTCTCCTGTTCCAGTCCTGAACTGCAGTCCAAAATCTACATGGGCTTCTCTGCCAAGAGAATTAATGAAAACACATGGCCTCCATCTCTCGCGTGGTGAGCGCGCCCTAGACTATTTATTTGTAGTAGAACCAGCAGCTATGCTCGTGGAAAATAACATTTCCACTTTTGTCAGGAATCGTGTATAAAATAGTAAAACGTTGTTATGGCTTGGGTAATTAAACGGAGCATATTTTTCCTCCCTCTTTCCTTTCTAATGTGCAGGACCTTGATCCCAGCCTTTCTGGAGATCGGTTCCTCAACTGAAGACTCTCTGTATAGAGGCCTTACGATCTGTGACGCTGTGTAATTTGGAGAGGGAAATGGCGGAAAGCATGGTTTACATAGGGAAGGTATTTTCCTACCAGCCTAACTCTCCTCTGCTCCCCGAGGAGTAGATGGGCTCCAGTAAGTGTGGAAGAGAAAGGCAGACGCTGATGGAGATGAAAAGACTTTGCTACACCACCATACACAGCCTGGCACATGGAAACTACCCGGGGGCTGGCGTGAAGTGTGGGGTAGAAACACTCAGCGGATTAATCATGACTCTGGGTGCCAGGAGTCCCAAGCTCTAATCCCAGCTTGGCAAGACGCCGTGAACACGGAATTTAACCTCCTCCTGCATTAGTTTCTTTGCTAACATGGCCAGAGGCTCCAAGGTAGGCACATATGTTTGCACCCTGGTGTGTGTGCAGGTCGGGGTTCCGGGTGCCCATGGTGCCCCGGAGCTTAACGTACAGCAGTGTCCACATTAGCATGTGAAAATGGACAAGCCTGGGTGGTAACTGGCAGGTGAAGTCCTGGGGTCTGATGTGCCATGGGCTTTATTTATTTACCATTCATTGGGTTTGCTGTCGTCTCACAGCTGGCTGTGGTTAGATGGCTTTTTTCCCTATAAGAAGAAGACTTTTTCTCAGTGGAACCTGTTCCTGACACAGTTACTGCAGCGGGAAGCTGCTTCTGGGTTTTAGGTCTGTTTGTCATCATGATTATTAAGCATTTATCTACTGTGTACACAATGGTTTACAAATATGTGTGCAGCGGTTTGCAGACTGGAGCTGGGTTTCCTCTTCCACTGGAGCATGTGGCACGGGTCCCGCGGCCTTCGGCAGCGGCACGCCCGCAGGGTGAGATGGAGCGGCCTTGGCTCCCTGCTTGTGTGAGACGTGGCTCAGCGTGTCCCCCTGCCTGTCCCTGCCTGCTCCAGAGGACATCCTTCACCCCCAGCAGAGTGCAACACTTCCCTCCCGTAGCCAGGCTCCCATATGCACCAGGGAAAATGTCTGCTACGAAAGGTTTTGTGCCACTTGAGGCCGTTTCTTGCAGCCCATCGCCTGGGCGTGAGCTGGGGCAGCTCTAACCACAGTTAGTAGGTACCAGGTCTGTGAGCCAGGCATGGAATGAAGGAGCACCAACTTGCTCCCCAGGGGCCTCTCACCACTCCCTCCTGCGCCAAGCTTTATCTGGCCCGAGCTTTGCTAATTCTGGGTGTGCTGCTTAGCTGGCACAAGCACAATGTCTTAACATGCTCCAAATGGAGAAAATCCTCTTGTGGAAGACCCATATTTTAAAATCTCCCCACCAAACCTGCAGCTCTCCGACCCTTGCGCTTACACTGCAGAACACCTTGCGACCATATGTCTTGGCACAGACCAGGTTTGAGTGGCACAGGCAGGAGATGAGCATTTCTGACCTGCAACCAGTCCAAATGGAGCCTGTGTTCTGGGCTGCTGGTGGTGGTCTTGGCAGAGCAGTTGAGCAGATAATCTTGGGGGTTTAGAAATGGGAAAGTCCTACGTGGTCCCATCTATCGCATCTCCCCATATTTCAGTGCAGAAGTACTCCCCATGGGATGCAATCCAGTGATACATTTTTATAATGGCTGCCAAAGTATTGTTGCTTTTTAATTACAGACAGATATCTTGTAAAATTCAGCCACCAACTGGTAGGAACAGCTGCCGAAGCAGCTGCTGGGGCAGGCGAGCGTGTGGAGGGGAGCCCCGCTGGGCCGCCGCCTCCTCCTCCTCCTCCTCCTCGAGTCCCTCATGTCCCAGTGGCCTGTCCTCGGCTGGGCAAGCTCAGAGGTGCAAGCCATGGCATGCATCAGGCAAGGAACCTGTGGCCCTTCCGCTCACTACTGGAACTTGTATTTTATATTTTTAATTTCAAGGTAATTTTCTTTAAGTGATGTTTTGAAGGGAATGCCTTTTATCCCAGAGTTTCTCAATAATTTGCATCCCTTGCTGTGGAAAACCAGGCTAGGAAGGCAAGCTTACTACTGAGACAGAGGTGAGGCAGAGGGATAAAGGGAAAGTAAAACAAAAACCCACTCCCAAAGCAACAAAATATCTATCAGCGTTGAAAGTAAGACCCAGGATTTGCTTCCCTGCTGTGGAGTTACCTGTTGGTGCTCAGGATGGGTCGGTTGCCACAAAGCAGGAGAGTTTGAAGGACTTTGTTGAATGAGCCTCTACTTAATAACTGAGTCACATTTTAGCTCTGAATTTGTCAGTGCTGCTGAGAAAAGCTTTGTTCTTTACGTAAGACACTGCGCAGCCACAAAGGTCATTTCTTCTGATTTGTACAAATTGTCGCTAATTATTCTGTAACTGTTTTTCTCAAATAGAGGCTGTCAATCAGTGCTCCAGCTTCTGCGTACAGCAGCTCTCCAGTTCCTGGAGAAGCTCTCCAGAGCACAATGTCTTTTGTACCTAATTACAGGCTTGCTGACTGATAGCTGTGCTGATAAGGATGAGAAGGAAGCTCTAACTGCTCTTTAACTGCCTCTTGATTTCTTTTCTCCCTTCTCTTCACTGTATTAGACCTTGTTAGACTTTCATCTAGCTTTTTCGACCTATTATGAAGCAAAAAGTAAATAACATCTAGCAATTCATTTTGATAAATCAGAAAATTATCTGCTTTCATGATCCCTGGTGTCTCAGGATGGGCTTTATTCCAACAGTTTGCGTTGCTGGAAGCAAAAATGTTCTGAACAGGGAAGCAGATCTCATGCTCAAAATGTATGTTTTAAAGTTACAAATTAATATGAGGGAGATGGTGCTGAATTAAACAAGAATATGTAAAAGAAGTAATCATGCAAAGCATTTTGGAGTCTTTTTTAATAACATTATAAAATATTTATGTAGCATCCTAAGTTTACAATCATTGGCCCATTACAGAATTTTCTCCATTCTGAAGATAATAAAGGTGAATCCTGGCAGGACTGATGATCACAACAATGAATTATGAAGGCCAACAAAAAGCTGTGGCTTCACAGGTCTGGCCTGGCTATGGGAGCACAGGTTTGACAGGCTTGACAGGTGGGCTTTCCAAAACTGATGTCTTCAGGGGGAAAAACAGATCTTCGCCTCATAACAGTCACCAAAGGGAAACCAAAGAACCCACCTCGGGGTTTCTGTCACAGCGCGGCTGAGCTAGTTGGTTGGCACCTTCTCCCCTTGCTGGTGTGAAAGAGTCTGATTTTGTTTCATTGAATGCAGAAGAATTTGCATCTCTGTTCCTTCCTTCATACATGGCATGAACTTGCATGGTTTTGGTGATGGATTTTGCTGGTTCCTGTTGGGACGGGAGGTCCTGGCTCATGGCAGTTGAGTTACCAAGGTCAGGGCTGCTTCTGTGTCCTGGTGCACGTGTTACTGTTGAGATTTGCTGCAGAATTGGTGGAGACTTGGAGGAGGGACAAGATGCAGCCTTGGCATGGGGAATTTTTCCAGATTTTTGCCAAAAGCATTTGAAAAAGGTGTGGAAGTCCAGCTGGCGGGGTGAGCTCACTGCTGCTGGACACATGGGTGTGAGCCCAGGGCAACTGCCTGCCCTTAGCGTTTGGGAGGGTTTTAAGAAGTGACCGTGGGATTTGGTAGACGTGCCGTGGGTTTCTGGGGTTGCTCACAGCTTTTCGTTACTTGAAACAGTAGAATTTGTACTCTGAAAGCTTTTGTTTTCTATAAAAAATATGGGTGAAGTGAGTTCTGATCCATCTCTACCCTCACTGGACAACTTGTCCCATAGAAGCCAAAGCTGCTGTTGGTGAGTCCTCCATGAAGAGAGCAAGGCAGAGGAAACGTGGTTCTGCCCATGGTGAATTATAAATGCAGGGTTTTTTCATCTCCTTTGTAAAAGCAAACTGTTCTTTGAGTTAAGGCAACTGATACCAAAAGGAAGAGCATGCTTGCGTTTAGCACTTTTTTTTTTTTTTTTTTTCCATTTGGTCATAAGTTTTTTAAAGTGACCTTTTCGGAGGCATAATTGAAAAACCAGTTGTCCTCATTCACACATATCGAAGGGCTGCTTAGTGTGGATTTGAAGCTAAGGATTAGGTGCTTTCTTCTGGTTTATGGTGATTTGCATGATGTCAGTGCTAGCACTGGAAGAAGGGCCAATTCCTGACCTTGCCTGTGATCAATTAAGTAACAAGATCCATCATAAGGTAAGTGCATGAAGCAATAATATTGGCAGATAAATGTCAACACGACATCAAAAGCTTATTACGCTGTATCTGGATTTTGTATCAGGCTGCTGCAAGAAGGTCTCTGAGACAGGTTTTCAGATGAATCCCAGGTGCTCTGTATTGGGTGCAAGATACCTTTGCAGTTTGCTAGAAACGTTCGTTATTCTCAACTTCAGGCTGGGCTCTGTTGTTCTAATAATAGCTAAATGTGCACATCACTTAAAAATAGAGGGAGCAAATGCTTTTAAAGGTGAAATTTGTGCTCAGCTTGGGAAGATAGGTTTGCACAGGTCGGGTTTACTGGCAGAAGCACAAGCAGAGGTTCAGGGACTGTGTAACTTCCAGCTGAGCGCCGCTGGGAAGGAGGCCCCGGTTTTCCAGAGTCTGGGTGCTGGCAGCGGGTTCTGCTGCAGATGATCAGCGCTTTTGAAAATGAGGTCTGAGCTCTCGAAAGCTGTGAAGCAGTAGATTTTCAGCAGTGTAACTGTCCTTGGGGAGTTACGATTTTAGAAGATGTAATGATAAATACTGACATATATGCCCTGTCACGCTGCTTTTTAAAAAGTGAAGAGGAATACAGGTCTTGAAGTCAAAGGATGCTCCAGAAGAACTAGGGTGATTAATAACATTGGGCCTTAAGCAGAACAAAAGCACATTTCTCCTACTTGCAGGGACATGGTAGGTGATATTTTATTCCAAGCAGAGCAGGCAGGGAAGCTGCTTTCCAGAGTCATGCACTCATGAGAGTTTACTGTCAGCCACTGTTTGGTCCAGGAGCCTGGCTTGTATTACCCTGAACAGCAAACATGACAGGCGAACGGTAAGTGGATTCCCAACCACCTCAAAGTTAGCATCAGTTCAGCTATCATCTTCATCAGGATCCTGGCAGTGAGTTTAGGAGAAGGGGGAGGAGTGTCTGGTCAGACAACTGTCGAAATAAAAGGTAGAGCTGCAAATCAGCATCATAAAGCAGACAAAGCATCTTTGGCCCAGGCTCAGGAAACCACATGTGACTGAAGTAAATTGGACGTAAGCAGGTGCTGAGAGAGAAACTTTCAGAATAGCTTTAAAAGGAAACTAATGGCAGGAACTGGAGGGATGGGACAAGCATGCCGTAAGTGATCCCTCGCAGACGCCAGCTACCATGGGCGGCAGAGCACTGGTTTTGCTGTGGGATTTTGTTTATCTCTTCGATTCAGTTCAGGAACTGCTTTTCTCTGTGTGTTTCTTCGTCAGAAGTAACTGTATTACAACAATCAAAGATAAAGTGAGCAACCTCTGTGAGTCTCACGTTGGTGTGAGCCCATCAGGTTAGTGGCACCTGCCACTTGGGTCACCCACCGCTTCCCACCAGTTGCCCCAGCTTTACCCCGATTTCCAGCAATATTAAAACAAAATGGGATAAACTAGCAAAAGTTTAGTGGAAATGCCCCCCAGGGAACTTTCTGTTGTGAGCCTTTCGAGGTTTTTGAAGCGTAGGAAGACATTATCCCTCCCCACTGCCGGGATCAGCAGCAGAACTGTCAGTCACACGCTATAAATGCATTGGGAATATGCCAATACCGTTTTCAGCAGTAATACAATTCCTCTTCCTGGATTCTTTTCTGTTTTTCTTAAGGATTTGTTTTAAGCCTGGTGAAAGCTTCCTGTACAACTATTGGATTTCATCTCTTCGTTACACTCTCCCACTGTTTCAAACTCGTTTAGAGACCACCCAGGACCCTCATCACTTGCCTTAAATATTCTCCCCTTTTCTCTTCCTCCCCCCTCCTCCACCCGTTTGGTTTTTTTCAATCCTAATCAGATTAATCCTTACAACCCACTTTGCAGCCACTTAATCAGCTCTCCATGCTCCGACCCTGTAGTAGCTTTTATCCTGCTGGCCATCTTCTCCAGCAGACAGGAATGATGGAACCCATTGCTTCCCTCTGCCTACCAGGGGCTGTGGGGAATAATCTACTGCTCATGAAATGTTCAGGACCCAGGAGGTTTGTCAGCTTTGAAGATAACAGAGGCAATGCTCCGATAATTATTTAAATTGTGGATTTATGAGCTAGTTAATGGTGTGTGTTAAGAAATCTGCAAAGAGAAGAAAGATGACAAATTTCAGTGCTATCTGGAAGACAGAAACAAGAAGGGAAAATGGTAGAAGAAAATTTAAGAGCTTTCCGGTCTTCCAAGTAACATGTCTGTTATCTCTCTTGCTTCATGAATGAGATTCTTTTGTGGCATGCATGGACATTAAATACTGTCTTTTCTGGTCTCCTACATAGCAGCGTGCCAGCTGCAGTCTAGGGAGAGTTGGTCTTCTCATCCATCCCCACCTTCCCCAGTGTTTGTAGGGGCTTTAACCATCATTCCAGTTCCTTTGCTTCGGAGACCTTTGGGATGATGCAAAGTGTTGGTGTCTGCCAAAATTTAATGCTCTTCTTTTTCCGTAATGTTTACTCTCAACGGTCCAGAAGTCTAAGCAAAACTGAAACGTGAAGCTGCAAAATGGTGTATGCAGAGCTCCAACGTACAATTAAATTATCCAAAACCCAGCCTACATCCTTGCCATCTGCTTTTCCAGGGAAAGCAAAATAACTACACGCTTTTAATTGCAGATAGAGTTTAAACAAATAGGGTGTTGGTTTACAAGCTGGTGCTTTCTTTTTCAGAGATCAGATTACATTTTCATCAGATTATGAAAGCATGCTACTGTTTCATCTCTTTCTCTGACTGTTAAATGTGTTAAATTGTTTAATGAATTTTCACATAATAGTCTGCCCTAATTTAATAAGTAAAATATTGAATTTGTTGCCTACAAAATAGCAGACACACACAAAAATTCTACCGAAGAAGCTGCATTCCCAGTGGCGGGTGTGTTTGCACATCTCCCCTCCTCTGCTCTCTTACTAGGATTTTCTTACAGGAATAACCATAAGAAGCTATTCCAGTTCTCAGTTTAACACTATATTAATTATTACCTGCACCAAAAGTTTTAAGTTCAGCTTGCAGTTTTATTTCCACAGAAATGTTGGTCTGTCCAGAAGAAGGACCGGCTATTGGCAGAATTTCATAAATAGTAGAGCCCTTCCATTTGCTGGAAAAAGTTTCAATTATTTGCATATCTTCTATTTACATTTAATTTATGCTCTTTCCATGCAGTTCTCTGTGTTTTCAAACTTTTCATGTTGAACATGTATTTGATTTGAGTTGTAGCTCACAGGTAATGTCACTTTGGTAATCTGGGGGCTGATGTCGCAATACAATTCGCATACACATTTCCCTCCCTACTGTAAATTGGGAAGAATTCCATGTATTTCTCCAATTTTTTTTTCTGCCCTGCAACTATTAACAGTTCTCACAGGAAGCTTCATAACTCTGTAAAAAGAAGAATACGGTGTTAGGATGGTGCACGAATGAGTTAATCATAAGTCTCTGCTGTGGTGTTTTGCTCCAAAGTCGTGTGCGCCAAACTGACCTTTAATCTTGGAATATAAATCACTTTCCAGTCCTATTATTTGTAAAATCCTACAGGCTTGCAAATGCACAAAAGAAGCCTTTGTCTCTTATTAATTTAATTTATTGCTTAAAGTTTCAAATCAGTGGCGAGCAAAAGCTGATTTACTATTCACTTCAGGAATTGCCATTCTGGAAAGCATGGCATTTGCTAGACTGCCTAGAAATTGTGATATGTAATTAGGAGCTTCTGTAATTGTATATAATGTAATATAATTTGCTTATCTTTTTTGGTATGTATTATGCATAAAAGCTGGGAGGATAACTCAATGTGGATTAGCTCTTTCAACCCTAAAAACTCAACAGATCAGTAAACCCACTGTTTTTTGTCTTATTCTATTAACATTGTGGCAGGGTCAGTGTTTTCAAGCATTTGAAGTTGCCCTTTTATGTATAGAATCATCATTTCTTGTACAGTGCCATTTGTGCTGCAACAAAAAATAGCCACTTCCATGACAAAATTTAAATAAAAGCAGCACAGAGCTTTTTCCCACCAGTTTAAAACAGGACAACTGTTCCTATTGTTAAAATTTTATTTAAGCTATGAAATTCCCATGTGGAGTTAGATGTGGGACACTGGTTTCTCTTCCCAGAGTTAGGAGTGTTCCCATCTGCAGTTCAGACCCATTTCTTCTGCTTCATGAGACTTCTGCTTAAGCGGTTTTGTAACCAAGTTTTCTAGCCTTTCTCAAAATAACTTGAGACAAAGAAATAAAACTTCTTCCTAACTGTGCTATCATGCCACATTCCAAGGTAAAAGCTTTGACTGCTCAAGGTGCTCACTAGAAGCTTTTACCTCTTGACCAATTTACATGGAAAAGTAGGGATTGTGAATTGTTGTCTTTGCAAGCATCATGGAAATATTCGTATTAAAAATGGCATTTATCTTACTCATATTCATGAATTCACTTATCTATATTTCCCAAGGATCACGTTCTTCCTCTTTCCTTTCAGCCTGGCTGTCTGGATGGCTAAAAGGGGTTTTATTGCTTTAGCATTAATCAAGACGTTTGACAGAACTGAACTGGATCCTGTCCAATTAGACTGAGACAATATTGAATTTCGAACTGTCATGTTGGATCCATTTGAATGTAACACAAGCTTGTCGGTCTCTGCAATCAATACATGGGTTTAATAATCCCAGCCCGAGGTGAATGCATGCCCACCTTTCCCCTGCAGCTGCGGATGGTGACTGAAGCCAGTGGAGCTGTGCCTGGGCTGTGTGCTAGGGTTTCCCGTTCACTGCGGAGGGCACTGAACAAAAGCTCTGTGGGACAAGCATGGAGAAGGTTTTTTTCCTCTTCTTAGAGCCATGTTCAATGAACTTGCCTTCCTCAAGGAACCTGCTAACATCTGGAGTCCTGCTGCTGGTTCCCTTCTTCCCCCAGGCTCGGCACTCCAGGCCGTTGGCTGCCTTGGTGAGTTGGGACCAGTGCCCCCTTTTCACCCATATTTTCCCATAAGATTATAGATACAAGGAAAAATTTTTTTACTATTTTAATTATTTTTTTACAATGAGGGTGGTGAAACAGTGGAACAGGTTGCCCAGAGAGGTGGTAGATGCCCCATCCCTGGAAACATTCAAGTTCAGGTTGGACAGGGCTCTGGGAACCTGGTCTAGTGAAAGATGTCCCTACCCATGGCAGGGGGGTTGGACTAGATGACCTTTAAAGGTCCCTTTCCACCCAAACTATTCTATGATTCTGTTACTGCTTTTTTGACTTCTGGGTGTCAGGCCATCCTCTGCTCACGTGGAGGAGAGCTCGGGGAGACATTAACCCGCAACTGCTGCAGCTAAGCAAATTCTGCTTCTGCAAATAAAACTATTAAAGAGCATTTATTAAAATATAAAGTGTGAGTTGGCTTTAATACCCACTTGTCTAACTGCAGTGCTTGCCACAAAGAACATGTAGGTTTGTTGGTAGCTCAAGGGCCTTGCAGCAGTCTTCATTTTGCTTGATAAAATTTCCTGTCATCTGTCTAAGGAGTAGAAATAGTATCCCACGCAGGAGGTGGCCCACACTCTGTATGAAATGAGCTAGGATTGGTAAATCCTTAAGGCAATGGTTGCAATTAACAGTTTGCAAGCAGCCCACAATGGAAATCTGCTTGAATGTGTTACCCTTGGCCCCGAGGCAAATAAGTGAAATACTTTAATTCAAGGAGTTAATTGCAATTTTAGCAGCCTTTCAATACCAGGTTTGGCAGATGATGTGAAACGCTGTCCTGCTGCACTCTTAAACCAAATGACTAGGAACACCAGCACAGATGTTGAAACCCAACATGAGCAAGAACAGGCTGGGAATGTTTCTTGACTCGTTATGTTGTTCATTAATGATTTTTTTTACTATTGCTGCCACGCTTTATGTTGTTGCAAATCACCTCAAAGAGTGTTTCCAGCAACTGCAGAAAGAGCCCCACGAGCAGGTAGCACAGTCAGGTCCTGAGATCTCTAAGCAGTAGTCGCCAGCTCCAAGTGCCGTCTCCCTTTGCCCTTGCTCACCAGTTCTGTTGGTAAACAGAGCTTACAGACATTTCACAACCTGTTCCTCCTTTTGAACATTGAACCTGAACTATCTGAGTGCACAAGGGATTGACAGGAGGGAGCAGGAGCCAAAGAAAACTGCATTAACCTCTTTTCTCTGCCAAAAGAAGTGAAAGGATAATGTAGCATGTAGTTATCAAAGGGTAGTTTTCTCAAAGCCAGTCAAACCTGACTTTCCTAATTGAACTTCGCTTTTATTATATAGAGAGCAACTCACTTTTGTAACTTGCTGAGCTTAAAGTTCACGTGAGGGTGCCTCTTCGAATTCCTGCACCGCTGGTCTTGTGCTGACCTTGGATTTGGGTGCTGTTGTTCGGGAAGCTTCTTCTTCCAGCAGTTCTTGTCCCAACCTTGATTTGACCAGAGGATGCTTGGGAAGGTCCTACAGAGATTGTCAAAGAGGGAGTGAAGGTACCAGGGGAGGATCAGCTCCTGACACCCTCCAAGGGGAGGGAGACAGCTGACCCCTCTCCACATTGGGGTGCCCCGTGTCACTCCTGGGGCTCTTTAGGGGATGTTCTTCTGCTAAACATCTTTTCCTTCTGCTAGTGGTCCTCATGCAGTGGCCTCGCAGGGCAGGAGTGGTTGTGAGGGGGCCGGGGAGCTCACTGTTTCTTGGCCAAACCCTGCTGGGATGCTGCTTGTAAGAGGTGCCAAGCGTTTCCAGCAGGTTGATCCCTTTGTTTCCCAGAAACCTGCGCACACAAAGTTTTAAAAGGGCAGTCCTTTAATTCTTTAAGACACTAGTCTGAATTTCACCATGGCCTGTGAATTTGTCATCATGGAGAATTTCCTGTAGCAGTTTTGTAGGAAATGTAACCAGAAATATGTCTTTAAAAAGCAGTTTTTCTCCCATCAATGCATTTTGCTTCTGCAGAATGCTTGATCATTAGTATTCCTCTGTGTATGTTTGTGTGCAATTTTCATCAAGTCGCTCCTGCCATACATTTTCCTAACCACGAGCAGGATCTAACAGTGCTTTTTATAACTCCCTTTTGCAGTTACCCGTGCCAAATATGCAGCAGCAACACACGTGACCCGAGTGTGCTACCAGCAGACAAGCGTTAGCTGATTACCTTGGGGGGATGTAAAGGCCAGCAGTAGTTAACAAACATGGCCGGTTAGCAGCTTAAATACTGCAGGTTTGCTTTCGATTGTTTTATTACTCCTGTAAGTCTCGGCAGCCTGATTAACATCAAGCCCATTGCTTTCCTCGTTACTGTAATGAGTTTATCAAGCTGATGGGTGAGGGTGGAGGGCAGTTCCCGGGGATGATGGAGTACGACACTGCACAGCCGTGAAAGCCATGTGTGTTGCGTTATGTAATTAAATGCAAAACTTTCTCATCTAGAAAGTACTTCGGAGATTTGTCATTGATCTGTTTTCTTGTTTGTGGGGCACCTGTAGGTAGAAGGAAAAAGTGTTGGTAGAAGGACTGTGAAAGATCAGCACGGGGGTGGGTTTTGTTGCATTTTTACTTCTGAAATTTAAAAAATCTTCTGAAGGTGGCAGTTAAGCAGTATGCATGCTTTTGAGGATTTTATCCATGGCTTTGTCCTGTTTAGTGTCTTCGTGTCTGTAGCCCATATGAATTATTGGGTTTTACTCTTCCTAGCTGGAATGACCGAAGAGTTAACCGAGCACGGAGGCTCAGGAGGGAGGAGTGGGACCTGGTGAGGCTCAAAGGACACGAGGGAGAAGCTGAAGACGCAGGAGCGCGTATTTACCCGCAGGCTTTACTCCTTGCTTGGCACCGTCTCATGTTGTGTCTGACAAGGATGAGTCCAGATTTCATTTTATGGGATTTGCCTCCAGCAAATCTCAGCGGAGCTTGTGCCAGGCTTGAGACCTTTCAGCCTATCTCCCTCTGAGAGTACTTTCTTTGGGCAATAATACGGGCTTTTAGCAGGGTTGCCTTTACATGAAGCATGGTATGGGTTTAATTTGCTAGTTAAGATGTTACTGACTTCTCCTAGATTTCTAATGTTTCCTCTTCTACGAAATCTTATATGTCACCTATACAGGAGCCGTTTTGGCTGGGGGTTTTTAGAAGAGCACTCAGGAATTTCTTACTGTTTCTCTGGCACTTTAGTTCAATTTACACTGTACACTAAAGAAATAGTTCCCTTTAGGTTAGGATAGGTTACATGCTCTCCTCCGAGGAAGAACAAAGGGCTGTCTGTTACAGCGAGCATGGTTATAAGTTGGGAGGTGATGCTGCAGTCAGTGAGGATGCAAGATGGGATTTTGGGGGTAGATATCACATTTAAGGGGTTGACAAGCAATGAGGACATTGCAATAAATTAGGATGCAAACAACGCCTTAAATACTGGAAATGTAGGGAAAAAAATCAGATTATTAAAGCACAGGGTGTTGACTGCATTGTTGTTTCCTGGAGGGACCCTGTGGCAGCCCTTTGTGGCTTGGGGAGGCTGGATCCTGTGGTCCTGGCTTGCTGAGAGGGGGCAGTGGGGTCAGGCGGGTCGTTGCTGCCCTTAGGCTGTGTTGGTGCCTGTGAACAGCTCTGCCCTCCTCCCAAGGCTGGACGGGCTCCTCCAGCCCCGGGGAGTCTCTCAATGCTGAGCTTAACTTACGTCTTTGTACCAGATTTGGGCTTTTTTTAGTTCTGCTGTGGTGCTGGTCTCATGCCATGGCTAAAGGGGATGGCCAGAACCGGGTGAAATCATTTCTTTGTTAGCGTCAGTCATTTAACCAGAGCTTTGTGGGGAACATTAGGTTTTGCCTTCTGCTGGGTTGTCTTAGGTGGTCCCTGGCGTAATGCACATTTTGCTGTCTTTTGGGCCCCATCCTCTCCGATGGCTGCAGGCTGACAGCATCTCTGTGGCAGGGGAGCCCTGCGTAGGGTGTACGTCGACATTCCCAGGAGTCTGTGACATAAAAGCACTGTATAGCCATACCCATGATGTCTTTTCGTGCAGACTTTTAGCCCACCTCCTTTTTGGAGCCCACTGGAGATGCTCTCTGTCTCTGTGGCCTGGTGCATGCAAACCTCTGCACAGTAGCAAGCCCTGACCTCTCTTGCCGGACTTTTCACACTGGGAAAAATGAACCCCCATGGACCCTTAATAGGTGTTTTCATGTTTGGTTTAAGGAGGCTCGACAACATGCTGGTTTTATGGGTATTGCATTTGTGTGCACCAGAGCTGGGTTTAGTGTCCCTCTGGGATGAATAGCCCAGTTACTCCCCCAGTCTTTTCTTCCAGAAGTTGTATTTAGAGGTAAAGCAGCTGCAAATTTGTATAATCTCTCCTCTGCCATCAGACACTGCTGCTGGACTATAGGGTCGAAGGCCACAAAAAAGCTAGGCAGCGATTTTTACCTTGCAACAGTGGTTGAAATGATGACTTGAAGTTTGGCTGTTAACATAACCACTGTTCCCAAAGAGGAGTTTTGATCCCAGAGAGCAGCTGGAGCAGACCTGGGCACACACTGCTGAAGTGGAGATTTCAGCAGCTGATACCGTGCAATGAGAGTTTACTTCTTAGATCTCCTCCTGTTCCTCCAAGGCAATCCTGGGCCTATACCCATACTCTGTACCTGGTTTTGTCCAGTGCAGACATGGTTTATCACAGGTTCTGAGGGGGCTCTGCCTGGACGCAGATCCAAGGAGTCATTCTGGAAAGTCATCCATGTGATGACAAAAGACCAGAAGCCACCCAGGGTGTGGTAACTTGGGTATTCAGTTGGGGAGGTGGAGAGAGAGACTGTCTGAAGCCTGATTGGGTACACAGAGCTCAAAAATAATTGTCAGCTTTGGATTCCAGTAAAGCATCACTCTTGACATGCTTGTTCTTGGGGGGAACTTCCACCAGCCTGCCTTCATTCATGGCTCCAAGAGGAGTTGTCCATATATCTATCTGCCTCTATCTAACCCCCGTTTCTTGAAGATGATCCCCCCTTTGCCAGCCAGTGGATTTGAACCCAGCCTGCCCGAGGTAATGCCAGACCTTGCGCTTCTCTTCTGCAGTTTGTAAAATGACTTGAAGTAAATACCATCAAAGACAGGAGATGGGTTTTATTGTGGAACCAAGAGGTCATACGTGTCTGATATATGTTGTGTGAGCACGTGCCAGAAAGGTGGCAGCCAGGTGCCATGGGAATATTTGATATTTAGCCAAAACATGCTCTCGTAAAAGCATCTTGGGAGGAATTCCTTGCGGTGTGCATATGTTCATCTTAGTCCTGAGTGTGCAGCGTGCTGGCCATCAGTGTGTCTAGGGGGACTCAGTCAGATGTCAGTGGGTAGTCATTAACTCACCATTTAGCATTGTACATTTTTAATGATTTTATGGCTTCTGAGAGAGCCCGACTCTTGGATTACTTTTTTTTTTTTTTTTTTTTACTGTAGTCCATTAAGGAAGTTTGCTTAAGGATTTGGTTCTACCCGTTGAAAGAATTTATTATAACAGATATTGAGAGCTTTGTCTTGTTTCATTTACAGATTTCACAGGACAAATTGCATCCATGTTACAGGACCATGAATGTATGTCTATGACACCAGCTGGTTTTGATAAACTATAAAATGGCCTGTCTCAAGTAAACTAAACACAAATTTTACAAAACAATTATGCATCGGCCATTTCATTCCCTTCCCTCAAAGTTTGAATTTAATTTTATTGCTTGAGATTTAGCAGAAATTTAATACTTTATCTTCTTCTGAAGAGTGAGCCATCTCGTCAAGGCCCAGCATTCCCTTGGCTGTACAGTGTGGATTTTCGGTTCCGAGCACAGCATTTGTTTTGCCAAATTTAAGTTGCTCTGTACCCAAGCTGCCCAGGCTTAGCGGATGGTTAAAACTTTTGAAGTTTGCTCAAGAATGTGCTTTACGTTTAGTTGCATGACAGGAAAGATTTCTCCTTTTTAATTTTTCATTTAAAGCAGCCTTTGGTCAGAAAGCCAGACTCAGCCAAGACATCACGAGTCACTAATCTTTCAAAATGCTGGGTTAGGCCTGCAGAGGTATCTGTTTATTCAATAAGGATTCAAGACTTATCTTTATTGAAAGAAAGTAATTTAGAGCCACTGAAGCAGCCCTTAGTCTTGTGGTTATTAGACGAGCATTTAATCTACTCTGAGTGGGTATGCAGTCCTCCAACTTCACTAATGATAGGAATTTCATGAGTGTCTGTGGGGCTCTGGGGTAATAAATACTTCCATGTGTGAGATTTTTGACAGTCTGAGATAGGAGTTTTATGGATGTTTGGGCATAAAGGCATGCACCAGCTCAGGATCATTTGATGTATGATTGAAACAAAATTCGATCAGCATTTCTGGAGAAGGAAAACCTGGCACATGAGTGGAAGGGGAAGAGGGTTTAGAGGGTGTTGTGGGCATGGCTGAAGCCTGGGGAGTCCTGAGGTACCATGGCATTGACGTCATGGGCAATGTGGTGGGTCAGGAATATTGAAATGTGGTGGAAGAGGAGGACGCACGGAGGCAAATATGTAGGACACCAGACTTTGGAGCTTCAGCTCCTGATGGCACAGCTCTTGGGGCTTTTGGCACTGTTTGCTGCGTGCAGGAGATCTGCATCCCAGGAGAGAAAACTGGGAAGGAAGCTGATACTGTTGAAGCATTCAGCAGATGCACCCGGGAACTACCTCCTGGATCAGACCGTGGCCTGGGTCCAGAGATCGGCCTGCATCGCGTGTTGTAGAGCCGCTGGCTTAGACTGTCTCTAGGAGTGCCATCTAGTGCCTCCCCATAGTACTGGAGCATCCCAGACCCTCGTTTTGGGGCAAGTAAGGCCTCCATTGGCTTATTCTGTGGTGCTAAATGAAGGGCCTGTGGAAAGCTAGTATTTTTATTCTAAGTTTCTTTGGAGGCTTTGCGTTTGTCTTCTGCTGGGTGTGGGTTTGGGGATTGAGGGTGAGATGTGAGGAGGAAATCTTCTTAAACAGGTTTACAGGCATATTGCAAAATTATCTTATATTGCTGTCCTCTGTGTTTGAGAGGGGGAGCATCTCTGTGGAGACTCAAGCACAGTCAGGTGAAGGCAAACAGTCCCCTCTTCACTTCATCTTTGGATCACAGCACGGAGCTGGGGACAGACGATGGGTTCCCCTTCCCCGGGGGTGCCCAGTGTAGCTCCCAAACTGCAAAAGTTAATATTTTAGAGACAGGCTCTGGTCTGATGACTGTCAAACCATGAACACGCTCTGTATTGACAAATATGGTTGATCGTGGTCTTTATGATACACTGCTCCATGGAGTTACCCCCTTGATATTAATGCTGTGGGGTAAAACTTCTGGCTTGAAATGCTTATTTCCAGTCTGCCCGCTCAAAGAATGTCCTTTGTTCCTTTAAACTAAAATTGTGCAGTTTCTGTGGAAGGATAGTGCCCTGGGCTATCTCGTAGGAGGGTTGAGGTGGGTGGAAGAATGATCACATTATTCCCTGTAGACATGTGGTTAACTGCACATGTGGAGGGGCTGCTTTCATGGGCACGGGTGTCTGCGAGAACGGCAGGGTTTCTTCTGATTTGCAGAGAGAGGAAGGGGAGCAGTTTGGGTTTACCCCAAAGGGTTTCACCCCAAAGGTTATCAAGATTTTGTAGCATTTGCCTTCGGTGAGTTTGGCTCTCATGTGAAGGTCCCCAACTCCCCATCGACACATTTGCAGGCAACTCTGAATTGCGTCGCTTTTTGTGAGTTTGTGCCAGGGCTGTATTATTTTAATGTGGCTGTTAGCGTGTAAATCTGTCTGTATTGCAGTGTATAAACAACAGCGTTTTCCCTTTGCAGTTTAAAAGAACCCACAGCATTGTTTATTCCTCTGGTTTTTGTCCAGTAACGCTGGGCATCTCCTGCTCCAATGCAAAGACTGAGAAAGCAAGTCCCATTTTAAAATGAAATATGTGGTCGTCTACCTTTTGATGTTTGAAGTAATTCCCTTCCTAGTGTTTTTCTAGAGGATGTTCTTGAGTAGCGAGCTGGTACAGCAATGATTCGATTACGGGTGAGCAGTGGGTACCGGGACTCTCAGAGGCAGGGACGCTCTCTGGCAGGTCCCCGAGGCATGCGACACTGGCAGGAAAGCCATTGTAAAGCCATTAAAGGTGTCACGCTTCTTATCTGCTTTTTGTTTATTAAAGAAAAAAAAAAAAAAAGGGCTACAAATAAAGCAGTGTCACAAGATCCTACTTGTAATTGAGGGTCCTAAATTAATTAGCTATGGTGAATGTTCTGCATGGCTTTCTCTCTCCTCTGAAGAAGGACCCCTTTGTGCATCACAGCCGAAGGCTGCTCAGGCAGGATCCGCACATGAAATACCTGGGGGCATCACGGGGCCTTTTCCTCCCTCTCTTATTTTCACACTTCTCTTCCCCTTTCTCTGCCTGTCCTCTCAAATTCTTTGGATGGGAGGATTTCCTAACATCTCTTTTCAGTGTCGCTTCCTCTTCGGCTCCCTTGCATTTCCCTTAATGCCTCTCAAATCCACAGTAGTAGTAGCATTATCCCCGTTGTTTGATTTTTTTAACATCAGAGTTGATGACGTGGATTTCCAGACCTCTGTGGGCTTAGATGCAGCTGATCCCGTTCCAGTGTCCTGTGCTCTCCCACTTCTCCGTTGGTTTGACCACTGTGACTGTCATGTTTTAAGTGATGTGCTGCTTGCACTCCTCTGCTGTGCCTCTAAGGCTTACTGATTTCAATTTAGAATTGCTTTTTGTAGCCATTCCGTCCTTTTTTTGTGATGATCAACACTGTTTTGCTCTTCATCTGTTGACTGAGCTGTGGCTTTCAAGAGTACTGGCAGGAGCAAGTCTGGATTTCTCTAGTGTTGGGATTTTCTGCCTTTTTCCTATTCAGTCTACAATTGTATTTCATATGATTACATTCTATAAATTTATATTACAATTTACATTTTATGATTTAAAATAATTTAAAATTATGATTTAAAATAATTAAATATCAACAGATTCTAGGCCGTTCTAGATTCTACATTTAATTTTTGCTTCTGTACAGGACTGGGTTCTGCCCTCACAGTGTGTGCACGAGCTTTTCCCCTCCCGACACCCCCTTTTGCGTGGGGATCCACAGCTGAGGAGCGGAGCTGCTGGCAGATGAGGAATGTGTCCATCAGCCCCGAAATAAATTGGGATGGGAAGTGTGTCAGGGAAACTAATCCACCAGCTGTTCCACCAAGCTGTCACTGATCGCTCAAAGACAAGAATTAGACCAATATAATAAATAAAGGGACGTCGTTCTGCGGGCACAGCCACTCTGGCCCAGGTTCTCCCTAAGGAAAGGCGTTGAGCCAGGCTCCGTGCAGAGCATTCCCAATAGCCGAGCATTCCTAGCTGAGCATTCCCAATAGCTGAGCATCCTTTGGGAGCCAGCAGCCTCTCTCCAGTGGGTATATGCTGTCAGAAACATGCTCTGCTGCGCCAGGAGCTCCTCCAGGCACTGCTGTGTTAATGTAGGTAACCTTAAAGAGGGGTAAATCCAGTGAAAACCCATTCCCTCACAGCCAACCTACCAGTGCAGTCTGGCAACCTGACTATAATCTGTTCCAGTTGTAAACTTACAATCAGTCCTCACCCTACTACCCTTTTAATACTTTTGGGGCTGTTTAAGCTAAATGTGCTCAGCATGAGTATAATCTTATTTTACTGTTCAATGCAGTGTTGTTGCGAGCAGGCCAAGCTAATTAAACTCCACAGCCGCTTGTGTACTGACACTTTTGATAGAGTAACTGGAGTAATTCATGTTTAAATCCAACAGCCAGCCGAGCCAGGGCTGACATTGGAGACATATTTCATAGAGCAGTAATGAGCCTAAATTTCAGGTACGCGTCCTCTTCCCCAGCCCTCAACAACATGGCTGCGACACACTGTTTACTCAAGGAAATTAAAGCCAGCAATGTGCATGCTGAGTTTTTTTATTTGTTTTTTTTTCTTTTTCTGTTTAAAAAAACCCCAAAACAACAAAAAAACACAACCCAAAACCCCTCACAACACCCTCCCTGACTGTTAAAGTTTGTGCATGATTGATTTTAGTGGGTGGATTAAAAGAGCAAATCTTTTCTACCACGTTCCAAATCATACATCAGAAATCATAGGGGAGACATTTCTGCCCTGGGAGTGGGGTGTATGTTATCCCAGTTTTAATTGTGAGGCCTGGATGTGTGCAAACTGTTTCTTAACGTAATTGGATGAGGGTCACTGGCTGCCCTGAGATATATGGGCACACTAATCAGAGAATAATTTCAACCAAGGTTGAAGTTGCCAGTAAAAGTTGTAAAAGTTAATTTTATAGGAGTTTGTACAAAATATCAGCGAGCAGTTTTGTAGTTATGGTTTATTTGCTTTGTCTAGTGACATTTTTATTATGTTTTATTATTATTATTTGTGTTTTAAATGCAATTTTGGGCACAGGGGAAGAGAGAGGAGGGAGTGCTGACCTGATTAGCAGCCAGAGCAGCGTGTGCAGATGGATCAACTGAAGTCGGAGAAATTCATAAACTGACGTGAACTGCCCTAGTCACAATCAGAATTAAATCAAGTTCCAGGATGATTTATATATTTTTACCTTTATATTCTTTCCTTTAATTTCCACCAAGTGGCAAAGCCCATCCAAGAGCGTATTAAATAAGTGGGTTTATAGATGCCGTAGCCTGTTGCTCTGTGCGGATGAAAGGCTCTCAGACCGCTGTCCTCGGCTGAGCCATGCAGTAACTGCGGGCAGGGAAGGTGGGACATGGCTCCCATGGTGGGAGCACTCACGTTTTGGGATGTCTGAAAATGCAGCGAGCAGCCAGACAGTTTGGAACTCCACCAAACCCATCTCAGAAGATAACTTTTGCATTACAGCTGTGTGAGTCCTTCCTTGATCTGTCCCTAATAATGTTAGATTGTGCAATTTGCATTAGTACTAATAGACATGACTGAAACCCAATGTCTTCAGGTATAGATTGATTACATTTATATTCTTATTTCAGGTGAAATGTTTCACACTTGGATTTTGCTGTACTGGCCTTTTTTCCTCCCTAAGTTGCAGCACAGTCTGTTGAGTGGTGCAGACCCATGCTGCTAATCTGAAAGAATTCCCTAAGGACCTAATAGCATGACTAGGCATGCCATAGCCCACAGTAAAAAAAAAAAAAAAAAAAAAAATTAAGTCTTATTATTTTGAAAACACCTAGGGGGAGAACTAAAAGTCAAGCAGCGATGGGAGTTGCCCTGGAGCTCAGCAGAGAGAAGACCTGCAGGGATGTCAGCAGGCCCTTGCTGGAGCCCCCACAGACCTTGTCGTCAGGGCCTTCCTGCTGAAGGCGAGCAGGCACCCTGCCAGGAGTAGGCTCTGCTGGGTACGACACCAAAACATACGGTATAAAATGTTACAGCCCTTATAAATGAGTAATTGCTTTGGAAAGAGCCCTGTTAAAAGAGGGAACGATGTCAGTGCCATGAAGTTACCCATTAAACTGGAGCAAACACCTAGAGAGTCCAGGTGAAGTCGCTGGCCAACACTGACAAAGCGCTGCTGGATTACAGTTCAGCTCTTGTCTGCGCTCTCTGAAAGACTGGGCTCTGGCCCGAGGTACGGTTCCCTGCGTTTTCAGCAGCATGACTTCAGTGTACTTTCTCAAAATAATTTTCTGTGGTCCTGGAGAATCCCCTGAGCTTTGCAGTTTAAATAAAAGCCAGACCTCAAATGAAAGCTTTGTAACATTCAAGCAACCCACGTTGACGGTTTCTTCAACATGGCACAACCCTTTTTCCAAAAGCAAACAAGATAGTCATACTTCTCAATGAAAGATTTTGGGCTACTAAATGGCCTGAAATGCTTTTTTGATGCCTGTCTGGTTACCTTTATATTTTCTCCTTCTGAAGCGAAGAGTTCGGTGCCTGGAGGTACTGTTGGTAATCTTGGGCTCATACTTGGTCTACCCCCAGCAGAGATGTTGATTTTTGGTAATGAGGCGTGGTGTTACTGTCTCATCAAATTTTCCTTGGAGGATGTTGAGCAAGGGTTTGGAGTACAGGTTTAGGAGAGAGTTGTTCACAAGTCTGTTGTGGCTTCAAGGGAACATGCTTGGTTTGAAACGGTGTTTCAGCAGCCCTCTTTTACCTGATGCTGCCAACATACCAGGTTGCCCCGTAGCCACAATGATCCTGAGCTTGATTCCAGTTAACCTGAGGTCCTCCTGCGGTGGGGAACTGGCTTTGGGAGCCTCGTTCTCCCTTACATGCAGGAGGTGAGATGGCCAGCCAGGGAACAGGAGTGGGAGACACACAGCACCAGGGAGCACTAGGTTGGACTCTGAAGGTCTGTTCCTCAGAAATGATCATGCGTGGTTTATTTACCACCTTTTAAATATTTTTAGCTGAAAGTCACTGGTCTAAGTGCAGTGTTCTTCAGTTTGCTCCCAACCTCAGCTTGTTCTGGGCATCTCTGTTGCAATACAAACTCATGACAGAACAGAGGTACCTGTGAGAGGGGAAACGGGACGAGTAAGCACCAATTCATCAAAGACCTCTGTACACGCGGATGTGGGGGTGACCTTTCCTTCCCAGCAAAACCAAACACGAGCAGAACAGGCGAACAGCCCGGCAGCTTATTGCCAGGCGGCTCCAGGCTCCCAGCCTGCCTGCAGCCTGGTCAGCAGTTGTGTTTGCTCACGGTCACAAGAGTTTTCCCACAGTCGCTTCACATTAAGCAAAAATACGACTTTTCGAAGAGGGGATTGTGTAATTGGAATTGGTTTTTGGAGCCTGTTGTGAGCACCATTCTTATTCACCTTCCTGTTATTCATCTTAGCATGTCATCTGAGCTGCAAAATCTCTATTGTTTTCTGCTGGACTGAGCCTGGTAGCAGAAAAATGACCTCGGAGAGACCTCTGGGGACTTCATCACTAATAATAAACCGCTGGAGGAATCAGCAAGTATTTTGCATTGGCATTCGACATGAAACGGGCATTTTGCCATTTGACTTCAGAGAGTAGCTGCTTTTCTTTTCTTTTCCTCTCTTTTATTTGGGCCCACTGCATGTGCACTGAGGTTATGCTGCTTGGGCTGCTCAGCTGCACCTATTCAACCATGTGCCAGGTGATTTTTTTTATTACATAGGACTGATAAAATCAAATGTAAACAGCATTTGAGAAGTGTTTGCCCTGTGAAACACTGCAGTGTTTATGCGCTGGTGGTAGAATGGGAGTTCAAATTCGTACATATTATCAGAAGCAAGAGACACTGTCACTATTAAAAACTATGAGCCACGTGTTTTGAAGGTCTATTCAGTGTCTGCAGGACAGCTAAATTGTGAGGGCCATAGCACTTGTTGGGTGTAACAAATCCAGGACAGATACATTTCCTTATTTCTGCAAACTTTAAGTAGTAAAGTTCATTTTGTGTCTGTAGTTTTGAACAACAGGGAGGTCACTCATCCCTTTGTAACATCTAGAAAATGTTTGGTCACGGGCCTCATCCCCTGTACATAGACATAAAAGAAATCTTTACAGTTTATGAATTGAAGCAAATTGGATTTTTTTAGTGAACATATGACTGTGTTGGGAAATGTGCTCTTTTACATTCTGCTCTTTATACACTCATGCACCATGGTGTTCCCAGCTGTCTTAATCAATGCTGCAAAAAGAGATGGATTTTTAGGGAGATTTACCTTTTCACCCTTTCCCTCGCACCACTGAGAGTCAACCACGACTTTTATCCGCTGCTTTCTGGACGTTTTGCTTGGGCTTGTGTAGATGAAAGCTGCAGTCGTGCCTCAGCTCTGCAGGGCAGGGGGAAGCGCTGCCTCGCCGGGGGGGATCTGGGGGGGGGCCGCGGTGGCCGGTGGGTGCACAGGGCCCAGGACAGCCTCGGTCAGCGTTTCTGTGTGCCGGTGCTGGTGCTCCCAGTCACAAAGCCGGCAGGCAGATGTGAAACGTGGGAGGCCAAGCAAAAAGTAAATGCTGTTTGATTCTGTTTATGCCTCATAGTGACATTGTTTAATGCATGGTTCCTGGTTTGCAGAGTGACCCTTTCTATCGTGCTTCTGTAGAGAAGGATTCATTAACATGCACTTTAGGGAATTCTTGAACGCTTTCCCAGCAGTTTCCTTCATTACTGCAGACGTTAAATTCCAGGAGCCAGGCTGCAAACAATATTAGCGTGGGGATGACAGACGGATGCTTTAATTTTGATGCCTGCATTGCTCCGGTTTGATGCTGAAGTTTCATTAACCAGAGGAAAAAAAAAACCAGTGGGGACAGGGGAGACCTCACGTAGGGACACGTTTTTTCCCCTGGGAGGGGTGAAGCTGAGCTGGATGGGACCAGGTGGCTTCGCAGGTCCTTGCACTGAGGGCTGGGGAGAGGAGGATGCAGGCAGCAAAACACATGTTGTCCGTACCTTTACTTTCCCCTTAAACTTGTAGTCTTTCATTTTCAGTTTTGAATGAATGCTGGGGGGTTGTTTCTGGCTCATGGAGGGTGTGGGATGAGCAGTGGGCAGGTGGTTACCTCCTGGCTCTGGGACCAAACCCAAAGCTCCTGAGCCTGGCCTGGGGCGAGGGCAGTGCCAGGGCTGCAGTGGCCCCCAGCTTCCCATGTCGCACCAACCCACCCTGCAAAGAGCAAAATTAAGAGCTCCGAGACCCTGCTTAATTAAATTCAAAAGTACCCATAAATTCCACTCATTTTTTCATTAACATGTAGAATCAGGAAAGCATACTTTTTGCTCTCAGACTTCACGAAGGAGCCCAGCATAGTCTGTCTCCTGTAACTTTTTGATGGCTGAATCTATTAACGGGTGAGAAATTACTTAATTTGACTCTTCTGTTTTATCTGACATTGAGCAGTTTCACAGCTCAAGTTCCTGGATTCAGGAAAATGTGTTTAATTTTCACCATGCATCTATGTGATTTGTGATCTGTAACTTCCTTCTCTCACTTAAGCAGATAGCATCTGTACAGAGCTGCTTGATATTTAATAGGGTGCTCATCTTGGTGGTTCTTTATTTTATTTTTATGTTGTTACTATGTAAGTCTACTCTAAAGAGCTGCGTCCTACCCCTGGGCAGTCCACATGGAGGGGACAGCTGAGCTGGAATGCACTTTTGTTTTATTTTATTATTATTTTTATTTTACCTAAGAGCTGCCTTTGGTTCTTGACATATGGTAGGTAAAAGAAAAAAAAAACCAAACAGAATTCCAGATCTTAATGAACAAAACTAGGATGCACAACCTGCATCTCCGTGGCTATTTAAAGAGTTTAGAGACACAGAATTGGACGTGGCTCTGCAGTGTGTGCTCTCGAGGTGCCCAGTTTATTTATTTCACTAAAGTAGGACACAAAAATATTTCTTTTAAGTCCTGTGCTTGGGTAGGAGTGGATATGAGAGTTCACTTGCTGTCTAAAATCCCCTTATCAGGCATGAGACAGTTCTTAGGGGTGAATGTGAGAATATTGATTATTCTTAGCAGCAGTCTTTGTAGAATTTCTTAAAAATTTTTTTTAAAAAGTGGTTTTAATTATTATAAGTAGGAAAAATATTTGCATTATTAAAACCATCTGCATCCAGCCGAGATTGCTCTTATCAAGTGAAACGCTAATTGCTTTTGACTGAAGCAGCAGCATGTTTATTCAAATATGCCTTTCATTTTGATGATACTGCTAATTAGGTCCTTTATTTTATTTAGACAATTATGTCTAAACAATCGTGGAGTTACAGTAGCTCTAATTGAGCTCTTATTTCTTACCTGCTTAAAGATTATGCGTGGTTTTAAAGAGAGAGGTGGGGCTGGGTTTATGTCCCAGAGGATTTAAAACCCCAGAATCTAACACGAATTGGTCAACTTCCCGTTCCTGTTTCTCTCTGTCTCTCTATAAAGTTTACAGGGAGGGTGGAGGGTTTTGCTTTATTTTTTACTTTTTTTTAGTGGATTCTGCTTTCCGCAACCCTGGACTGACATGCTGGGTGTGTGGGCTGCTCCTCCCATGAAGGCCTGACCTGCTCCTGGTGTCCTCACCCAGTAACGCAGGAGCTGAGACCCCGCGTAGGTCTGCAGAAGGGGCAGGAATATCCGTTGTATTCATTCCTAGATAAACCCTGAGCTACTTTGGCTGCACCCTCATCCCCGTGGGCTTTTATTCCTACTGAGCACATGCTTTTCCTAGCTCTTCTCCCAGCTGTTCCTCTTCCTCCATCAGTATAAACCAGCAGCAATGCTGCTGAATTCACCAGAGTTGGGGAGAATGGCTTTCTGCAGCCATTCACTTTTAGTTTGGTTTCTATTTTTAGGGGTGTTGGAAGGAAAATAGGATCCTTTCTCCTCTGGTCACCAGGCACCCGTTTCCCCATCTTCTCCATGTCTCTGTGCCTGGCACCCACAGCTCACTTGCTGCTCTCTGACATTTAACTCTTGCACTCTCGTCTTGCTGGATTGGCTTGTTCTGCCACACAGTTTCTCTTGCATTTTTTTAACTATGTCCATGTAAAGCTAAGAAAAAAACTTCCAACTAGCAAAATGTGTACTTCCCCACGTTCTTTTTTATAAATCCCATTTTTCAGCGTCATTAATAATTCACAGCGCCACGCTTAGCTTTTTCCCTCCTCTGCTGGCTTTCTTTGCAGCAGCTCTGAAATTGCAGGTGTGTTATTTCTCTTTCCTTATTCTTTTTTCATTTTTCACCATCTGCCCTGTTTCCTTGCTATGTGCTTTTTCCCTGCACAGCAGCAGCTGCCTCGTCCCCACTGGCCCAGTGAGATCTCCGGGGCTTTTCCCAAGCAGATGGGAGCGAAGGGGTGAGATGGCCTTGCCGGAGCTGCCTCTTCACCAGCACCGGGCAGGATCCGTCCCGGCTGCTTTGGCACTCCCAGACCACACTGTGCTGCTGCTCTTTGTCACCACTTTGCCTTGAAAAGTTGCTGCAAGAGGAGAGCGTGGAGCAAGAGGGGCAAGGTTTTCAAACTACTGTATCAGTTTAGTAACGGGGATCAAGAGTTGTTTTAACTACATTTCCTAAACATATTCCAGGTGTGAAATCCATAACTCGCCTTTCCTCCTTTCTCTCTTTCCTTCCTCTCCTCAGGCACTGCGGTTTGGGTTTCTTTCTCAGCTGCAGCTAAAAGCTGCAGCAAACCCTCTGCCATGCCCGGCTCAGGCAGGAGCTTTGTGGGTGACGGTTTCAGACCTGTGGCAGGAGGATGTTATTTCTTGAGATTCCTAGTGTGGAGAAGAGCCGCGGAGCCCCAGCTTGGGATTCGGATGCGGTTGCACCCAGTGCTGCTCAGGTAGGGAGCAAAGGGAGTAAGTGATGAGCAGGTGGATAAGCAGAGACAGGCAAAAATAATATACCCATCAGTCTGGTGGGCAGCAGTTTCCATGTGTTGTAGTGATACCACTTGTTTATTTTAGCACAAGACAAAGGCCCACATGTATGAGGGAAGCATCAGGACTTGGTGTCCATAAGGCTGGGACAGGAACGTGCTCCCTGGGCAAAGTGCTGCTTCTGGGGAGCAGGCAGAGGAGTGTGTGCCTGCCCGGCCATGAATACATCTCCCTTACACCTTGGTTTTCCCATGTTTTGGAAGAGGAATACATTATTTTAATCACTGAAGTATTTCCTATTTTTGTTGTCAAACACACGGCTGAAGGACAAGGGAACACGATTGTTCTCTTGCTTAAAATCTTGGGGGTTTTGCATCATCAGGAGAGAGCACAAGTGCTTCTGAACTATGCAAGCTGCTTTAACTGATTTTTCCATGTGGGTAAAATGAGCATGGCCCAAAAATGGGAAGTGAATCTCAGTTGGGGCTCCTGTCATTGTTGTACCTGGGCACCTCCCTGCCAAATTAACTCAGTCCCTGAAGGGCGCTGAGTGTTTCTCTCCTTCAAGCCGAGAGCTTGTTCTCATTTTTCTTTAAGATGTGTGTGTTTGGAGCCAGCACCAGCAGCGTGTTTGTGTCCGTGCTGCAGATGTCTGTCCTGCCAGGAGATGCCTCTCCTGGCTCGGCGGGTGGGTGCTTTTTGCAGGCCAGTCTTCATCCCCCAGTGTGAGGCTGACGGACTGTCATGATGCTCTGTCCACTGCTCCCCCCAAACCCTCTGCTCTTCCACTGAGTTCCAATGCACACGTACACAAATAAATATAAATAATATTTTGTCAACAGCATGGGGCGATGTTTGGATGTTTTGAGCCTTGAGATTTGTTGGTAAGGAAAAGCAGCTGAAGACATCCCTTACGTTTTCCACTTTGTTTATACCTGCAAAGCTAGTTATTAAATTAAAAATACACGTGTCCTTTAGGCTTATGTGTGGTTTAAGCACCAAGGCTTATATTTTAGAGCTTCTGTGGTCTGCACCCCTAGAAATACGGGGCGCTCTGTCCCTTTCCCTCATTGCCTTCATGTCTGCCATCCCCCAGTATCTCGTTTGTGGTCACCGAGTGTTCAGCGGTGCTGAGGGGCTGTGGTGGGCACGGAAGGGACCAGGGACCCCCCCCCCCCCCAAGCCTCCAAGCCATCCCTGGGAGCATCGTGGTCATCTAAGGTGCAGGTCTCCTGGGGCTGCAGACAGCTGACCCCCTTGTCCTCATCTTCCTTGCCTAGAAACCAAACAAATAAGTTATTACTAGACCTGGGCTAACTAGTAGCACAGGTTAATCCAAATTTAGTTGGTGTCCTGCAGTTTGAACAGGAAGGGGATGTTAGTGCTGTACCTCTTCTGTCTGGGATGAGGCAGAGGGGTGTGCTTAGCCACACACCGAGCAAAGGGGGATGAAGAAAATAACTCCTTCTCCTGCTGCTTCTGCCCTGTTACATCCTGTCCCAGAAAAACTCCAGGGAATTGGAGAGCCCAGAGGGTTTGCTGGTGGTCCCATCCCACATCCCCCTGCTCACTGGGGCACCGAGGCCCCGGGCACTGGCAGGTGTCTGTCCTGGTGGGGTAACTGCCCTGATCAAAGGGTATTTACTATCCTGGGGACAAGGAAAGGCTGTGTTATGTCAGGTGCGACCAGAGGCTCACAGAGGATTTTGTCCTTGTGTCGTGATTCCCGTTTTTCCGGAGCTGTTTAGAAAGTGTAGAGGGGCTCCCAGTGTTGGACCAAAGCAGGTAAAGCATGGACTTACCTATCTCCCTCTGAAGCGAGACAGGTTTGTTGTTGCTCTCCCTAAAACTCAGCAACAAAGCCAACTTTCTTTGTTTGTGTTTGCTGGGAATGTCAGGGGGATGATGGATTTGGCTGGAAAGGTAAATAAGCTGCTGGGCTGAAGCGTAGCCCCAGCAACCCTGAGAATGTGCAGTCACTATCTTGAAGGCCTTTCATTTGTTAAGTTTGATTTGACAGATTTTGGTGATTGCTCAATATTTTCACTCCCCTTTGGACCCACACTGTTTATTTCTGTTAGAAGTTACTTAAACATCCCAGATTTGTTCTTCTTAAACAGTTGCTTCAGTTTGTAGAGGCTTTAAGGTGGTACATGCCTCTGACTTTGTTTGCAGTGCAAATAAATAAATAATCCATTTTCAGGATTTCCAATTTCGTTCTGTTTATTTTCTTATAATACACACAGACACATGCACACAAAGTAGCTGGAGCTACAGGGCATGGTGCTGTATTGGGTTAATTCCATCCTTGTTTGTTTAAAATTGATGCACTGTGATGTCCTGGAGCAGGGAGATGGGGCACGTTGGGGAGATGCAGCAGGTGCTGTTTAAAACGTGCTGAATGAAATGGTTGTGCTGCCGGAGGAGAGGCAGGCGTTGCTGCAGCTTCTGAAGGAACGAGAAGCGCAGACAGCTTTTGGGTGAGACAGAGCCATAGGGTTGATGGATCAGCACGTGAAGCCTGAATTATGACTCTGTGAGATCCCTTTCCCTTCTCCCCAGGGTGATGCTCACCACTAAGACTCTCCAGATTGTTCCTTGTCTCCTACCTCCAATAAAATGCTGCCCACTCGAAAGATCCTCTGCAGTGTCTCACAGGCCTACAAACTTTGTTGTGCTGCACAGAGGTAACGAAACGCCCTCCCCCTAACACACACACGCCTGCGTCTTCATTTCACACTTGATTTTGCAGCAAACATGCAACATCATCTCCCTTTCTGCAGCCAGCCCATAGCAGCAGAAGCCCCAGGCGGGTGCAGTGGTGCTGTTTGGAGGCGCTTAAGGAGTCACTGTGTCTTTGACTCAGGGGTTAATTGCAGTTGGCTCTGCTGTGGGAAGCATATTTTGGCTGTGGGGTCTGATGTGCCTCTGCTGAGGACCCGGCTGTGGTCCCTGTAGGGGAGGCAGCAAGGGACAGCCATGGTGCAGGGGGTCTGGTCCCTCCCAGGGCTCTGCCACTGCCGGGTCCCAGGAGCAGCAACATCCAAGAGGTCTCCAGGCCCTGACTCTCAGCGTGCAGGAGCAGATGAGTCTCCTCAAGGGACCCCACTGCCTTGTGGATGTGCCCCTGTAAGAGAAACAGCAGTCACTGGGGCTGGGAGCTATAGGGAGCTGCTACCTTAGATAAGGATAAAAAAAGAGCATAAACTCTTTGGGGCAGGGCACTGGCTTTGCTTCAGCCCTATAGGCACCATAGTAAAACAAATACGCAAAACAATAAAGCAGTAGCTTTTATTCAAGAAATTAAACCTATTGTTTAATTGTAGTATTGCCAAGCTGAAAAGGGGGGGGGGGGGAACCCCCTGTAAATGCTAGTGCTTTGAAATGCTTACAGCTGCTATCACATAAAACCCATGAAAGGGTTATTTTCGGAAATTTTGCTGGCACGACCATAAGGTCATACTTTATTGTCAGCCAAAGTCATGCTATTTGGGGGCAAAGCGTGTTGAATTTGCTCAGTGTTTGGTGCTGGCTTCCCGTGTCCCAGCAGCGGTGGAGAAGGGGGACAAGGGGTCCCCCCCGGATGCTCTGTGAGCAGCAGTGGGGTGCGGAGGCAGCTCTTGGGGTTCACTGTGGAGCAGAGCTGGTGTTCGGGCAGCGGTGAGGGCACTGCAGAGCACGCTGAGAAGCTGGTCATCCTGATTTAGGGTGTGAGGTAATTTGTCACTTGTAGTAAGTTGGTGGTAGTTTATGATGGAGGTTCCTTTCCAGGAGCTTCTTACTGAGGATCCTTGGGGTGCGGTGTGTGATCAGAGATGTCCAGCGCCAGGACAGGTAATGTGAGGAGCAAAACCACTTGCAGTAACATTTGTAAGTGTAATAAACCAACGGCGCAGTTAAAGCTGTGAAATGTTCCCAGGGCAGAAAGGCTCCTGGTGCCAAATGCTGATTTTTCTTGGTTTGACCTGGAGTGTGGATACGTCTGGGGGACAGTGCCTGCCAGGGGTGCCCAGGAATGCGCTGCCTGCCCAGGGGCAGAGGTGCAGGCAGGGGCTGAGGGCAGGGACAGGGGCTGAAGGCAGGGGCATAGGTGCAGGCAGGGGTTGAGGGCAGGGGCAGAGGTGCAGGCAGGGACTGAGGTGCAGGCAGGGGCTGAGGTGCAGGCAGGGGCTGAGGGCAGGGGCTGAGGGCAGGGCCGTATCAGGGCCGCACCCAGGGCACAGCTCCTAAAGCCCTAATGATGGCTGGGCAGCTGAGCTCCCTGGTTTTGGTTTTATTTCAGTGCTCCCAACAAAACAAGCTAATATCTACCCAGTGCCTGGAGCCATTTGGAAGCAGATTAAAAGTTTTCATCGGCTCTTCTTAATAGAGCCAGATAAACCAGGCTAATAGTCATGTGTTGAGTTATTGAAGGGAAGTTCAGGTAATATGCAATCACCTTTAACCTTCGGCTTCCTAAGACCTCCTGCCTCGCGATTGTTTGTCTGTGGTGTAAACCATAGTCCAGTTCATAAATTATTATGTAGTTCCACTAACCTTAATGCAGTACAGGTTTCACGGTGTTTCATTTTGTAGTGTAAGCTAATTCTGGCTGTGCACACAATAAAGCTCCAACGTTGTTAGAATTAACCCTTTCCCTGACAACTAGGAGTTTGCCGGTAAGTAAATTATCACTACTTGTACACTAGTCTGTGTTTTATTCATGGGTGTGATCCACATGGAATTCTCTCTTTTTGCATATTCCAAGTGAATCTAAAAAATTCCCTGAGCAAAACAGAGCAGAAGTTTTTATAAAAGATGTTTTAAATGTTTAAGATGTCATTTTTAGAATTCAAACACCACTGTGATGATTTCAGCCCAAAATTTATGGTTAGCAATTTTACACCAGGGGTATTAGAAAAATGTATTTTGGTGTAATGTCGCGTACAGTAGTCTGATATTTTTAAATTAAATATGAGCCAGTTGATCCCATGCATTATGCGTTGTCGTCTCCACTGACCATGGAGGGTGCTCAGATGTTGGGGGTCTCTGCTTGAGTCTGCCTCCGTGTCTGAAGTGTCGGGAGGTGCAGCTGAGCCCCCTCTTGAAACCAGAACATCTGAAACCGCCGAGCCCAGCACCGTCCCGCAGAACTGTACCCGTCCTTCGTTGGCATAATTTCACTATGAGTGAATTTTATGCCAAGGGGTGTGATTGCAATCTTGAACTCATTTCTCAGTGTTTGCGGGTGTGGTGGTGTGTGGTTTTTTTAATCCTGGTGGCTTTTGGCTTTTTGGCTACGTTTTCCTGTACTTTACTCAGAATTGCTGCTGGAATATGACAAACCTTGCCAGCCTAACGCATTGTTTCGGGCTGCTAAAACAGGGAGTAAGGAGCCTGCGGGCTGCCCTCCTGCTGTGCAGGGGCGATGCTGCCCTCTGCGGGAATGCCGGCCCCCCCAAACCCCACCAGCTCCCCAAAGCCCTCTCATCCTCCCTCACTCTAGCCTCTCACCCTGCTTTTCCTCCTCTGCCTGCCCTCAGAAAGCCTCATCGCACAGATCGCTGCCGCGTGTTGTAGTCACGCCGTGGAATGACCTCATGGTTAGTCTGAACTGCAAAATACCATTTTTTTCTCACCATCAAGAATCTAAAATCTAAGCATTAGACCAGCGCTCCTCAGCAGTCTCTATCGGTTGTGGATTTTGTGCCCAGCTTTCCCCTTTTTCCTGCTTTGCCTAATGTTTCGTGCTGGGTCTCAGGCTGGATTCAGCGTGGTTTCTCAGGGTGCTGGTGGTGCACATGGGTGTGTTGCTCACTCCCACGATGTGGGGAGCAGAAGCTGTTCTGTAAAGAAGAGCATTTTCACTGATGTACAAGTCTTGCCTTTATCCACCGCTTTATGATACCTTGGAAATATAATAAGCTAATAGACTCATATTGCTTTAATAGTAATAATGATTGTGCATTCATTTAATAATACATTAATATAATGTACTTAGAATTTAGTTGTAAGTGGTGAATTTTTTTTTCTGACAACCATCCATGGAACGGATTCATTTGTATTCATACACTTTTTTTAATCACAGCTATTCTGAATTTCTTTCTGTAGTTCCTCCTTCTATTCAGCAGTTACTGCTTTCCATTTCAGTAGCAGATATCCTACCCTAAGGTGAGCGGTGGCTCTGATGCAGCACAGCTGATGGATAAGAAAGGTTGAAAACCTTTTGAAATGAAGCGCAGAATCCTGTTGCTTGCAGGGACTCTGAGTCGCGGTAACAGGAGGCCCGGTACACAGGCATTTCAGGGGTGTTTATGCTCAGACTGCTTGGCAGGTTTCATATTTGGACTTTGACATTGTAATTTTTTTTTTACGGAGAAGCCGTGAGAGATGAAATTCAGATATTGCTGTTGGACAAAGCAAACCTGACAGAGGAGCTGCCGTTTTCTGCAAGCGGTTGCCTTTCGCCTCGCTCTCTAGCAGGCCTGTACACCGGTGTTCTCAGCATTTCTTGTTTTTGGAAAAATTTATTGCTTCATTAGCTCTGCAGGACCTGGACCGCATCCATGAGGTGGGAGATTTGCACCAGAGGAACTGGACTGCCATTGAGGCCTGCCTCGGCTCTGATCTCCGTCCAGCTGGCTTTGGGAAACCCTCTGCTTTCTTGGTCCTTGGTTCCTTCTCCTAGAGCTGGATCTGATCCCCTGTCCTGCTCTGCCGCGTTGGCTCACCTGGGAGTCCCATCCTGACCCCCTGGCCCAGTACCCAGCACCAGGTTACCTCCTGCTCCCCTTGGTGTGAGCCAGACCACCCCCCACGCTTCCCATTGCTCTCTGCCCACTCCCACCCCCCTCACGGTGCCCCTCTTGTATTATTCCACTCAACCATGTAGTACAGACCTTGCTCAGACCAAACAGGAGTTTCTTACAGCCTCTTCATCCTGCTGCAGCCAGACTTAAAATACAGTAGTGTTTCTTAGGAGAGAGCCATGCTATCTGCCAGCTCTTCCCACTGGGCCAGAGCTCTTCCAACTGGGTTCCCTGCCCTTTCAGGGCCTCCTCTTCTTCTAAGGTGTGTGTCCATCTCTCTTCTTCTTCACGGTCAAGCCAGAACAGGGGTCCTTGGTTTCTGGAGGTCCTCGGTCTCTGGAGGTACTTGAAGGCCAGCTGTGGTTCACGTTATCGTGGTGTCCTCTGCAAGAGGGTTCTCAAACCCGCAGAGCCATGGGTCCGCTTCTCCTGGCACCCAGCATGGTACTAATCAGGGGAACTGTCCTAATCTCTCCTTTCTCAAATGGGCCACCCAGACGCTGGTGACAAAACGTTCAGGACAACGAGGCAGGAAGATTTGGCTATACTTTTGTTTGGGTTTTTGTCACCTTGTTGCAAACACTGCATGGTCCAGCATGTCTCTGGACAGCTTTTCCCCCACTTCACTTTGAACAGTGAGTAATAACCAACTTGCTGGTGAAAACAGGAATGAGTCTGCACTGGTACGTTTATTCCTGCCCTCAGACTGCCATGTGCACAACTTCATCGTGATGGTGAATGCCATTTCTTCATCCCCTTTCCAGCCAAGGGCTTAGCCCCCAGGGTGGATTCCCTTGTACAGTGGTTTGCAGGTTCTGCTGGCTCTCCTGGGAGCTCCTTTCCTCTCTGACATTGAGCAACATAATTATTGTTACCTTCCACTGACCCTTGGCAACTGAGTAAGAGACTCTTTTGCGTTGAGTCTACATCCACTACAAAACCAGAGTTAGAAGGCATTTGAGATTTCTCCAGGCAGCCAAGTCCTCAGCCAGGTATTTCAGTTGTCAGTTCTTCTATTGTTGATTATCTATTTCCTTATCTTCCCTCCCAAAATTTTCTCTTGTGCTCCAGGCATGGCACAGCACATTTACAAACAAGGCAGCAAATAACTGTAATTGTCCCGAGGCAGGTAAGAAATCATTGATTCAGAAAGTACAGGAAACAGGACATTTCTCAGCTCCATTCCATCTCTGGAGCCTTTGCCGTTTAGTACCTCGAATGAGCTCTTTATTGGGGCAGCAAGTCTATTTTAAAATGCTCAATTTCAAGGAAGAAATGCTGTTACCAGCAAGGCAGTTCCCAGTGGGGGGCTACGGACAGTCACGGGGGTAAGTAACGGAGTTTCCAGCAGTGGACAAACTCACGGAACATGGTGATATGGTTGTATCATGTCACATAGATTGTACCAGTGTGGTTGCAGAAGATGGGGAGATGGTATGTGTGGGTCCACAGCAAGAGCTGGGTACAAAGCTGCTCCTATCTGCATTGCCACTCGCATCTCCTTAGAGCCATCTGATTTTTTTTCTTTTCCAAGAAGTCCATTTTCCCCCCGGCAGCAGCAGCCACCGCTGTTAGTTTTTCCATATCCACTGGGAACCACACTCCTCGTTAAAGCTGTTCCAGGGCAGGATGAGGGGAGGGATCCAGTTCCTTCCAACAACACGCCGTGCCGCTCGCAGCAGGCACAACGCTGGGGCGAGCAGAAAACATTGACCCATTGAGGAGAGCGGCGGCACATACCTGCAAAAGGCTCCCGGTCTCCTTGCTGCAAGCTGACACCTATTGGCACCATCTGCACAAAGAATTCCCTAAAAATTTAAGAATCCTCTTTAAACATAACCAGAATAAGAACAAAAGCCTAATTTTCATATACCCGTTAGCTTCTTCCTGATCAATCCAGGGAGCCTGGGAAAGGAGTCCTTCAGGCACTGATTTGCCCCCACTCCTCCCCTTTCCTGGGCTTGTTTATCTGTATTTATGAATTCATCCAAGTCTCAAAATAGTTTGGAAAGTCAGTTGCTCTTCGCTTTTCTCCTCAAAGCTTATGAGAGGAGGACAGTGAATTTTTAATGAGACTCTTTCAGAGTGTTTGCTGGCTGTGGAAAACCAAAGTGCTGAAAACAAATTCATACAAAACTGAATTTTAGAACTAGGCTGTCCTTGAGTTCCCTTTGCAGTGACTTAACTTCCATTCTCTTGAACCTCCGCAAATCTTTTTGGTAGTTGGTATTAGTTTTCTAGATTGCCAAAGACCTGATTTCTCCGAGTAAGGCAGAAGGATCATAATTATATCTACCATGTGAGTGCTGCGGCTGTGGCTTGCTAGGGTCTGTGTCCTCACAGGGAAGAATGAGAGATTTATTTACATTCAAAGCTCTTGGCCTCCTCCATCCAAATGTGGCGGTGTTTTCCTTTTCGTCCTGGGAAGTGCAGGCTTATAAAACAGCACTTCTGGGCACGGCTTTTCCTTCCTGCCTCCCAGTTGCACTGTCCTGGGGACCAGCTGGACATTCAGACGTGCTGCAGGTGAATGGGGTGTTGGAATCACATTTTTGGAGTTCAGTCCTTTCTAAGTCAAGATGTACAATTGGATAACCAGTTCAGACAGAATTACTTTAGCCCTTAGCGCTTTAGAACAAGAGCAGGACTGGGTCGTTGCTCTGCCTGTGACAGGTATCGGATGGAGCATCTGGGAGAGATGTTGACTTCCAAAAAAGTGTGAGCAAATGTGTGTGCAACTGCAGGACACTTCTCTACTTTGGTTCACGGGGTCAAGACCCTGTGCAGATGCTTAGTCAGGTTTTAAATACATATTTGTTGATGCAATATATATTTTATAAAGTCAAAGCTTTACACATGAAATTTGTGCGTTGTAACTGCTTGTGTGCGTGTAAAAAAGCTGCTGCAGTGGACCAAAGCTGGCGCTCCCTCAGCTGAGGAGCAGAAGAGTGTGTTTATACCACGTCTATTGCTTTGTTGGTTGGCAATGTCAGAAATTAGTTTCATGTAAAGTGAATATTGAGAACTTCTGCTCTGGGATAAGACTATCAAGTCTTTTTTTATTATTTTTTAACTGGAAAATTCTGGTTTATTTCTTTATTCACGTGGGATTGCCTTCAAGTAATTAAGTTCTACAAGATCAACCACAGTAATGTTTATATGGAGAAAATTATTTGCGTAGTTTTGATACATATGCTGGCAGTGAGGCGAGGAAGTGGAAAAAACGGTTCAGTGCGGAGGGGAGGGATTGTTGGGGGGACCAGGGTGAGGGGCTGGGGCTGGGGTGACGTAAGCTCAGCTGCATTCACAGCCTGGGTGCCTCTACTAAAAGCTGATGACAGATTGTAAAGCCTCATCCTTATTGAACTGAAGTGGTCCTCCTTTATAAGTCTGATTAAAATGATCCCTGTCCACATTTTTCTTTAGTGTTTCCTCCGGGCAGAGAGGTGTCACGAACTCTGGTCCATCTGCCCTGAGGGGCTCTCGGTGCTTTCCGGAGTTGGCCGCTCTTCCCCTGTTTGCTAGTTTGTTCTGATCCCTGAGAATGAGAAATTACTAACAGTGGTACCACTTACCATGAAGCAATGGTTAGCAGTTCGTAACTATTTTTTCCCCTAAATATAGGAGGAAATTGCTGGCTATGGTGAACTATAGATGTTTATAGGCAAGTGCTGTTAAAGAGTTTTACTTCCTGGCTTACTTATTTGTAAATTTTATTTTAATCAGTGCATCAACTTGGAAACATGTTAATCACTCATATGTAGGTTCGAGCAACTCTTTTCTTCTTGGGCTGGTGCATACTTTTAATGCACTGAGCTGCTTGTGTGGGCAAGAAGCTTACTTTTTAAATATTTTATGGAAGGCACAAAGTCTCAAAGGTGTTTTATGTGGCAAGCTAAAGATGTAATTTAATAACAACAAATAGTTGAGGGGTTATTCGGGGAAAGTTTGCCTCTGTGCAGAAATGCTGAAGAATGTAATGGAAAATCCAAATTACCTATGCATGGCACGCTGCTTTCTCTTGCCCCCCAAAAGGACGAGCCTGTGGCTTTATTTCATTTGACTGCTCTTTTTATGGTAGAGTCTGATCCGAAAGTCTTTGCTTTTCCCTGCTGGGTTTCTGTGGCACACGAGGTCACTGGCTGTGGGATGTCACCCACTGCTTCCACTCCTGCGTGGCCTTCAGGAGAGGTTTCCCGAGGCGGTTCAGGGGGTTGGACCCACTGGCCAATTGCTTGTGTTGGTTGCGATTGTATTAAACCACATTTCTCTAGATAAGGAATTTTTTTGCTCTTTCCAAAAGCCCACGTGCCAAGAGACTCACTGAAAATTTGAATTTCGGGGGGGGAGGAAAGAGAAATCTGATGTTTTAAAAGTCTATATAGGCATTTTCTGCTCCCACTAGGTTTGCTCCTTCTTGGCACTGAGTTAGAAAAGAAAAGATGGGCTACAAACCCTGGCTTTTCCCTCCTGGCAGCATGCAGGAGCTCAGGGTACTGCCCTCCTCCCTCCGAGATAACACCCGTGTTGCATTTCAGCTCCTGGTGCCGTCCAGTAATGAAGTTACGCCTCACAGAGGAGAGGGATTATAAAGGAAATGTAAAATGATTTGTAGCAGAAGTGGCATGAAATGTCATTATAAGAGAGGCAGTGGAGGCGGGGGGACCAAGGGATGGGAGACCCCTCTTCTGTCCTGGCCCATGGCATTGATTTAATATAGTGTTGATTTAATACAGCGTTTTAGCCACATCACATTTTTGTATTCCTTTCCTCCCTTAAGTTATGCTGTGTCTTTATTAGGCTTTCTGTTCTGATCTCTCACTTCCTCGGTATTTCCACGGCATTCAGCATAACTGGGTCCCAGACATGGTCAAGCTGCTATCCAAACAAAAATACCAGGATTTTTGTGCAAACGCGCTTGGGATGAGCAAATGGGACAGCTCTGAGCTCACTCTCACCTTCTTGTTTGCTCTCTCTTGGCAGTCAGATGCTCAGGACTCGGCTTAGACGGTTGGAATAATCCGTAAATTATTGGCAAAAATTGTGGCACATTGCACAAGACTGTGCCATTTTGGGCAGTAGCTCTGTGTAACAGAGCTGTATGACTTTGCTCTGCATTGCAAATCTGAATTATTTAAATACTTGGGTAGGCAGAGACGTGCGTGGGGGTGGCCTCATCCTAACATTGCTCTTTTGCTCTCTGAATTTCTTGTGGACAGTCGCGTTTGCTTTATTTTGTCCTTGATTTAAGTACAGCTGGAAAGGCAGCTTAGACTGTATTTAATAACTAGTCCTTCAACACAGAGAGGTGCAGAAAGTAATTTGTCCCCTTGCCAAGCACCAGAAAGAATGGGCATTTTGTTCTTTGCTTCACAGTGATTTTACCTGGGTGTATTATGGAAAGAGAGAAAGACTTGTGCTACTGTTACCCTGCACGCTGTGTTGATTTATTGAAATTGGAGCCTGCAAGTGTGAGTCGCGAGGTACGTTCTGACATGGAATTTCTAGGAGAAATATACAATTGGCCTGGTTATTATTTTTTCCCTCCTCCTTTCATTTGGGCGTGTTTCCAGCTTTTGCACTGAGGAACAAGACTTTAAATTAGTCTTGAATTTTAACACAATGCAGCTTTGCCTTCATATTTCCAGCGTTTTCTTATAAAGCATCTGAGCTTGTGTTCTTGTTTCATCTCCATCACCTTTCTCACCTGCTCTGAAATGGATAGTTTCTTCTCTTTTTGCTTTTTTTTTCTTTTTCCAGAGGAATGGATTAAAAAGGGGCTGCAGGCAGTTGTCATCTTGGGCTGAAACTGTGGCTTTGCTGGGACTTATTGTCCCCCTTCCTTGGGCATCTGCATGGGCTCCAGTTGCCTTTCCCAGTATGCCCATCCAGGCAGCCCATCATCTTGGCAGGGGAGCTCCCGATGGAGCCAAACCTCTCCCGGAGGCAGGATTTGCCTGTTTCTGCCCAATAAGTGTCACTGAGGCAATGCCACGTTCTGCCTCAGAGCAGGTGGGCTGGGAGGAAAGGAGCCGGGCTGGGCTGAAAATGGGTTTTATCAGATTATTGAATAGGAGCCGACTGCTTGCGGCAGAGCAGAGCAGTAGAGGTTGGGTGGAAGATCGGACATCGCTTGTTCCAAGCCCTGCTCACACATGACTTCAGCAAGCTGGCGAGGCATTGGAATATTTTCTCTTATTTAGGCAATTCTTCGATTGTTGTAGAAACTTTGGCTGCTGACATTGCAGCACGTGCTCCATACAGCTATTTTACGTAAAAGATGAATGGCAAAACAGAATAAATTTGTTGGGCAGTAACAGAACTTTATCTCTTGTTTAAGTAAAAGCAGATGTAAAAGGCAGGAGGAGGGTTTGTTGGGTGAGATGGTGTAGCTGATCTTTTTTTGTAGGGCTTGAGTTTGATTTATGTGCTCATATTTATATAGAATTTTTGTATCTGCTTCCAGAAGCTGATAAAGACATTGAAAATGCAGTGGGATGAAAATGTAGGGATTGGAAATGCCTGTTGGTTACAGGTAGCAAGGTCTGAGGAAGGCACTCGGCCCAAGTGCCAGTATAAAGCAGCAAAGGAATTGCTGCTCCGCATCGGGCGGGCGCTCGCGGAGAAACCCCTCCTTGTATGTGAAGTTACCAGAGGAGTTTCATTCAGGCATTACAGTCACAGATACATAAGAATCGATCAATGTTTTACAGAGGGAGGACACGGGGCAGCTGAGCGTTGGCTCCCGTGTGGCAGCCAGATGTGCGCTGGCACTGGGGGGCTGGAGGAGCCGAACCCCCTTGTGTCTCCGTACGGCCTAATAAAGCACGGGGTGCACTGGCTGTGGAAAAATTGATGCAGATGAGAGAACCACAGGAAAGGGATTGTTTGGAGACATAGTGCTGTGTTATCCATGTCTGAGATCTGTGAAAAGAGTAAATTCCCTGATAGCAACTCTAGTTAATTTATTTCCTCTTAAGCTGTGTTAAAATATATGAAGACATCCTTCTCTTAATTATAATTATTAATTATAATTCTCTTGCCAGCATTTATGTTTTTTTTTTTTTCCTATTCATTATTTTTATAGCAAGAAATTCAGGGTATTTTGTACTGATTCTTCCAGACTTACTGACTTATTTTTTATCTCCTTACTAGACACCTAGGTTGCTTCGTCTCCCGTTTTAAATTATTTACTGGGCAGGTTTTAACTCTTAGAGAAGAACTGATCTCAGAACTCTGCAAACCCAGCGGGGCTACACTGCAAACAAGCCTTGAGTCTGTTCCCATTAACAAATTCTCAACAAATGAACTGGGGATTTGAGCACTGCAATGCTTAGATTTGAACCTGTACTTCCTCATTAGTGGGTTTCTGTTAATTATTGTCCCACATAGTTATTAACAGTATCTGTGATCGTCAAGTTAAAGCACTTCCACAGGCTGTTGTTTCTCCATGGAAAACATATCTGCTTCTTGACATGTGTAGTAATTCAGCAAAACACTTCAACACGTGCTTGCTTTGAGCAGTCGTTTGCCGATGGATCGGCACCGGCACGGCGATGGTGGCCTGGCGAAAAGCAGCAGTCATTGCGTTGGGATGGTAAGAGGCAATTTTTGGGAGCACACGGAGGGCAGAGAGCTGATGCTGCTGGTGTGTAGAGGCTGTGGCAACTCAGCACAGGTCCTCGGTAGTCCTCCCACTTTCCTCTCTTCCAGTTTGATCAATGACAGAAAGCCGCCTTCCCTCTCCGGTGAAAGATCAGCTCCCAAGTAATGATGTCCAGCTGTACTGACAAAATGTGATTGCTCATCAGTTTGGTTGATGACTTAATCTGGGGCTGATTAGCATCTTGGAGACGGTCCAGACAATCAAAAATGATGCATAATTTTGCCGCAGGCCACAGTTTATTTAACATTTTAGCATCCTCCTGGCTCTTGCGTAGCGGCAGGGGCTCGCGTTGCGATGCATATTGGCTCTCCACAGGGCTTGCTTTTGGGGAGGCTGAAGCCAGGCTCCTGTCACAGGGAGGAGGCTGTGAGCTGGAATGGCTTGGCTTTGTGTCACCGGGTCTTAGCTGCAGGGGATGTGTCACTGGCTGAGGCCTCACCGGGCAGCGGTGCAGAGCAGCCCATCGCCCAGAAGTCTGCTGCACCCTTGGGGTAACGATAAACCCATAAGAGCAATGAAAATCCTACCCTTCCGCCCCAAACCTGCTTTCTTAAGCATCTTAATACAATTTCTGTTTCTTCTTGCAGCTTCCAGATCATCACCCCAACAAGACTTTTTGCTACCAGGGTGGGGTTTGGGGAACAGGAGAGAGGACAAGGCCCAGGGGGATGGACACAGGGACAAGATCTGCGGCTGCTGGGAAGGCTGAGCTGTGGGGGAGGCAGCCCAACTCCTGCCTGGCAAGGGTTAAAGCTGGAGCGGGGACTGTTGGAAGAGTTCAGTTGTTTCACATTAGGCCGGGGCGGCCCTGGCTGCCTTCCGTGCTCTGGGAGCCGGGGGCCGAGTCCCCAGTGTTAAATCTGCGTAACCGATGCCGTACAACTGGCACCAGCCTTGACCACAAGTGGCCGTTAAAATAAACATCCCCGGGCTTAACTGACAGGCAGGCTCAAGGAGAAACAGGCCTGCATGACGGGGAATATTAAATACCCAGCGAGAACCTAACTTCATCAGGCAAACACACACATAACCCTCCCCCTCGCCGCCCCGGCATCACCCCAGCCCCACGGCATCAATGGGCGCAGTGTTTGGGGCAGGCGCGTGCCTCTCCCGGGGGGTGACGGACTGGTGCCAGTGGTAGAGGAATATGCAAGAAATCCATCCCCAAAACCCAGCCCGGGTAAACACAGCGGCACGAGCCCCGCGGCGGCACAGGGACCAGCCGGCATGGGCACCACGGCACCAAGGAGGGAGGCAGAGCCAGAGGAAGGGGGCTGCCATCCCTCGGTTGCTCGAGCTCTGAGCTCCTGCTCCGCAACATTATTTGGCATTGGGAAAGGAGGTAAAAGGCTTTATTAAAAATGAGACATTTGGCTTAGATCCGCAGTCTTATTTATAACGATGATTTGCAAGCTCTCCAACTCAGGACAAGTGTGAGGGCATTATTACGTCCACAGGGATAGCGGAGCGACACATTTATTGGGTGGAATTAATCTGTCTACATAATTTATTTATTTATTTTAGAAAAGCAGAAACAAGCAACGCTTGCAAAACAAGCAAGGCAATTACACAAGTGCAAAACTTGACGGATCTCGAGGCAAAAGGATTTGAACGCTCAGACACATGATGGTTGGTGCTGGTGGGAGAGACTTGACCCAACCCTGCAGGTGACCCAAAACCTCTCTCGGTTAACAAGCGACTCCATCACATGCTGCTTAAAATCTGTCACGTTTTTGTGCTGGAAGGTAAACCACTAAAGTTATTAGGAGTGTACTGTAGAACTTTCCATTCCTAGATTGTCCTTAAAAATATAAGTAATTACTATTTTTACCCAAGGAAGGCCTAGAGCAGGATGAGGACATTTATAACAAGTGCACTTTTGTACCCAGATATCCAAAGTTGCCCAAACCTATTTCCTGGCATCAGAAGAATTTAATATTTCTATCTATGTCTCTCTGTGTATGTATGACTTCCTAGCAAATTGTCATGTCTTTGTAAGAAGTTGCTATTTTAACCCTTTAATTTAAAAAACCCTGTTATTTGAATGATTTCCACACGAGAAGATGCAGTGCCTGTTTGAATGGCCGTAGAGGTGCCGTTCGTTGGCAAGAGAAAGCAGAATCGACTGCTGGATTCATCCACCCATTGAAAGAGTTTGTGCATCGACTCCTCATGGCAAAGAGTTTTCTAGTGAATTGTTTTACTTGCACTAAATTCTTTCAGTCTGCACCCTTTGTTACTAGGGAGAAGGCTTAATACAGAAGTAAGCTCTGCTAAGCTTCTGGCTACATCTTTGGGACAGCTACCTGGTTTTTCCTGCTTTCTTGTTCGCGCAGGGAACAGTGGCTAATGCGGGAGGTAACACTTGCTGCTCCCCAGACCCTTCTGCTTTGGCAGATTTTTTCTTTGGTTTTTTCCCCTAGGAAACAAAAGGATTATTTTTATTCCATCCTGCTCTATAAGTGCTCTTCAACCAACAGGAGATTCAGGCCTGAAGTCTCCTGAATCAGCCACAGCGTGTTCTGCAGAGCTGGTGCCTCTGGCAGAGCAAAGCAGCCTTAGCGTGAGCATCACTGAGTGTCCAGTGAAAGGGATGAGTAACTCCTGTGCCCATTTAAAAGGTCCTTTTGACCAAGTATTGCAGACAAATCTTTTTGCCTGCTTACACTGTACCCAGGAGTTGTACTACTTCAGCTATAGAGAAATGGTTAAATTTCTCTAGAAATGGTTAAATTTCTCGACTAGAATGGGCAGAGTCGTCCTGGTGTTCATATCAATGTAGTTTCTAGAGAATAGGAATAAGATATACCATGTTATTTATCTATATATTCAACTTGGATTGAATTGGCATAACCATTTTGGATTTTAAAAAATTACATCTTCATTATAAACATGCAAGACCTGTCAATTAATTGGAAAGTATATGTGGCAGAGTTGTCAGGTGTTACTGCTGAAAAATGGGCTGGAAGAACACATGAAATAAGGTGAGAATGTGTTAGAAATCTCTATTTCAGTGTTTAAAGCAAAGAGGTGAGGTCCACAGGAGCAGAGACATCTTCTGTCTGCTCCAGGAAGTACTTGAGAATACTACTCAGTACAGAAGGGTAGAGTAGGTCCATACCCTGTACTTTTTCAAATCCCAAAGACCTTTATTTTCATTTTGCTCTTAATGACTATTAATTAAAGAGAAAAGAATGTGTTAATCTGGTGTCACAACAAGTAGAGCAGGGAGGAGCAGACTTCACTGATGCTGCCTACCCCAGAAGCCTTGCCCAGGGCTACTCAAAGGCTGTGTGCTGGGTCTCGTAGGCAAAACATGTGTTCCTAATAGTCATCCATTTTTGCACCTCTCTGATGGAGTGAAGAGTCAGTTCTGGGGGTTTTGTTATTTTGGAAGGATTTGGGGAGGCTGTTTATGTCTTTGTACAAACATCGAGGAGGATGGATGGGATCTGACCATCTTCATCTTGTTTCACCCTTTCCAGCCTTGCAGAAACCACCTGGTCAAGTGTTGGGACTATTCTTTTGTTTCATTTTAATATGAAAGTTTCAATTTACATTATTATTATTCTTTTTCTGACTTGATTCAAAGTATTCTCAGTAAAACCGAGGTGACTTGCAGAGCTGACCAGCACTGGGATGCCTTTCACACCATACCCCCAGCCCCTTCCACCCCTTGGGTGTTTCATTGATAGCAACGACTGCTCAAACCAGCTGGCTGGTTGAAATACCCACATTTGATGTAGATAATGTTGAGCATACTCTGTCTCTCAGGCAGTCGGAGAGTTAAACAAGGCAGCCCGTGATGCCAAGTTCCCCCTCCTGCCCCCAGCACTGGATTTGGCTGTGGAGCACGGTGGCGTTCCAGTTCGGAGAATTCAAATGACCGTCCAGGTAGTTGGTTCCTAATGGCACAATTTACCCTTTGTGAACACGTTTTATGAAAGATCCCACTGTTTGTCTCAAGTTGTGGAAAAAAAAAAAAAAAAAAAAGCAACCCAAAAAACTAACCCAACTGTAAATGTCCAGGCCACAAAACTGCCTAATCCAAACACAGGCACGAGCTGGGGGCTTTGCTGGCGTTCGCCACCCGTGGGTTTTGCCCATGTGTTCCTTGGCCTGGTGCTGAACATCATATTTATGAGCACACACCAAAAAAAAAAAAAAAAAAAAAAAAGTCCTCTGAAGGAGATATGATCCTGGTTTTAGCACCGGACTATTAAAAAGGAAAAAAAGTGAAGTAATGAGGGCCTTTGGGAGAGCAGCCATGGTACATTTTTAGAGTCGTGAATGGTAGGTTAAAGCCCTGGGCCTGAGCAGGCGTAGCAGTTGGAAAGATGTTCTTCCACCCTCTCTCTAAAACAGTGGAATTTCCCTTCAAAGCACATCAACAAAAAGAGAGAAGGGACCATGCTGCATCGCACGGGTCTTTGGTGTAGATGGGAAATGGGCACTGGCTGGTTTAGAAATAACTTGCAGTTTGGGGCAGATCCACAAGGATGCTGTGACCCTGCCAGCTCTGTTACCCATGCATCTGTATCTGGGGCTTTCCCTGCTGCAGGAAACCTCGCAGCCTCCCACACCGGGAAGGAGGGAGCACTGGCACCTTTCAGAGGAGAGCAGAAGGGCTGAAAATAACATGGCAGCTGCCACGGTCATCCCAGGTGCTCACAGGGGTGGCAGATACCCTTCTCAGCAGGGTATCTCCCCTTCCTGCTGCTTGTTCTCAACTGGGTGTAGTGGAGTTGCACCAGGAGACCCAGAAAATTTACCTGTAGATCCTCAACAGGGAGAGCAGGCTCTGCTCTTGGCTTATGGACTTCTTCCTAACTGAACGCAAGCTTGTCGTCTTTTTTTAACGTGTCAGATAGTTTTTCCTCCTTCTCCTCCTCTCCTGACCATCTTCTGTGCTGTAGGTTCAGCTTCAGCTGCTCAGGGCAGCCTGTGATCTGTATTTTTAGTACTTAAATTGAATTTTAAACACTTTTCTGACCCTTTGATAGTTGTGGCTCTACCTATTGGCAGCAGAACACCATCACAGCCCAGGGCTCTGAAAATTCTGATGAAAAACTTTGATTTGCAGAGCAGTGGATGGGAGTTCTGGGGTACCTTTTGGCTCCTGTGTCCTTGTCGGTGTTGTCCCTGCAGGTTGTGGTTGTCCATTTCCCGTCACATCCTGGTGTTGTGTCCAAAGCTCCCCTGCTTGTCTGCTACATCCAAGGGCTACAGCAAACCAGATAATAACCCTGGTTTGAAACAGTGAGCTCAGCAAAGCAGCCCTGCACGACAGCATCACTGGTTCTCTGCTGTTCTTGCTGGGTGGTGTTGAATATCCTTTTGTTTGCAGTGATTTAAAAACACACTAATTTGATATAATTCCACGGCTCTGTTATCGACTAGAGCGTGACAGGAACTCTGCTGAAAAGGTCAGAAAATCTCAGTTTATAGAAAATTCCAGCAGAAAAATATTGTGGTAAAATGGTCCAGAGAAGACCATGCAAGTGACCTTGCAGAGGTCATAGAGGGGAATCATCAGAAGGATGGACAGAACAGGATTAGCCAGGGGATCTTTGAGGTGCCAGAACTCTCAGGGACATGGGCTATTGGACCCAGAGGTCCCATCTGGTCCTAGCTGGAGTTAAAAGCATGGAAGTTGCTCATTGCTGGGGTGACCCATGCTCTTTGGGTGGAAATGACATCCTTTCCTTTGAAATGTTTCGTACTCAGGCAGAATAAGGAACTGCATGAGCTTTAGTGCTGGAAATGTTAATCACTGTCATCTCAGTCCACTTGATGGTGGAGCTTTGTGTCTTGCAGTGATGATAAATGCTTGATATGGTGTCCTGGCTCTGTTTTCTCTCATCTGCGTATTCCTGGGATGCGGCAGTGTAGCTGTTGCCTGTTATCTGATTTACCAGTTGCTTGTAAGGGGGTACCCGGTGGGAGCTGGCAAATCCATCATCATGCTCATGTACCAAAGTGATACCCCTAGTCTGCAGAAGACTAAATGAACCCAAAAGTAATGTGTATTAAAAGAAAATGTAAAATGGCAGAGGCCACATGAACTAAGCAGAGGTATTTTCTAGCTGTCTAGTCTAACGTTTGGTATCATTTTTCTCTGGGATTACAGGGGCTTTCACCTCATAAATTTGTGCCTGTTTGAGGTCGTTAATCTTTCTTTACATGTTGCCCTGCAATTTTAGAGCTTTGCCACCATCTGGGATCACATTTTAAATGGAGTTTCCACTCAGTACGTTTCTTTTCATGAAATTATTTATATATAGAGAAATATATAATAAATATATCAGGGCTAGGTTGTTTTTAAACATTTTCAGTGCTTTTGCAAGGGCTTACCTTGTGTGGAAAAACTTGTCTTCTCTAATAGAGAGCCGTAATAGTGACCAATTAAAGGATCACATTTGCAATATGCTCTTAAATGGCAATTTAAAATATTGGTGAACAACCTGCCTCACGATCCGCCAGGGAAGGTGAGCCCCATCAGAGAGCACTGGGCCAGGGAGCACATTTCTGTGTTGGAAAATCTTGGGAGTATGAGACACACAGGGAAGGCCCCATCTGATGGCAACTGGATATCAAAACCTGGAGAAGGATTGCTGCACCTCCACGTTGCCCTTGGGATGGGTCCTTCTGGGTAAGCATCTATTGCCCTGAGCTCCTCTTTCTTACAGATGTACCTTCCAGCCTGGTCCACTCCCCCAACCAAACGTGAGCCATCTCTGGGGCTCTCAATAAACAAACCTTCTCCCCAAAGGCATCAATGACCCGCAGTTGGTTGCACCAGCTTCTTCTGGCCCCTCCAGAGCCAAGATGTCTGTTCCAGGCCCTGCTAATTATTTTAAAGGGATTTTGAACAAATAAATAGCCTGAACAGTTCAGCGGTTCTTCATGTAATTTTAGCTCTGGACCCCTCCAAGAATGTACAGAATAAATAGGTGAATCTGTAATACATCCACAATTAACTCTATGTACAGCTAGCAGTTCGGAGACATGCTATGGAGGAATAGTGTCAATAAACAGGTATGCTGTGGCCCGTGGAAATGTGGTCTTTGTTATTGGAGAAGGATAGCTCTGGCCAGGAGGTAGGGTACAGTCTGGAAAAGCAAACAGTGCAGCTATAGAGCCTTCTGCCCCCACCCAACTTGTTGGAATTCAAAACTCCATCATTTCAGTGTAGCCCTGGTAAAGTACATCCTTGCACGTGCTGGTGTAAATTGGGGCTGACTCATCATGAGCAAAGCTTGAGTTTGTAGCTAAATGTCATGGATGTGGTAGGAAGGTTTCATCTTCACTGTTGACTTTGCAAGTACAACTTTCTGAACAGAAAAAAAAAAAAAAAGTTCCTTGGGATATTTTATAACGTCGAGGCATGAAATTGCACAACAGAATTTTCTCCCAAGACCCTTTCCCCGCTGGCATTTGTAGCCACATGTGCAGCCATCATTCCCCAAGAAACCCAATGCCCAGACGTGAATCATTTCTCTGATTTTTCATGCTTTTAACTTTTCATTGCTGAGGCTTCACTCGGCTGGGAGAAGTAGGGACCTGTTTCAGCTTTGAAAAACCTTGGACGGAGGGATGGCTGGGGAAAGGAGTTAAAAATGAAACAGCAGATTTATATATATAAAAAGTAAAAATATATGTTCTACATCTGAAGTTTATTTAGGTCCTTTGGGAGAGTGGCGCGGCACTACGTCTCTACTAAATTGCCAACATTTTATGGTTGTGCTGGCACTGAGTCAAACACACATCTCCTTGGCTTGGGTTGCTGTCTTAAAGCAGGCAGATTCCAGTATGTTTTTCTATGAACTGAATATTACTATTGACTGGACAAGGGGAGCTCTGCCCATCAAGAACGTATAGGTAAATTTTCTTTTTAATAGACCTATCGAGACTTAATTATTTTGATATTATGTTACTGAAGAGCCAACCCCTTGTGACCCACCTGGACATTAGATCTCTGTGCATTTTAAGACAGATATAACTTTTGAATTTTTTCTTAAGATTTTATTTTGATTTGAGTCATAGTAATAATTAGAAAGTTTTGAAGGGCCTATTTTTAACTGGTTGTATATGCAAGTACATTAGGAGCATGCACATGGAGCCTTTTGCACGTGAATACGTATAAAATATACACGGCACAAGGTACTGCTGGGATTTACGTTGAGCAGTTCACTGCTCAATTTCCTTTCAAAACCCTTGCCTATGTCTGTATCTGTGCAAAATTGCTGTGTTGTTCATCAATCAAGGCAGCTGCACACATAGAGCGCCCACCACAAAGCCTCACCGGCAAGGAAGCAGCAGCTCTCCGTAATGTCCCTCCGTTATGAAGAAGGGTGTTTTGCAGGAGTCATCAGTTGCTGCACAGCATGAGACGGTCTGACTTCAGTCAAGACACGCTTCTTCCCACACTTCCCAGCAGATGCGAGTGACCCAGTTTATCTCCTTTCTGCTTGCTGCCTCTTGCTCTTCTGCACGGGGCTGGGAAGCCATTTCTGCTGGGGCTTGGGAGAGTGGAGCTTTGATCTGCAGATGCGTAAGGAGGAAGGGTCAAGATCTGAAGCAGAATAGACTGGCAGAGAAACAGCCTCTTGGATCATGTTGATCAAATTATACTCTGCGATGGAGAATCCTTTTTATTTTTTGGTCTGAAGTACAAGAGAACTGAGAACTTTTCTTTGAAGCTGAGAGGATGAGTTCATGCCTCAGTGCCTTGGGAAGTTGGAGTTTTGTGCTTTACAGTTCATCTGCACCTTCTACAAACGCTCAGGAAAACACTCAGTAATAGCTCTGAGCCTGCTTTTCCAGGGTACTGCTCTTCTTCACACATTTCTGTTTGTGCCAGAGGCTTCCCTCTCTTTTGACTGTTGGAGCCTCCGGTGCCCACAAGCTGTTACTGAAGTGTTTGTTGCACCAAGTTGATCCTATTTCTTTTGACGGAATAGTTGCTTCCGCTCATCATTTATTCATATTTGCTGCTGTTCCATTTCCTTCTGTTTTTCAAGATTTTTCTGACATTAAATGCACTCAGATTTGTGTATTTTGGTTAAGTAGGTGCCTTTCGATGGGAAAAGAAATTGTAGTATCTAGAGTGTATAGGAGCATTTATGGCTCGATTTGTTTTTCACCAAGCCAGATTTCTGTGATAGACATCACATGTTTTGAAAGGTTGTCCTTAGTGTTGTTTTAATATTAATATTATAATGCCAAGTATACTTTTGGTTATCTGAATCAATAGATAATCTGAGTTTATCTTGTGCAAAGAGGTGGAAGAATGGATTTTTTTGTTTGCCTTTTTGAAACTGATTCATTCATAACTTGCTACTGTTTTTTGAAAGACGCCTTATGAGTTGGAGCTGTTGAGGCGCTCAGACGAGTGAGCAGATGCAGCACTGAGTCCTGACACTGTGTCACAGTTTATTGTGGAGTGAAGGAATGTAAAAACCCATCCTTGCACAGGATAAAAGTTACTTGATATATCTCTGGGCTCCTCCTCATTTGTGATCTGGAGAGGACAAGGGCTTCCCCACCCTCCAGCTTCGTGCTCCCGTGCCACACCATTACTTGCCTGGGAGTTGTGCCGCTCCCGCTGTAATAACAGTCCCGGCCCTGTCTGAGCAGTGGGTTGTGCGAGGACAATGTGGGACTTGTTTTCACACACACGTGTAGGAGAGCCTGGAGATTTCCCTAGGCTGAGCTGGGGTATCTAACACTGGGATTACATACTCCGTCGGAGTTTATGTAATGCTATACCAATAAGGAGGCTGAGAGGAGAGACCCTGTGCATTTACAGTCCCAGAGAAGAGCGTTTACTCTGGTGTATAATAGCCTTCTGTTGGGTTTTAGTAGCGTATAGTTTAGTAAATTAGGAGTCTTCAGGTACTTAGCACTTTAATGGTTCTCACTAAGAACATAATTAAACCATAGACCCCTTAGGGAGAAAAAACAGTTTATTGTGCATATTTTTAGAATCTGTTACCAGCCCTCATAAAACCTGGTAGATACAAGCCAGAGAACATGCCTTAGCTGGCGACCCAGAATCCATTCAGCAGCCCCGCCGAGTCTCGCCCCGCAGTCACACGTTACAAATCTGCCCCGTGAATTATGGAATTAATTTTCCCCAATCCGATTTCAAAACGCATTTGCAGCGCAGTTTTTCTCTGGTTGCTGGAGGTGTGAGAGAGGCAGAAGGTTTATTATATTGCGCCTTGTGCTGACACATGAAGCTGGTTTTTGCTAATCATTTTTTTATTTAAAAACATTTTATGTTTCACAGGGGTATCCAGAAATGGGGCTTGTGGGAGACACGGGCTCCACTCTGTTCCTCTCACCGTACGTCTGCCTTGAGCTTGTTTATTTAGTTGCATCTGACTTGGAGCTGCATTTTTCTGCGTCTGTGTGTGTCAGGAGTTCAGAGTTCTCGATGTAGGGGAACTCCTGGCTGCTTCCTAGGATGCTTCTCCTTGCAAACCAGCCACAAAGCAAAGCTTAAAATCCCCAACAAAACAAGCCGGGTGAAGTGATCCTGGAATGCTTGTCCCTCCTCCCGGGCTCTGACAGCGCCGCCTCCGACACCGCCGCGATGTTTCCGTAGGATATGATTACACTGGGAACGCACTAGGCATGCCTGTGGTGGGCAAGTTTCCTCTCTCAGCCCAGCGATGCGCCCCAGGGGCTCTCTCCCAGCCCCAGCTGGGTGCTGCGCAGCCGGACCCACCGGATGGGGTGTCGGGTGCTCCCAGCACCCCCAGGTAGCAAACAGAAACCAGAAAGCTTTCCAGCATCACATCACAGGTGCCTGAGCTTGGGGCCGCAGTGATTCACACGTTGCTCTGGGTCTTTGCTCTTGCCTGAACACCCCTTCCCAAGTAAACACGGCTTTCTCCCCGGGAAACCTGTGCAGCGCTACACCCGCGCTCACAGCATCTGGAAGGCATTGGGAGGAACACACACACAGAGCACTCTCCTCCCCCAGCAGCCTTTTAACGAATTTCTGATATGTGCGAATCGCTTCTCTATCGCTGTGTTTCGCTTTACATATTCAAGGTTTACACACAGGCGAAGCGGCTGCGGTGGTGGGGAGGGTCCCTTACTGATAGCATCCCCAGAGGCACCAGTGCCAGTGCTGCTCTTAGCAAATGCATTTCTTTCCCTCTGTCAAAAGAAACACCGAGGAACCGTGTGTTATTAATGGTGTGTCTGCTGCTGGTTTCAACTTTTGGTCTTGTCATTGGAGTTCTCTTGCTCGTTGCACGGCGTTGCCCCCACTGACACCATGCTAGTGTCAGCGCTGATAAGGTGAGGCGTGGCAGTGCTGTAGCACCTGGGAGTGAATTATTAACCCCCCAGATTTCTGTGCTTCTCTTCTCCTTTTTCCCCATTTCTACTTCAGAATCAGAATCCGGCTGCTGCTAACAAGCATAATCCGCAGCAGGCCCGGGCTGGGCTGTTTCCCGCCAGCTCGTACGTGGCTGATTCGTGAGCCCAAACCAAGAATTTTCTTCTGCTCCTTGTCCCACTGCAGTGGGACTAGAGTCAAGAATTTTATCTTTCTGCCCTCAAGCACAGGAGGTTGTGGGGGATGATACCTTGAGTCCCAGCCCAAAGCAACAAGCAGGATTTGCCTTGATAGATGAGGGCATCAGCCTGTGATGGAGGGGAAAGGGTGGAGGAACTCAATGGCATGTTCGGTAGCTAAGGATGGTCTTAGCTTTAAAATTAAACAGCCACAGTCAGATGTCCAACTGCATAGTGCCATCACATCGTGAGATTTAATTACCTATGTGGGTGTGTAATTACATGTGTAGTAGTGCCTGTTCTCCGTGGTCCCTGGCCGTAAGTGCTGCCTGCATCAAGGGGAGCAGCTCCATGACATGCTGCCAGTGGGGCCACGGGCAGTGGCTGCATCGCAAGAGGGGGATAAACACGAGTGCTGCCTTCCTGTGGCTACAGCCTGCTGGGATCGGGCGGTTATGTGCTAGAAACTGGGTCACCTCAGGCTAAACACTACACCTGGTAGGACTGATGCATCATCTAGGTCAGTTTTGGTTAAAGCACTTAAAAAAAAAAAAAAAAAAAAAAAAAAAAGAAGAATCCAAGAAGGCAACCTGCCTTTTTGGAAGGATAAAGGCATTTCTCAGCAGTTTGGGATCAAGGTAAGAAGATCTCTTTGTGAGCCTCCCTGACGTTCTAGGAATGCTCAAGAGCAGTCCAACAAGGAGATTAACTCAAACCAGGTCCCGTGTGGAGGGGAAAGACCCTTGGTGGCACCCGGGGCTGCTGCTGCCCCAGGAGGGGGGAGCCCTGACCTCCCACCCCCCTCGCCGGAGCGGACTTGGCAGAGCTCCTTGACCCCGACACTGCTCCATCCGGCGCCGGTGTCCGAGGAAGGAAGGATGCGGTCTCCTGTCCTAAGGGGTTACAGCAGCCTCAAATCCATATAAAGCAACAACTTTATTAATCCCAGCTTTGCTAATAAGGAATTACAATAGTTGTGGGATTTGGCAGTGGAAGCACGCTCAGTTGCCATGCATAGTACAGTATTTTCCCTGTTTTGTTTGTATTTTAGATTTAACTACAAATAATTTAAAGATGTGTTGTGTCTCCTTCAATTAAAATTTGCATCTTCATCCTCTCTTCTTTTCTTGTCACCATTTTAAAACAATACTAATAAATTTGAGCTTGTCAGATAAGCTAAGATAAATCATTCTTTCTTTTTGCTAAAATTGCAGCATTTCTTAGGGTGGCAGTTATTAACATATCAGGATTTGGTTTTGTTTCCTTTGTAAAATTTGCAGCTTTATTGTAGTGGATGGAAGATCTCCCAGTGTCAAAAAATTGCAGGCTGATGGAAGAATAATATTGTCACAAGGCCAGTATGTAAATACCTTAAACCAATATAGCATGTTTAGAGGAATTACACTTTCCTCTCCCAAATTACGATTTTGGAAAGCAACTCTACCACCACATTTATTTCAAATTTAAACATTTTGAAAGAATATCTCCTAGGTTTTGAAATCTGGTTTCCATTCCTGGCTCTGTTTGACCTACTGTGTGACCCTGAGAAAATCTTTTTCTCAGTTTCTGTATCTGCTTAGTTGCTCTGATGATCTTCAGCACTCATGCAGAGCGATTTAACATCCGTCGGCGTCAAGCTCTGTGTGACATTTCAGTATTAAATAATGGTGGATTTAATTTAAGATGGATGGGGTTTGGTCACGATGAAAGAAGAGAAAATTAGGACTCCGTTTTTTTAAAAGATGCGTTGCTTTAAAAAATCCTTGAATTTGCATGAAAACAACTGAATAATTTTCTCTAAAAAGAAATGAATGCCCAGAGGCAAAGTGTGGTTCTCCTGTGAGCAAACTGGGGGAAAGAAATAAGGAAAAAGGCCAAGAGACCCTGATGATGAGACTTGGAGGGGGATTGATTCTTTTTTTCTTCCATCTTTCAGACGCAGCCAGTGCCCAACCCCATCGCATACTTCATGCATCGCTCGCCATGGTGGTTTCACCAGTTCGAGACCCTGGTCAATCACTTCATCGAGCTGGTGGTGCCCTTCTTTCTCTTCCTGGGACGACGGATGTGCATCCTACACGGCCTCTTGCAGATCCTCTTCCAGGTGAGATGCTCCCGGGTTTGCTGCCTAAGGGTATTGTCTTCACCCAGGATGGAGCAGGGGGTGTTTGAAGGGGGTAAAACCTCTCCTGCTGCCTGTGGCTGGGGGCCACAGGGTGGGCTGGGACCTGGGTGGCTGAGATGCAGACACACATTCCTCACGCCAGCTCTGTAACCTGCCGTGAGGACGTGGGCAGGCGTGTCAGGAGCAGCAGCGGTGTGGGTCGCTGCGGCCCAGCTTCTCGGAGCGGGAGCCGCATCCAGAGGAACTGACTCAAGCAGCAGGTCGAGAGTTCAGGCTCAAGTGAATCAAGATGATTCACAGCTATTAACTGTTGGCTCTTGGGTGGTTTGCACTGGCGTGGCTGCTCTTAGTGTGATGCTGGAGGTTTGTTTCCCTTGTCGCTGGTTTGATTTCCGTTCATATGGATGGCAGAGAAATGTCAGCCCATGACTAGTGCAGAGGGTCTGATCCTGCGGCTGCAGGCAGCTGGGATGAATGGTCACATTTTTTTCAGAAGTTAATTTTTATAGACATCTTTCACCCTTTGAAGAGATTTTATTTATATATATATTTAACATTCAAGGGCTGTTTTTTATCTCTGAAGATATTTGAGCTGTTTTTCACAACCATCAGGTTCACTGAGCCTAGGCTCGTCGTGAAAATAATTTCTTAAAAAATTAATGTCATTCATGTTCCAGTTGAATCTGTTGGGGTGTTTTTGTAGATGAAATAAATAAATCTGTGCAAAAGTCAGAGGACAGAAGCTTCTGCATATATACTTTCCTAGACCACATCGGATTTCTCATCTCTGCCCCAGCATAATTCAAAGAGCCCACTAAACCCCAGCTACTCCGACCCGCAGAAGCGCAGCTTTCAGCCCTCGCTGACTGCAGAGTTTGTTCAATATTGTTTCAGCATCATGAAATTCATACTTGGTAGCTGCTACTGCTTCCTGTAAATACATGTGATGATTAAACTGGAGAACAGCTTATAAACTCTACTGGTAAACCACAAAAATGCTGATCAGATTTTAAAGGGCTGACATAAAAGCTGCAGAATTTGTGTCCTCATAGAGATGCCCACTCCTTCTCTGGCATCCGAAACGTGTCCTGTTGTGTCTGCGTACCACTGAATGTAGAGCTTGTACCTCGGCTCACTCGGCACTGGCGTTGGGTTTGGTTTAGTTAGGATAGATTTTCTGAGGCAGCTGGAGGTCCTGACAGCAAAGCAGAATAGCCCTGACCCAAAGTCAGGCATTGCTCCAGTTGTGTTTGCGACAGGCATTGCGCCTGAGGTTTTCAGTGTCACTAGGAGGATTATATTCAGCCCAACCCTAGAAAACCTGCTCTTTTGTCTCATGGACAAAGCAAAACATCCCATCTCTGTCAGCTGCTCGTTGCAGCGGCAGGCAGGTGTTGAGGCATTGTGGAAATTGGATTAGCAAGCGGGAACTGCGAGTAGAAATACTTTACGTGTAAGGAAGTGTAGGGGGGGATGGCGATGGCTCCTTCTAAGGTGAGTGGACCCAGAAGGGAACAGAACACGCCACACTCTATCAGAAAACAAACTGCGTTGCCAAATTCCAGGCTTTGGCAGAGCTGCTGTGTTCTCGGGGCAGAGCTGTCGTGCTCTGCTCGCTTCTGCGTTGGCAGAAAAATAATAGCATGATGAGCTGAGATGATGATGCTTTGTCTTCACATCTCTGCCAGAAGAAACTTCCAGGAGCAAAAAACCTCACCAAATGCTCCTCTCTCATCCCCTTCTCAGCTCTGGGTTTCTGGGTCCTGACCAGCCAGAGGCACAGTGGAAATTCAGCCCCAAGCCCCCGGCCAGGGCTCTCAGGCTGGCGCTGGGCTCCAGCACCCTCACGCCTCCTCCAAGGGCCCCTAACAAGCAGCATGACTGTTTGTGTGCTGCGGGACTTCAGACAGAGCCACTGGGATCTGAAAAATCCAACTACATACAATAAAGGCTCATAATGACATATTGTAAATGCCTGCATCTAACCACCCTTTAATTGGCGCTTTATTGATAGTTTGCAATTACTGACTTATTTCTATCATGAGGGGAGTCTGCAAAGGAAAAAAGGGTCCCAGTGTAAAATGCAGCTCTGGTGCATTTATAGCATTTCAACAAAAACCTGTTTATTTAATATTTACTGCCCTTTTCTTCATTCAGAATGACTTTTATTGACAATACTTCTGCTCTGCAAAGGAAGCAATAAAGTTTAATGTTGATATACCACTTAATTCTGCTTTTCAAGATTTGAATTGACATTACATGCAAGTTTTATTGGACATTTTATAATTGTTATTGGAGTCATGGTGGCTAGGTTGAGTAAGTGTATTTTTCCAGATTCCAACTGGCCTGGAGAATATTGCTTTGTCAGGAACCCAAAAAAAAGTTGTGCTTTAAAGAAAAAAGGCTTCTTTTTTTTTTTTTTTTTTTTTTTTTTTCCAAGTGTGAACTTATTCTTCTTGCCTAGTTCACGTTTGTAAGGAAAAAGGCTTAGCGAGTTTGGAAATGTCAGAGAGGAGGGGCCTGGCAGCCCGCCGGCTCGGCAGAGCAGAGAGCACGCCAGGAGGGTGGATGTCTGTCCCCACTGGATCCCCGCAGGGTGGTGCCGGTTGTGGCGTAGGCAGACTCTGCTGGTCCGGGTGTGCTGGACCATCCTGGGCCACCTACCACGGGGGAGATTTGGGTCACGATGACTGAAACACACTGCGCGGACGCATCTCTGCACCGTCGCCTCCCCGTGCTCACCCACCCACCCGTGTCCTCACAAGACCTGAACGGGGAGCCCGAGGAGCTGGGACACCCCACGATTTTTGGTGTTTTGTGTGCGTTTATGTTGACATGATCTCAGTTTGGGGTCTGCCTGCTCTGACATGAGTCCCCAGGGCTTGAGCTTCCAGAAATTTCCCCCTTTGGCTGATTTTTGATCTCAAATAAATCAAAGAGTCTTACTTATTGCAAGTCTCTCAATAGAAATAGTCTTTGCTCAAAAAAAAATAATCAAGGAGCGGGTTGAATGCTGGCCAGTTCCCATTAGAAAAATCATTATTCATTGTCACTAACCACCAGATTGGGGAGGGCTTTGTGATTTACAGCTGTGGGTGTAGTTTTTGCAGGACATCTGCACACAGAGAGAGAGATTCTCAATCAGATTGCAGCGCCCAGAGCACGTTTACCAGGATCAAAGGTGAGCGGAGAGAAAATGTCATCCAAGATTTTACAGCCAGGCCCCATCAGCCACCCATCCCATGGGCAGGCTGCGGAAGAGCTCCCCAGCGCCAGTGCAGCTGCTCGCGGCCCCGGCCAGGGGCTCAGGGCTGGGGACTGTCCCCACCGTGTGGCACCGGGGTCCCACCACGCTGCCTGTCCCATGCACACCAGGGACAGTGAGAGCGGGTGTGTGTCCTCCCTGCTCCCGAGAGTGAGGTTTGGATGGGCAGCACTGACCCTGTCACTTGATTCTCCGATCCCAAGGAAGCTGTTTGTGCTGAAGAGGTGGCCGTGGAAGGGAAGCTCTGGGACGTGGCACCTCCAAGGGTGAGGACCCTCTCAACGTAGCCACCACGCGGGTTCATGGTCAGCAGGGCCAGACAGCTTGACTGTGCCCATCTTGCTTTGTGCCATCATACGTGTCCCAAAAGTGAAGACTCCCAAACTCTGCACAGGTTAACATCACCCCCTGAGGCATTTTTCTTCCTTTAGTGTCTGCTGGGATTCACAGAATCATCTAGGTTGGAAAAGACCTTGAAGATCATCTAGTCCAACCATTAACCTTACACTGACCATTCTCATTCAAACCCCCAAGGTTTCTGAGACCCAAAGTAGTGCATCAACCCATCCCACCTGCAAGGGAACCTGCTCAAAAGTTCTCAGCCATCATGAAAGCATTAGCAGGTGATAGTGGCAAAGCCTCCCCATTAGACTGTGCTGAGAGCATCCTTTTGCATTTAGAAAGAAATCTTAGGTGAAGGGCAGCCAATTATAGAGGATCTCCAAGGTAAATATGCAGCATTGTTTCAAAAAAACATTCTTTCTAGCATTTATGGTACGTAGAAATCCAAATCTAAACCAGAAATTAAACTAAATGGACGTTTAACTTTTCAACATCGTTAGGGATTTATTGTAAGCAGGTGCCAGACTTGACGTGCCGAGCAACACTGCTGCAAATTGTCTCTGCCAGGAATAAAGCTGGAGGAGAGACTTGTAACTCAGCTCCTTCCCTGCTCAGCTCTGCTCTCCAGCCCTGTAAAATCAGGCTGGTGAGAAATGGCCAGTCTGAGCCACAGAAACCTCCAAATAAGCCTGAGGTGGAGTTTGCCCTTTGCTCATACGTAACCAAGGGTCCTTAGAGTTTTTGAGAGTTTTCTAAATATCGAAAGCTTTTTGCTACCACTTACTGTCATCCTTCCTGGGGAGTAAGGGACATTTTGTAGCTGCTGTGTTGAGGCAGGGCTGTGTTCGCCAAGATGCTCGTGTCTGGAGCAGGGATGTGTGCACCCCCTCTTTAAGTTTAAGCTTCCAGTGCTGAGGTTGGGGTTTTGGACACCTTCTCTAATTCATAAGGATGGAGTGGTTTTCACTGAGTGTCCCTTGATGGTGGCTACTGAACATGATGTTCACTTACAGGGATGGAAATCCAGATGTAGATGGTCGCAGTGGCCAGTGTTTTACAAATCGCTTTGGGGAATGATTCTTTTGTTTTGATTCTGATAGTACCAGTTGGCTGATTTTGTAGGAACATTGGGGTCTGAGCCTCAAAAATACAGAAGTAGATCTGAAGCACGCCTAAGTTCAGGAGAAATCAAGCCCAGAATGTGGCTGCTAGTATCTTGAGGGGGAAGAAGAGGTCTTGGCGGGTCTTGGAGACCACAGGTGAGGTCTGGACCCTTGTTATTCTTGGTTTTGTAGAAGCATCAAGTCAGAGCCTGCCCGTGGCCTGAGGAGCTTGTGGTTTTAAGGGGGAGGGACGATGAAAGTGCTGCATGGAGAAGGCAAATCCCTTCCCCTGCCCGCAGGTCGGTGGCACAGGACCCCTTCCCACCACATCACCTACAAGAGCGTTGTGTCGTGTCCCCTCTGTCACCGCTGACGCCTCCATCCCCTGCACATACCCCGGCCCGTGGGTCCATCGCTGCCTTCACCCACCCACGGCCAGGGAGAGCCGAGTACCCGCGGCCGCGAGTGAAACCAGAGAGGGTGCAAACCCATGGCCTTGCTGCTCTGCGGGTGTTTCGCTGTGCTCTGGAGCTGGCTCCTAAAACCCTGAAGCTGCATGTTTTTCACGACATCTAATGCACAGCTTACACCAGCAAACGTATTTCTTGGCTCCTTAAGCCAGGCAGTAAAATTACATTGCTTGGCAAACGAGTTGATGAGGGGAAGCGAAAAGAAAGCCAAAAAGGCAGGAAAAAGCCACCTTGCCCTTACGAGCTGGCAGGTAGTGCTGGGTTAGAGAGCACGGCAAGGAGCCTGCAGCACCCGGGCAGGGGAGGCTGAGTTTTCTTAGAGCCGGCGGGGTGGTTTTGGCTGTAACAGATGGGAAGGATCTTCAGTATCACAAAGGTAAAATCCATAAATAAATAAATATTAAATGGAAAATATAAAGCTACCACTGTTGGAAAGGCAGGATTGTTCCTTTGCGTCCACGGCGTTGTTCTGGGTTACAGTTGTATAGACACAGTTTGGGGTTTTTAGGATGTGGGGAGAGTTTTAGACCTTCAAACCCCTTTGGATTTGAATGAATTTGGGGAGCCTGACTCCTCTATGTGGCCCCTGAAAGCTTCTGGCATGTCCTCCCGCATGGAGCATCCTCTGGAGCGGGGCCATTTGTGCCGGGGTGAGCTCAGCCCCCAGCGTCACACATCAAGTCAGAAGTTCCCCGAAGGAGCCGGGGCGGTGAAGCTTTAGGGTTGCCAGTTCTTCCCTGCCACTGGTCCTCCTCCCGTGGAGGCTTGGCAGTGGGCTGAAATTCAGGCTATCCCAGGATGTTTTTCAGCAGGAGCCATATATAAAGCGGAGGGATGACAATGCCAAGAGCGAAGCTGAATTCCAGCCTTGCGGAAGGCAAAGATAAAACCTCCACAGCCAAAACCCCCTCAAACTCACAAAGAAAACTCCTGGGACAGCTCTCGGGGTCCAGCCAAGGAGCTGCGCGGGAACGCGGCAGCTTTACGAGCTGGTAGAGGGCCAGGGGGGAGGACCCGCTGAGAGGGAGCACCCGGGCTGGGGGGGCTGCAGCAGAAACCTCCTGCAGCAGAAACCTCCTGCAGCAGAAACTTCCAGCTCTTTTCCCTCATAAAAGCTCTGAGCATGACCCTTGCCCAGCCAGGCACCGCACAGGGGACACGCAGCCCCTGTGCTTGTGGGAGCCAGGAACATGCAGGAGAGAGGGAAGCAAAGTTATTTTCCTCTTCTTTTTTTTTTTTTTTAAGCAGAAAACAGTTGTTGAATAAATATATATTTTCTGCTCTTTTTTGCCTTGGTTTGGACAAACCCCAACCTCCTAAAAATTTTGATGGAAATGGACATTTTCCTCTAGCTAATCCTTTCCCCATCTCCTCTCCAAAGCTGTGCATGGGAGGCGAAGCAGGGGTTTTCCCCCCTCTCTTTTGGGAGGGGAGAACCAAGCCCCCCGCTTCCATCACTGCTGCCTCTGCCATGCCGCAAGATGTTGGAGGGATGAACTGCCCTTCCAGCCACACACGCGCAAATTAAATCATGCTGTTGCAGTGCCACAGCTGCAACATATTGTGTTGCTGACTTAGGAGGTAGCAGAGGTCACAGCAGCAGCCCAGAGAGAAGGAACAAAAATTAAACAGCTCCCCCCTTCCCTGCAGAAAGTGTCTGAATCCAGTGTTTATTTTCACTTGTCAGATACGAGCTCAATTTTGTTCTTTTTCTTAGTCTGGTGTAAATCAGATGTGCGTCTCCAGGAGGTTTATCGGGGTTATACAAGTCCCAGGCTTGTGGCAGAAGAATCAGGCCCTTTGTTTGTGCTTTAATTATGCACCTATAGGACATTTGTGCTCCTCCAGTAGTTGTTTTTCTTTATTGATGCAGAATAGCATCGTTACTTTATGAACACGTTGTGCATGAGAATAAAGCTGCTGCCAGTTTTGCTGCAGGACCCACCCCAGGCTCCAGCCAGGAAATTCGGGCATCAGTTGCGCACTTCTCCCGTAGAGATCAGCCATGTGAGTAGCTTGGAGTGAAGACCCTAAAAGAGACCTCAGGAGATATTCCTCTAGGTGATATCCCCGGGCCAGGCTCTGATTTCACTCGCAGATCCCCCTCAGCGTCGGCTGTTGGGCTGCAGGGTCCCCCTGGACCAGCATCTCTGGCTGCAGCATCCCTGGGAGGCTGCGAGCGAGTGGGTGTTCGCTGCTCGGGCTGGGCAGCAGCACAGCCTTTCCCCTGCGAAAACAAAGAGGAAATTCAGCCTTCACAAAAGTCCAAATTTTGTTGATTTTGTTGTGGTTTAGAAAAAAACAACAAACGGAGAGCGTCCCAGGAAAATTAACAGCAGAACATGAGTTTGGTGCTAGGGGAGGAAAGGGCCGATGGAAAATAGCTTTGCTGCTCAATTGTTTAAAAATCTGCTTTGGACTCGGGTCTGAGATGGAGGATGCAGGGAGAACGTTTTAAAAGGTTGTTTGGGAACCTTGAAGTGCTGGACAGGGATTATGGAGATTAATCATCAGTGCTGCAGCCTCTGGGTCACCCGGGCCAGCCCCGCGCACCCATCCTGGTCCCACAGGCGAGGGACGGCCGGGGTCCTCCTGCCCCTCGCTCGTCCTCCAGCCTCCCGCGCTCAGCCCTGGCGCGGCTCCAGCTCAGCTTTTCTCGACAGCAAAACAAAAGGAATGTGAAATCAAAGGAGTTGCAGCGTAGATTTTCTGTTACATTTAAGCCACCTTAAATTAAATAGCAAGCTATAACCCCCCCCCCCCCTCCAAAAACAATCTAACTTAAGCAGGCAAAACCCAAACTATTTAACCACTCCTATATTTGATTTCACATCCAGCTTGATAGTATCTGTTGCAAGGCGAGGCTGCCGTGCCAGACACGAGAATACCAGCACATACCACCCCAAATCAGTAAATAACGCTGCTCGTATAATGGTGTCTGGTATTAGTTAGCAACAAGTTAAGTTCTTGCATTCTGCAGTAGTCAGAGTGACTTAGAAACACTTACTGTTAGCCATAGGAGTGCATTTAATTAGCTTCTGATTCAGGGGGCTGGGGGTTTTTTCTCTTCTCCTTTTTTTTTTTAAATCATTAAATAAAGTGTCACCCCTAGCCAGTGCTGTAAACTCTATTTTGATTGTGGCTGCAATAACCCCTTTGGGCGTCATTCAAATTGTACTAAACAGTTTCTGGAGAGTGCTGGTTTCTCTCAAAATAAACCAAAGTCCGGCTTTGACAAGCTCTAATGAAAAACAAATTGTTATATTACTTAGAAAAATAATTTGAAGGAAGTCTGAATTAGTTGTAAAGGTGGAAAAGGTTCAGCTACTTGAAAATAGAAATTTGGAAGGTATTTATTTTAACCATTAAGCCAGCAGCCTTGAAATACAGCCTTGTTTGTTACAGAATGCGCCTAACGAGAGACATGAATCATGCTGTTAATCAGTATGGGAACTTGATTAATTGGAAGGGGGACCGTCAGTGACTCCAACAGGCGGAGCCGCCTGGCAGCAGTCTGCGACGGAGCCCTGGAGCTGGTGTGATTTACCATCAGTCATCCTGCTGGCACGCAGAGAGAAACTTTGGAGGGATCCCACAGCCTTGGGTTTGCGGGTTGTTGGTTTTTTAAAATTGAAAATAAAAAGTGGTTATTTGGGACACTGTCAGCCTTTGATTTTTGGTGCCTCTGCGTTTGGTTGTCCAACTTGAAACGTGCTGGTTTTCCACGGAGGAGGGTTCAGTGTGTCTTGGAGGCAGCTGGTTAAGATGTCCCAGGCCATGATGCCTGTCACCTCACCTTTGCTGCTGATAGTGGTTTTGCTTATTAAGCCTGAGAGCGAGATTTTACGCCCAGCTATGAAATCAGATTTGTATGAGAGGCCCCCAGGATGCAGGGCGCTGCCATGGCTATAAAAACGCAGCAGGAAGGTCCGTATTAATTTTCACTGTTGACTGGGGCTCTTGGTTTTGGGGCCAGGAAGAGCCTGAGTGAGTTTGGCCATCCAAGAGCACTGTTTTGTTTCAGAGAAGCGTATATTGGCTCATATGGCAAAAGGATATGGTGGCAGGGAGGGGGGAGAGCATGCAGCTGTGCCAGAGGGATGAGTTCCAGCTGAGTTTCAGGGTCATGGTGGAAGGTGCCACGTGTGTTGGGCTGTCCCGGCGGCAGTGACCCAGGTTGGAGCCGTCGGTATCATCACAGTAACCACCGTGGCCAAAACAGGGAGACCCAGGGGTCAGGTAGGCTCCAGTGGCCGCGCATCCTTGGGCATGGTGCTAAGCTCTGACGTTCAGAGATCACAGGTTAGATCCCCACGTTGCAAGATTTGCTTAAGTGTAATGAAAACGCAACCGATTCTGGCTGCCCTCAGTGTTTCTTCTGCGTTACAGCCTTCCAGGGTGCTCTCAGGTCTCATTTTCTGTGCTGCTCTGTGTAGGCTTTACACCCCTCTCCTCTTCGCACTACATGAACACCTTCCAGAGCCGGATTAAATGACATGGCTGACATCCACCACATGTGCTCCTTCCTTTGCCAAGGGAAGAAGTTGTGGAGTGCTTCGGCTCCTAGGGCTCTGGGGCAGGGTTGGGGTATTTTTTTTTTCCCTGTTTTAATCTTGCATTAGATTTTCAAGATATCTCTGTGATCCAGAACCTTTGTGTCTGCAGTCCTTTAGTAGAATTTCCAGGTGCTTGGGCTTGAAAAGAGAGAAAAATCAATTACAACGATGTTGTCAGTGAAATGATATGAGTTGGCGAGGCTGCAATAGCTTCAAAACATCTGCACTTTCCAGATGTGATTCGCTCGGTGCTATGCTGCAGCATTTGGGTCCAAACAAGGATGGGAGATAAAGTATGTGTTGCACATGTGATTGCATGTATGTGTAAGTGTATGTATAAAACATTATATCTAATAAGAGCCAGACCAGCTATAAACCAGAGATGTTACTGAAGTCAGTGACATGATCTTGAGCATTCACTGTTACCATATTTCCAGTGATGATTATTTATTTCTGTTTAGGTGTAGCTACTAAAGCTAACTAAAACCATTATGATCCATTAACATTGCCCAAGCCAAAGGACTCGCCCACTAATACGTGTCACATGGCTTAAGGCTGTAGCTTTATCTGGTTTCAGTGTAATGGTTCGAAGTGGTGGTAGAGTTCTTCCAAGTTTAATCACATTTTCAGTACCTTATTCCTGATCTGAACTGGTCACGTTGCATCTTCCCAAGCCCTTGGCTCTCACCAAGTCTTTGCTTTTCGGCAGGGTGACACTGGTGGTGGTGGTATTTGGATTTTGGTTCCTCTCCTCCCACCATCTAGATTACGGGACCTTTAAATAATGTTTTATATTCCATTTCAAAAAAGAAGAAATCAGAACAGCCTAACTGGAAACAGATGGCAGATTATGAACTTTTTTTAAAGGGAATTTATAATACATGTATTATGAAGAAAATCATTTAATAGTGTCAGATATAGAAGTGTGAAGACAGAACGTGCCCATTTGAGGAGTGGAAGGGGCTGAGAGTGGGCTGTTGCCTTTGGTGCGGTGTTCTTGGGGTGAGGGGAGGATTTTGCTGCAGTTAATGATTACAGCGAGCTCTCCTGGCTGAAATGAGGGCTTCCTACCATTACTGCTCTTTATCTTTCCCCTGGCTGCCAGAGCAGTTTAAATTCTGCTCTTACCTTGGGTTTCTGGGTTCAGGTTAGCAAAGCCGGGGAACTCAGTGGGTCAGGGCTCTTCTGAACAAGCTCTTCCCTCCGTGTGTGGGAAACCTGACTCTGCAGATTCTTCTTTAGCCACGTCCCAATTTCCTTGCAGAGATGTAGCTCTACACATCTTCCTCACCAGTGGGAGTCTTCCTCAGCAGCTGTGCCCGTGGGGAGGGGTGTGCCGGGGCGAAGGCTGGGGCAGGCTGGCGGCATCGCTGCGGTGCACGCGTCGGCTGGGCTGAGACTTGCTGGGCAAAGACCGGAGCTGCAGATACCAGCTCATGAGCCAGATCCTCGTATGGGGCAATCAGGGTAATCCAGAGTCCATCGAGACGTACCTGGGTACCTAGATGATACCTTTGATCCTCCCAGGTGGTCAACTCAGGGGTTTTATTAATTTGCATCTTTCAATAAGTGATTTTCTGCAAAGTTATGTTAGCGCATCTTTTATGTGTGTGGATAGTTAGATTTAAGCATGCCTTGTGTCAGCTGAATCTGTAAAACTATCCACGGATCAGAGGTGCAAGTTAGTGTCCCTTGCACAAAGATTGGATAGCTTTAATTAGAGCCACTAAAATGCAATTTCAGAGTCAAGATAAAGCTGTGGAACTTGGTGTCGGGGCTGCTTACGGGTAGAGGTGAAGATGGATTTTATAGTGTCCTGCTTTGATGAAAATAACTCATTTGCTTGTTCTGGGCTAAGTTGCTGGGTTTAATGTTTCTCTGTAATGATGCTTCCTCCAGAGAGGTTTTATTTTGATTTGGAAGTGTTGGGATGAGGATGCAGCCCTGAGATACTTTAGCCCACACGCAGTTTACACAGCTGTATTATCTGATTCCCCAGGCACCACCAAAGACATTATCTCTTTGGTGATGCAACAGCTAGAAATTGCAGGAAACCTGTGTCACTCATTACTTTCATCTTCCTATAAAAAACGTGGTTTTCTTGGAGCTGGTGACTCAGAGAAATTGCCGATTAGTGCAAGATACTCTTCAGGCAGCTGTGGTTTGTTTGCCGCGCTGGCTGGGATGAGGGATGTTGCCCTTGGACGCAGGCAGCGGCGCCCGGCTCTTCCCGCGGCACCCACCCACCCACCCGTGGGATGGAGACACTGGGCGATGGGCAGGGGTCGTCCTCGCCTGGAGACTTGTTTGCAAACCTGAAGTCTCACCTTTTCTTTCCTGGGGATGTTGGCATTTTGCAGAAGGATAATGGGTTTCTCGCTGCCGTAAACTGAGTCAGTAGCTGAGCTCAGCCAAGCCTTGAGCTCCAAAATACCTTATTCCAGGCCAGTGTTTGTAGCACGAGATCTCACCTCTCTTGCTTTCCTCTGAGGGACTCTTGCATTTTAGTTTTGCCTCTGCCAGGAACACGCTGACAGTTTGTCTGTCGACGGGAGGTTTTCGTGATTAACTGCTCGTTTCACACATATGCAGCCCCCTTTGAAGATGGGTTAAGCTAAACAGGAACAACACAGGTTTGGTCTGGGCTTGGTGTCCACATGTGGAGCTATTCAGGAAGAGATATGGCTCTTTAAATTTACACCCCACTTTAATTAGAAAAACTTGCAAGCACCAACAGACCTAGATGAGTGCCAGTTTTGCAGAGGCTGAGAAAGCAAGAGCCTAAAACAATGTTCCCTACTCATCACATCAGCACTTCTTGTGACTTGTGCTGATGAGAGGAGAGATGAAAGAAAAAATCCCAGAGGCTCTCTGGTAGCCATGCGGCTGATTCATTCAACTAATAAAGATCCAAGGATCTGAACCCTCTAAAAGCTTGTAAAGCTGGATCTCTTGTCTGAAACATATCATTACTGAACTCCTGGTGGTGTTAGAGGAAACATCTATGTGTGCATAGCACAGGTCTCTCCCAGTTGCACAGATCATGTATACAAGGTGGTGCACTGGGAGCATGGAGAAAGTCTAGCAGAAAAACTCACAAAATAAGCAGTAAATCCTTAGAGCAGTTTGGGAATGTTTAGTATCAGATTATGGCCTGTGTGGCATGGGGATTGATTTCTTGCCCCCTGTGAGCGAGCAAGCAGAGAGCAGGAGAGGGTCAGGTATTTCGGAGGAGCCCTTCTTGTGATGGCAGGTTGCTGCCTGGCTGCCCCTCTTGCTTCTGGAGTGCCCCTGTGTCACCTTGGCTGGTTTCTGTAGCGTTTGGATAACTCTCTGCGTTGGGTTTGTGCCAACAGCCCAAACCGTAGCCGTTCTGGCCAGCTCAGCACCATTGGCATAAGGTGGGCTGGAAGTCACATTCACAGCTGCGTGTGCTCCGTTAACCCTTCTCCCCCAGGTATATATATTATATAGATATAAAAATTAGGTAGCAGAACCTTCTTACTCCCCTCTGAAGGTGTGAAAGCCCCAGGTCTGCTCTGAGGAGTGCTTCTCCAGCAGCAGTGCCAGGCCACAACCTTTGTAACGGCTGAAGCCATGAAAACCAGCAGATGACATGAGGAACCAAAACCTCCTGTGCCAAATAGTCTTTGCAAAATGCTCCCCCCCCCCCCCCCCCGGTGTTTTGTAGCGATGCCTTTCCTGTTCATCTGCTCTCGTTTCGGGCCATGAGCCACAGGGATGGAAGCGACTCCTTGCCATATACTCGGATATTTGCCCCTGCATCCTCCCAGGGTGCAGAAGTCGTTGTTACCTGCCTGGGTTTGGTGTTAGGTAGTGCCTGGCAGGCATGGAGCACTCTAATAACTGTACTGGTTGTTTCTTTGTGAAGCTCATCTTTTTCCTAGTAAAAAGAGATTGATAAATCTGTTTTCATCATTACCTTAACCAATTCCTCTGCAGGAACCTTTTTTACCCAATTTCCAATGTCTTTTGCTAATAATTGCCTGGATACTTGGGTCTGTGCTGCCCTGTGCCAGGAGTCCTGAGGCTGGTTAACACTCAAGGTGAGATTTCCTCTGTATCTCCTTCAGCTGCATCCCCCTTCCTTGAGGAGACGGTAGATTTTTGGGAGAGGTTAAATGATGAAAGCTCAGGTGATTCTTCCTGAGCAAAGTAAGAGGTTAGGGAGAGGGATTTGCTGAACTCTGCGTTCCTGTAACATGAAACAGGTTGGGAGAGAAGGAAGGACAATCATTTCTTATCCGTCAGTCAACCATCACATCATGGTCTCCTTTGGAGCACCTGCCAGCTCCTGCTGCTGGGTGCTGTGGAGAGGTGCAGAAATACAGGGGCAGTAGAAAACTCAGGACATAGTCAACTTAAATTTAAAAATTTCCTCTGGAAAAATTTCCTCTGTATTGTTTGTTTGGATTGGGGTTGGGAATGGCAGGAGTGGAGAATGGGAAAGGGACAGGGATTGCTTTTATTCCATCAATAATGTCATTTATTCCATAGCCAACTCTTGAAAACCAGTTCTAATCCCCACGCAAATCCCTCTGCAGCAACAACAGCAAATCTGCCAGTTCTCCTAATCAAACGCTGATCATTACTGTGGGCCAGAAACCTCAGAGGGAGCAAAGCCAAGGTAAAAGGGTCAGGATCTGGGGGAGGGGGCACTCTGAAGCCCAATGCAACCAAATCGGCTCCGACTCTGTGATTCAGTGGGCAGATGGGTCACTGCCAGAGACACTACGGGGCCAATATTTTTCTTTCTTCCCCACAAAGTGTTCAGGGGCAGACAGTGGGGTCCTGAAGAAGTAGAGAGATCGTTTTCCTTGGACTATTTAGAAGAAATGTGACCACAGATAAGAACTGGAGCTTCAAAATGTTGTCATTCATTCTGTGTTCCTTCCCCCTCTCTACCCAGAAAAGAAGTGATCGGCTGGAGAGCCCCGGTTCGGGTGGTCACCTGTCTCTGGTCCTGGCTGCCACAAATAAAAAGGTTGTTGGTGCCCGCAATATCTCTGCTGGAGGGTTTTCCTCTGGCCCCCATTACCGATTACTGGAGCACAGAGGAAAGGGAGGGAGATGTTTTCATGGAAATCTGTACCTCAACCGTCTTGGCAGCCAAACCTGAAACAGCTCCGAGTCTTTTGCCCCCAACTTCATGTTTATGGTCAATCTGAAACTCCACCTGTGATCACCACATGCGTCCTCTGCAAGACTGCAGTAAATTAAAGCACAACAGGGAATTTTAAGAAATACATCCTCTTCCTTCTTGGAGTCAGGTTACATCGACCTCCGAACATCTGGACACAGTGTCTCAGGGCTCCCAGAGGTTCTGCCGTATTAAAGGTTCATCTGCCTTTGTTAAATTCCCGGCCTTTTCCCTTCCTTGTTGCCTCCTCTTGATTCAGCATTGCTTTCAGTGTGCCTGGCCATCTATGTAATTGGTATTTTATGTTCAGTATGTAAAACACACTATGGAATTTTAGTTATCTCTTGCCATGGGTAAACACAGAGCCATAACCCATTGCCATTTACTGTGCTCATGGGAGAAGTCTAAAATAAAATACACTCCTATTTTTTCAAAATCCTAAATTCCTTCTAAGCTACTGGTTACCAACCTCCTAGAAGACTGAAATATGATGTTCATTTTTTTTTTAAAAAAAGCTATTCCTTAGTATTCCCTAGGTCACAAAAATGCATTTGTTGGTATGATGCCCCTTTGCTTTGAAATTCCTTTGCCTGATCTCCGGGTTGCTCTGACAGGCAGGCTCTAATCACCACATCCTGGTAATTGAAGTGAAGAGTGCAGAGGTGGTACAAGCAGGTCCTGCTGCCTCTGACCGCTGGGTTTTGTTGAGAGTCCAGAGCAAGACAGAGATGTAGAAGCCATCAGGAGGCTGCGTGGGAGCTGCGGTCGCTGATCCTGTGGTGGTCCCTTTTCAGAAGATAAAGCTGAACTCCAGCATCTCGTGGAAGTCACCCCATCCTCACCCCCGGGGAGCAGCACATCTCGGCTCACCCCCAAAGCACCACTACCCTTTAGTTGTTGTGCAAAGATCAACGCCCAGAAGGAAAATGCAACTCCAGCTTTTTGCTTTCTGCCTTTCAGGCATAGGCCTCAAGGTTTTAAAGACTTACATATGTGTTTCACTTGATGTGCTCTGAGTATTCCCATTGAAGTTAACTAAATGGATAAGACTTTGCAGGATTAAAGCCAAATGAGTCCTCACCCACCATGCTGGGAAGTCTTGTTGAAGTGGGTCACTGGAGGGAAAGGAGGAGGAGTCAGTAACGAACTTGCCCCTTTCATTTTATGCTTCTATTTATTTAAAGGATATTTTTTCTAAGACAGCTTGGGGGGAGAAAAGAAAAAAAAAAAAGCCCCAGGCTGTGGTGTAACCACCACAGTCAGATGTTGTCATGACTACTAAACAAGAAACCTAATTTATAAAATGAGGAAAAACATATGAATGTGAAATAAAAGAGAGAGACGATCTTAAAATATTAACTATGATGTGTAGAAAAATATAAACAGACACAGTTAGGAAATTCCATAAGGAATATGACTTGTTTAATATTAAACATAAAGGAAAAGATTATGAGAGCTCCAAAGAGTGCCAGATGAAATACTCCACACACATCCACTCCTGTGATAAGAGTCCTTGCAGTGGTTCTCCTTGGCTGCTTGGGCAGTCAGTGCTCTTGGCTGTGTGCTGGTGGAGATGCCGTGGTTGGAGGATGCCTTGGGGATGTCCCTGGTGGTTCTGCTGCTTCTTTCTTGGTGGTGCTTTGCCTCCCTTGCAGTACTGGCACAGCATCTGAGTACAGACTTCCATCCCATCCATGACACCCGAAATAATCTGTACTTTTATTTGAAATATCAGTAAGTTGGGGAAAGTAATTGAGTTTGGGGATGCAGAGGGATTTGTCTGAATGGATCAGGCCAGGAATGGCTCTGATGTTCCTTAAGCCACAAGTTCATTGTCTTCCAAAGCTGAGGTTGCTGCAGGGAAGGGGCTGAGCGCATCCCTGAAGTGTGTCCCCGGTGGGGTCTGCTCCTGGCTCTGTAGGTGCTGTGTCACACTGCTGCTCTTCCTGCCTCTCTCGCCGTCTAGCCTCTCCTGAGTTTGGAAAGCACATGGAGATCCTGAAAACAAAGTATTAGAGAAGTCCCAAGTGTTCATGATGTGAACATGAACACTCATGAGCTCACAGGCTAATGACTGCTCCATGTGCAGGGCAGGGTCAAAACAGGGAACCCTGAGGGTCTTCAGGACCAGGCTCACCCACAAGACACCTCCAAGCAGGTAGCACAGGGCCGCGTTGGAGCTCGCTGGGTCCGTGCAAATACCTTGTGTTGTGTTGGGCTCATCTGTTTTCTGGTGACAGTGCCCTGATGTGGCCCAGGGACCCATGACCACCAGCACCATGACAGCAGTGGTGCCACCACAAGACGCCAGAAAGGAGCTGCTCCAACCACAACTGCCAATAAGTGAGTCCTGGGAAATACCTATGTGGTATCTCGGGTGGAAAATCCTGGGCAGAGCTATAATTTACTGCTTCGTTAAACTTCCCTCAGTCATGTCTGAGCTGTTCATGTATCTGTCACGCAGAGATTTCAAGGCTAAAATTGGGCGTTGGGAGATTAATGCCTTGTGGCACGTCCTGTGCTCCGTCATGTAATTTTGCAGTGGTGGGGCTGGCTGCTCGCGTTGGACCCAGCTCTCTGGCACTCGCTTGTAAACATTTTGGTTTACAGAAACCTTAAGGGTTCCTTCTCACTGTCAGAAGAAATTAAGCTACAAAGCCATACTAAAACTACCCGAAACAATGTCAGACTGAAGTCCATAGCGTGAAGGTCCGAGATGCAGATGCCCACCCAACCCAGGCCCTTCCAGGGGCGTGGACCAGATTTTCTCCTTGCAGAGCCCATCTGGCACATGTGAACAGCGCGATTCCTCCCCCTCCCACGCTGCTCGAACCTGGCGCCGGCCGCTCGCCCGCAGCCGCGTTGCCAAAGCACTAATCGTGAGGTTGACGGTGCAGAAAAACTGGACCAGCAGAGCTCCTGCATCTTTTCCCAGCTCTCTGCATCTTCTTCCAGCTCCGCTGGCGTTCAGCAGGCTGAGAGCGTTCAGCTCCCTGGTCCTTCTGATCGCTACCGTTTCAAATGCCACTTGGCCAGTGCCAAGCAAGTTCTGGGCTCTATGTCTTGTTCCCCCTCTTCTGTCTTAATGTCGCATTAGTGTCACCTGCCTCAGAAAAGCTCATTATTCCCCTTCGCTAGATGAGGCTGTTTGAATCACAGAACCAGGCAACGCTGAATTTTTGCGCTCTCCCTCTGTTGATAAATGTAATTTGCTGGTGAATAATGAGTAACCTTTTAAAATCAGCCCCATGGCTGATGTTGATGCACTTGGGTTTTGCTGAATGAGTCACACGCTCGCTTTGGAGCGTAGGAACTTACTCACGGACAGGCAGCTGTATTTCATCCTCTGCTAGAGATTATTTTGAGCTGGAAAACTTCAAGCCCCATGCAGTTTTTTTCTAAGAGTGCATCTCTTCTTGATAACAATGCAGCTGCCATTAGGTTCTTGTCAGTGCAAGGGCTCATTGCAGCGCTGTGCCGCCAGCAGTAAGGCTGTCCGGTGACGGCTCTTCCTGGAATATTCTGATATACATATATTTTCATTCCTCTTCCAAGGTTCATCTCATATGTAAGCGATCAGTGCAGCAGCATGAGCAGGGATCTCCTTGCAGCTGTGACCTTGAAAGTGGGTGGCATTTTCAGTTTCCTCTCCTGCATCCTCCGGGATCTACATTTCATGTGATCCCATCCGACATAGGCCAAATCTGGGCTGGGAAAAGTAGTATGATACTACCAGGAAATACCCACTGCACTAACCTCTTTATGGTTGAGATCTTCAAAGCTCCCTGTAGGAGACAGGCTCCTCAGGCAGCTTTTGAAACCGTAATATGCCATGTGTGCAGGCAGCTACCTATTAGATAAATTGCACAAAGTTTATTCTTTTGCAGATATCCTTTCAGAGCACCTTCGCTTTTCTGTCTTCCTCTGCAAACCTAAATGCAGGGCTTTAACTTCTTTTAAATGTTTGCATTAGTCTCTAGTGCTAAATGGATGTGATCAGGTCCTGTATTGGAGGTTTATTTCAGTTTTCTACAGGCAAATAGATGTGCGCACGAGTGCACAGATAAAATAAAATCCCCCCCAGCGAGGCTGAACCGTCCCAGCCCTCCTGGGTTCTGCACGTCCCTCCCTGGCTCCATCCCACCAGCTGTCCTCAGGCATGGTTTGATCCCGTGTACAAGGAACTGCTCAGGGAGGGGAGGGCAAGAGCTGAAAGTTCTCCTTTTTTGATCATTTCACAATTTACACCTCATTCCCATTGTAACCTAAATTACAAGCAAGGCGCCCCAACACTGAAAAGAAACTGCTGCAGATGGCAGCATAAAAATGTGTTCTTTAACACGTTTTGTGTTTTCTTAAGCATATCTGGTTTTGCCCAACATACATTTCATTTGCTATTTACTTAAGTCCCCGCCACTGACAGCTTGGGGATTGCTAAGCTACCATCTGGGATGTAAGTAAAATGTCTTTTTTTTCTTCTTCTTTTGGCCTTGGAAAATTTAACAAAGGCTTTATGTCCACCAGTTGGGCATTTCATATTTTAAATATGCAGTGCAGCATGTCAGCAAGCTGGCTGGATACATCATACATTTGTCACAATTTTCAACCCATTTTCTAATAGAGGGGAGGGAACAGCTCGGGCTGAGTGCAGCGGGGAGCGGCCGGTGCTTTGCTGCCTGCCGCAGAGGCTCTTTGCGATGGAGATGCTAAAGCTCAGTAACTGTTCTGCACTTTCTTCAGGTTTCTCCTCTTTTTTTTTTTTTTTTTATTTAACATCGCATTTCTACTAAAATTTTTACATTTAGTACTTCATTTTTTATCCCTGAGGCTTTTTCAGGCTCTCTTTATTAAAATCAAATGGTAACCAGCCCCAAATACGGCACCAGATTATTTTATCTCGGTGCGTTTTCACGCCACAACTGTTTCCTCTTTCTCCTGAGCTTGCAGAAGACCTCAGCCGACAGCTCAGGTCCACGCCCGTACGTGCATTAGCTCCGAACGTGCTGCGAGAGGTTGGTTTGGTGGAAAAATCCAGGTCATCCTGGATTTTGAAATACACCCAGCCTTGGCTTTCGGTGACACTGAGTAGCCAACCCAAGTTAAATATTTTACTGCAGATGTTGCTAAGAGCTTAGAGTTACTGAAATTATGTACTTTAATGAAGCAGAGAAAGTAGCTGCAGAAAGATATAAATCAGAGAAGCCACCAATGTTTTCCACCGTAGTGTCAAGCTGATCAGATGTGACATCCCCTTTACTTTTTCCTTGCGTTTTCCTTATGCCTGCGGATGTGGTCGTGTCCTTTCATTTTAACTTTAAAAGGAAAAGATGAGTTTGAATCTGTGTTGGGATTGAAATGCCAGTGAATTTGGAGAGTGGAGTCCTGGTCCAGCTTTTGCAGCTGGCTGCTGTGTCTCCACAATTGGTCAAACCAAAACCTTGGATTTGAATTGTTTTGAAAGGGATTCGTAACACAGATCCCGTTTCCCTATGCCAGGGCTGTTTGAGATTTGAGGTACTCAGACTGCCCATCTAAATTTATTCCAAAGAGCATTGTTTTCTCCATACTCTGCCTTTAATACCAATTTAATCCAAATTTTACCAAGACCTGGACAGATACTAGGCAAAAAACTTGCTCTCGGAACAGATTTTTTCTGATGTTTTCTGCTTCTCTAATGGAGTTTGCTCTTATTTGGCAATTGTTAGATATGTCTAAATATTGTAGAAAAAGTGAATTTCA